>NC_067124.1:19694520-20319520 GCF_021347895.1 Acanthochromis polyacanthus
GGTTTTTATTTTTTTTTGTCACATTAATGATCAAAGAAATTCAATTTAGTTTCTTTTGTGTGTGTATAAGATTTATTTATTTGCTATACAGAGAAAAAAACATGCAAGTTTTCTCTTCTAACCATGCTTGTACTGTTTCCATTAAGGTGCAGGACTTTATGTAGCAATGAAAAAGCAGTGAGCATGTAGTGACAGAAAATGTGACATGAGCCAGTGATGGTCAGAAACTGCGTGGGATTCAAGAGTTGATTCGGAAATCTGTGGGAAAATGGAACTGAACACATTCAGGAAAGTGCTGCACTTAAGTATAAATTTGAACTACTTGGAGTGTTTTCATTTCATATCACTTATTACTTCAGTTCCACCATAATTCAGAGGAAAGCTGCAATAAATCTGCTCCACTTTATTTGACAGCTACTTTAAGAATTTGACAAACATTAGATTAAATATGATGCACTGTGAAGTTAGAGGTCCCGCATTGCTATATTAAGTACATTTTGATGCAAAATCATCCTTCACCAATGATAAAATACGGACTTTAGTAAACATGCATTGTTATTAGCTAATGTATTGGCAAATAAATATCAATCGCCGCCTTATGTTGTTCTCCAAACAGTTCTAGTTGTATGTGTGAAAGATTTGCATATTTGTGTGTGCGTTTCTTAAATTCCTGTCAGAATAGGTCAAAACCCCAGTGTGTCACAGACCGTAATCTTCCAGCTGCTAAATCTTCCACTGTCTGTTTCTGTCATCCCCACCATTAGTTGTTTCTCAGTTCTGCTTTTAGCGTCACATAATAGCCAAGCAAAAAATTACACTTTACACAATATATTACTCCACAACAGTCCATGGTGTAAGAAATGGGAATGTGCTTACTGGCCCAAGTATAAGGAATAAAGATCCACAAGAAACAGGACATTACAGCAGAACATTCTTAAAACACAAAAAAGGATATAAACAAAATATGCAATGCTATCAAAGCCACAATATACATAACACTATATGAATTTGCCACATGGCTGCCCATGCAGGACTTGCTGTGGTGAAAAGAACATCTGCTCTACTTGCAGAGCATTCTTAAAGCTGATGCAATAAATCTTTGAAAAGTAATTTATGTGATTTTTTTTAGATTCCGGGGAAAGATGATAACTGATACGAGCTAATGTCTGTTGCAATATTCAGGCACTGAGCATATACCGTACAGTGTAGAGTGGAATCTACAGATTAGAACTCAAAGCAAGATAAGATTATTAGTTAAATTATTATTTTGACTCTGACATATTGCAATCAGGCGTGTAGTGGTAAATTCGTATTTTATTGTGTGATCATTAGTAATATATATTGCCCATTAGCTTTATAATAAAACCGGGGAACCCATTGTGAAATGTATTGTTCAATCTTCAAATGTTTTTGCCGTAAGAAACTCTATGCCATTTCAGCTGTTGAGTTAAACTCATGAAAAGATTGCACTGCACATAAACATTTTGATGCGACGAACTGTTTTGCTGACACATGGCACGTCAGAAAAAGCTTTGAGTACAAATTGCTGAGAATATAATAATCATATTCTTGCAACACATTTCAACTGAAACATTATAGATGGATTTTGCCAGTCTTGTAGACTCAAATGTTTTTAATATGGCACAACTACTTTGATACTCTGAACAAATTAAAGAAATACAAATAAAGAATGACAGCAGACTTTCCGTTGTGACATGCTAAAACTGTAGCTGCTGTCCCTTTTTACAGTAAACATTTCCTTAAACTGCCTCCAGATATTTTCCTTCCTATGCTGTATAATGTCATGATAATTTCCAGTAAATACTACATATTTGCACCAAATACCAGTTAGCAGAGACAGTGAAATAAATACAGGAACGCCTCTGTGCAGCTTGCACATGCAACTGAGTAGGCATAAACTGAGAAAATGTGTATTCAGGGCTAGATAGTCTCTCCCAAGCTGCTCACATTCAAAGGATGTTGTTGCTTTTTCTAGTTTTCCCATATTAGCATCACAAAGGTGCAGGTTTGGCCCCTTTTCTACCCTCATCATTAGTATTCTCACCAGGAACAAGAGAATGTGGCCAGTTCTCCATATAAAAAAGTCACTCTATTTACCTGCTCCAAAATATTTAGCCAAAGAGTGGACTAGCAGAACATTTTAGTGAATGAAGCCTATTTTTAACTTGTGGGAACCAGAGAAGCTACAATTTTTTATGGATGGTGTAAAGTTATTGTTTTTTTTTATTTTATTTAGACTTCAAGGAGGGGTCAAATCTTCTATTGTAGTTGCCAAGTATTAAGTTATGGCTCTGCCTTCTAGTCAGGCAATTTCGACTATTTTTGTACAAGTACTTGTGAGTGTAAATAAAGTAAAAAGCCCCGAAGCCCAGAGTACCATTGGAAACTTTTAGGGATGTGTGGCCTTTTTCGGACATGTCTGACTGACTGACTGACTTTTTCGTGGTGGCAATCAAAATATCTTAAAATTGTGAAAAAAAAGCTAAATCTTTTTTTTTTTTTTTCCAGGAAAGACTTTTCATTGCTCTGTTTAATCTACAAACTGTAATGCAAAAACAGCTGCCACCAGAACGTGACAGAAAGTTTCTATGAAGGCAATATGGTCTGTGAAAACACAGGGATACATCCTGGAAGGATGTGTGTGTTTTTTTTTTTTAAATATAACATAGTGCTGTAATCATGTTACTATGAAGTTATTTTCAAAACCATTTATTGCAGTAGGATGGTGGCATAAATATCCAAACCAATTAACCCACTGAAAATATAAAAAAATATATATTATTTTCAGGCTGCTAGGACTTGTCTTAATATATATAATAATTATTTAACATGTCAATTAATCATTTAGTCTATGAAGTTTACAAAACAATATTTTAAAAAATGCATATTATAAGTCTGAAATGCCCAAAGCAATGTCTACAGCCCACCAACCAACAGTTCAAAACTCACAGCATTGCCCTTATTGACACAAAACTGAAAAAAAAATCAAGGAGTTATGAAAAATGTTCTCTACGATGAGATAATTAATTGAGCAATACTGTGTGTTATATATATATATATATATATATATATATATATATAAACAGTATGCTACAACTGTAAAGGGTAATGAATGACAAAATAAACAATTATTGTGCAATTTAAAGCGTCTTTTAAAAACATATTAAAGGCAAACTGCATAGTATTTTAGAATGAAAGACTTCATGGACAGGAACTGCAGTTCTGCATATCTTTAAGTCTGTGTTTCAAACTAACCTGTCCCAATAACACATGCTCATTTGTGTTTGTGTATGTTCATGTCAGCAGGGGCCTCTTACCTGTAGCTTGATGACTCCTCAAATATTTTCTCCCGTCCCTCCTTAAACAGCAGGACAGCCCTGTCTGTCTTATCCAGGAGGTTTCTGATATGGACCCTTAAGTACTTGACCTCGTCTTCGCAGGGCACCTTGCCGCCTCCTGCCTTAGAGCCTTGGTAGGGCTCCCAGACCAGTGTAAGCAGAGTTGAGGTCTCAGATATTAGATCTGGCAGGTATGGTGGACTGTTTCTTAGGCCTAACCTAGGGTTAGTGCACAAGTCGTGGAGCTTATCCAGTCTTTTGAGGGTCTTGTCCACCAGCCTCCGATCTCCGCTGGTAGGGGGCTGAGAGCTCAGTTTGGGGCTCTTGGAAACTCCTAAACCTGCTGATGCCATCATTTCAGTGTTGTGTGTTTGAAAGTGAAGTGAACCAAAAACTGCTTTAAATGTCAGTCTGTGATTATGCGCAGGGGTGTGACGATAAATGACAATAGTCCCGCTGAGTCAAGAGGTGTGACAGGTCAGGTTTTGAATATCTGTACTTGTTCATAAGCAGAAATTGGGAGCAGCTACTGACAGTGGTCGTTTACACTCACATCTGCTGTCCTTAAGTGATGTTTGTGAGTCCTCAGTTTAATAAAACAGTGCATGTTACTGTGCACTTCAAACAGTATCCATTGTTGAGTCATATAATAACAATCCAATTGCATTATCTTCTCCAGCAATGGAGACACGTGCACTTACTGAGTGCCACTGTTGTCCGTTTCTAGCTTCTCATTCTGCTGTCAGATCTTTAGAAAAAATGCAAGAAAAAGAAAGGCTGTTACAGAGTATATATTCAAAGATTTCCACAAAAAGAACAACTGAATACAAGAGGCCAACAAAAATGCCTAAAACAAAGGAAATGACTTTTTGACTCTGACACAACCATCAAAACAGTTCAGACTTTCACCATCCCACTCACTTCTCTCCTCTGTCTCTCCTCTTCTACAATTTTAGCCAGCCTTGCCCCCAGTTTAGCACTATATCTTGCTTACCACACTTTTATGCGCACATCTCAGCAGCACAACAGTCCCACATTCTCAGAGCTGATAGTCAGCACAGCGGAAACATGTTCTCTGTCATGGTCTGAAACATTGCTGCCTCTTCTTTGTCCCTCGTGATATCACCCTCTCTTTCGTCTTGGTTCACCCTTTTGATTGGTTTCCTGGTTGCAGCTAGACAAACAGGTTTGTTTTCTTTGCTCTATTGCTCAGGCAGACAAGCAGAGAGAGAGAGAGAGAGAGAGAGATGGGAGGGAGGAAGACAGAGAGGTGTGGACTCAAAGCTGAACTAAGAATGAAAGCAATTGCCTGAATTACACCAGACAGGTTTACTGCTTTCAAACGGACAGGATGCCTGTAAAATGAACTCAAAGGTCAAAAAACAATCTGCCTCATCAGATAGTGAGCAGAGAGCAAAGTTTACTGTGTAAATAAATTAATTAATTTGACACTTTATAAGAACTCTACATGAACTGCAGCAGGACACCATTATGCTGACCTGTCAGGAGGCCCACCACTTCGTCCCACACTGAAACATCTTCAAAATTTTTTAATCAATTTGCATGGAACCAAGTGCAGACTTCAATGTGCAATGTATCCTAATTATTTAAATCATCACCAGACTTTTCCTCTAGCACCACCATGAGGTGTTTTAGTGTTAGTTTGAGTAAAATGCTTCAACAACTATTTGACGAATTACCAAGGAATTGTATACACATGTCCACTTCCCCACCATAAAATCTTTTTTGTCCAATATTTTGTTCTTTTATGATCAAATATCTGCAATGCTAAGATGTCACTGACCTGGACAGTACTCTGTATTTACTGCTAATTATGAAATGTGTCATGGTCTGTGGGCTTTGGTTTGTTTTATTTCCTGATTTATTTTGAAATCACTTTCCCCTGTGTGTTCTTGTGGTTTTACTTCCTCTTGTTCCCCTCCTCTTTTGATCGCCCTTATTAGTCTCAACTATATGTTGTAAGTGACCCGTGTTTTGTCACCTCAATCAGTTCTCAGTGTATAATAGTGTTTGTCTTCCCCTTGACTTTCTCACTTTGTCCTGTCTTGCCTCGTGTCCACCCCCCTACCCCCCTCACCCCCTCACCTACCTTATGTATTCTTGCCTGACTTTTTCCTTGTGTTCCGTTTGCTCGTAGTTTTCATAAGAATTGTATTTTTTGCTTTTGTATTTTTGGGGATTTTTTTGTGGAGTAGTTGCTTTACATATACACTTGAATTTCTAGTTTGGATTTGTTTCCTGGACCTCCAGTCTTCTGTTTATTCCCCGACTTGTTTTTGTTAAACCTGTCAAGTGACTTTTGCTTAAAGTGTTGCACCGTTTACCCTCCCATCTGTGATGTTTGCTTTTGGATCATTACCTGGACATCTCCTGACAAAATGCTAGCATGTAAGCAAACAAAGTAAGTTCTCACATTTAAGAGCTGGCTAATTGACCTCAAAGCACTGTTTCTCACATTACAGAATTGGATTCTTGTGAAATTAATGACTATGACTCATTTAAAGATAGACAGGAGACAAAATGCTTAATTTTAGGCATTTTGAAGTAAATTTAAATGACAATTTTAAAGGCAGGAATTATTTTGCTTGAGGATGAACTACTTCAATATCTAAACATATGTATAATAATCTTTAATGTATGTACAGTGATCCAATATGTTAATACAACATGTTCAGTAACACAGTGGGGCAGATATCCTCACCTCAAACAGACAAACTTTTCTCTATACAGCAACTCAGACATTTACATGCTTCTAGCCTTTCTGTAGTACATATTCTGATCCAGCAGGGGTAAAACAAAGCTTTCTTCTCTAAAGGCAGCAGCTTCAAAGATACTCTTAAACACTGTCACCTCTCAGAGTTTCCACCTGTTTGGAATTTACATTGTATGTTTTCTATGTCTGTGTGGATTTTCTACAGGTGTTCTAGCTCCCTCTGACTCCAACAACATGCATGATGGGTAACTGGGGATTCTAAAATAGCTGCAGGTGTGAGTGAGTGAGAGCATGCAGGTTTTCTGTCTCTTTTTCTTAGGTTCGGGGTGGACTGACCTGTCCAGGATGTCCCTTGCCTTCTTGCACTGTCAAATGAGACAGACTCCTGTCCTCTGCAGGATATAGCACATGTAGTTAATGGATCAGTACATTAATTGATATTTTACTTGCACATTTTTTGCACAGAACTTCAGTTAATGAGGAGCCCAATACCAAACTGAAAATTAATTCATCTTAAACACAAGTTAAGAAAAAGTCCATATCAATGTTTCACTTAGCACACAGACAACATAATCTAAATGGGAAAACTGAACTTTTGCATCCACAAGAGGGAGACACTAAATCAGACAATGTGCACCCAGTTTACAGTTGTCAAAGCAATTTGATCTTTTCACCCATTTAAATTTCAGTTTCCAGCCTAATTTGCCTTAACTGAAGTCCATGCACATGCTTTCAAAAACGCTTTCTTCGTTCTTTTGACCTACCAGCGGTTCTTCCCAGATTTCTTTCCAGCTGTGCTTGCTGCAGCAGCAGTCTCAGGACTTGGTGCTAAAGCAAATATCAAAGTCATATGGAAGTAATGAGATCACAAGTTAGTTAAGGTCCAAATTATGTCTTTGATTTGAGTCTCCAAACTCAGTTCCACCTTTGTACTGCAATAAGAGACTTAGATGCACCTTTGCTCTTCCGGCACAAGGGGGCCTCATGTCATTGTCTTGTATATCAGTGTGCTAATTCATGATTTTTTTATGGAGCAGTGTTTTAGAATACTGAGGCCCTAAATCCTAAATGGATGTGAGGATATATTCTGTTTATACGTGCATACTCTTAAAGATCATGAAAGCTCAATGTTTCTTTCATTCTGTAACAAGCTGTATCAGTGTATGTTCTTGAAGTAAAAGAAATAAGCCTGTTGTTTTTCTTATTCTTATAAACAACTATAACTAATGCCAGACCAAAATGGTTGAGTGCCCTCACAGCTGCAGAGCATGTTTGTATAGTGTCAGGGTGTTTTAGGGACTTTAGACACCAAGCTTGAGTGTCTGTTGCCCACTCCACACTTCAGTGGTAACAGGAAAGTCCCAAATTGACCCTGGTAATTGGAACCTGTAAAAGGGTGGAGTAGGATAAGATTAAAGACAAGGAGATGAGAAGTGTTTTTTTTTTTTCATGTGTGTATATTTGCAAGATTGTGAACTGACATTTCTGATAACATTGTAGCATTTTTACATGCAGAGTAGCAATGAAATTGCATCAATTTTGCCCCCTGGTCACATCACCAGTCCCAGAAAAGAGCTGAAAGTCCCTGTGTGGCACCTCATGTGATGAACTGCAATCTAGAACAAAGTATTAGGCTTGCGTGAGCTTTTATATGCTGTATATGAGCTCATATATTTGCAGAAAAAAATATAAGCATTGTAAATTCAAAGATCCGCCATGCTAACTCTGTTCTTTGCAGAAAAGAACAATCGTCTCTAATGTACCATAGCTTGATATATTGTGTGTTCTAGACTGGAATGAGATCAGCAAAAGGTGACATGGAGCTTTATGGATGGAGTGTGAAAATTCAACATTTCTGCAATGAAACATACATGTAAAATGACACAATCCCTTAAATGATATTAGTGGACAGAAAATTTAAGAAGGGAAGTTTACCTTTCAAAGCCTTTAGGTTTTTAGGTGCCTCTCTTCTGTTCTTTTTATTTTAAGTCATCAAACAATAACACCTAAAACTGACATATATGCCGAGTTTCATTATGCTATTCTGTGTCATCATTGTCATCTATAAACTAAGCCTTTTGCAGTAAAGTAGATCCACTCTACATTACATTTAACTTTAACTGAAACAATGTTGCATTTGGATTCTGCATCTTTAGCCGCTGTCTTGATCCTGCACAAAGTTGCTGATTGCTTGTCAGTTTTGATAATGAAAAATGAAAATATGAAAAAGAGAAAAAGTATGAGCTGATTTTTTTTCTTTTGAGTGTTTACCTTAAATCGAGCATTAGACTACAGTTGTGGCAGCCAGCTACAACATCTCCATTTACTCTTGTCGTTCCTCCTTGAACTTCTTGAGAAATTCGCTGTTAGGTATTTTGAACTTGCATGCAAAACAGACAGATGTCAAAGAAGTCGGAAATGCAAAAAAAAGTTATTATGAATTCAGATAAGTGCTTTCTCTTTTCCTGCCTCACTCAGTGCAATTAAGTGTTAGACGCGTTCTGTTTCGGTTTAAAGGGAAAGCACCATCGTCAGATTACGTTCATTAAAAGCAGATGAGCGCTGGCGCAGCTGCACTGTAGACTACCTGCACCCATAGGTGCGCTTGGACACACATATAGACACATATATATCTACATCAATTATGTTGGCTCTTCTCCGTATTTGCACGAGTCAGTGTATTTTAACGCTTATCTTTGTTACACGAGTGACACCAAAAGGAAACAGGGTGATTTGATGCGATCGTCTCCCGTTTAATTTCATGGATATGGGAATTGCGCACGCTCGGTCACTCTGGTCGGACAGGTCCTTCTGAGGTGTCACTGTGTTCACACGCACACACCTGAAACTTCTTCAGATCGTGACAGTCCGCCTTCCAGTTGATGCCGAGGGTCATGACCATGAACGGTGACCACGAGTCGGTCGCCACAGCACCGCTGGATCTGCGCACCACAAACCGAGTACGTGGAAGCGGCGGGTCGACGGCTCCGGACTGTAGAAGTCGCCTCAGGGACGGTCGGGTGACAAACGGCTCACCTGCGCCTCCGGCATGCACCGGGACGGACACTTTAGAAAGTCACTGCCCCTCGGTCAGACACGCAGTGGGCTCAGTGAACAGCACCGCTCACAAGCGTCCAGCGGATACATCTTCCTTAAAGCTTCCTTTTAGGAAACGCCCGATTCCTGTCGAACCAGAGACCCGGAGCCACTCACCAGCTCAACCAGAAACTGGTGACCGCTTTTCTCCCGTAGAAGTTAAAGACTTTAGATTCCGGGAGAGTTTGCCCGGTTGTTTGGAAAGAGTCGAGGAAGAAATCCCGGTCGGCGTAATACCAGTGACCCATAGGCGGATCGAAGAAGCAGAACTGAGTCCAAATGGATATTCACTGTGCTTTTTACACCCATTTAATTACGGTAAGAGTTGCTGGCTAATGTCTGTCATAGTCATCCAGGTCATTGTAGTCCTGGGAGTTTCAGCACAAAGCAACTAGACTTCTCTTCTAGGTTCTTGAAAATGTTTCATCGCTCAACCAAGAAGAATTCCTGAACTTTATAACTGTTTATGTAAAGTTTGCCCATATTTCAAGTGTCCAAAGCCTAGCAGTGACCTGCTACTGATAGGCTGTCTACATTATTTTTGCTTTATGTCAGGGTGTCACATGGCAATGATATTTAGATTGTGTAAACAGCAGCACTACTGTGTAAAAGGTGGTAGAAAGGACAGTGGAGTTATGGTTGATGCAGAAACTGCTGCTAAGAAAATGTCCAGTCAGCTGTTCTGCAACTATTTCTCTTCAGTCACTGTCTTGCACTGACAAAAGTAGCTTACTGGGTCAACTCATAACTGAGTAGTTTGCATACTCACACATACGTGTATGTAGAGTTGCACACTTCCTTATTTCAGAAAAGGACTTGTTTGTCAAGCCAGCTTTTTAAAATTTTATCTATTCCTATATATGTTGCATACCTGCGTCCACTTGTACTTCTCTATTTCACTGGTTGCACCTTTCTTTCTGTGTCATTCCTGCTCAGGTCACTACCCTATGTATTGCTTGCCTGCTGTTCCAGAGCTGAGTTACCCTCCTGCCCACCAAAGTGAACACTTTTTGGCTGGCATCGCTCTGGCTACACATCAAGATGAAGACGGAGACACGTATGTTGGTGTTTCTAAAATCGCTTAACACTAGAAGTTTGGATGTTGCTTTGTGGTGTGTAATTTCACCATGTTCATCCATCCATTTATCCATCCCTCATATAATGAAGTCACTAATACATACATTGAACTTAACCTATGACAATGATTCATCCACCACATGCATTTTATTAATCAGAACATTTTACTCTGATGACTGTCTTAAAAGCGGAAACTTTGCAAATATGATAGACGTAAAGTCTTACCACAGTCATACATATTTATGGAATTTCTAGCTGATTGAGAGGATTTATTGTCATTCTGCTTAGACGGGGCAGACTCAGCCTACAGCTTTACTTGTAAAGGCCAAGAGTTTGAACTGTTTTATGGTTACATTTTCCTAAAATGGTCACTTGTCACAAGGTCATATTGGTCACAAAAGTTTAATGCTTTACAGAAAAGACAATTTCATAAAACAAAATGGATGGATGTCATCATTTTGAATAGTTTTTATTCTAAAAGGTCTCTCCAATTACTTAAAATTGAACTATGTTGCTTTTCTGATGTCCTTGATGGTGATGAAAAGTAATGTGAAAGATGCTTTAAGTACTCTAAATGTGACTGGTGAGACTGAATCACAGGTCATCGACAGCAAGCTTTAGCATAATCTTAACCACCGGCAACATTTAGGCATGCAAATGATATTAATATTCAACTATCAGCGCAAAAACTTTGCATAGACTTTCTGCTTTAAGCTTTCACACATAGTCCCTCGCTGATTAAGTGTGTTTTATCATATGCATGCCTGGATCTGGTATGTCTGTCTGTAGGTCAACATTTTCAAACTTTGAAGTCATTTTCACTGCCGATATTTCAAGTTTTCACAGTAGGGAAACCATAATTGAATAATGATGGTGCCCTGCTATTGCCTTCCTTTTAGAAACACAGGTCCATATGAGTACAAAAAACATAATAAAGCAAAAACTAAGGCAAGATATGAAAATTCCAGTCAGTGCCAATTCACAACGTGTCATCTCATAGCACTTCACATAATAAGATAGCAAGATAGCAGATGGCTAACAGACAACCAATACACAGAAAATATGGCAGAAACCTTAAAACTGAAGCATTTAAGTGGAATTAAGCCATCACATTTTAAAAATGGTCTCAGCTTGTTTTTTTATGTACTGTGACATGGTGAAACATCTTCTGGAAAAAGACCTTGAACAATCGATTCACATTGTCAGTCCTTACTAACCACAGACTGGTGCCCATGACAGCAGTATACACGCTGCACTATGCTCTCTGTGGACTTCACTTGTATGTTTAAACTACCATGCCAAAGGAGACTGTTATCATAAAAAGTGAAACTGGAACGGTCACTTCAATATGAAGTTAATGCCGGTGATTCAGTGGGTCTGACTCAAACAAGACTAGTCTCAACACACCCCTGTCTGACCTCACAAATAAAACTTTTCCTGTTGCACAACGTGGTTCTAAGATGTCTGTAGTATCACTTCAGTTTATTTACAGTGAACTCCATGACTTGACTAGCAGTGCATATATAACAGGTACCTCCCCCAGCCCCAATCCAGCCAAGTTCTTCACTGCTGTTTAACTTCCTGTAAAGGAAACTGGTTCATTGTCGATCAGGATTGACTCTCTTAGTGCATTTGGAGACTTTGATCTGACACACTATCCTGGGAACTGTAGATCTGAACTGCCGCATTCAGTTATCACTGCAGATATGTTTTGGTATGTGTGTCTCTAATTGTCAGTTGACTGGTCTCTAGGGTGTGGGGTTGGGGGTTGAGGATGAAGGAGCTCTTGAGGCCACATGAATGCAAATCTTAAAACTTTAACGCATGGTTTCTTTACGTTAGGTTTACCGCCCACACACACACACTAACTGCAGTGACAAACTGAGAGCACACAGACACACTCACACAGTCATGTGGCTAACAACACAGCATGTCCAAAAAATTAAATGGCACTTTGATGTTTCAGTTTCAAAAAGTATCAACATCATTTGCATCCACTAAAAACAAACTCGTGATGACCAACATTTTTCCAAGTCATAAGTCCCGTGACACACCACAGCTGTTTCTTGTCCCATATTAGCATCAGAGGCTTGTGCCGTTACCTGATCGTGGCAAGAAAAAAGAATGCACTGAATCTTGATACCAAATAGTCTTTATGAAAAGAGCCTTTTTATTTTTATATACACCAAAATCAGCCTGTCGTTGACAGTGTGGCTTCTTTAACATTGCTGCTGTAGTCTGATTTAATTTTTCATCTGCACCTGCTGTATCATTAGACCATCTGTTATTTAAACTTGCAGATTAGATAGAAAAAACTGAAAAGCATATATGAGTATTTTATTTTATTTTTTTTATCTTTACTGGAAACTTACTGCAGCAAAGATTCAGTGCAGAAACATTTCACAAACTCTAGCCCCTTAGGGCTTTGACTGGTTGTGTAGTATCTACTTCTTGCTTTGTGGTTCTTTGAAACTTTGTGTGAATTCTGTAGAAAAAAAAAACACTTGCAGCCCCTTTATCCTTTTCACACTATATGTATGTGAGTGTGTGTGTACGTGCGTGTATGCATAAGTGAGTGATGGTGAGCACGCACTTACGTCAATGTCACTGTTCATCCTCTGTTCTCAGCGCCCTTAGTTTCGGGAAAGCCAGTGAGTGCTCAGTCTTTAAACATGATTGTGGTTTTTCTCAGGTGTCTCTGTCTCTCTCTCTTTTTTCACTGTGTTTTTAAATGAATGGGCTCAAAAAACCCAAACATCCGCTTCTGACTTCCTCATTTACCGATTCTTTCTATCAGCTTCATCTCTCTCTCTCGCTCTCTCTCTCCCTCTCGCGCTCTCTCTCTCTCTCTCTCTTTCTATTGTGTGTCAGTTGTACGTGTGATGCGCAGGTATACTGATTTACCAACAGCTCCTACAAACAACAATTCTGTATCCTTCTGGTTTGCCAGTGGGTTTATGTACACAAAAATGTTGTTACATACTGAGATTAGTGTAGATGCTGCAAGAGGGAAAAAATGACCTAAAGCGTTAGGATATATCATCTTATAACTGTTGCATTTAGAAAAAAAAAAACATCTCACAGTACTGTATAAGTGACTAAATGGAAATTAATTACAATTCATTCCTTGGTGACCATGAATAACTGAGTTGCATTTAGGTGTTCTATAAACTCATCTTTTTTTCTTTTTTTTAATAGGAGGAAATACTTCTTTTCTATATTTTGTAGTGTTAGTATGCTCTGTAAGTTACCCCACATCCTTCTGGATAGTAACCTGATTGTCAAATGTAGTTATTTGTATTAGTCACTCACTCTCTTATTGACGATGAAGAGACATGTCAGAGGAAAAGACAGTGTTTGCTCCAGTCTTCTCCCTTACCTGTTTTCTATCATTCAACACCTCTCAGCTGTGATACTACACGTTAATACTAACCATCATATTATTGTTAAAAATAACATATCCTCATCATCAGTGAAGGTTTCTATAACAGAGCTCCAAAAGACCATCAAATACACATTAATTAATGTTCTGACTGACTCCAGGTTGAAACAGTTTTGAATTTTACAATTGTAGGTGTTATACTTGTGATGGATGTCAAAGACAACAAGAAAACCAGGATCCCACAAAACAATAAAGTAGCTGCTCATCCAGGTTTCCTCAGATACATTTCCTCTGTGAATACCTTTGCTCCAGTGAAATCTAGAACTAGTCCCATTGTTCATGACGTAGACAGGTTATGCAATAAGCATCATTTCTTGTTAACTAGGCTGTGTTGCAACTCTTTGCTTTTGTTTTGTTTACTATTCACACAAACTGACACATCACCTCATTGCTCAGCTGGTCCACAGACCACAGGCTTCAGTCTGATCATTCAGTCTGGCTCAGCCTCGATACCGAACAGGATACCACACGTATGCTGCTTCTCTCTTTTCTTTCTCTCTCACACATACACATACAGTTGGACTGTCTATGTTAATCTGACAAGTTCAGAACTCCTGTATCTGCGTCAGTGCCGCTATGGCTGAGGTTATCTGGGGCTGTGGTCTGCCCCACTTCCAGGAACCAGAAACAGTGCAGTTTCATCTTAAGAGAAAAAGAGAGAGATGGATACAGATATAGTTGGGTGTAGCAAGAATGATAGGTCGACTTTATGCCTGTATGAAGGCAACCATCTCAATGACCCCAGTTTTTAGAGAGCTGACTTAGGCTCTGATTCAGTATTTATTCACAATGTCAAACTGCACCTGGCATTTGTGTTTCTGTTCATCAGAGCATCACGTTTCACTTGTTCCCTCACGGCTCAGAATGACAAAAACCTGGTCAAGTCATACTTGAACATCACTATATGTGACTGTCCATATATGGTGCCTTGATTAGTCACTCTAATGTGCAGGGTTTTTTGTTGAGGCAAATGATAGGCAGTTGATAGCATGTTCAGTAAACATGACCAGAACGTTGTTGATACAGGTTTGTGCTGAGCTAATTTACAGGAACAGGGATCAGCTGAGGAAAGAACCGTCACGCTCACTTGAAATGCAAAGTTCTGCTTTTCACTCTACTCTCAGAAGCAAATAATCTAATTGTTTATTGTAGTTGCACTTCCAATCTGACCTTCCACAGCAACGTCTAGGTTTTTACCCATGCTTTAGATATCATCTCCATGGCGTCTCAAACATGTGCAATAGTAATGCATGCATGCACACATGGACATGTAGCTTATCTTAATCCTACACTATTTTTAAATTGTTCAAATAGACAGCATGGCATGACTTTCTTTACTTTTCTGCAACCACCAAGTGAAGGTTGGTATGTGTTTGTCCTTCATTTACAGACCGCAGACATTATTCTGTTCATACTTGCTTTTGTCAGACTGTCAAAAAAATGTAGTCTTTCCACTATAAATACAAATATTGTGTAAGCAGTGTGGTTTTCATGTGGTTTGAAGACATTATTAGACTAAGATGATACTGTTATCAGAGAGGTTGACAGACAGACAGACAGACAGACAGAACAGATACACTGCATGTCAGGTTGATAGATATGAACATATATACATGCATGTACATCTTACTCGTCAGAGTGTAAATACATGTTATATATGTGTTTATGCATGTCGTCTTTAATTTACTTCAGGTAGGAAGTTACTGCCTTTATTGACTTCATGTCAGTGGGACACATCACTGAGAGAAAAGTGTCGCAAATGTTTTTGTCACAGTGAGAACTTATTTTTTGACATCATATTCTGTGCAAGGCACTTTTATCTCATTCTCAAGAAGTGTCCCTGTTTCCTGTTGCTTGTTTTACGTGTATGTCTGACTATGACTTATCCACTAGACGGTGACCGACTAAACCTACAGAAAGCCCCTGTCAGAAATCATATAGCCTTATGGTTAAATTTCAGAGCACATAGAGCAAGATAGAGGCAAAAGAATAATGCCTTTGTCAGTGACAACAGGAAGTGACATAAAGCAAGGCTCTTACTGGAAGCCGCTCCTTTTGATAACATTAAAAAGACAAAAAAAAAAGAAAAGAAAAAACGTGAAACTGGTATAGTGTTCTCTACAGCATGCCCTTTCCCCTCAGTTTTTTGCTCTTCCCTGTCCTAACTTTGGCCTGCATTTCTTCTTTCCCCTTATGTAAAGACCACAGAGAGTGAGTGGTTTTCCCTTTAGTCTTGATTGCTGCGTGTGATAAGTACTATGAGTCATGCCTGTACATCTGTTGAGCTCCTTGGTACAACTGTCAGTGAGCTCATTAAGATTAAAATGATCAAGCACAATGTTGTACCTCTGAAAACAAAACAATCTTCGATCTATTACATGTTAAGTTTGAAAGGCCATGAGGTGATTGTATAAATGTTTGTCCTAAAAAATATTTATCTAAAACTACTTTTAGTAGCTGGTTAGCAGAGTTTAGCATAAGGATTGAAAACTAGGGGAAAAGCTAATCTAGATCTGCCAGGGAGGAAAACAAAATCCACCTACCAGCACTAAAAAGCACACTATGTTAAATCCCAACTGTTTAATCTGTATGACAGCAGTGTGTGTACTAAATTGAACAGAAAAATAAAATTTTCTGCAGCTGTGAAGTTGCCAGGCAACAAGCAGGGACTTCCAAGTGTCCTTGCTCTGGGCCCAGACAGTCTGTCACTTTACTTCTGCAAAACCACAACTTGTTGATTTAAAAAAAAACAAAAAGTAAAACAACAATGAGAAGCAGGATGTTAATTAGTGAGCTATAGGGTTATTACCAGGTGACCTTTGCGACCTTCAGGGGAGTCAGGTTCACTATTTCTCTATTTCCAATCTTATTGCTTCGCAAAACTACTTTCTACTTGCTGGAGCTTCATATTTGATATAGACATCCATCTTCTCATCCCCCACTGTGCTAAAGAGAAAATGCGTTATGCAAAATGTTGACCTATTGTTTAAACTGGACTTTTGTATGGTAAATGACTTTCTGGGTTTAAATGTTAGGTGAATGTAAGATATGGAGAAAAACTCATCAGACATTAAGTGCAAATTCAAATGTGATATAGGTTCAGACATTTTCCGCTTAAGCCAAAATTACATGTAGTCAGTAGGTCATAGCCAGTTAGTTACCCTTTGAAACATTAACTTTTACCCGTTAAGTTTGTGTTTTTATGTGTGTTTGTGTCCATTTCAGAGCTCTCCATATAGCTGTGGTGCAAGGGGAACTGGCCATTGTCTTCAAACTAATCGAGCTCTTGCTGCGGGCTCGCAGAGGCCTCGATATCTACAACAATCTTCGTCAGGTGAAACAGATACATTGATAAAAACACTTTGAATACACGCATGTCACAGACCTGACCATTCAATCATATATGTTCACATATTTACCATTTTTAATTTTACAAATATACAATTAGAATTATTAGTTACATTTAAAGCACAGTGCTGTTTTCATTTTGAATTTGACAGACATGTAATCCACGTGTAATGTGAAAGATGTTTTGGATGTTTCAGTTAAGTTTGGTTTTGAGGTCTTAGATGAAGTCAGTTTATTATGTTGAAGGTCTGGACTAAATGTAGAATAGACGTGCAATGTGGTACTTTTGTCCTAACAACCACAGTATTAAAACAAACAAATTCCCCTGCCTCACCCTTTTGATAACAGTAACATGGAAAAGAATGAAAGAGGAAGTGCCTTGGTTTCCTCCTTGCCTTGCATTGCTTTATTGCATGCTCTTACAGTCATGACGGCTGAGTGTGCAGTGGAATTCACCCTTCCTGGTTTCTTCACCTGTATTTGCCACAAGCCAAAGCCATGTACATTCTGGGAAGCACAATGTGTGCTTTCCAATGTTCTGTTTTATTTTTTACATGGCTATCTAGTCTTCAGTTTCCCTACAGCAAGGGATTTTTCAGGGTTTACATGTAGGATTTACCATGTTGTGAAACTGACAGGAGAGACACAAGATGATTAAGTGTGCAAAGAATGACTCACATTAAAACTCACAAATCATTCAACCAAATCTTATGTCTTGGCTCTAAGTAAAAAATATAAACAGGCTGGGAAATTGCAGGACATTAGTTTCAAACATGTCTTTTGTAACTTTAACGCTATAGTTTTTTTGTATTCCTGCATGTAAAGTGTCTGACAGTCTGCAGTTCAAACAGATATTAATGGGCAAAAAGATCTAACGCACTTACACTGCAGTGACTAGTCTTTCTTATGAAAACTCCCCATGTAGTAACTTCAAATAAATCATAAGCTACAGTGTATTTTACTGGAATGTGTACAAGGAATTGTTTTTTGAATGTTTCCTAATCCAGGACTGTCCCAACCACTGGCTTTAGGCCAACACTTCCACATTCTCTTCCCCTTTGCTGTCTCCACCTCCCTGCCCTTCTGATCTGCATTCTGCCAGCTTTCTTTTTTTTTTCTTTCTTCAACACAGAAAGCACCTGAGCTGTGCAGAGCTCTAGTTCACAAGGCTGGGGTTTCACACCACACAGGACGCCACAGGCATGCTTACCAGAAATACTGCTATCATCGGTCGTTCTTTCCTTGTCACTAAGGCTTGACAGCATAGGTTTTTGTGATATCCTGTGTCTGCCCTGTGTATGAAAATGCGTGTACCACACACAGGCACGCCTGCACATGCACACGCACGCACATGCACACTCGTGCACACACGCACACGCGCGCGCACACACACACACACACACACACACACACACACACACACACACACACACACTTTTCACATGCACACATTTCATGTCATGTGCAGTTATAGCCAAAAAGGGAGATTTACAGGACCTGTCATTGTCATTTGCCTACCAGATTGTGTGGTTGTGACCAACTACTGGCATACAGAATACATTTCACTTCCACATCAAAATAAGACTAGGGAAATTTTTATTTTTCAAATCATAAAGCTTACTAGACAGACTGCTACACAATTTCCAGCACTGTCCAACTTCCCAAACACAAATAAAAACATGTTTTCTTCCCATATCGATGACAAATCCTGGGTTTCTGTGGTTTTACATATGGAACTTTTTGACAGAGTGTTACTATCAGTACCATAACTCCACAATAGTGCATGCACTCTTTGCTTTCCACTCCCAGAACTACTATGATGCTATAAAGACAGCTGATTAATACACCCACACTGGTGCTGCTATCAGTGTAGCTACAACAACGCCACAGCAGTCTACTTTTTGCTGCTCCCGTGACAGCTGATGGTGTAGTTAGTGCACTAACATTAGTGGAGACTGAATCCCTTGGGGCACTAACACTGAAACATGCACTGATAATTATGTTTATTAAATCATAATCCACATGCATGAGTGTGTGTTACTGTAACAATTCATTATGCAGATGGTAATGTAAGAATTCAGTAACTTTTCTCAGTTTGTTTATAGTATGTTGGTGGCATGCCAAGTTATTTTTTTAGTGCGTGTGTGTGTGCATGTGTGTGCACAATGAAACAGCCGTGTGTTCTTGTGTGTGTTTTAGTATCTTTGTTCCGAGAAGTCACATGACCACCCCGCCTTGCTTTGTGCTGTTTCTCAACATACCTTGCACTGAGGTTCAGAGGGTAGTTTACAGGGACTTTCCCTTCCTGCGCGTGTCTCTCTCTCTCTCTCTCTCTCTCTCTCTCTCTCTCTCTCTCTCTCTCTCTCTCTCTCTCTCTCTCTCTCTCTCTCTCTCTCTCTCTCTCTCTCTCTCTCTCTCTCTCTCTCTCTTTCCGCATTTTTTGCTCACTCTCTCTACTGTCTCCCTTTTTATATCTCTTGCTGCATATACCTTAAGAGAATTTAGTTTCTAACCATAAACGATGAACATACTGATCCACAACACTGACGTAAGAGCACATGATGTTTATTTGTGCAACGGGACTGGCTTTACCCTCTAGTGTTCACCACAGAAACAAAATGTCTTTTGTTGCCTTCCATCTTTCTTTGTGCTTGTCCCTGCCAGCAGCCTGGGGCTAATTTTCATGCTTTAAATCCTCCTCTCCTCTCATCTTTTCACCTCATGTTGATCTACTCATTTTGCAAGAATGCAAGTGTATGAGGACAGACCCAGGGGAAAGAGAAGGGTTTTTCCCTCGTTATCCTGCCTTTCCCCTGGACTATACTCTGCCACTTCCGCTTCTTCCTTTTTCCTCTGTCTCCCCACCCTAACTCCCCCTTCAATCTCTTCCCACCCTCCCTCTTATCGTAGATGGATTTTTGTTTAGTCATTCTGAAATCCTTTACAGGAAGTCAGAACCAGAGACTGCCAACTATTTTGAAGGCCATAAAAGGCCTTGGTGTGAAAGGTAAATTCATAAGTTCCAGAAAGGACCAAAGACGGAGAATTTAACTTGTGCAGTGTGGCGACAAATTATTAGAATGACTGCTTATTACAATACTGTTTAACAATGAATGCTTATTATAAGAAGTTCCGATAACACACTGGGAATGTAATTATATAAGTGAGTGTGCATGCACTCACATGTGTGTGTGAGTCACAGGATTCAGGGAAACAAAGGCTAACGGGAGGAACACTTGCATTGACAAACTGGAGGAATTCCACAAAGATGCTCTCCTACTGTTAGACTACTTTTAAAATAGCCTTTACTGGAACAAACCCTCAGTGCGCGGGTATGCACGTACACACACACACACACACACACACACACACACACACACACACACACACACACACACACACACACACACACACACACACACACACACACAAATAGCAAAAGGGAAACTTGGATCACAATCTGTTACTGACTGCTGCAATTATTGTGTAACTTGATTAGCAGCTAAAAAGTCCAGGTCAAGACTTCCCTTTATGACTGAACAAACAACTGAACATTGCTTAATTTAATTTGACGGCTTGTTGTCTGTGACCTCCCTGGCCATAGATGACATAATTAACATCAAGATGATACATGGTGACCTCACCAATGGGAACATCCTAGATTGCTAAAGGGATTTTATTCTGAATTCAGTAGATTCATTCAGGCAAACACCTGGTGAAATGCTCATGCTTGTTAGCAATGTTTGTTCGGTGACGTATGGTGCAAAGGTCAAACCCGACACAGAGTTTTTGGACTTTGTTTTCATTGCTGTCAACTGTGCATGGGTCATGTATGTCTGTGTATAGGTAGTACATGAATACAGGGGCCTGTATTCCATGATCTTCTGATGTGCAATAGTCACAGTATAATCAGACGCAGTTTCTTGTTTATTTATTCTAAGGATGGTTATTGTTTTATTGTGCCATTGACCTTTCCCTTGCAGGACAGGGGAGAGATAAAGTGAGGCCTTTATTATACATCAACATACTCTTCCGCTATCCGCTATGATGTCACCAACTGGTTTGCGGACTATAGTTTTAAAACCACAAGTTCTACATTTTGCCTGTTGCCATCTTGTTTCTTTTGGAATTGAGAATAAATGAAGAGTGGATCTGACTAAGAACTCGAGGACTCTGCATGGCCATGTAACCGCAACTTGTCAATCACACTGTATCGATCACCCTGCTTTGTCATTTATCTTACTCTAAATGGGGCCATAATTTCAAATTAAAGCTGCAAGCAGCGATGGACGGGTCCTCGCATCCACGCTGGTCGTGAATCCACGCACGTCCACCAGGTGGCGCTGTGACTGAGAGTGTATGTCAGCCTCTGAATCGCATCTGGACCAGAGTCCAATCATACATTTAAAATTTCAGCCAGACTGTAGCATGTTCAGAGCAGTTATAGAGCATTTCCTGTCTATCCACCAGGTGGCGCTGTAACTCAGAGTGTATTTCACACAGTGGATGTGATGAGGGTTGGACTCTGATCACTCATGAAAAGTTTCAGGCTGATTTGATCATGTAGAGGCCAGTTATACAGCATTTACTGTCCCTCCATCAGGTGGCGCTGCGACTGAGAGTGTCTGTTGGCCTGTAGATGTGATCAGGATTGGATTGTGATCACACATGGAAAGTTTGAGGCAGATTGGAGCATGCAGAGGAGAGTTATACAGCAGTTGATGTTTCATGGCGAAGCATCAAAACGCTGATGGTCGCCATGGCCACGCCATTTGGCTTCTGGTTAAACTTTTGATAACTTTTCCAAACCAAGTCCTGCTGTGTGGACTGACAAAATTTCAGGTCTCCTGGAATTATCCCCTAGGAGGTATTAACTCTCAAAAATGAGAAAAATCATCAAAAATCTCACAATTAATCCAAGATGGCCGACTTCCTGTTGGGTTTAGGACATGGCTCCAAGAGGCTTTTTTGTGCGTCCTGATGTGCTCTATAAGCCTCCCAAATTTCATGGATGTAGGTGAAACGTGCTGGGGGGGCTGTTTGTTAAAAATACTGTAGGGGGCGCTATAGCATGTGCAGTGCCGAGATGCATACAGTGTTGTTCCTTGGGTCAATGGTGATGTGTGTGGTAATTTTTGTGAGCATTGGAGTATTCCTAACCTGTCAGAAAGGGCTTTGTTTTTCATGGCGATATTTGGTTGCTACGGCAACAGCGTTACATGAAATGTCACACCCTTCACAGTGTGTGATTGTCAAGAGGTGAAGACTCGACTGACCAATTTCCAGCATGATATCACCAAGTTTGGGGCCATTGTACCTGAAAATATAAGGCCTTAAACTTACTATTACCAACAGGTGGCGCTATGACTTTTTCAAAATTTATGAGTGTGGATGTGTTCAGACTGGACCTGGTATCCAGCATGTGAAGTCTGAGGCAGATAGGATGTTGTTCAGCTGAGATATGAATCGTTAAATTTTCATGGCGAAACATCGAAATTGGTTTGGCCGCCACAGACACGCCCTTTGATGACAAGTCACCATTTTCACTGGGATGCATCATCAATGTGTTTAGGCTGTTGTCACTGCATTTGAAGTGAATATGATCAACCGGGTAACAATAGGGCATGAAAGTGTAAAAGATGTCTATTTCCTGAAACCACAAGGTGGCGCTATGACTGTCAATGAATATCCCTATGTGGATGACATCAGGACAGGACTGTCATCATACATGTAAAGTTTCAGGCAGATTGGAGCATGTTGAGAAGAATTAGACACCACTTCCTGTTTCATGGCGAAGGATCAATTGTTTGAGGCTCCGCCATGGCCACACCTTTTGGCTTCTGGTTGAGTTTTTGATAACTTTTCATCAGAAAGGTCTGGTGCATGTACTAGCCAAATTTCAGTTCTCTCAGACTTATCCACTAGGAGCTATAAATTTTGACAAATGTACAGCAAATTCAAGATGGCCGACTTCCTGTTGGGTTTAGGGTGTGGCTGTGATTGACTTTTTGGTGTGTCCTGATGTGGTGCATATGCCCACCAAATATTGTAGCTGTAAATAAAACATTGTGGAAGTTGGCCTAATGACCACTGTTTCAATTTTGCAGGTGGCGCTATAGAGCCATTTTTTCACACATATGCGCAACTCCCATAAAATATCAAATTTTTCGCCAGTCCTGATGTGCACGCCAAATTTCACGCGTTTTGGTTCATGATAAGGCCGCCAAAAAGGCAAGTCATTTCCCGAGGAGCAATTAAGTTTGAAAAATTTACAGCAAATTGAAGGTGGCCGACTTCCTGTTGGGTTTAGGGCGTGGCTGTAATTGACTTTTTGGTGTGTCCAGATGTTCTGCATATGCCCACCAAATATTGTAGCTGTACATGAAACATTGTGGCAGTTGGCCTAATGACTACTTTTTCAAGTTTGCAGGTGGCGCTATAGAGCCATTTTGCCACGCACATGCGCAACTCCCATAAAATATGAAATTTTTCGCCAGTCCTGATGTGCATGCCAAATTTCACGCGTTTTGGAGTATGATAAGGCCGCCAAAAAGCCAATTTACTTTACGGGAGAAAAAAAAAAAAAAAAAAAAAATAATAATAATAATAATAAACCCTAGGGTTTCAATAGGGTCCTTGGCACCGCTGGTGCCTTGGACAGTCGGTGCCCTGGCACCGCCTGTCCTTCGCACCCTCGGTGCTCGGACCCTAAAAATAGCATCATGCTGTATCAAAAAAGTACTGGGATCTGTCTTAGACCATAAAGTCATTACCGAGGTAATAAATCAAGGAAAAAGTGGAGTCATTTTCTAATCTTCTATGCAGCTCACTCCCTGGTGACCATTATGATCAAGGCAGGAATAAGGCACTTCCTTCATTCCCTTTGCTTTTCACACTTAGATGCTGCGTCGATCATTCACATAGTCTATGGCCAGAACACTGACACAAAGAAATGTATTTGTTTTAACCTGAATATTTCAAAATTTAAGGCAAGGGGAGATGTCTTTGTGGATAGCAAAGAGTGGCAACACTGTTCAGCATTGGTGACGAGATAATACCCTATGAATGTTGTCAAATGTGTATTTCATAAAATAATAAAAATTCTTGTGTGTGTTTTTCAGTGTATTACATTTCTATTGTTGTGGACCTAAGTATACCGGTTTGTCTAAACTGTTATTTTTGTTGTCATCATCCCTCAGACTCCCCTTCATCTAGCAGTGATCACCAAGCAGGCAGACATGGTGGAAGCTCTGTTGAAAGCGGGTGCCGACCCTGGAGCATTGGACCGAAATGGCCAAACAGCACTCCATCTCTGCTGTGAATATGACCAGCGTGACTGTCTGTCTCTAGTACTTTCTCGGTCCCCAAACTCCAAATGCCTAGAGATCAGAAACTATGAGGGTGAGTTGTGGTTTACTGGAGATGCTCTTTGGTATATATTGCATTAAAAGTGATGTTGCCAAAGAAAGATCTAGGCTTTTAGGTGCAATGGCATAACCTCTGGTCTCTGGAAAAATACATTGACCAACTCAGTTCGGTTCAGTACAGTTCATTAACAACACTGTGAGTTTTGTTATGATTCTTATAGTATGTTCTAAAATATTCACAATGTACTTGTCATGAAAGATATTTTTCATATTTTATTTTTCTATGCGTAGAAAGTGGCCTGTCTTCCATGCTTTGCTTTGTCACTGTTTCCAGGTTTGAGTCCTCTCCATCTGGCTGTGCTGCGAGGCTGTAAGGATTTGGCGAGAATGTTACTGGATGCAGGAGCTGACATCAATGCTATGGTAAGTCCCTACTGCACTGACTCAGCACTCTGGGTTTCACAACTGCTCACAAATTTTACATTTTCTATCTCTGCATTTTCTGACTTGTCCCATGGTTCTTCTTTCCTACAATTTAAGGACATCAAAAGTGGCCAGAGTCCTCTCATGCATGCTGTGGAGGCCAACAATGCAGACATGGTCCACTTCCTCATTGAGGTAATGAGAGTGAGTGGGCAGATCAGAGAGAAGGGTTGTGACTCCACTCAGCTCTATTTTGATTTCTTTTCGAGTTTATGGACAAAAATTTCAAAGAATTTAAATAAAATGTAGAATGTTTTGTTCTCCTTTCTCCAACTCCTCTTTCAAAGCATTTTCTCTGCCTGTCCAGTCTAACTCTCCATCATCCTCTCGATTAATATGTCTTTTGTATACATTTCTGTGCCTAACTGCATGTTCTCTTACTTTCTTTTTGAATCACATGTTTCTGTTGCAGAATGGATGTGATGTCAATAGCCAGTCATACAGCGGGAACACAGCCCTGCACAGTGCCTGTGGCCGAAGTCAGGTGGACACTGTGCGGCTGCTGCTTAAAAGTGGAGCTGACAGCAGCCTCAAGAATTACCACAATGACACCCCAGTGATGGTGGCGAACAACAAAAAGGTGAATGAGGAGATGATAGAAAGAAAAAATATGCACAATGAAGCTGACCTGGCAGAAAGTCTTGCAGTGTCAGTCCTTCTTATGGCTGTACCTCACCGCTTCAGGACAATTTGGCACTTGAAAACATCCATCCATTCTCTGTACACCGCTTTATCCTCACTGGGGTCGTGGGGGGTGCTGGAGCCTATCCCAGCTGACTCGGGCGAAGGCAGGGGACACCCTGGACAGGTCGCCAGTCTGTCACAGGGCTACATATACAGACAAACAATCACAATCACATTCACACCTGCGGGCAATTTAGAGTAACCAATTAACCTCAGCATATTTTTGGACTGTGGGAGGAAGCCGGAGTGCCCGGAGAAAACCCACGCATGCACAGGGAGAACATGCAAACTCCATGCAGAAAGATCCCAGGCCCAGAGGATCTTCTTGCTGCAAGGCGAAAGTGCTAATCACTACTCCACTGTGCAGCCCCCACTTGAAAACAGTAAACACCCAAAAGGTTACCAAACTGACAGTTGATGACTTGCTCGCCAATGTCCAAGTTTTCCATCGCTCACTATAATTTTTTGCTGGAAAATTCCATCCACATGTTAAGACAGTTAGTCAGAACAAATGCACACAATTGCAAAACCTATTACAGTCAGCTCTGATTGGGATAGGTAGGAAGAAATGGTTCTGAGCCAGGGTGGTAGTTGGTAAATGTGTGTATCCTTCCCCCTAGAGGCAAGATCTGAATGTTGCAGTCTATTCTCCACCACTGTCTCAAGAGATGCTTTTGTAGATCTATGACACTCACTTTAGGTCATGCATAATGGTTGTAACAGACTATAACTCTTTTATAGATAGCTGATGTGTTACGAGGGAGAGGCTCCAAGCAGATAAGAGATCAAAATCAACTTTGTGTGTCACCGCATGGAAGCAGCTTAACAGAAAATGGTGAGTTTACATACAAGACAACACAGTGTCAAAAATCATAACATATTCTAGGTACTCTTCTTGTTTCAAGTAGAAAGCCTGACATAATTTCAGTATACCTTATGTAATGTCAATAAAGATGCCTCCATTCATTCCTCTCTTTTAGGATCCCCATCTCCCAGCCATAGTCACGGATGTTCACCCTCAACGACACCGCATGCCTTACATCGTAGCGCTTCCCACTCGCCATCTACGCTTGCATTTCCATTTTACTAGTTCACAGCTGTTGTCCAGTGAAACTTGCAACTACCTCCACACACCAAGCATCAAGGGGACAACCAGACTGGGGAAAACAGAAAAGCTGAGCAGCTGCAGCGATCATTTGGAATGCACATGCACATATGCATCAATGGAAGTGTGCTACTGCATGAAATTAGCGCTGATCATAAAGGACATTTTTGAAACTGCCAGCAGATATCAGTAAATGGTAGACACGAACCAAAGATCAATGAACCCCAAATACCCTTTTTAAAGTATTTTCAAGCATTTTGCTTCTATTTATGAAAGAGGACAATTGCTAAATGGATAGAAGAGAGAGTTATGTGGATTCTGTGTAGATTTCATTTGCCTTCCTTGAACTGTGATATTGTGTTTATATTGTCAACAGGCACATGAGCACCCCAAGCCTTGTTCAAGTTTCCAATATACTGTAATTGTACTGTCAAATCCTTCCCTGTAGCTGTCTTTCAGATCAGTTAGTGTGCATATGTGTTTGTTTTTCTATTACTGTCAAAAGTTGTAAATATTTTTTATATAAAATACATCTAACAGACTCACTTTTGTGTTGTTTTCGTCTTATCGTGCAACTGTAACCTTTGAGAATTTGAAAGCAAAGCTGTGATTGGTCAGTTGGAGGTCTTTTGTAGCAAGCCACCAACCCCCAAAACGAGTGCGCGGCCATGTTGAATTGTCAATATTGTAAAAGAAGAGACAAAAGAGTGACAACTCGCGGCATTTCTGGAAACTAGTTTATACCAAACTTATCTGAACTGCCGATCTAAAGGCAAGCAACGATCCAATGGGTGAGTTTTAGTAGGTGTATCACAGTTGAGGTATCCTGATCCTCCGACTGATAAGGAGTCAATTGTCAAGTATATTGATTAACAGTAATGTTATTGTTAACGCATACTGGATAAGCTAACACTAGCTTGTTAACTTAGTCATTTGATCAGGTTAGATTAAAATGTTGACGGAACAGGTGCGAATGGGTGGATACACAGTTGCTTTGTAGGCTTAGTTTCTTTACACATAGTCTGAAACAAAGTTTCTCGCAAAAACGTGAACAACACTAAGCTTAGCTTGCTAGCTGGTTGGGGAAAACCACGTTGCTAATCATGAAGTTTCAACGCTACTTATAGTTAACTTTATCACGCTAACTTTGTTATCGACGGTGACAACGGCTGTTTATAAAAGAAGAGACCCACGTCTAGGCAATACAGTAATTGTTAACTTGCCGTTGCAGCTTGTTGTACGTATTCCAGCGGTTAACCAACTTGGTACAGAACTTGGTGTTCGCTGACGCGGGGGTTGATTTTAGCTTGTAACTCCTGTTAGGATAGCTTAAGGTAGCTTTAGCTTATAGTCTAGGATAAAGTTCTTTAATTGCTTTATGTCCGAATCAAGATGCTAACATTGTTGGCGTTTTTACCGGTTAACTTCATAAATTTATAGTACTGTTAGTTTCTGTCTTATTACAGAAAGGCTTTGCTATTGTACACGTCTGAAACGCCTCGTAATTATCTCCTGTGATTTCGACTAATGCCAGTTTGTGTTGCTCTGCTTTCTGCTGTGTTTTTTTTATTGTTGTTGTTTTGCTTACTTGCTCGTTAACGCTCAAAAATAACCTTTCTCGATTGTATATGTCTTGGTAGGTAACCGGGACTTTTTTCTGGTGATCAGCGATTCTTGAAGCACTTTGCAGACTGCCATTGCAAATTTTGCTGCAGAAGTACAGGAAACCAGAACAAGACAACCACAAACATTTGAATTCCACTGCCCATACTGAAGAACGTTTCCTGGAATGTTTTTTTTCTCAATCCAGTATTAAGCTCCAGCAATCACGTTTGAAGAATTAATGTGAAATCAGCAAATCATAAGCTTGATATGTAATCAAGCAGATCATTCAGATTTTGCAACTGGCCATTTTGAATGTAGAAACATAGCGCTCAAACTTAAATAACCAAAATACTCAACGAACACACAAAAATATTACAAGGTTGTCACTACAACAAGAATATATGCACATTGAGACAAACAAGAAATACAAGAGTTTATGTTTTGATCACATTTTTGATATTATTTATATGAATGCTAATTCTCCCTTTTTGGAGAGTTGTCTTGTAAATAGACATAATTCATACACAGACTTCTTCTTTTCAAGAGGTCTGAATGTCAGATTGTGTACACAATACATTCTTTAAAAAGCAAAGATTATTTTTCAGGTTTTAATCCTACTACTATTTTTACACGGGTGCATTAAACAAACCAGAACAGTGAAAAAGAAACAAATATAAAAATTGCACACTGTGAAGAATTGCAAGTTAAAGCGTTGAACCCATGGCTACAACAAGAACAGCAAATCCAGCAGCAATGATTGGATTGAACAAACCAGCAAATGGGCAGCTCAGAGGACAGACCAAGCCAGGTGCACAACAGTTAGGACTTCATTCAACTGTCCAACAGCTCAGTGCCCCCCAGGAAAGAACCAGCATTCCTCAGAGCAGTGGCAGCATTAGGTAAGATACAGGTTCCACTTATTCTTCAGCTTTTGAGAGAAAGGCGCTGGATAGAAGAACGTCATGCCAAAGCTTAGGACGTTCCTGCATATTTGCCAAAATATTGCAAGAATACAGAGTGCAAAATGGTTTTTCAGTTATCCATCATTACTTGTTTTAGTGTTGTGTATTATGTTTTTGTTTCATATGAATGTTAAAAGACAGAATATTACTTTGGATTCTTCTTTGAAGGGGAAAAAGTCAAACCAGTCCTTTGTGTGAGTAATGTACAAGAAAAAAGTGGCTGTTTTGAAAATAAGTCTGGTGAAACAGGATTGAGACCCCTTCTTTGTAGAGATGGGATTTATGGCTCTTTAAGGGAGCCAGATCTTGAGGACTGGCTCGTTGTTATATTCATTTATTTTTTTAGAAGTCAAACAGGGTTAACTCGTTTTTATCAAGGAAACAATCCCTGGTAGCAGTTAGAATTTACAATATGGATCAGAATAATTCAAACTTAATCATCACACCAATATATACTTATTTATTTATATACTATATGTATTCATGTATATATTTTTATCTACATATATCCATTTTATTCTTGTGTTTTTTTCTGTATTGTTAAAAAGCTAGCTGCGTGTATATAGCTGCTTTCACGTGAATGGAGTGTGCTGTGGACAACTCAAACTCAGATGTCATTAGTCATTCATGTGGAGGCAGCGTGGGCAAGTCCGACTCATTGGGCTCACTGGTGACACATGAAAGTGTGGGCAATTTGCAAATATGAACGGCTCGCAACTGCCAACTTATTCTCATCATTCACTTAAAAGAGCTGTACAAACGACTGACTAATTCGCCAACGTCATATTTCTACCTCTGTGCCAGTGTTTTATTCTTTTATTTATGTAGCCTTAACAATGCATTTTCGTACTTATAGGTTTGGTGATGACTGGAAGAAGTTGCTGGAGCTTCCTCCAAAAGACAACAGAATGAAAACTTCGGTAAGGTGACTGTTGGCAACACAAGACAAAATTATTGAGGTTCACTGTCATGAATCTCTCAAAAATGTTTGAGACTCAGTCAGTCTGTGTTGGCTAGTGTTGTAATGAACAGCCTCTTGGTATTCCCCAGGATGTGACATCAACCAAGGGAAATGAATTTGAAGACTACTGCCTAAAGCGAGAACTTCTGATGGGGATCTTTGAAATGGGATGGGAGAAACCCTCTCCTATCCAGGTAGATAAATCATCCAGAACTCAGGTCCCTTAGTGCTGCTTTTAAATGTCCTGAAAGAGCCACTTTTTTGATTCAGAATTAGCTGTAGAACTGTACTTTGCTACTTCATGCTTGCTCCAAATGCCACTTAATCAAATTCATTGAATAATTTATTTGAAACATTCTCGCTGGTTGTCCTCCACTGAAAACATTTGACCCTGTTACTACTAATCTCTCTTTCCTGCATGTGCATGCCAGTGAGCCAGAGTTGTAGGCCTTTCTTGCAGCACCCTTTAGCCAGCCACTGGATTCTTCCACTGCAGTGGTGTGGTCCAACAAAAACTTAATTTTATCCCCTTTACCACAGCATATCTGAACTACAGACTGCAAAGTTTTAGGCGAGGTTATTACCTCAATTTATTAAGAGACCTGTTGCCACAAAAAAAAATCCACTGGAGCTACAAAGCATTTTCTCCACAGACTGTAATAAGATATCTGTAAAACATTTGACGAGATGCCTCAAAAGTGCAGTTTACTCTTTCTTTCATGGCTTCTTACTTTATCGATGTTTCATTTTAGTAAAACCTCCCCAGCACCCAGAAAAGCAAGTTTTATTTTCATGGTGTCATTGTAACTTGACAGATTTGAGTCGAGAAGGAAACAACAATGTGCATGTAGGTGGGACAGCACAATGTGGAAGCAAAGAAATGAGCTTAAGAACTTAAGTCCATGTGCCAGACAAAGTGAACAGGGTCATCTCTGGGTTTGGTATCCATTTGCCCTTAGTACATCAATGGGTTATTGTTACAATTACAAACTTTCAGTAAGCTCTCTACTATAAGTGTCTTTATATTTGTGGTGTGACGTTGCAGCAGCCCTGTTCTGTGTTCTAAGGGGCCGCAAATATGATAGTATTTTTTTATGGTGTTTTCCATAATTTTTTGCCTTTCCATAATTTTTTGCCTTATTTCCAAATAAGTCTGTCTTTTCCGATGAAACATGCCCATGTTACTGACTGCATTTGTCTTTCTCCCAAAAGGAGGAAAGCATCCCTATTGCCCTATCAGGTAGAGATATCTTGGCGCGGGCCAAGAACGGTACAGGAAAAAGTGGAGCCTACCTCATCCCTCTCCTAGAGAGAATTGACCTGAAGAAGGATCACATCCAGGGTGAGTTGTTTCCTGCCTGGTGGTAAAAGTTGTACGGTGACCAACTGTTCCTGTGAAGGGCAGGAAAGAACAGAATTTCATCTGGGTTAGCAAATCTATGGCACATTTGACTGATGGGTTTGTCGCTCCACAGTCTCTGGACCAAGTGCACAAGTTCATGATCACTGCGCCAGTCTACCCTGTACATATGTCTTTCTGCTTTTGATGAACAGTTTTTGTTTGTTGTAAATGCACTATATATATATATATATATATATAATTCTTCATGTATCTCATCAACCCTCGTGTTTCATTACCCGTTTTCATTTCTGTCTTCATCCAGCGATAGTAATGGTACCAACAAGAGAGCTGGCCCTGCAGATGAGCCAGATCAGCATTCAGCTCGGCAAACACCTAGGAGGGGTCAAAATCATGGCTACCACAGGAGGAACCAACTTAAGAGATGACATCTTGCGTCTCGATGAGATGGGTAATTAGTGCTAAAAGTTGTTTTATGATGAGAAAAAAATATGCAGGAGATTGTTTAAATAGTTTTGTTTATGTCTTTTTCACTTGGAGGTAAAGACTTTTGTACTTCTCTAAGTTGTTTTTGAAGTTTAGTTCATGCAGCATTTACATCTATGTTCCCTTAGGTTTTCTTTTACTGTTTTGTGAAAAAGATATTTTGTATGTTGATTGCACTACTCAAAATGTAAATGAATAACAAGAACTTAGGCACCTCCCGAAATCCAAGAGGCTGTGCGATATCAGAGATTTTTTCAGTGTAAATTGTTGTGATGCGCTGTTTGTGTCTCCTCCAGTGCATGTAGTGGTTGCCACACCAGGCAGGATACTAGATCTGATCAAGAAGGGTGTGGCAAAAGTGGATCAGACCCAAATGATGGTGATGGATGAAGTGGGTTTGCCCTTATTTTTTATTTACTTCTTTCCATATTGTTGACTGTTTGTTTATGAGATTGATAAGCAGACCACCTCTTTTGATGCTCTTTATTTTTATATTCCCTTACTAAGGCAGATAAGTTGCTGTCCCAGGACTTTGTGGCCCTGATTGAAGATATTATCAGCTTCTTGCCAAAGAATCGCCAGATTCTGCTCTACTCTGCCACTTTCCCCATCACCGTGCAAAAATTCATGGTGCGAACTTTAGCAGCAATTAGATTCTCTCATTAGGTAAAAAATGAAAACATTTATTTCCCCTTCATAGTGCTGGCTATAAAATTTGAATGTCTTTTCCAGAGCAAGCACCTGCAGAAGCCTTATGAAATCAACCTGATGGAGGAACTGACATTGAAGGGCATCACTCAGTATTATGCCTATGTGACGGAACGACAGAAGGTCCACTGTCTCAATACACTCTTTGCAAGGGTGAGTGTTCGGAGCTTCAGGTGTGGCCTGCCACTTGTATACTAAGAGCCTAAAAAATGCTGTGCCATTGTCAAGAGTGTTTAAATTCCATATGAAAAAGTACAGTTAATCCACCTGTTTGACAGTTTCAGACTTCTGAATTTTATTTCTAGAGAAGGTTTACTGAATAATTGTGTATCATGGCTTCATGTACAAATGCTCCACCCTGATCACTTTACTGTAAAAGTTGCACTGACCAGCTATAAATTCTGTATCACTTACAACAACAGCACAACTCTGAACAGCTCCAAGTCACAGTAAGGAGTAGGCACACATAGACAACTGTAATTAGTTATGTGAAGCGATTGGCTGAAGACTTGTTTTAGCACCAATATTTGTCCAAAAACATCAGAGTGCTTAAGACACAGTTTGTGTGCCAAAATCACATCTCACCTTTCTCACTCACTTTGTCCAACAAATTCAAATCATTTGAAATGCAAACTGATGTGTCCATAACAAATAAAACTATACTAGAAAACTAACAAAAGCACACTACCTGCTTAGATTAATATTTTTATGAAATATCTGCAGCATCAGACAGCAGCTGGATCTATATGTGCATTCTCAAAGCAAGGGAGAATTAAATCCTGATAATTATAGATTATTCCCAGTATGGAGCGCAATCTCTCTGTGCCACTAACTTTTCTTCGCATTAGACAGATGAGCTGTCAGGTACAGAATCACAGTTCATAAGCTGCAGTTAAATCGTTTGTTGCAGAATGGCCCTCCTGAGTCCTGAGCTGCATTACAGCTGTTGGGATGTTTTTATTTTACTGTTGGAAAAGAAGTGGTTAGATTATCGTCACACATAGACTGAAGTGTCAGTGTTTAGGAAAGCAGAAAAGAACAAGTTTGTAAGTTATTTGGGCAGTTTGATAAGCTGCTGTTAGATTCAATAGTTGCAATATTATGTTCTATACATGACTTGGTATGTTGTCCAGTCTTGCATGAATGGCTGTGTGTACTGTAGCTCTTTCTGACATTGTGAGTGGTATCTGCGAATGAAGCTGTGAGAAACATTGACTGATAGGTGACTACATCTCAATGACAGAATGCTATCAATTTAACAAATTGTTCAAGCCAGAAATGTTACGGATCCCTTGTCTGAAAAGAGCTCAAGAGTTGCATTCTTTTAAAGACATGAGTTAATTCCTTGAGTTATAAATGATCATAAATCTGTACTTTTCCATTACAGCTCCAGATCAATCAGTCTATCATCTTCTGCAACTCCACTCAGAGAGTTGAGCTTCTGGCGAAAAAAATCACCCAACTGGGTTATTCGTGCTTCTACATTCATGCAAAGATGATGCAGGAGTACAGAAACCGTGTGTTCCATGACTTCAGAAATGGACTGTGCAGAAACCTGGTCTGCACAGGTAGGTGAAGGGAGTTAGGCATATTAAAATCTGAACTGAAAATGTAAATGACTCATGTTCAGTATGTTGACTGCTACACATCTTTTCTTGTAGACCTTTTCACTCGGGGAATTGACATCCAGGCAGTGAATGTAGTCATTAATTTTGACTTCCCCAAAAATGCTGAGACCTACCTGCACCGCATTGGCCGATCAGGTACAAACTTTTATGTAATGCTGTAGAGGTTTTGTTCACAGCTACCATTTTTAAAAGCTCTCACAGCTAAACTCATTTTATGACACCACTACCAATGCTTCATAGTATATACATTATGTCTTCTCTCTCAGGGCGGTTTGGTCACCTGGGTCTGGCCATCAATCTGATAACTTCAGAGGATCGGTACAACCTGAAGACTATTGAGGACCAGCTCATTACTGACATTAAGCCCATCCCCAGCAGCATTGACAAGAGCTTGTATGTGGCAGAGTTTCACTCTGTTGACCCAGATGAAGATGGCGATGAAGGGGGAGCAAAAAACAAGGACCTGGGAGCAGCCTGAATGAATGGTCAGTTTGTCAAACAGCTGAAAAACAAACCATGATTGAAAGTAAACCTTTAAGATGAACTGATTTTATATATTCAGCCAGTTGTACAGCTACTCCTGAGCTGCTCTAGCTTGGTCACATTTTAACTGCATTTTTTGCATCACCAACTTTGTATTTTGAGGGTTGATGCTCAGCCCTGTGGGGAAGAGACAAGTTCTGTTTAATTGTCTAGACTGTTGTATGTTACAAGTCCAAAAACTGACTGGTGACTTTCAGGCAATGGACTTTTTTTTTCATTCACTATCAAGGATTGGATTAAAGCTCCATTATTTGGTAATGCAGCTAGGTGAATAATTGCAAAGGGAACATCCGATAAACTATTAATTTCCACATCCTACTTAACTGAATTTGGCCTATTTAAATACTTCAAATTAGTAGTGTATTCATAGTACTAGAAAGCTCTGAGCACTCATTCTCTTGAAGTAGAGCAAATACTAGCAACCCTGCAAATGGATCATATCCTCTTTCATGAAGAAGATTAACTGAAGTTTTACAGGATTTAAAGGTGAGGGATTAAGAGTCGTCCTCTTCGAACTGCTCCACAGCAGCCAGCATAGATTTGGACAGAGCTGATTAGCACACACGGCCAGCTGTCTGCTCTGCATGTTTGCTAAAGCAGTCATTCACAAGGGAATAAGACATTCTAATTCTTTTCTTTGCTCTTGCGGTTTCTTTTTCAGGAGAAACATGGCGCCTGGCATTTGTCACTCAATATTGGCAGCACATCACACAAGACAGATGAAGATTTGTTTCTTCCACTTTGCCATCAAAAGGATCTACTATAGTTTTTTTTTTTTTCATTACCCAATGTGAGTTTACAACAGCTCCATTTCTGTTTGTACATATGCTAGTGAACTGGTATCTAAACAGTTGCATGTAAAAACGAACACTTTAATCAGTTCGTCTTTCTGCCACAGCGCTAGAGATCGCTGTCCATTTTTGCTGTCGCTTAAAGCTCAGTCACTCTTGACAATAAATGGCAGATGTGAACCTTTTGGTTGTTGCTGCAAGAATGACAATGTGAAACCACAGGTGTAACCAGTGGATAGTGCCAACCATTAACTATATTGGTCACATATACATCATGCTAAAAACCTTTTGAGGAAATGGTTAAAAGTAAAACCACACCTTAAAGAAAAAACTACGCTTGTTTACTTTTTTAATACTGGGTTTGACCATTGTTTCTGTCAGAGCAGCCAAAATTATTTGTGGCATGGGTTCAACGTGGTGCTAGAATCATTCGTCAGAGATGGATTTATGTTGGTAGCATTATGCAGTTAGTTGCAAATTTATCAGCGACTCATTTATGCTGCAACCTCATGTCAAAGGTTCTCTGCTGGATTGGTACACTGGACTTACTGTGATATTTGTGATGACAAACTTGTGTATTGTCCTGCTAAAAATAGCCATTAAAAGAGGTAGACTGTGACCACAAACTGATGTGATGTATGGTCAGCAATAATGCTTCAATTTCTGCGATGCTTGCTTAGTAGCCAAGACTGTGCCAAAAATAGTAATCTCATCATTACACCGTTTGCACTTGCATTAAATTCTGACCCTCTCATCTGCATGATGCAGGACAGTTTGTAGTTTCAAGACCAGGGAACATTTTTCCAGTTTTATACTATCCAGCCACTGTGGGCCAGTGTCCACTAAAGCCACAGTTATCATTGTTGGCACACGTCTTCTATAAAGAAATGTATTTACTGTCTTTCCTGTCAACTTGAAGCAATCTTGGCGTCTTCTGACCTCTCACCAGTGTGACACTTTTACCCTCACAGCTGCCACTGGGTTTTTTTTTTGTTTTTTTTTGGCGACAGTAGCAATCCGAGAGACTTCTGTGAAAATCACAAGCAATCACCACAAACAACCCTCCACAGTCACTGGGATCACTGTTCTTGTCTGTTTTGATGTTTTGTCCGAACAACTGAATGTTGTCACAAGGCCTGCATTTTTTCTGCATTAGTTTTCTGGTGCATAATTTGCTGATTGGATATTTGGATTAATGAGCAGGTATCCCTAATAATTTGCCCCTTAAGTGGCAATATTTTGTAGCTTTGGTCATCCTTCTTGTTGGTTAGCAGAACAATTTTCCCAATACCCTAATTGTTGAGATGGAGGAATACATTTTCAAAATACAGTAAACTATACATACATCCTTATCCAAAATATTTTTGACCTCATCATTCACAAAGAAACCTAAGCTGAAAGAGTTGACATAAAATTACTTATGTTACAATGAAGAAGGCTTCCCAAACCAAAATTACCACTTTCCTTTGAGGGAAAAGAAGGATGCTGTGGCGTTCTATTCCAGGTCACCTGAAACGGTGTTGCAGACTATATCCTTTCTGTATTTTTTTTTTTTTTTTTTTTAATCCCAGCATTTACTGCTGAAGTAAGGTATTATAAGATGCAAGTTTAAGGTCATTGACACTGAAATGATTATTGATTAGGTGCAGACCCAATAATGAGAGTAAGTCAGTGTTTGCCAGATGTTTTTGATTCTTTTATAAAGCCATAGCACTTGACAGCATTTCTCAGGTGTTAACATGTTAAAATCAGCCATCTTGTTCAGTGTGATTTGTGTAGTGTCTTCTCTATAAAGTGCCTTAGTCTAACATCAAACCTTTGCTTTGTCCATACCCCTGACATGACTAATGCAAGTTTGTCAGTTTTAAAAGTCTAAAAAATAGACCTACACTTGTCATCTGAATATGGTACCACTTGAGACTTCTTGACTTCAGAACAGTGTTACAAAGTATACATCTGAGATCCAAAATTCAATTTTGACCATTTTCGTTACTGTCCAGCCCCACCAGGGAGAGTAACCATGCCTCCGCCCTCTTTTACAGCAATTCTAAAGGAGTTACCCTTGGTGATAGGTTTTGGTTCCTCAGTGATTTAAGTGCAGGCCATGGTAATTGTTCAAAACATTTTCTGAGTTTTTTGTGTCATCTCTGTCTTCAGGAAAAGTAACCTTCATGTGTTGTTGAACAGATGTATTATTAAAGAACAGCAAGAGTTTTCTGTTTGTAGTGTGTCAATGCCAGTGCCAGAAACAAATTAAAGTCAAGCTGACTGACTCTCCTTGTGTTTTTTAAATCAGTGTCTGTTTTTGTGAATGCTTGTATTTCTCTCGTACAATAAGAAAACTAAGATCTAGTATCAGAGCCGTAGTAAAAAATACACACCTGCAGTCTAAGCTATTCCTCGGTAAGACAGATCTAACCATAAATCTTGCAATGCCAACTTGCATAGAATGCGATATGGAGCTTGATACCATATGCAGTTTGAAATGTACTTATAATGTGAACCCTCGATCTGGAAGTACGATTCTTATTCAAAATCTGGCCCAAACAATATGTTCGTTATTATTATTTATAATATGGCGTTATGCTATTATATTTTTGTATCCATTTCGTACGGCCCCCAAATTAGGCGTACCCTTGGAATGTCATTCAGTAAGAGCCTGAATTAAATGAATGTTCAGCGAATGAACTCTGCGATACGTCACCAGGAGCGTACTGTCCCAGCTGTAACCTCAGCCAATGGTTGTTGAAGTGATATGAACATTAGCCAATCCCCAGACGAGTCATGGGAAATGGGCGGGCACTTATCAACTACGGTCACGGACGTTGTCGTGAACTTTACCGGTGTTGAACTACCCCAGGACCCAAACCGTTAAAGTGAGTAGCTAAGCCGTGAAATTAAAGGAGAAGTTTATAAGAGTGGGTAGCAGATACCATCACTTTGGCACTTATCGCATTTGTAATTGATATGTTTTTCTTGTTTAGACGAACATATCTCGTGGTCGTCTCCACATGGCTACCTAGCCAGCTAGCTAACCAGCCAACCTTGCTAGCTTGCATTAGCCTTTATAGGTTAAATACTGTTAGCGGAGTTTTGCTGGCCCCTGTCTCATCACTAAACGTTGCCTCTGCAGCAAACCGCAAGTTGCACATATCGCTTGTAATTATCAGGCTGTGTTGTGATCTAATTTGTATGTCGGGGGTCAACTACAACTGGGCCTTAGCTACAGCCAACCTGGTGTACAGTTACTGCCACTACAGTAGGACACAGCACTGACTGTAGCTAGCCAAGTTGATGGTAGCTAAATGCATGTGAGTGAGCTAACACTTTAAGAGTTAGCTGTACTCAAGCACTCAGGATGTGAACAATCGGTGCCTGTACGTTATCAAACATCACAGGTCGTCTAGGTGTTTGTAAATTACACTACTGATTATCGAAAGATACACCTTTTATATGTGTGTGTGTATATGGACGACCAGTTACACACATCTATATGATTAATAGCAATGGTGTAATAAATTATGAAATAAGTTACTCATGCATTGTCCGTCTCTCTTAGTCTGTTACAGTCTCAGAGTATGGGCAGTGTGTTGGCTGCCGCCTCCCCCAGTCCGGCCTCAGCTGCAGCTGGAGGTGGACAAGGGGTCCCAGGGTTGGTGTCAGTCCCTCCTGGGTTCACCATGCCTGCAGTGTCTTCCGTCCCTCCATCATCTGGATCTGATCCTCAGGCAGCAGATGCAGATTCCTCACTCCCGAACCCAGGCACATATGAGGAGTGCCACCGCAAATGTAAAGGTTAGAACATTAACTGTTAAATATTGAGATGTGCATCTAGTAGATTGTTAGTGTGTTTTTTCATATTTATTCAACAGTTATAGTATAGTAATATACATGACATTGTTATGAGTTAAAATAATTGTTTGATGCTGAGTAACATAGGTCATTTATTGCTCTTTTTCTGTTTTAGAGGTCTTCCCTCTGCAGATGGAAGGGGTGCGGTTAGTGGTCAACAAGGGCCTGAGTAACCACTTCCAGGTCAGCCATACTGTTACCCTCAGCACTCTGGGTGATTCTGGCTATCGATTTGGTGCTACCTATGTAGGCAGTAAACAGACTGGACCAGCAGAGGTAATGACCATTTTCTATTGGCTTTATTAAACTCCTGACATGATGCTGAGCTGACATTTGGATCTTTTTGCTGTAAATCTTCCTGATCATGACAAAGCTTTCTATGTTGTCTCTCTCTCTTTCTTTAGAGCTGTCTATGCTCTACAAATATATAAGTCACTTAATTTAATCTAATTTTACAGCTGAACATAGGGGTTGTTTGTGTGTTCATCTATGATTTACAACTGCAATTTTTCCAAATGTAATTTTTTTGAATGATAAAACAGACTTCAAAAGTGCTGTATTTTTAGATGGTAAATATCAGTGGAAGCTAACTGAAAGAACCCACATGTACAAGAGCAAGAACAATACTGTAGTTATATGATTAGTTAGTTTAGTTAGAGCTGAATGAGCAACTTCTTTTGTGGTCTTTGCAGTTCAGGACTGCAAAACATATTTCAGTTAAACTTTGCACCACATGGAGTACATGAGCTTTTGATAGCCAGCCACACAGCATGTCGATTGTTGATTTAGGAAGCATGCAGCCCAAAGCTCGATAACATTGTTTTTGACTGCTTGTTAATACAGCCATCCCCATTACTTAAACACTCAAACTGGTGTGTTTTGTTCTATCTAGTCATTTCCAGTCATGGTCGGTGATATGGACAACACTGGCAGTCTGAACGCCCAAGTCATTCACCAGCTTACAACTGCTGTGCGCTCCAAAATAGCCATCCAGGTAGGTAGACAAATGAGGACTTGTAGAGTTTATTTTCATTATTTTAAGTATCCTTTGCACTGTCTTTCAATTTTTGGATGCTTTTTTCTTTTTTTTGTTTTGTTTTGTAGACTCAGCAACATAAGTTTGTGAACTGGCAGTGTGACATGGAGTATCGCGGAAAGGACTTCACCTCTGCTGTGACTTTAGGAAATCCAGATGTACTTGTTGGATCTGGTATGATCAGTCAAATTATTTCATGTTGCTGGTGAAGTTTAATTGTATATTTTGGTACTTTTTATCAACACATCATAAGAACAGTCACGGTGTTAGGCAGTGAGAACATCAGCAGGACATAGCTGCTGTATAAGGCTGGGTGTTGATTATGAAATCAACATAATAATAGTAAGGTTTTTTTCTGCTATCAAAATATAGCGCTTTATTGGAAAAGTATGCCACATGTAACATGCCAAATGAAACTGTATACAGTTAAAGCTGAAGCCATTATTTCTTTAGTCAATCAGAAAAAATGCAGCACTGTTTACAGCTTTGCATATGCCACAATGTACATCCTTTCTTTGTGGTTTAACATAGTAAAAGTAATGTCTATGGCCTTTAAACTGTGGAGGTAGTGTTTGCAGTTGGATGGGAGCAAGTGGTGTACTCACTGCATTGAGCCACTTACTTAAACATGAAATGTCCAGGGTCAGAGTCACAGCAGGCATTGCCAATTAGTAGATAGTTTGAACAATATTCAAATTTCCATCCAAGCAAAAAAGTATTTTTATACAGTTTACTTACACTTGTAAAGACCATGCATGTCATAGCAGTTCAGAGTTTCCAATGCATCCTGCAGCTCTTAATTTTCTATGATGGAATGATTAACACGTACGTCTTTGTCACTAAAAACAATCATGAATTTTGGGTCTTTCATACATTTATTAGAGGTCTTCTGGAAATATGACAAAATCTACTCGACTTTGGACATTGACACCTGTGTTCCAGCAGCTTGTAATTCATGGCAGATCTGCTATTTGGTGATAATTGCTTGATTATTGATCATCTTTACCATTTGCCTCTCAGCAGCAGGTGATAGTTTGCATTTTCTTTCTTGTCGTGACAAAACCGTGCCTACACTTTCTACTTAGAGTTGTTTGTACAGATGATTTTGGGGTCTGTAGCTGCTTTGGAATGACTCTAAGTGACTTTCCTGACTTGTCAATGAGTCGCATCTCAGATGTTACCTGTGCTGAACTTCTTAGATTTTGTCGTAGTGATTGTGGCTTAGTCTGGTAAGTGTATCAGATGGGTCCCATTTAAATTGGCTCAGAATAGTCGGCAGCTGTAGTCGATCATAATCACCCATGAGAAGTTAAGAGGCCGTAGCACTAAGAAAATTGAATGAATCTATGAAAGAACCAAACACGTGTTTTAATGATTCCATCATACAAAATTAAGAGCTGTCAGTGTGATTGGAAACTGAAGACTGCCATGATATGCACGGTCTTTGTTTGCAACTGCACTTAACTGCTTGATTGTGATATGAATAATGAGTGGCCTATAAGAGACAAAGAAATAATCAGTAAGCTGTATGAGCTCACGAAGCTGAAGTCCGACCTGTGATAACTAACTAGACATTTTCCAGACCTTACCAAACAGTACCGCAAGGGGGCGCCTGTAGTTCACGCATGAATGCTTTCCAAGCTACAGATCAACTACAAGTTTGCTAATAAAGCTCATGTGCACAGAGTATCTACTGGGGAATAATAAATCATATTTATTTCTCAGAAAAACATAATTCAACAAGGTCGTCTTACATTCAATATCAGAGTGAGTAATACTGTAAGCCAGGTATAAAGCAACTGTAATATTGTAACTAATAATATGTAAATATTCACATGTTTATTATCCTACCTAATGCATTTACTTGACTTTATCAAATGCAGACCAAGAACTGAACACTTTGCACTGTTATTACACCTATTAATGAGCCTAGAATTCTCTGTCCATACACCTGTGAGAGAACACAATCTTAGCTGTGCATCAGCAGCAGTGTACCATCCACTGTTGTCATTTGTATTAATGGTCAATGATGGGCTTGACAAACATTGAATGTTGGTTGGATACAAGAAGCTCTGTGTAGTTGTACACTTAGTCATCAGGAAAATGTCACCACCACAGGTTGCCTCTATTTTGATATTTTACAGAAAAACATTTTTTTCCTTAGGTATATAGAGTTTGACAGTAGTCTGAATCTGGCACAATATTGCCAGTGCCAAATTTCATAGCTGTTTTCAGTCCCTGGCGCTACTGACACATTTCTGTAAGAATAGAGAATTTTGTGAAATTCTCTATTCTGAAAATGTATTGCCTTTAGTGAGGGAAACGATGCAGTAAACAGCAATGATGACAAATTAGGTTCTTGAGGTAATACTATAATTAAGAGGAAGAATTCCCAAAAGCCTATTCAAGACCAAAACTGAAGACAAACAGAAGTCCTACCAGCACGAATATACTCTGTTTCTATAGTGGATGTTGCTGTTCTACTTTCCTCCAGGCATTTTGGTGGCTCACTATCTCCAGTCCATCACACCAGCTCTGGCTCTGGGTGGAGAGCTGGTGTATCACAGGAGACCAGGGGAGGAAGGAACAGTCACCTCCTTTTTGGGCAGATACACAGGTAAAATCCATCCTGAGCTTTTCAATACTGTGAACCACAAGACTATGTGATGGTCAAATTTCTATATTGTACAGTATTGTTTATCATGAAGTTCACCATTTAATAAGTGTCTACAAAGTTTCAGAATTATCTGTCATTACGATAACCTTTTTGTTCACTCTCTTGTAGTTTGTTGAGGATTTAGAAATGCATTTTTTTCTCCTCAGGTGACAACTATGTTGCTACAGTGACTTTGGGAGGAGCAGGAGCTCATGCTACATACTATCACAAAGCAAATGATCAGGTACCTAATATCAGTATGTGTACATGTGGATGCATTTCAGTGCATTCAAATCCATTCTTTTTTTTCAACTTCAACATTTTAGCTTACAGGACGGACTCACATTTTTTGAGTTTGTGTTAAAGGTCCCATATTGTGAAAATCTATCATCTTGTGTTTTGTGGTTGTTGTAGACTTGGAGGTATAAAGTAAAAGGTGTTAAGATTAACTTCTGCCATTCATCAAGCCCCCCACAACTAGATTTACAACCAGCTTTTCAAGTCAGCAAGAATTTTACTGAGGTGCTTCGTTCCAACTGAGAAACCACGTTCAACTCCGCCATATTTATCTACATTCTAGAGCTGATTCTGCTAAGTCTAAAATATCTCAGCTGTCAGCATATCAAATGTTCATAGACAAATGTGGCGATGATCTCCACTTCATATGTGTAACTCAGACTGCCACGCAAACAAGCTCCAGCTTCACTCTGGAACTGACTTTTGCACCATCAACCCTGTGGTGTTTTCCCTATTCTCTAACATTGGAATCTGTTCTTTAACTTTTGTCTTTTACAGTTGCAGATAGGGGTTGAATTTGAAGCCAGCACAAGGATGCAAGACACTACAACATCCTTTGGTTACCAGTTGGACCTCCCCAAAGCTAACTTGCTCTTCAAAGGTAAATACATACTGCATGAATACTCCTATAGCCACATGGGTTAAGTAACTATGAAGATTACAAAATAAATACATAATTTCTTTTTTTAAAGAATACTGCTTTTCCCACTTTCCTCTCCGCAGGCACAGTTGACAGCAACTGGGTTGTTGGAGCAACCATTGAGAAAAAACTGGTGCCGCTGCCTCTTACACTGGCTCTAGGGGCTTTCCTCAACCACCGCAAGAACAAGTTCCAGTGTGGCTTTGGAGTCACCATTGGCTAGAGGTGCAGGGGCTACGTGGAACCAGCTCGCAGGTCACAGCTTGGACCGGCACGGAGACAACACAGGAACCTGGACTAAGTTTTAGAAATTGGATTCAGAGACTCTCTTTCTGGGGCAGAAAGAAAGACAACTACCAAGGAGCCAGGACTGGCCAAGCCATGCCTACATACTGTAGCACAAATGTCTTTCCTTCATGGTGTATTGGATATACCCAGAGGCTAGAGAGATGTTTATCAGAGGGCATCAGGTGATGCATGAGAACATGTGATGTGAAAATCAAAGTAAGTGGTGAGACATAATATATGGTGATCATGTATGGATTGAAATAAATGTGATTACTTTTTTTACTACTGGATGTGGTGATTGTTTATAGAGAAAGTGGGCCTGGGGTGTGGACAGCATCTTTAACAAAGCCATCTCACAGTAAACTTGTTAATAGACAGTCTTTGTTTAGGCATCATATAGATGCTGATTTACTTCTAATACTTTTTTTCACCCATCACACAAAATGCATGCAGTATCACACAAGCTATGGCCTCAAACATCACCAAATTATAAAGCAGAAACAGCAAACATGCAGTCCAGATGCAGTAGGCAGCAGGGCATAGGAAATGCTAATGTTTCTGTTTATTGAATGGCGAAATACCCATCCATTCATGAACAACCTCGACAAGACTATAATGCAGTGCAGTTGGATTTTCTTCTCATTTTCTAGAACACAGATCAATACGAGTATATGAATTCTTGTCAGGACTGGGACATAAATTAGCATGATAGTTATGGATAGGAACTAACCAGCAGTCTCATCTTGCTTTAGAAGTTTATGATTAACCAACTTGCAATAGACAATCCAAATACTGATATATATGGTGCCAATAAAAAGTATTTAATTCAATTATTTGAAAACATAAAATGTAAAATACACTATTGCACAACTATTCACCCCTTTAAAGTTACCTAATTTAACAGAGGTGCAGCGAAATGGTGCTAAATGTCACACAATTAGTGGAACAGAGAGCCAAGTGCAGTGAATGTATCTATAACAACACATTCATGCTGTGTTATACTTGAAAGAATACTGCATCTTGAAGGTCCTTGGTGAGTCTGTACTCCTGGCTGTAACTACACTATGAAGACCATCTTATGTGTTATGACTACACTAGAGTGCCTGTATATCAGAGTGGCGACAACTGGGGATTTGACGCCATTTTGTTTCCATTCACTCAATATGGGACGCGCAGTGCGAGGTGCACATTCACAAAAACTAGCTATTTGTGGATTGCTTACTGATTTCAAGACATGTTTTGGACAAAATATTTTACCGGCTTGTTTTGTCTGGATGACCAAGGTTGGATTATGGCCGTTTTTAGTGGAATATTTTCATCTGTCACTAGTTTTGAGCATTCAAAGGTGAGTTGTGCTGTTTACGTTATTTGCTGTTTGTTGGACAAATGTGTTTATATTACCCGCTGTGGTAATTGCATCTGAAAGTGGTTTATACCGGCGGATTCATGAGAATCTAAGCTTTCCATGGGTGTATAATGTTTCTATCATCGAGTTTGCAGCTTCGGTCAATTTAGCAAAATACGTTGGCACATACGGGCCGCTGAAGTTTAACGGGTTAATCACATTTAAGTTTCCTGAACGTTACATTAACGTCAACCAGCCACAGTTTTATGAACTTAATGAACCACATTACAGGAACACAACACAATTCAGCTGCTGACAGGAAACAACACAAACATCGTTAGCTTAATGCTACATTTAGCTGCTAATCAGGACTGCTCAGCTAGCTCGGTTAGCATCGCTAATTCACATTAAAGCCAATATTCACTGGATACTACCTCTCTTCTCTGGTCAACACACACAAATAAACTCCACCAACTCCTGGGTTCACTGCTCACATATCTGACTCTGAAGTTGAACATAAATTTCATTGAAGCGGCACCAATCAGTAAATCATCATTTACTGCGTCGGAGTCCTTCAGTGTCTGTTGGTCTAATCAGCCGAATGACTGAATTACTGAACTGAAAACTGATAAAAACAAGACAACGGACAGTAATACTGTCTGTGGAAAATGTGCTGCTGCTCCACCAATAAATACCAACAAACTAAACAAACTGGAAGTGTTGCTTTCAGTGATTTTTTTAATAAATAGCAAATATGAGGCTTTTATTTTTCTGGAAGTAAAAGGAAACGTTGCTTATGTATAGTTGCACTAACTTAACTTTAGCTGCAGTTTCCTCATGTTCTAACTGATAGATCTTTTTTTTAAATATTAAAATAGCTGCACTTTCTTTGTATATTTGGTCGTTTCTTACGTTGTTGCTGTTTCATTGCAATTATATTTTAATAATATCACTTTAAATACAGATTATTGAAAAGAAAAAAACTGGCTCTGAAACACTCAATGAACTAATACGTCATCTAGTGTTAAACTGAATAAGAATTCTTAATAATGTAAAATGTAACTGACTGAGCTGTATTAATTAAATTGAGATATTTCAAATTGAAAGAAAAACAACATTGCCTGAAAGATTTCAGTCAATTTAACTTTTAATTTGACTGAGAAAACCATCCTTTAATGTCTTACCTTAAAATGACCAACATTTAAAAAATATATATAGGTGTAAAGTTAAAAATTTCACACTAAAGATGAATCACTGATGAACATTTAATGGCATTAAATCAGTCATTATGAGGAATCAGAAATCCATTTCTAGTATTTCTATCAAATATGTTTATGTCTATAAAATATACTGGACTTCAATAAAAATGTCTGCATAGTGAAATATATGAAGTCCATCTGCATTTATACATCATATTGATGTTTAAATAACAGGAACTGCAGCCCACGTTCAGTCAAGTTAGCGGAATTATGGATAAACAACGTTTCCAGGTTTGTCTGATAAAATAAAAGTCTTGATTTGTTTTACGGAAATATTACATGATTTCAAAAATGTGACTTTGAAAATGTAAATCAATCTGTAATAAGCGTAAGCTAGCTGCTCCACTTGCTCTGAATATTTTTGTTCTTGTCTTTATCAAGCCCAAACGAAAAATTAATCCATATTCTGGCTACATTATCGACAAAAGAAACCATGGAATAACCGCAAGTTAGCCGACCTAGCGGAAGTGCTAATGAGGTCTGCTCTGGCACGGATTATTACCGTCACAAATGTAGCTTATAAAATAAATTCTGTCCAAGACACAGAATTGTAGCTCTGTTTCAGTGTGAGGTCTAATGTTTCTCTGTGTGACTGAGTCTGACTTCCTCTAAAAAAGCCCTCCTGTCCACTGGGAGCTGCAGCCATAGATATATATATCTATCTGTCCCTCCAGGATTTCGCGGGTGATTTTCGTGATTGTTGCGGCCGAAAATGCCTGAATTCGCGGCAGCTTTTCTAAAAAATTTCGATAAAAGTTGTGATGTTTTAGCTTATTTGTAGTGATGGCACACACGTGTTCACACGCACGCTCACGGCTTGTCACGTCAATTAACAAGAACAGCACTGAGAGAGTGCAGTCCTCCACCAAGACAGGTGTGTTCTGCATGTATACATACCGAATCGCGTGACCTAAATATGTAGCGGGCGACGGGAATTGATGGGACTCAGAAACACCCCCACAATTTAATCAACTGTTCCTTGTATCATTTCCGATATGTCCACAGAGGTAGATTTGTTGTAGGATCACAATCACATGATCGTCAGTGGCCCGCTGAGGTAGCGTTCACCTGTTGCCATGGTTACCATGCCGCTATCAGATGCTGTGCCACTATGAATCCTTAACAAATCTGTGTATCCAAACTTTAGCCATATCACTGCTGAAGTCTAATCACTTGGTCCTTGTGTCATTTCTGACCGAGCCTGAAAATTTCATTCAAATCCCTGAGTCCGTTTAGAGTGATGTGGGTAACAGAGGAAGGATTCACACACGCTGATCATCACATAACTCCGCCGTTTTCTTTGGTGAAATAATTAATCTGATTTACCTTCATTATTTCAGTGCTCTAACGGATCTGGATGCAACAGTTTCCATCATGGTGATTTGTCTGGTCTGTTGTCCGCTCATTTCAGCCATTCTAATATGTTTAGTGTTTTTTTTTTTTTTAAAGTGTATCGATCGATGATTTTTTTTCTTTTTTGGATTCCACCACAATATAGCACTGGTGTAAAACAGTTTAGCTCCGCTTTGGTGAAGAACATCAGTGAATTAATTGTTTATCACGGTCTTCAGCAGTAATTTTTGTTGGTAAATGAGACATTAGTATCTCACATGTCTGCATCTTCAAACCATAAACAAGGAAGTGAATTCGGTGACGTACGTGCATCAGGTTTGCGCTGGGGACTGCTATGATTGGTGGAACTCACGGGAGGCGGGCCAAAATTGCGGGAAAGTTGTGGTGATTGGACAAAATTGCAAGGCCGCGCAAAATTCGCGGAGATTGGTTGATTTCGCGTGAATTCGCGCGATCGCAACATCGCAAATTCCTGGAGAGACTGATCTATCTACTGATTCATATCTATGCTCACTAGTCTGGTCCGATGCAGTCTCGATGATGACATGAGAACATAAGTAAGGACAGTTACGTACTGAGAAACGGCCACAGTCTTATTACTGCAAAGGTACGAAGCTGCTCATCTTCTCCTCCGGCATCAGGCAACGTCTTCAAAGCTTCTTAAAATCCAAAGCAAACACAATCATAAGATCAAGCGAACGTCATTGGTGCATTCAGGGGCAGTCAGAAAACGAAGTTAAGTTCAGGAGTGTTGGAAATCAGATTATCAATAATGTTGCCTCCCCCCAACAGGCAACATTACAAACTACTGCAAAAGCAGGCACGGGCTGGTCACTGAGAAGCCTGGACTTAATTCCTTAACTTGCATTTGGACAAATGGTGTAATTATCAGGTAAAATAATAATGTAGTCATCTTTAATGGCCTTTGTGGTGTCAAGATCTCAAAAAGCATGATCTGAAAGGTTGGAAAGAGGCAATACACACGGACAACTCTGGAGGAAGATATTTATATACTTTTATATATATATATATATATATATATATATATATATATATATATATATATATATATATATATATATACTTTAGATTTATTATTAAGAGAAAATAAAAGTTGAATATGCAAACATATATGCAAAATATAAAACAAACAGCCCTCTCTCTGCAGCCTCCGCCTCTGCAGACACATACTATTGGAATATTTTGAGTGAAATCAATCTTTAAAACTGTAAGTTCTGCATTTATACCATAAGTTGTGCACTACAGTGACCATCTATTGTGGTAACTTTTAAAAAATGCTAAAAATGTGCAACCGTAAGCATGCAGTCATCTCGATGCAGCCCTCTCAGTACAGTCTCTGGCTCTGCAGACACATTCTGTCGGGGCAGGATGCTTTGTCATTTGAGCATAAGCTTGGTAATGGGACAGGCTGTTTGCACTATCAACCGATGGGGACGTTCATTATGGAAAGGCAGTCCTATTATTTCTTCGACTGTGTGGCAGAAACAGTGAACCATAAAATTAAAAGCATTTCTAAGTTCTGTTTAGTGCTGCTCTTTCAGTAGTGGAATCAATAATTAACATTAAAATCATCTCAATAGCCTTTACCCATATTACATCAATTTAGGAGACTGAATAACTTTCTTTGAAGCAAAACAATTTTCATGGCCTGTGTTTTCATTTCTTCTTTTAGAGTCTTCATGGCAAGAAACATTGTCAGAATTGAATTTATATAAAGATCAGCAGCTAATTATACTAAAAAACCCAGAGTAAAATATTATTTGTGTCTGAGCAGAAAATTGGGCTGATAGCTCTGTGCTGCAGACAGTATGCTCTTGATTATATATGTACATTTACATAATTAGAATGTATTTTTCTATAAAATGTGGCCAGATTGAAAAAAAAATGAATATGTATTTGTATCTGGTAAATCAAGAAAAGTCCGATGACAAACAGGAAACTGAACCTCTGGATGCTTATTTATTTTACGTCTCTTCAGTTCACTACTGCTTTGTCGGAATTTCACCACTAGGGGGGAGTGCAGCATCTTAAATTACAACGGGGAACACTAACATCGTTTGGGTTTACATTGCTGTATTGTGTATCACAATTGGTTACTTATCCATAGCAATCAATGTTCATTAAATGTCTCATTAGATCAAAAAGTTTTCATGTTCTCTTCAGTTTTGTTTTTTTTCCTCTTAAATACTTGTGTCGTTGTTTTGGATCATTATCACGTTGGGAACTTCCTCTCTTGCCCAACATCGTTAAGACCGGCAGTTACTTTATGTTCACTATTTGCTAATACAAACTTGCATTCATAGTACCATCTATAAATGCTATCACCCCTACACCATTTTTACTTGTACAGTCCCATATCATCCCTCTGCAACTTCCATCATCACGCAGTCACTGTGGTAGTCCTGACCATTTCCACACCAACAAGTTTCGACCCCATCTGATCTGAACAATTTTATTGTGGTGTCATCTGACCAAAGGATATACTGTCAGTGTTCATCAGGTTTATATTCTTTATTGAAGTTAAACGTTTTCTTCCAATCAGTAGAGACTGATATCAGTTAGTGTCATAATGAATCATCAGTAAAGATGGTCAGCATACCTCCTGTTAGTGGTAGTGTGGGTTTTCCTAGTTTGTAACTAGTGCTGCAACTATATTTTAGTTCATAGTCAATAGACTATTGTCATTCTTGTGCTCTCTCCTATCTTTATGAATCTGGTTTCAATCTCCTTTTTTGTGAAGAAGTGTTCAGCACAAACCTGATTAAAATTGAGGAAGCAGTGATGTTTAGATATTCTTTTATAGTCTTGTTCATCCCTTCAGCCTTAACTGGAAAGTGTGTGTGTAATCACTTTGGTTGTCACGCGTCAACTGACTTTTTATGCCCATTTTTAAGTAATGCTTCAGAGCAAATTCCCTACACTCCAACTTAAAAATAATGCAGTTGTTGCAGATACTAAATTTGTAAATTGTTCACCATTTGCACAAAACTGCCTATTTTTGTTGTATACTATTCAATACTTAAATAAAAATATTGTATTGATTTACTTTCCATCAGTGCAGTTTTTACAATTAATGGACAGTTGCTGCACCACCTGCAGGCTTTCTATGTTAACACCACCATGCAAAATGCAAGTTTATGCTGTACATAAACTTACATTTTGCATCATGGTGCTAGCTTTTCTCTTTCCAGATATTCCTGCATGATGCATACAGTGGTCAGTTATTTCTGACTGATGCTTAAGTGTTCATTAAAGAATGAATTTTCTTATTTGATCACTGCAAAGCAAATTTTCTTGAAGCAGATTCAAGTAATTTTAAACTAGGTTCACATATTTCCTGAAAGATTGCTACTGGATTGTACTATATTGGCATCTTCTCCTTATCATCCTTTTCTGAAACCAGCACATGAACAGATGATTGAAGATAACAAGGTGGAACAAACAACATGATCCAAGAACATTTATAATTATGACGTGGAACATCATCTTATCTCCACTAAGCCTGATCTGCTGATCAAATCAGCTGCAACAGTCTAGTAACAACCTGTTATCTACAGCAAAATACCAAATCTTTGCTTGTGAGAAACAAGGCAAGATGAGTCTTGTTCTAAGAAATCTGTTTGTGACAGAAATTCCCCTCCCCATAGTGGTCTGTGTCGTAGACTTGGAATGGGGCAGACGTCGGTCTAGCCTCCCCTATTTAAATGGGGTCACTGGGATCAAGGACTCTGACGATGCCTTTTGGCTGTTTTTACTGATAAAGCAGTGTGAATAGTGCTTCTTGGTGCCCTCACAAGTAAGGTGTAAGACAGGCTGGAGCCTCAAATTCGAGACTGGATTTGCATTTGCAAAGCGTCACAGAGCTTTTGCAGTAGTTTGTGTTTCAGTAAACATCCCACTTTAATACCATCACCAATGACAGAATTTTAGGGAGATGCTGTTAAAAAAAAAAAAAGTACAAACATGTGACCTCACAAGTGCACAAGTGAATTTATTTATGGATTTGGAGAAAAAAAACTGTCCACATACCATGACATTACATTGCTCACTCTGTTACCTTATAGACAGTAAAGAAACAACCAATCATAGAATAGAGTAGTAGTAATTCTTTATCAAAATACAGCCCTTCCTTCTTCAAGTAAAGTCCACAAGTCTCAGGTTTATAATTTGAGAAACTTGAGCACGATACGATATTGAATTACTGTGAAGCAACTAGTGAAAAAAATATATGTCATGTGTGCCTGTGAGTGTGTACGTGCCATTGTCGTTGGACTCTAACCCTCCACGTTGTCTGCTGGCACTGTCAGTGGAAAGAGGATAAGAGGGATAAGGTTTTGTATAATCCCAACAAAAGGTTGCGCAACTTTTTTTTTTTTTTTTTAATTGGCAGAGAGAGGTGTTCAATGCAGCATCAAAACAAGCAAGTTTCCAACTAAAGCAAAGTGCTTTTCTTTAAAGTATTGTAACAATATTTTGTTATGAAACCTAATTCAATTCCTTCATGTGCACCTCTCTTAGATCATGTTGGTCATCAACATTTCTTAAGGCAATTTCTTAGTTTTAGTGTTGAAACATTTAAGGTGCAGTTCCATGGCAAGGGTTGACACGCACAAAATAAGAACAATAGTGCGTCTCTTGAGGCAAACTTTTCCAGTTTCGCCTGTGGGAAAACTATGGAGACGAAACTGCGACAAGAGCTGAGACATGTTAAGACATGGGAAAAGAAGTCAAAGTAGCCTCCTGGGGAAAAAAAACAAACCAGGTCCGTAAGTGTGGCTCATGTTTATAGAGTAGTAATCCTACTGTGCATTTCTAAATCAGTGAAGGTGTTTTCACTGTGACTACAGTATGTGTAAAGTATGTTGTGAATTCATGCAGAAATATATGCTGAAAGAAAGTTTTTGCTGCAATACGTTTTACACATTCATTAAAATGTACAGTAAATACAAATGTTAGACATGTTCATAGTCTTCAAATTCATCTATTTATTTTCGATAACTTACAGAACACTGACTTCACAACACAAAATAAAAACCAAGTATATACATGCTTTACAAGTGCAGCGGTTTTCTTTGCGATGTTTGCACTTCACAATAAATATTATGTTGCTGGTATACACAGTTTAATTTGGTTTACAGTACAAGGCAAATATTTAAATTTTACATTTCATGCTTCAAACAGAGGTAGACCAACATGGTCAGGATCTAGACTGATGATGTAGCAGGTGTGGAGGCTGACTTAGTTGCCGTTGACAAAGGACTGGTAGAGGGACATGAGCTGTGCCTGTAGGTCCTGGGCGTAGGGGTCCAGCTTTTCCTTCAGGTCTTCAGCATAGGGGGCCACCATTTGTTTCACCAAACTGGCTCTGTGGCTCACCTCCACATGGACCTTCTCGGTCATGGTGGTCACACTTCTTTGGAAGTCCTGGAGGTGCCGGTCCACCTTCTGCTTCAGGTCATCAGTGTAGGGCCCCAGCTGTGCCTGCAGGTCCTTCACACTCTGCTCCAGGTTGGTCTTCAGCTCCTCGCTCTTGTGCATCAGGGTGGTCCTAAGGGCCTCTGAGTCCAGAGTATCTACATAGGGGGCGAGATCCTCTTTCAACTGCTCCACTCTCTGCTGGATCTGGGTCTTCATGTCCTCGGTGTAGGGTTCCAGCTTGTCCCTGACAGAGCTCAGTTCCTGGGTCAGCGCATTTTTCAACAAGTCAGCCTCTGTGGTGATCTTGGTCATCAGGTCATGGGCTGCAGGGGGAAGCTGCTCCTGCAGGGTGACTGCATACTTGCTGGCTATATCAGCACTCTCTGTTAGACGTGTACTAAAAAAATCAGACAAAGCGATTGTCAGACTATCAGACATTTATTTTAATATCAAACCAATCATATAAAATGGCCCAGCTATTATGGTACAGTGTGACACAAAACTTACTTGACTTCCTGACCAATCGGTGATTTCCTGATCATCTGGAGGGTGTCATCAGCTGTCTGTGTGGCCTTAGCGATGTAGTCCCAAAAAACATCACTCAGCACTTCTAGCTGTGGCTTAGGTGCATCAGCATAAAAGAGGTTGGCATGGCAGCCTGTTGGATTGAGACAAGAATGATGTGAGAGCAATGCAGATTTTCAGTTGTCCAATTAGTTTGATATCGGCTTTGAGGTAAATTCAGAAACCATGCAACTTACCAGAGAGCACTGCAACAGCCAGCACCACGAGCACCTTCATGACTGTGATTTGCTGGGAAAAAATGGTCTAGTTAACATTTAGTTTCACTTTTAAGTCATGTTAAGGAAAATAATATGCATGTTTCCCTCTCAAAGCTTTATTTAAAATGAAGTGCAATTCTCACCTGCTTTGGGCTTGTGTGTCTCTCAGAGCTTCGTGTGCTTGTGAGTGTGTCCGACGAGTGCTTCCGTGTATATATACCGAAGTCAGAGGACAGTTGAGCCCAAAGTCCAGGAGTCCCTGCCATGTTGTCACAACAGCTCTTTTTCTGTTTCTGCTTCTTCTCTTGACCACTATCACACGATTTTAGAAATGTCCGTATTCCAAAACATTCTGACGCCAAAATGCATATCACATTAGCTCCTCCTGACCCTTTTCGAGAAAACATTTAAGATATAGTAATTAACAGTCCACATAGTCTAGTCCTCCAACCTGTAGATAGCTGCAGATAACCTGCTCACACAAGTGGACTTTGTATTAGGGTTAAGCCGCATGAAGAAAATAGCACGAGGCATTTGCATTCTTAAATATTATAGAGAAAAGGTTTCAAAATTTTCAAATCTAAAATAATTTCAGTCAACAGGGATAATTTGTGTGATTTCTGTTTTTGAAAGCTTAGGACCTTTCAAAAGTAAAGTATTTTCCAGCTGGGTGACACTTTATTTCTCTGACACCTTTAAATCTCTGACTGTAAGAAGACAGAGTTCTGAGAAGTTATTTTTAACTTTTGCACTGTTGAATGACCTGAACTTTCTGTCAACAGGATGTTGAACCATGACAAAGAGTGCAAAGAAACCTGTGAAATATTTACATTAAACAGTAACTAAACATATATATATCCAAGGATACTGGATTCCGAAAGCGCGTATCTGGAACTATTTTAATTTATGAATGAATCCTTTTTTATATTATACAGTTATTGTGCACACCCGATTTAATACATGACTATTGAAGAACCATATGATGGCTTAAACTGGGGGGGGGAAACTACCCAATTCACTCTCAGTAAGCACTAGAAACCACAAATTTGACAATATGATTTAGTTTAGATTTGTTTTTGTGTGATCAGTTATTGCTACAGCCATGTTAGCCAGTATAGTAGCTGTATGAGCCTAATAATTGAAAATGCTGAATTTATGTGATCCTAGCAGAATGGGAGGAACAGGAGTACATCTTGTTATATGAATTTACTTTGTGATCCTGTTCATATTGTGTTTTTAATATGCTAAACGACATAGTATAAGTAAAACAAGAAAAGCACTCAGAGAGCGCAGTACTCCGTCAAGGCTGCTCAGCCGTGTGATTTCTGACGGATAAGTCCCGATAAGTCCACAGAGGTGCTGGTCAACAATAGCAGGATCGCAATCATTTGATCGCAGTCATGTGATCGTCAGCAGGCTGCTGACATAGCTTTCACTTGTCACAGCTACAGTGACATTGTGCCGCTAGCTCAAAATGTTACAGAAATCTTTAACAAATTCATGGATCCAAACTTTAAGCTGCATCACTGCTAAAATCTAATGAGGTGGTCCTTGTGTCATTTCTGCCCTTCCCTGAAAATTTCATCCAAATCTGTTGGTCCATTTTGGAGTTATGTTGCGCACAGAAAATCAGACAGACAAACATACACCGATCGTCATATAACTCCACCGCGTCTTGACAGAGAAATGAACAGTCAGAACCATGTCTGAGTATTTTTGCCTAGAAACTGCATGATATTGAAGAGAGTTCCAAAAACTCAGACAGTTTGTTTTTTGTAACAAAGTGAAGGAAACAATCCTGTCAACATAATGGTGCTTTTATGTGGGTTGTTTTTTTTTTTAAATTGGTGTGCTCGAGCTGCAACAGTGGTAAGGGTGGAGACAGAGGCAGGGACCTCATAGATTCACACATTCTAGGGGTAAATCTAAGCTAATTTAAGACAGGAAGGAATTATTTTCATGATAAAAACTCAGAAATTTGACCAACACAAATGCATTTTCGGGGATTTAATCAATGACCACATTTTAATAGGTGAAACCAGATATGCACAGACTGTGTATTGCCCCTTTAATTTGTGTGAATCAATGACATTTGACTAGATTTCATTTACAGGTAAATGATTTACAGCCTGCGTACATTGCCAGTATGGCACATCTGGAACCAAAAGTATCATAGTAGAGTTAACTGACCTTTGGCAAAATACAGTATTTCACAATGAAAACTCACAGCTAGTTAATACTTTTGATAATGCAGATTTCTTAAATGTCTCCTTACCTCACAAAAGCTGCGGGTTACCCTTTTGTGTCAATTTTTTATTTTTATTTTTGTGATTGATAACGACAATTATTGATTTTTTTGTCTACTACTGTTGTTACAATATCACCATTGATTGGAGGATAGGCTCAAAGGTAAACCCTCACTTGAAGTGTGTTTAACATGCTGCATAGGTGTCCACCGAAATGCATAATGAGGCCAGGAGAGAGGTCAAAACATTGTAAGTCATGATGATATCAGTATTCATTTGTAATTATTTCTCTGAAATACACCAAATGGGGATCATTTGCGAGTAAATATGAAATTCTATTTGATAGCAAAAACAGCAGGGAATAATAAATACTGAAAGTGTTAGACTGTTCTGGAGCACATTTGTTTGAAAGTCTTGAAGCAATCTCAGGACAAAATGTTTAACCTATTCAATCATCTTGACTAATCTTCGATTAAATATTCTAGTTTCATATCTCATACACTGTGATGGATCGTTGCTTGTCTAGGAATAAAAAGGGTCCATTCTTAAGGAAAATAAAATTAAACCCAAAAGCAAAAGTGGCAAATCAGAAATGAACTATGGAATGTCAGGTCTGAGACAGCAGTTACTTTGTCCTACAGAAGATGACGATGCCTCAGTCTGCTAACCTTTGGCCAGTCTGACACATAGGATTGCTAAACATCAGCATGACACATAAACAAGAGCTATTAATTACTGTGATGCTAGCTGTCAAAATGTCAAGCTAAAAAGGCCATAAAAACACCTGCTGAATTCAAAGCTGGACATAAAAGAAATTAATGACAGCAATTCTGTCTTCCTTGGCTTAGAGTTATCAGAGGCCGAAAAAAATAATGATTACAGACAGATCTTTGGAGTCATTTCAGGTTAACCTTATCAATTGTGTCCCACGCGAGCAGTGATCAATCACATATACACATGAAACCGCAGAACAATTCAGCAATAACCATGATTTTAAGCAGAAATGATCATCTTGGAGATAATCACTACATTATTAAACTGCATAAATGTGGCTGTGTACACAACATGTTTGCATATTTGTGTAATTGTATGAACTGCCGCATGCGTGGATTTTCAGGTGCAACACGTCAGTTAGACTAGCAAAGGTGAGGCGAGGTGACAGCAAAGCACGACCACTTGGACTTTGGGATCATTGCTGTCTGGCATGCTATATAAGCTACAGAGATTGGCTAGCTGAGCACAATCACTCCCAAGTGGACTTACAGACACACTTGAAAGCTCAGATAAGGTGGAGAATGATAACAATATTCTTGTCTATTACTTTGTGAATATGCTATTTTGACTAACTAGTATTTTCTCAACATAGGGTCTAAGAACCATGAAGGTCCTTGCTGTGCTCGTCCTAGCCGTTTTCACCGGTGAGTATGCTGGGAAAATATCAACTGGTATGCTCAAGATAAAGAACTTCAAGGCCTCTTTGTAAATGCTAAATCTCACATCAGTCATGCACTGCTGATTTATCTGCAACACTCTCAAGTGGTTCTTGTCTCCATCCAACAGGCTGCCATGCCAACCTCTTTCACGCTGATGCCCCCAAGCCACAGCTGGAGGTGCTGACTGATGCTTTCTGGGACTACGTTGGAAAAGCCACACAGACAGCTGATGACACTCTACAGATGATTAGAAAGTCTCAGCTTGGGCAGGAGGTTAGGTAGGTGAACTTTTGACTTGATGCAAGTATTGTGAAAATTCAGTAGTGCTAACTGACATTTACATACAAGTGTAGGAATAACTACTGACTGAGCTTGAGATCACATTGTCCTGCTCTTCCTTCCCCGTTACCTTATTCATCTAGTGCCCGTTTGACAGAAAGTGCTGACGTGGCCAGCCAGTACGCAGCCAGCATTCAGCAACAGCTTCCCCAGGAACTGATTGACAAAGTCACCACCGAGGCTGAAACGCTGAAAGAGCGTTTGATCCAGGAACTGGGCACTGTCAAGGACACGCTGGAGCCCTACGCTGAGAATGTGAAGGTCAAGATCCAGGAGAGGGTGGACCAACTGAAACAGGAGTTGGCTCCATACACAGAGGCAGCCCTGGACACAGAGACCCTGAAGACCACTCTGGTGCAGAAGAGTGAGGAGCTGAAGACCAGCCTCGAGCAGACTATGGAGAACCTGCAGACTCAGCTTGGGCCCTACACTGATGACCTGAAGCAGAAGGTGGACCAGCACCTGAAGGACTTCAAGCAGAATGTAACACCTTTGACCGAAAAGGTCCAGAGTCAGCTCACAGAGAGAGCCCAGCAGGTGAGAGACATGGCCACCCCCTATGTTGATAATTTGAGGGAAACGCTGGACCCCTATACTGAGGACCTCCAGGCTCGTCTCTCCAGCCTCTATAAAACCTTTGTTAAACCCAAATAAGTCATTCTCCACTTCACAGTAAAACAATGAGACTGCAGCCAAAGAAACACAATTCTCTGATTTCACGTCCCAGGAACATATCAGTGTCGGTATAGTGACATAAATTGTATTGAAAGTTGCAGATGTCAATAGAAATGTTTAGTAATGTAAAAGTTGATACATAGCAAATATGTGTTGGTCTGTGACCGCGCACTGTGTTCTCTTCCTATATTATGGAAAATAAAGCATAAGAAAAACATAAGCCTGTGACTCTACTGTGTTATTTGAGTGGTGATGAAATTACAAATGAGTGTCAAGTGAGAATATCTTTGAAACATACATGAAGAATGAATTTACGAAAAACTAAAAACACCGGTTACAAGTGTCATTACCTAAACTAGATACACAACTGTAATGTGCACTGACTCACACATGCACAATCACATGAGTGTGTCACTGAAGTACACTTTCTTCACCATGTCTAATAAATCAGTCACGGACATAAATATTACTAGATGTTTTTTGGATTTTCACTGAATGAAACACAAATCTGTTAAAAGATGTATTTCTCTGTAATTTACACAAATCAACCACACACAACATGAAAACCATATGCCTAATAAAGTGGCATGCATGTGTATATATACTGTGTGTAAAAAAAAAAAAGAAAAAAAAATATATAAACATATATACTTTATACACTTATTCATAGCCAACACAGTGTAGCACTAGAAAACAGGAGTGATGGTTGCTGGAAATGTTCCTCTGTACCCCTATGTAGATATTCCATTAAAAACCAGCTGTTTCCAGCCAGAATAGTCATTTACCACATTAACAATGTCTAGACTGTATTACTGATTAATTTAATATTATCTTCATTGCTTTTCTTTCAAAAATAAGGACATTTCGAAGTGACTTTTGAACAGTAGTGTATACTGCATATGTGCATGGTCGTGTGTGCAGATATGGAAAAAAGACACTTGTAAGAAACCCCCTCACGTGCCACACCCTTGTAAGATTCAGTTGCAGATTTTGGACAGGGCATGTTCAGATTTGATTCTTCAAGTCTGGCAGCTCATACATAAACATATCCTGCTTCCACCTTGTTTTTATATTTTTCCCGTTTGTGCCTCCATCCCTGCTGCCAGATCACTCCCACGCTGCCTTATCCAGTGGCAAACAACATTCCTCCGTTCTGCCTCCAGCTGTCACAGGCTCTGCACCATTAACCCTCCAAGCTTACAAACAACTCTGGGCGCTCATTACAGCTGATAATTCACAAGTTTTTGATTACATTCTAAATTCATGCTAAATTCAATGTGTGGTGTTTTTGCTTTTTTTTTCTTGTCAAGTTTTACATAACTAAGCACGTCCTACTCAGCATCCCTGAATGAATAAGTCACCTTTCTTAAAATGTCTAAACTGTCAGGAAAAGACATTAAGGAACATCTTGGGAAATTCTCTTACTGGATTTCTAGCAGAGTTAAGGACTGACATCACTTTCATGTCTGTATGGTAAATACTGCAAGGGGATTGATAGCTTTGCTTAGCTTAAATTCTGAAACAACTGACCTGGGTCAGCTCCAAGGTAAATCTGTCTAAAAGCACCTCTGTTTCATCAGTTATATTACTACCACTACTACTACTTTTCATCCAAACAAAACCTTTGTGTTGAAATGTCAAATTATTATGTGGGGTTTTGAGTGGGGACTATTTAATTTGTAAGCTTTAGAGGTAGTAGTTGATGTACGCTGTCATTTTTGAAACAGAACGAAGCTGTTTGCTCACAAAGAGTGTTTCTACTCTTTGTGGTTAGCTAAGGTACCCAACTAATGGATACAGAGCTTCATTAGTTGGCTTTTTACCTGAAAGAAAAATTCTAGTTCCCCAAATATCAGACTGATCTATTTATCAAATGTGATGCATGCTGATTGAAATTAAATATTTAGAGTGAAAACAAATCAACCTTGATCTGTGGGGACATGAAGAGATGAAAAGCTTCTGCACAGCTTGAACCACTTAACCACTTTATTTGTTTATTAGCCATGAGAAAAGATGCACATAACATCAGCTCACCCCTCACATAGAGCATTGCTCAGCGAATGACATGAGGCAATGACATGACTCCAGGCTATCTTTCTTGATGGACAAGCTGCTGCATGCATCTTTGCAGAGAGATTTTTTTTTATTTGCCCCCAAACCAATAGGCTACCAAATGCCGCAGTTTGTCCGACTTTAACCCACATCAGATGAATGCAGTAACTTTACTGACTCATCTACAGATGTTTGTCTCCTTAGTGGAATGAAGTAATCACAACCAAGCACGAAACTCTTAAAAACCAGCTTTGCAGACAACAATCTCTGAGGGTTACTTTCGTTCAACCCTTCTTGGTCTTCCCTCTCACACAGTCTTGACATCAGACATTACCTCTCATGCTGGAGAGCAAAAGGAGAAGCATTTAAAGTTTGGATGTCTGTGTCTTTATTTTACTGCATTACCTCATAGTTCTGCTTGATTCTCTCTGTTTCACTTCCCTGTCTGTCCTCTGTCCCAGTAAAGGAAGCAGAGCGTTTGGTTTTGCTCACACTGGCCTGTGACCTTGTTGTCACAAGTGTGTGGTGTAGAGAAGCTGGTCCATTTCTTTTGAAGAATGCAAGCACAGAATATGTGGTTTTCGTGTGTAATCTCTGTGCTTGGCAGTAAACTATCTAGCTGACTGTGCAGTATCTTCCTGTGTGACACACTGCTTACAGTGACACACGCTAGAATGTTGTCTCAGAAAACCATGCCAAGGGTATGTTTATGAGAAAAATAACACAAAAACATGCAGAGTTAAAACTAGAAATCTTTGTTTCACCACCAGTTTCTATCTCATCATCCTCACATTTTAAAGACAACAAAAACACTTGTTATTGTATTACAATACAGTAGAACAAATTAGTACAGTCTTCTAATCACTAAATAGATACTTGACCTCTTTGGGTAATCGCAGTAGTGTTATCACGCTCTCAATTACCTGACCAAGCCAGCACATTTAAACTTTGTTCCTCTGTAAAGTTGGAGTCCTATGACAATTACTAAACAGATAAATCTAAAGGGTTGACAGCAAAGTTTAAAGAGCAAAGGCCATTACCAAGTGCAGCATTGGATCACAAATGACCTCAATTGCATAAAATTTTCATTTTATAACTATAGGCTATACTGTTTTCAGTGCTGGTAGGCTATAGGTGAATCATTGTTGTGTATCTGATTTGCAAATATGACAAAATATGTTGGTTTCCAGTTAATCTGGAACCACACACACACACATAGGTCACATAAGATACACATATAATAAAAAATGTTTCCTATGTTGGCTCCTAAGAGGCCAGTGTTGCTGCTAATGCTGAATAGGTAGAACGGTAATTACATTTGTCATTAGGACCTGCTCACACAGTAACATTTACCAACCAGTTTTTTTAATGTAGTGTTTGGTATTTTGTAAGTAATATTAAAAACTGATTTCAAATCCCAGTCAATTCAAGAACAATCTTTTAAATTCCTAATGATATCAGGAAAATACCAGGACTGGCTGACTGAGAAACCGAGCATGGATCTGATGAGGGTTTAACAAGGCTATGCTGCAGGGCTTGTGACAGACAATCTTACCCCAAACCTAACCTCACTGAAGCTCATTTCGAAACCTGGAAATTTTGAAGAGACATCTGTGAAAATGTATTACATAAAACAGATGTGATTTCAGTTTTTTGCACTCTGGTTCCTACTTAACTCCTTATTTTCTATTGCCTGTAATCCTTCTTTTTTTTCGCAGTGAGCTTGATGTACTGGAGGCACTTACTCGATGTTTATAGCTTTATCATATGCAACTTCAAAGTACAACAAGTAAAGTGTATAGAATTGCAATTTGGTGCACATGATCTGCACATAGAAAGATCACAGGTGCTACATTCACTGAGTGGGACTGTCATGCAAAGGTGCCATACATACTGGGGGTTGCATGTCTGCTTGAGTGCATTGGTAAGGTGTCGATGGCCAATGCTGGGCAGACCATACCGAATGAAATGTGTGTGGAAGGCTATTTTACATCCTGGTGTGAAGAGAATTTGCATTCAAATGAGACCACTTGGTATGATAATTTGGGGGAAAACTGCAAAATTAGGGACACTTGACACAAACATGCGAAAAAGGAAGAACAAGGAGAAGAATTTTTCAGATCTCTTACTTGAGTGAAAGAGTCAACACCGGCATAAAACAAAGGTTGCAAAATCTCAGTGAAAACAGCAAACGTAGCAGAAAAAAAAATGCAAAGTATCAAATGCAGCAGCTTATTCTCTTATTATAATAGTGTAATAATACTTTCCATGCTCATCATCTGTTATTCAGCCATTTGATAAAGGTGAAACACAAGAGGAATACAGTTAAATACATTCACTTATGTTTAAAGTGCTCAGAACTTTTACTGAATTAATCGACTCTTTTTCATTGCATTCAAGAGGGAAACATGCTTTTAAATTACATTTATATAACAGCTACTTTAAAGATGAAGGTAATAAAGATGAAACCATGTATTTAGCTTATAGAAGATACTGGATTGTTATAAATCAACATTTTTTTCCAGCTGCAAATGCAGTTTAAGTCCTTACAGTTATCTATAGTTATTATATACTCCAGAATATAGCTTTCATACTTTCATAGCTTTGTGATGACTGCTTCAGTTGCATTGTGTTTCATTTCAGTTCAGGAGTTCTCACACTAATATTGTAAGCAACATCAGTCATCATCAATAGTAATTTCATTGTTTCTTTCATATTTGTATCTATGGACGACACGCGTTTTAGGAAAATATACATTGAGAGGACATGGACAGGTACAGAAATATGAAATAGATGAAATACTACTGGGATGCAGCTGGACCCCAAGTGTATGGATGAAGTAGGGTTTTCCACATGTGCGGATGAGGGTTCAAAAGCTTCTCCTTTAAATGGTAACACAAAAACACAGGGATGGTTTACTGCTGTTGAAGGCTTGTGTGAAAATTACGAATAACATGAGATGCAATTATCATGACAGTGGAGGTGAAACTTTTACACGTTTTCTCCCTTATTTTTCTCGAGATAGATTGCTCAATCATCCCCTCTAACGGCGCCAACCGGTGAGAACTTCGGACGCGGTGTTGGTGGCACGTTGCGTGGAGAAAAACAGGATTCTGTGCAGACAATTCATCATCGCCACGTGAACGCGCCAGCAATCACTCCCCCCCCCCGCCCCGCAACCCACGTAGCAACAGCAGCCTCTCGGGACTATAAAAACCAGCAGCCACCGTCCTGGGAGCACGGAGGAAGCTCAACCTCTCAGGTGAGTTAACAGCAGCGTAGAGTTCAGAGAAACGCGCCGTCTTCTCTTTTAACGCCAGCTCTTAAAAGTTAGAAGTCTTATTTTGGCAAATGTTTCACATGTTCTCTGTTATTGGCTGTGTTTTTCAGTGAAAATTGTGCTCATCTAAGAACATGTTTGCCTTATCTTGTAAAAGCTGCTTAAATGCAAGTTTCCATTTATTGTCTTTTCAATTTTCTGTATTTTTCCGGTGTATTTCGCAGGTGTATCTGTCTGTCTAACAATCATGAAGGCTGTAAGTCTGATCCTTGCTCTGGCAGTCATCACTGGTAAGTACACTGCTAATTTAGAATGTATTAATATCAGGCTTGACTGGATGTGTGCTAATCTGTTTATCTATGCTTTCCACTTGTGGCCTTTATAGGCTGCAATGCCCGTGCTGTGCGCCAGGCTGATGCCACCGGAGACCAATGGGAGAAAACTGTGGAACGTTTCTGGAAGGAAATCGATGCCATTAGCCAACAGGCCAATGGAGCTGTTCAGAACCTCAAGGACTCTCAGATAAGCAGGGAGTTAGAGTATGTGTGCTTGAGTAATTTTTTATTCCTTTGTCTTCTTATTTTCAATAGGGAGTAATACATCTACTCAATACTTTCCTTAGCTCCACAGTTTGAATTTCACATCCTTCTCCAGAATGTTTCTCATCTCTCATCCTTGTCACTGTGTTTTCATGTCTGATCAAATTGTTCCTCTGCCTCTAGCACTCTGATCACTGACACCATGGCAGAGCTGGCAGTCTATCAGACCAAGCTGAGCGACTTGACCGATGTCTCCACCGACAGCCTGTCTCAGGATCTGCAACTTCTCATCAACAAACTGAAGAAGGACATGGAGGATGCCAAGGAGCGCGGCACTGAGTACCTGGGTGAGCTTAAAACCATGATGGATCAGAACACCGATGACGCCCGCCAGCGCATGACCACCTACTCTAACAAGCTGAAGAAGCGCCTGGACAAGGACACCGAAGCAATCCGCAAGTAAGTTGGGTGGGGGCTTTTGGACTTGCTTTTAGACTGACTTGGTCTTGTTTTTGTCAATGTAAAATCTAAATGTCTTATTTTCGTTTAAGCTCTATGGCCACTTATCTGGGTGAGGTGCAGTCTCGCGCCTCCCAGAACCTGGAAGCCATGAGAGAACAAGTTCAGCCCTACGTCCAGCAGGCCAGTGACACTACTGTCAAGAAGATGAGTGACATCTCCACCATGCTGAAAACCCAGGCCGAGGGTCTGGGCCAGCAGCTTGAGACCCAGGCTGAGAGCATCAGGACCCAGCTGGAGGCCACTGCCCAGGACCTGCGCACATCTCTGGAGGGCAAGATCGACGAGCTGACAGAGCTTTTGTCTCCCTTTGCCTCAAAGATCCGCGATAATGTTGAAAGCATCGTGGAAAAGGTCACTGCCTAAAGAATGACTCTGGGGGTTTGTTAAGGGTTGTAGATGGCTGATGGTAGTGGAAGAAAGAATGCATAAACCACTAGTTTCTGTATAAGAAAAAAAGAGAGAGTTAAGAGTTACTGATAATCTCGACATTATATGCTCTACTGTTCAGGATAAAAGGGTTGAATAGAGGGATGATTTGGCGCATTTTTTACAGAACAGCCAACAAATGGGTTCTTTTTTCTGCATTATCACCCTTTCTTATTCTCTTTGACACCCTTGATCACTGAACACAATCACTGCAGTTAAACACAGCTTTCCAACGTGAGACAATTATTTGTAATGTGCTTCGCTTTTCTACTTTAGAAATAAACTGTCAAGCAGTCTATACCCACGAGGTCCGAGTCAAGTTTTCCACTTTATGTTTGGGTGTAATATCTACCTGTTGAGCATCAAACACAAGTGTCTCTCATTTCAATAAATGCACTGAATGACGATCAAAGGATGGGGTGACATACAACATCGTGCCTGCTAGCTTCCACTAGAGGTGATGCTGAACCGTTAAAGTGCTCTTCTGTCTGTTAGGTCTTTTTGTTGTGCTGCACACAGAAGTGGAATGTAAAATGACTTCATAACAAACAATGGCAATCAGTGAGTAAAGTGTAATGCTGCCTGTCTGTTCTTCACAAGTGTCCCTTGTGTTTCACATGTTGTATGCCCACCATGCTGCTCTCCAGAAGTGCACTGCCTGTGACTACAGTGTGCTGAACAGTGCTGAGTGAATAAAAAACCTAGAAAAGATACTTGCTTGCCTCTGTTTGTTTCTTTAATCGACCATTATAAAGTGATCTTTACAAGATTAGGTTCAGTTATGGTTAAAGGCTGGCAGTGATCCAGTATTGCACTTTATGGCATGATAGCATTATCCATCCATTTTCTAAGCATAAGACTCATCGAGACTTCATCAGGTAGACTGAGATAGCCAAACTAAGCGTTTAATAAAATCAAAACAATTTAAACTTCCCCTATGTTTCAGTGCTGCACATTTATCTGACATGTTTGTACATTTAGCAGAGATTACATAAGGGGTAGGGGGTAATAAGGGGTAATTACATAATTGCACTCATAAAGCAGTGGAGCAATTCTTAACATCGTCACCTCACAGTAGGAAGGTTCTGGGTTTTAAAGGCCATGTTCTCCTCATGCTAGGATTTCCTGGGTGCTCCAGTTTATTCCCACACACCTATTGGGTTACTTAGTGACTGTAAATTGCCCACAGGTGTAAAGCACAAAGCATGAAGGGATGTCTGTCTCTACTTGTCCACTCTGTCATTAAAAAGACGACCTCTCCCTGATGTGCCCTCCCTCATGTTTAACGTCTACAGGGATTAGGTTCCAGCTGCAGACCCCCCACCATTCTCACCCTTTGTCGGGTTCTAGCTTACCATAAAAGGGTACGCTTAAAACAACAAAGTGTGAGGTTTTTTTTTCCTTCATTGTACCTCTACTCCACCCCAGTCCTCTGTGTTTCTGTTTACTCTCCTCACACAGCCACCCTTGACATCTCTCAGCCTAATGTTTTTCCAGTCCAGACTTGTTAAAGATCTGCTTCCAGATTCTGTTGTGTTGATCCCAGCAGGTATTTGGGAACGTTCTGTGCCACAGATTAAATGAACACTCTGCCGATGCTACCTTTATCTTGATTTAAATCATATTACAAAGCCTTGCATTTGTATGTTCAAGCTTAAACAGAAATGTCAACAAAGAACATTATTACATATACAGTTACTGTCATGCACAGATATGTGTACAGACTTTGTTTCTGACATGACACCATTTCTTGCATATCATAGCTCTTTTACACAGTTATTCTTGTCCATCTTTACACCATCACCTATTAAATGAAGGCTAAGATCATCAACGAATAAAAAAAAGTGGTTACTGGTACATTTTTCTGACAGCTCTTATAGCCATTTGAAAATACATTTATCTGAAAACAAAAAGCTTGATTAAGCTAGTGGTTTTATTGGTGCTTAGTGCAACAACAGTGATAGCAAAACTGTGACTTTCCCCTTGTTCCACATCGAATCCCATCTAAGAAAAAAGAGAGTCATGACTGAAACTCAGATCACTCTTTCTATGAAGAATCCTAAAAAATATATGCTTATCAAACACAGCAGGATTTTGTCTTTGAAGTTCAGCTCAGAGGCCAGTAGAGGACACCATTTGTCCCTGTTCATCTTCTCTCCTCTGACCCCTCCACTTGAATCCACGCTGCACAAAGCTACAGCTGTGTTTTCTTTATTGGAACATTAAGTAAACTATATCTGACTCGTAAAGACACGCATACTGTGCCTAAGGAACAGAGCACATATTTGAGAGTAATTTTAATGTTGCAGCTGGGAACTGCTGAAGAATCACTTGAGATGTGTGCAATTAAGATAAAATGTGACGTTGGACATGTCATAAGAACTGACAAGACCAGCATTAATGTCATATGACTGGTGCTTGCAGAAGGGTTTATGAAGTGGTGAACATGCGAACCAGAGGACTAAGACCTCTACCACTTTGTTTTCTTTTTTTAAACTTTATTATTGGTTTTAATCTAATTGGAGACTTCCTATTATCCCTTCATTTCAAAAATGAGAGGAAATGTTCCTCAAACAACAAGTTATTGTTGTATATATGACAAAATAGCTAGTTTATGGTCCGTCTGTATGCATTTGATAGATTTGCAATGATTCATTGAACTGTTTCTTTTCTACTTAACCTCACTGGGTTGTACAACAACATGTTTATCATTTCTATCTGTGTTAAAGGGCATTGCATGCAAAATGAAAGAATGACTAACAGTATGACTCTATGTTTATCCCCTATTAAATCATCTGTTTCGGGAACCAGTATTTATTTTGAAACAGACAAGTGAAACTCCTACAGTACCATCAGTTGTGTAAAAGGATCAGTCATGGATGGTAAAAACAGGAAAACCACAAGCATCCTGCTAGTTCAGCATTTCTGCTCCGTCTGCTCCTATAGGGTGTCTGCACTCAGAGCACTGCCCCACAACAAAACAAAATAATAAAAAAAAATCCCAGGAAATTAACAGGTGCTAGCTAGCCAATGACTGCTAGTAACCCCTCCAAAGACATCCCTGCAGAGATTTTACCTCCTTTTACAACCCCCACTCTTTTCACTCCATCCTTCCTATCCCCTTCAGAGCTGGCACACAACATCAGTCACTACAGGGGCCTTGGCCAAACACAAAACAACTTTTCTGTAAGCTTGTTATTGCAAATTGGGAGCACGCAAGACATGCTCTTTCACGCCCTATGCCTCCTACAATTATTCAAGAGGAGTTTATATGCACGCAAGCTCAAACTCATACATAAACTCACTGGCCACTTCATCACAAAAGAGATGGAGATTTAGTCTTTCAGAGGTGGTGTGTGAGTGCTGAGGAATGTGAAGGCTCATTTAACTCGATTGTAGGCTATTCATCATAACAACAGCAGCTTATAGGCCAAGTCGTCAGCAACAAATGGACATTTGGCCTTTTGCAGCAGACTGCTTGGTGTGAAAACAGATAAGTTAAGCAGTGATGAGGTCTTTAAATTGTCAGATGCAGACTTCCTGGTGCTTAGTCAGGTCACAGTTATAATGGGGGGGTTACTGAAGTTCATTCAGCTGCACTGCTTTTCTGCCACACGCCAACCTAAAAGATGCACCACAAATGTTTTTTTTTCCCCCACTTACTTCCCTTTTGAGAAATAGGAGGTCAGACATCAAATGAAGCAATGAAATTCTAAGTAAAGCGGTAAATGGAAAAATACACCAAAACAGAAAGAGAAGCTTCGGAAAAGCTGTTCTCTTCAGTGCATAAGCTGAGATTGACTTCTGCCCCCAAAACAGAATACAAAAGGCAACATTTAGAAATGTAAGGGAAAGTATTTAATGACCAAAGTTAGAATTACATTTTAAACATTCATTTGAATTAAGTAAAACTTATTAGAAAAACGTGACATCAGTTGAATAAAAGATAGATGCTACTTTTTATGATTTATGGGACAGCTTTATTGTAATAATAGCTTTTTTCATATTTCACGTAGAGATATGTTATGGTCATAATGCATTACTATTCCTGAAACTACCCTGCAGGACCAAAGCAGCTGAAATTAGTACAGTTTAATATTACAAATGAGTACCAATGCTACTGAATTACAGATTAATATAACACAAGTCAATCTATAGTGTAGTTTTATAGAATGAATAGTGATTTTGTTGCTAATGCATTGTTGTTGTTGTTTTTAATAAATCATTTTAAGGCTGGACTTTACCTTATCAAAACATAGATTACCAGTCAAAAATTTGGACACACCTTCTCATTTAATGTTTTTTCTTTATTTTCATGGCTATTTACATTGTAGATTTTCACTGAAGGCATCAAAACAATGAATGAACACATATGGAATTATCTAGGAAACAAAAAAGAATGAAACAAGTCAAAACATGTTTTATATTTTAGATTCCTTCAAGTGGCCATCCTTTGCTTTGATTCCTGCTTTGCACACTCTAAGCATTTTCTCAGTGAGCTTCATCAAGTAGTCACCTTGAATGGCTTTCACTTCACAGGTGTGCAATATCAAAGTTAATTCATGGTATTTCTTGCCTTCTTAATGGGGTTGGGACCATCACTTGTGTTGTGCAGAAGTCAGGTTGGTACACAGCTGACAGCCCTATTTGACAACTGTTAGAATCAATATTACGGCACGAACCAATCAGCTAAGTGAAGAGAAACAACAAACAGTCCATCATTGCCATCATTACTAACCCTTACTATTTCTTATCAAAACCTTGATAAGAAGTAGTTGATACATGTAAAGACTTTTGACACAATATCAATTCTTGACTAATAAATCAGGTCCAAAGCAGCTTCCAAAAATCCCAGGTCAATTGGTTATAATTCTATCAAAGGTTAACTATGATTCTTCTACAGCACATCTGACCTCATCGATTCGTACCATTATTGCTGAGGAACAAACTCTGAACTGCAAGAGAAGTATATCCCTAAACATCATCCATTGTTATTTCACTCTAATTTCCCTCAGTGTCTCTTTAGCCTGTCTTTACCATTGATGACTTCTGCTTTCTCTCATCACATAGTCTGTAATCAGAAAGAGACTGGGCATTTATTGCATGTGTGAAGCCGGTTTGTTTCATTGGTGTCTTTATCATGATCAGCATCTTTTAATGTAATAATATTGTGTTGGTCAATTTAGGGGGCAGTGCCACAACAAGGTCGCTACGTGAACATGTTTACTTGAGTCTGGTGTTTGTGCGTCACTGTCTGAACAGGCTTATAAAGAGGAACTCTCACAGGCGCTCAAAGACACTCGATTTTTCTCCTCTGAGACGAAAAAACAGGTATGTTTTGTATTTTACCACTTCTAAAACCGAAAAATAATGTGATTCCACTTTTTTTTTACAGACGCAAAAATGTACCTTAATAACAAGGAGTATCAAAATATTCTCAAATTGCCTATTTGTCTGAAAGTTTTGCTGTAACCTAAACTGACTTATGTTATTGTTGATATGACGACAACTGTGTTAAAAGTAGTAAACATGGTATAAAAAAAGAAATGAACAATTTAAAAAAAAAAACTAAATTTAAATGAAATGAATAGGAAGTTTGGTTAGTTGTACATGAACATTTTAACGGACGGGATGTAATGGGAGCTGTCCAGGGGCAGTGGTGCTGATATATGAAGGCGCTACTTTAAAATAATAATAAAAAAAAAAACTCTTTTGGCCATCGTGCAATGAAAGCACTTTTGTGAGCACATGAAGAAAGATCTGTCTCTGTTCTTCGTCAGTAACAAACAGCCGAGATGAGACTGTACCTCGCGGTTGCCGTGCTGCTGCTGGCTTTGGTCGCATTCGCAGGTAGGTGTTGTGTTAACCAGAACTATTTAAACCTCCCTGTTGCGTCTTTTTTCTTCCCCCCACCCCACCCCTTCTGATCTTTCCCTTGTACGTTGTGTAACTGGAATCGTCTTGCTTGATTGCTTTTTTCTGCAGAGGCTCAGGATGTTGACATACAGCAGATGTTCAGGCAGTGGGGCGAACGTATCACCGAGGCGGGGACTAAAGCGGCTGAGAAATTGAGCGACCTTGCAGAGAAGGCCAGGTATGGTCGCGCTCACTCAAGCTCAATTTGCAAATATACGCAGATTATCACATGCACTCTTTGGCTCTGTATAACACCCGACTATTCTCCTCAGGGTCTGGGGCAGTGAGCAGATTAAGAAAATTAACGCCTAGTTGGGAGATCAGAATCAGACGAGGAGACTTGCCCCTGTCACCAGCCTGAACCTGCTCCCACGTCTGACAGCTGACCATTCATGGTGGGAGGCCGATATGTCAACAGGACACGTTGCTCTGCAGATTAACCGGGCCAAATGGTTAGATTGTCTCTCTGTAAGGATGTTTCTTTGAGTGTACTCTTCATTTGTGTAAACTGTGAAAAAGTGCAATAAAGACATCAAAAGTACTTTTTAATTACAAATGCCTTGTCATCATCTCTATTAATGAATGAGAATAATGTCAATGCATTTTGGAAGAGTCTGTTAATATGTTTGATATAAATAAATGAAAATTACTACTCTGTGACCATACAGCCTCCATATGTTACACAAAGCGCCACAACTAGCATCCTTTTCAATTATTTTAAAGTATATTACATATTTCTAAAGTCTTTCTTCTGTTTAGTTTTAACACACTGAATGAAAGGAAGCAGGCTGATGCCAACCCTTCTATTTTTAACAGATGAAATCACTAATGCAAGGATGAAATTTAAATGCTGGGCAAAAATATTTTTTCTTTCCGTTTTCTTATTTTAAACACATTTCTGTGTGCATTAATGAATAAATCCATGCCCAACAAAGCCAGACATTACCAAATTGTAAAATATATGAATCAACAAAATAAATAAATTAGGTCAAAGTTTGTGTTTGTGTAGCTGTGTTCTCTCCATGGCACTTATGTCTTAATTATGACAAAGAGCATTCTTAAATGATCAAGAAATAAATATGCACCCCACAGTTTTTTTATGTTTTTTTTTTATTATTTGAAGCTGCATTTGGTAGCTGATCTATGTAATATTAAATTTATTCTCTTACTAAAAGTCTAATCAATACTCTGGTGACAGGTCCAGGTACTTGGACCAAATAATTATTTTATACTACACATTCAACATCACATGAATGGACTCTAAATCTGACCACTTTGATCACAGGCTAGCAAATAGCATCAAATAGATAATATCTGTGTCAATAATTGGTTCCAAAGTGCAAGTGCCAACATGGCTGTGTTTCTGCCCTTTCACAATCACTGGGATAAAGTCACTGTTTATGATGCGTTAATAATCCACCAGTTGTCCCACTTCACTGAAATCTGTTCCTGGGAAGAGAACAGAGATAAAAGGTCAGCAGCGAGAGCATGGAGGTCAGATTATTATCACATTGCATCAATTAAGTTGAATTAACTTTCACTTTAAGTTCAAAATGTCAGGGAAATTTGTCCTTCTTTGTCAGTCAGTTGTAGGTAAAATCTGCTTCTTGTAGGGAACAAACTGTGTGCAACATGAACACAAGATTTAAAATATTGCATTTTGTCTGTTGGCTGATTTAGGCAATAATAAATCAAGACGGGGCCACATTAAATGACCACCAGCTACATTCTCTGAAATACTCACAAAATGAATCAACCCATCCAGCACTATGTTGAACAAAACTGAACTTTTTTTTTTTTTTTTTTTTGAAGACAGGACGTATTGCACAGCTGTTCTATAGACAAAATGACTGTGAATTAGGCGTGTCTCATCAACGGGCAATCTATAAAATGAAAACAAATACACAGTTTCTGAGGTTGTAGTCATTTCTGGGACATACATTACTTTACAACATAGTCCAGATGTTAACAACCCAATAATCTGAAAATAAGACAAATAAAATCCTGATCCAATCTGCTTAGACAACTGTGAGATCAGGTTTGCAAGCATAGTATGGTAAGGAAATCCAATCTCAACATTAGTGTTGAGTGGTTTCCAAACAAAACAAACAAACAAGAACAGAGCCTGACAACTGACAAGATTTCATAGATTTTGTGGTGTACTCTGCCCACAGGAATGCTTTGCTTGCCTAAAAATCCTTATCTATTTGAGACTTTACTGAAACCCATATCTCTACAGCTGGAACTTGTAACTAGACTTTGACTGGTGTGTACACAAATCAGCACCCAGATATCTGAAACCAAAGGGCATTTGGACAGTTACTGAACTCAGCAAATGTTGATCTTAAAAAGATATCAAGAGTTCAGCATTTGCAGGTCTAAAACGCAGTGTGTCCTACATTGTTATCGAGCTCATATTTAAAGGTGAAAATAAGTTATACCACAAATCACAACTGACAAAACCAGATGTTCCCTAAAGGGCCATGTCTGAAATCTTAGAAAATCCAATATCATCAAAATGTAAACCAAATGCTTATACATTTTCAGTCAGTTTTTAGTGTTTTGTTATGTATACAGTCAGTCTGTGTGAGAGAAAGTAGATCTGTACTTTGTGTTTGTTAATTTTCGTCTTGACTCGTCACTTTGCTCTTACTCAGTATCTTGGCAATAAAATAAAACAAGGAAAAATAACAACCCAGTGAATCATCATTCGATCTGGACCATTGTACACGCTGTTGCAATAATCAAATACAAATCAAGTGGCATTACAACACTTGTTTCCTTTATCTTCTGTTGACCAGAGCCACAGAAAACGGCAAAAAAAAATTACTCTGTCTCTTTTTACTAGGTTATGATTTAGAATGCAGTTGTAATTTGACATAGGTGTTTGTATTAGATCTTTTGTTTTTTTTACTGATTTACAATGAATGTGATGTGAATGTTAGATTGAGTTATGATATGTTATGATAGACTCTAGCAAATGGATTGTGTTCATAGACAGTTCAGTGTTATACGAGTAGTTTTATGACAAACAAGCCAACAATGGCTGTTGTTTTGTTTTACTTTTTGTGGCTGATCCATATTAAAGAGTTCATTTTTATCCTTATCTTATTCGTGTAAAGTCCAGCTTTAGTATCAATTCCTGTATTTTGGAACTTGATCCTTTGTTGTAGTTGTCTGACAAGCTTGTCTGCAGCATGCGGGTCACTTTTGGCCCAGAAACCTGTCCCAATACACCCCGAGTGTCTGGGAATGCTGGTGGAGAAGGCCACGTATCTCTAAATCTGCTGATCATCTGAGTGCAGCTCATTCATAAAAGCGTTCTGGACCTATTTCTAAATGACGGCCAGTTACCAGAATTGTTAAAGCATCTCGTTTGTGTTGCAAACATTAGTCTTCAGATTAATGTGTTTGCGGGATCATGCTATATGTCTCGTCTTCCTCATCCATACACTTGTACCTCACAGGGTAGCCAAATCTAAAATCCAACATTTGTAGGAAACAACACGAGGCTTACACTGGAAACAATGTCTGTCTAAAAACAAGGAAAAACTAATTTATTTCAAGGAACTTTTACCTTGAAATAAGTGAAAAAAAATCTGCCAATAGAACAAGTGAAAAATGTCTTGGTGAGATTTCTGGAAATAAGATCTAATATTTAGAATATTGAGATCTTAAAATTAGCTGGAAAAACTTACTTTAAGCTCTATTTTACCAGGATTGTCAAGCTTAGGTGTCTTAAAATAAGGCAGAAAAAAGGGGAAAAAAGCAATTTTTCACTCAAAAACAGATTTTTGGTTTCATGTAACCTCCTAATTTGAGATGTTTTAACCCTCCTGTTGTCCTCATTTACAAGCACCAAAAAATACTGTTTCCTTGTCTGAAAAAAATCCAAAAATTCAGAAAAAAATTCAACAAATTTCTGAAAATTTGCAAAACCTTTAGGAAGAAAATTCCAACATATCCTTCAAAGTTTTATTTTAAAAAATCCTCACATTTGGCAAGAAAATCCTTGTAAATATTTGTAAAAAAAAAATGAGTAAAATTCTTTTAGAAAATCCTAAAAAATATCTAAAGTGATTCCATATATATCAGTACAACTTCTGACATTTTATTTAAGAATATTCACATAAAAATCAACCAAAATCAACTGAAATTCTCTGAATTTTGGTTGATTTTTATATGAATGTTCTTAAGAAGCATTTTTAAAATGTCTTTTTTTGTCCCACCAAAAAATGTTCAAAGATTTCCCAAAAATGTTGAAAATGTGGTCATCAGAAATTTCACTGTGAAAATATGCTTTTTTCCACATTTTCAAACTTTAAAACGGGTCAATTTGACCCACAGGACGACACAAGGGTTAAACTTATTTTGAGTTTTCTTGTAAAATTCAACTCAAAACAAGATAATTTCCAGATTGTCTTAACAAGATATTTAAGATGCTTTGTCTTAAAACAAGTCCCTCCATCTGCAGAAATGTCTCTTGTTCAGTGAATTTATCTTAAATCAAGTGGGATGAGACATTTTGACTAAAAATAAGACAAACAGACTTGGTAAGATTTGGAATTTTTGCAGTGTAGTTGATGCTTACTCTGAAGAACATATTCAACTACTGAATAACAACTATGCTGAATGGGCCTCCAGTGTCAAAAGCTTACTGCTGGAGATGATTCAGTTAATCATTGATAAGTACACGCCATTTAACGCAACTAATCCAGCTGATCAACTTATTCAAAACCAAAGAAAAGGTGATACTACATCACACATTTTAGTGTTTCACGGGGTGCTGCTGAATGTGTGGAATGCAGAAGAACAAAGTTCATAACAAATCTCACAGCATTTAGTTCTACAAATTCATGAATAAACATTTTCAGTGGTGCTTAGTGGGGTCATTGAGTCTGCCTTTTCAGAGAATTCGAGAATTAAACAGATGAACAATGAAGAGCGAGGAATAATCTAAGCAAAGAAACCCAGCTAGGAACTCAGAAAGAAAAAATGAAAATGGAAATTAAAATGCATCACCTTGCATGCAGTTTCTCTCAGAGTATGAAGGTGAAAGGTGAGGGTGCAGATTGCTCAGGACAATGTGTCTAGACAGGCCCTGGCTGATTGACCTGCTGACCATCTGTTACTGATCTGCCTCAGCAGATGATATACTATCTGTTGCTGAAGAAATGCTCATCGTGAGAAGTTTATCTTATCAACAATATCTTTAATTACAGCAGGTAACAGCACATTAATTGTTTTCTACCATATGAGCCTTGGCTCTCACAACATGCATGCACTTTTTTAGGAGGACTCCAAGTGCATTTCCCATATGAATACTGATAAACATTCCTTTGAAGGACATTGCATAAGCACTAAGTCATATTTCCACACACTTTTTTTTCTTTTTTAAAGGATTTCATGTACACTGGACTTTGTTTAGGTGAAAGAGTGTGTGTCCATGTGCATGCAAGCATGTGTGTAGGTGTGTGTATGCTCATCGAATGACGTTTGTTTGCAGTCCCCCCCTATATCATCCTGTCCAGATGTGAGCTCCGAGTTACAGACAACTCGCTTTCAGAGAAGACTGTCACTTACTTCTTGGATCTGCACATCCAACACAGCAGCAGGTACTATTTTCTTCTCTTCTCTTCGTAATGCGGCACTCCTCACAGATTTTCTTTTAAAGCTATTTCTGAATAGATGCCATTATTTTCATGAAACATCCAGGTATTTAACTTCTGCTTTCAGTATGTGCAGTTTAACAAACTTACTTATCATTTGCAAGGGTTAAAATGTTAAATGTGGAAGGGGTTTTACCGAGCGGACTGTTTAATTTTATGTTTGTTTCTTTTGTTTCAGACATGAATGCAAAAATTGTCATTGCACTGATCCTGGCTCTGCAGGGTAAGGGAACATTTTAATACAGTATGAATAACTGCAGCATTAGATTTTAATCCTTTTAAAGCTTAAATACTACACAGCTATATAAAATATAGAAATTATTACACAAAACACAGAAACCCAAACTGATTTTAAATGAGAATGTTTTTTTTATTTTTATTTTATTCTGAAGAGTATCTGCATCTCTTGGTGTAAAAACATTTTAATGCATGTGTTTTGCACTGATTTGATGGACACTATTGCACGGCTGACTCCTACACTGATTCATTTGTGACTAACATACAGGATGAATGCTCACTTTTAAACTGCACCAAACTGCAGTTGCTGACACACTTTATGCAGACTGGGTATTTTATTTTGTGCACATTTAATCTGGACACACAAAAAACATAAAGCAGCTTTTTGTTACCTTTAAAGTTCACACACAAATTCTTAAAAAAAAAATCCTTGAGAGTTTTTAACAAGCAAGATTTTGAATAAATTTGTGTGTTTTTTAAATATATATATATTTTTTTTACTCAGAGTGATTTTGCTTTGATGCATTAATTGTGTATGTTTATAGCAATGGTTTTAAAACTAAAAATCCAACCCTTCTTATTTCATTGCAGTCTCCACAAGCCTGTGTGAAGTCCCAACACCATCAGACGAGCTTGTTCAGAAATATGACCAAGCGAAAGCTAGATTCATACAGAGATTGGTGAATGCCTACAAAAGGCAAAGGGAGCCATTGAGGCACAAGTGGGCGCTGATGCTGCAGTTGCCGAGGAAAAGGTGGAAGAGCTGAAAAAGACCAAAGAGTTTGAAGCTGTCCAAAAAGTTCTTCAGTGAGTGTTCATTGAGAATTATTCTTAGAGTGAGGATCCTGATTCACTGTCAGTTTCAGAGGAAAACTCTATTTCTGCTGTTAATCTCAATGAATGCGAACACTTCAGCCATACATTTGTTATGAAACACTACTCATGCACTCTTCACATTTTCTAGTGATATCATAACAAAACAAAATGTATTTTCTGATAATGAGCCAGAGAATGAATTCTTTGGGTGTTCTTTTAAAAAAACCTGTCATTTCTCTTTGTGCAGAAACATCGGCACCGAGGTGGAGCCATACTTGAACTCGGCCCGTTCAGCAGCGCTGGGTGGATATGAAAAACATGTGCGACCACAAGTTGGCTCATACCTGAGCGACGCCCTCGACGTCATCAGTAAATTCTTGGATGGAGTCATGCCTGCCCAGTAGAGCAAATGCTGTCAGAAACCTGTAATTGATTCTAGCTCATAGAAACGACACCCGTTTAGGCCTAGGAGTGCAATGCACAATGCAAATATAAATTATTTGCTTATTCTTAAATCCACATCCTTGTCAAGTCATGCAGGGTGAAAAGCATGGCAAAGATGTCAACAACACCCGGGCAAATTGTGCATGTACAGTATTTTGTGTTTGATCACTAACCAAAGTCTGCCTGTAATGTGTGTATGTTTCAGTGTCCTCAATAAAATGAACTGAAAACTATTTGTGCTTCTTCACTGAGGTTTATGTGCTGTTGAAGGGCAACATCCACAATCAGTATAATGTCATTTAATTCTGTTTACAATAAGATTTGCAACTCTAGAAATGCACTAGCATATTTAAATTGTGCCACAGAAAATGCACACATTTGCAATGACATGAATTAAGATCACTTACTTAAACATCCTAAACAAAACAGTCATGCAATCCAGACACTGGTAACAAGTACTTTTTTTTTTCTTCTAAACAACATTCTTGGATTTCAGGCTCCATTTAGAAATTGTCATGATGAAAAATAATCAGCTGCAACCTGTATGCTCCTTCACTAATTCAGATTTGCTTTATTACTCCTAAAGTAGTATGCTACCAGTCAAAAGTTTGGACACACCTTCCTATTTAATGCTTTTTATTTATTTGTATTATTTCATACATTTTAGATTGATATTGAAGATTAACATTTTTTTGTTTACAGCATAATTCCATATATATTCCTTTATAGTTTTGATGTCTTCAGTATGAGTCTACAATGTATAAAATAATCAGATAAAAACCACTGAATGAGAAGCTGTGTCCAAACTTTTGACTGGTAGTGTAATAGTTGCTTGAAGTGAAGGTGTTACAGACAACTTAACTTCTAAGTGCTCAGACAGTCATCTCTGACCTCTTTGTTTGAACTGTAGCCCATTGAATTCTGTTCATTCAGTGCTGATATATGAAGAGTTCATTTGCAAAAACAGGTAACTCCGTTCTCAGAGAACTCATTTTTTTATTGTTTACTTGAGATATTAATAATAATAACACTAATAATTTATTTTTTCTCAATTTTGTCATGTATTTTTCTACTGAGTCAAATCCGCTCAACTTCATTTTGATTGATATTATCTCAGGTAAACAATAAAAAAAAAGTTTTCTGAAAATTGATCAAAACTGAGTTATCTGTTTTTGCAAATGAACTTTTCATCTGTTCCCAGTTGGATGACAGCATGTTGTGTTAGAGCACGTGGAAGGTGCATGAATATTTCAATTTTATCGCAAGATATTAGTAATTTTAACGTTTTTTTTGTCTCTCCACTCTGCAATAACATTGTTCAACACACAACACTGAAGACACTTGAGAAGAGAAATAATAGAATATCGTGTCATTGTCACAGCATTGAATCAGCTGGATTGAACCAAAATTGCAAGCCCTCTGACAGTCTCTGGCCTACTGCTACTCACAGCTGTTCTCGAACTGACCGGAGTTCCTGGGTCACCAGCAACATGACATGTGAGGCTGGATCACATGATTGACTGGGTTGTTTATTTGGATCTCGATCAACACGTAGCCGTTACAGAGAAACAGTCAACTCGAACAGGAAAGATCAAAACGGACATATCAGTATTTTTGGTCTATGTTGATTTCCTTTGGTTAGATGACCATGAAAAATTACAGCTATGTTTTAGAAGAGGAACCTTTATCATGGCAGAATTTCTTTGTCAGGCCCGGGATAAAAGCCAACATATTTTGTTTAAGGACTGAGCGGCAGAATATTGTGTTTTTTGGATGTATTGCTGCAATGCTAGCATGTTGGTGTCTTGTAAACCCATGAGGGTTTGGCACGCTTATGCGCATGACACGAAAATAAAGAAATCAATGTAATTATGCCCAGTAAATAATACACAATAGCACGAAAGTTAAATAACTTTTTGTGCTGAAGTCTGATGACAGCACAATACAAACATTCCCCTAAATAACAGAAGAAACTCATATAAAGCATTTCTAACAGTCAGTGTTCTTTAGGTTAAGATTTTCAAGATTTTCTTTATTTGGCTTAAAAAATAAAGATTTTATTGCTGTTCAGAAATTTGTGTGAAATGGTGTTCACCAAATGTCCTGCTTTAGCAAAAACAAAGATTTGTAATGATTAACTCGAGTCAAAATATTTACTATCACTATATAACCACAGCTTCAAGGCTAAAAAGGCAAAAACAAAATCAGACGCCAAATAATTTTGGAGAAGAGAATCAAACACATAAATTGTATCTGTAAAAGAAGAAGGAAATCATATGAGGACAACATAAACAACAAAAGACAAACGAGATCAAAATATCTGCTTTGTGCATTCAGTTTCATTTGAAATCAAATCACAAAACAGTACATTTCCACTTGTACCGTTGACAGCAAAAACTGTGCTAAACTTTCTGATGAAAATAGACATGAGTAGAAGCTTTTGGGGAATCCACATGTCCATAGCCTATTTCTTCTCTTGATTAAGATTTGTAATAAAGGCTTGCTAAGTCTTAATTGCAGCACAATAGATTCAGTCGAGTCAGTCAGTTTCATAACCTGAAGGAGCGTAGATGACGTGTTCAGCGCACTGTAGACTTAGGACCATCTTGACAGGACTATTGCAGAGTGTCATGAATGCATTAGCCTCGTTACGCAAGTAATACGTGCTTCCTTATTTAGGTCGTGACCAGGGCAAGATGCAAGAGTGTGCTGCATTAAAAAACGACTGACCTTATCAATGGAAAATGTTTGATTGTGGCATGTTCAGATTTATTGTCACATATAAAGTTAGCGGGAAACTATCTTCCACAGTGTTTCCTTTCAATGTATGTGCTTGTAAAATGATTTGCTTAGGCAACTTTTGCTGATTTTCTCACCAACCTTGTGTTTACATGGTCACAATGCATGCTTTATCAAAACACAATGACACACTACTTCAACAAACACCTCCAGACAGCAGAGCGGGTTTATCTTCCACCGAGCGCACTTTGACTCTTAGGACAACGAGTCAACACCTTTACACTCCTATATATACAGGTCGGGCCAGCGGTACCTCTGACACTGTTTTCTTTTCACCGTTTCTGCAGAGGAATACAGTGAGTACTGACACTTTTGCTTCATTAGTGAAATAAGCTGTGTTAGATATGACAAAGACTGAGAGATAATAGCTTTTGTGGGGACAGGGGCTTTATGCGCAACAGAATTGCAAATGAGAAAATGTTGTGTTTCACGTTAGAAGAGTGAAAAATTCAGACATAGAGAAATAATACCACACAAATACATCAGCCTTACATGAGGTGGGAAATCTATGACAATGTCTCTCCCTAGTGGATAAAGTCGGGTAAGCCTTAAATATGTTATTATTCTCTCTCTTCATTTATAGATACCTGAAACTATGAATAAGCTGCTGGTCATCACTGTGCTTGTTGCACTTCTTGCACTCAGTAAGTGTAATTTCAGAAAATTAAATAATTATTAAAAATATATATTCAGTGGAACACACAAAAGGATTGTTTATAAAGTCAGCGTTAACTGAATTGAAAGACTGGGATGATTTCTGAGGGTTTGTTCAAAGCTAAAACCAGACTGATAATTTGCAGAGTATTTATGTCAAGACCACGAAATGATTAATAAAGAAATATGTTTAAAATTTCGGTTTGAATGTATGGCTTTTAAACAGATGTGTATTTAGGTTTTTGGGTTGAAACAGTGGAAATCTCTTTGGAATAATATTTAAAGCATCATTTTGTTCAAGAAAATGTATACAAAAGAAATAACTAGAAGACATAAGCTTGTATTTTGCCACTGGTTATGTGTGTTTTGTACATGACATAAAAGTTGCTTAAAGCACAGGCACACCATCTGTGGTACTTTATTTACAATAGCTGTTTTCAGAAGAGGCACGGTGTTCTACAATTGTTGCTCTCCCTGCTCTTTTTTCAAACATATGACCTCTCTTGTGTACACATTTTGTGTAATATTTTGTGCTGAAGTGTACACTGAATATAAAAACTCTGCCGACCTGTTTTTGTGCAGACACTGAGGGCTACCGTGTGCTGAGGCAGGCTCAGGAGGAGGAGGAGGGGTCTCTGGGCAAGATAGCAAGTACCATCAAGTCCTACTATAGCAGCGCTGTCGACACTGCCAGTGACTACATTGACAGCATCAAGGGACTTAAAGTGAAGGAGAACGTATCGTAAGAGATATTAAATGCAGATTGTCTAATGAAGTAGAAAAAAAAATCTCAGAATTTATATTTGAAGCTCTTTCCTTTCTGTGTGTTGTCCACAGGAATCTATACAATCAGGCTGCTGAAATTGTGAGCACCTACTCTGGCATCGTACAGGACCAGGTTTACCACAGACTTTACCTCCAGCAGTAAAACAAAAAGCGTTCCAGTGACCACTGCTACCTCAAAGAACCCTCAATTTCCACTCACAAAAGACTAAACATCATTTGACATTCAAAACTTGGCCATTTTTCACCACACCCAAACTTCATAACTTCAGACAGCATCTTCAGAACCTGCACGGGGGGTAGATGATGATATCCTCTGATTGGAGACGGTGATCTTTTATAAAGGCAGTTACCAGCTTGCATGGAGTAAACTGGACGGGAGCACAGAGTATCTTGTCATGTACCATTTCATTTGTGCATAGGTCTGAGAGTTAAAAATCAGATGTGAAAATAATGCAAATGATTCAGACATGTAACACCACCTACTAGCGCTGATTCTCTGGTATCTCTGGATAAATTGAAATATTCATGTCATATCTTCAAATAAAATATTTATACTAAAACCAGCAAACAAACAAAATGTGACGTCTCCTTTCCACAAGCTAGTTTAGTGTTTGATACAGCAAATTGTGCATACTGCTCCCATCTGTGTGTGAGTGTGTGTAAGACCCGTGTCTTCTTTCAGCTCACTGATGCAAAGAATCAGTTTTTGTCTGTATGAATCTACAATGAGGCACAAGACTTTTATCAGCTGAGGCAGCACCAGAACAGAGGGCTCTGTTGCAATTAATAATGGATGAAAAGAAACAACATGTAAAATGTGATCGCAGAGAAACTGATGGAGAAGAATAAACAACAAAGACGAGGGAGTTGGTTTTATGGATTCTGACAAGCAGTGATGCAAGAGTGCTTTGATTTTTAATTAATGCATAAATCTACAACATGTGTCCTCTTCAGAAGCTACAGCCAATACAAACAAAAGAGATGAAATAGCTTTTAGGCATGGGTTTGTGTAGTTGTTACGAAAGATGTATACAGCAGAGCCAAACAGGACCAACTACACATGTGTGCAAATCTTAAGGACTACAGTATTGTAATACGACCACTGCTGCTTTTGCTACTATTTTTTAGAATGAAACAGACATTTGATTTCGATGCAGTCATCCTTATTTATTGCACTCCACCCATCCGATATCTGCAACTGAATGCAATTATGGCCTCCACACCTGCAAGGGATTGTAAAGTAAGTTTATGTCTTATAACCAGTGGTGTTGCGAAGGGGTGGTTACCATGGGTTACGGATAAACAAAGCAGATGCAATGGCTGTCAGATGAATCCACATTGCATTTCAGTCTGCTTGTTTTCATGAGGAAGCCTAATTTTTTTTTTTTTTAGCTATACAGCTCCAGTAAAATCCTCTTGTCAGACAAAATAATCCATAAATATTTCAATCGGTAAGTGGATAAATTTTCCACAACATACAATAATGTACAGGGATCGGTGGACTGCTAGCAGGCATCAAAGAGTATCAGATGACTGCAGATGCAGCTGTATGAGAAGCAGACAACACAACTGAATGTTCATGTTTTTGGATCTCCTGTTCTACCTTAGTTATCACAGATTTTTGGCGATGTGGCCTGTAAACTAGGCTGTAATAATCAAGCAGTCGTTTGTTTTCACGCTTCGTGCTTCTATCGTGTCATGCTTAGTAATTTGAAACATGTACTGATATAGTTTGATCCAATGAAGCTCATAAAGTTTCTACAATGTTTAGCATTTTATCTATGATCAGACACGGTGATTAGGGCGTAAACACTGATATAGTTTTCCGAACATCTCATAAAATATCCAAAATAAACCAATTTCTACCATTTCCTAATAAAAACTATGTAGAAAATCAGTCTAAGAAGGTTCTGTTTTTGAACACGCTGGTGCAGGCCTGGGTCATTCTGGATGGAGTTTGCATATTGTCCCTGTGCCTGCATGGATTCTCTCTGGATTTCTCACACAGTCTGCACATGGCAGGTTAATGGGTGATTCTAAATTTGCTTTCAGCATGCATTCTAACATGCATGGTTGTCTCTCTTTGTGTTAGCCCTGTGATGGACTAGTCATCTGTGTACCCCTATTCCACCACCTGGATCAGTATCCACCCTCCAGCAACACTCAAGGCAATAAAACGCATATAGCTGGATGGCTATTGCTATAGTGGGTTCGTGGATTAATCACTGCTCAATTTTAGGAATAATTTGGGGAAAATTTCTCATGTTTCTACAGATTCGAAGGGTGAGAGAGAGAGAATATGACTAGTAGATCTTTAGGTTTCCCAAAAGGCCATTTGGTGTTGTGCAATATTTCAATTAATATTATGAAACAGTTAATAATAATTAACTGTTTCATAAAATATTAACCTTTATAAGTAGAAATGGGAATCAGGTCTCCAGCGTTATGACAAAAAGAATCTGTGTGGTGCTGTAAGTCTTTGCTGATCTTTATACTATGAGCTTACACACAAAATCACAAAAACCGTGACTGGAATTGTTCATGTCTAAAGAAGATTTACCAGATCTATGATAAATGAAAGTTCTTCTTGTTTTCAGAAAAGGAATGAGGAACAAGGAAGTGTTTTGCTCTATGGAACATATTGTTAACCAAAGGTGTTGAAATCTTCTTCGATAACGTTTATACAAAGGTTACGGCTGGATGGGAAATGATGCTGAAAAGCAATAAAGCTGTCAGTTCCTCCCACTGTCGTCCTAAAAGCCGTCGGGTATAAAGGAGAAAGACTGATCAAAGTGCCTACATATTAGGTTGGAGCTACTGAAGAAGGCTACCAAAACTGCATACATCATGAAGCTTCTCCTTCTGCTGCTTGTGTTGAGGCTTGCAGGTAGATATTTGCCATGCTGTACCTGAAATAGAAGAAGTGAATATTAGAATAGCCATTTGTAGTCTCTCTTATCTTGTTACTGTGTTACAGGAGCTTTTCCCCTGGAGGACAAGGTCTGCCAGCCCCACTCCAGACCGTGGCAGGTCTATCTACATGGTGGAGGGCGGGAATGCAGTGGAGCTCTGATTGATAAATGGTGGATAGTAACTTCCTTTGATTGTGCGCCCCAGTAAGTGAATGATTGCATCGAATGAAAACCTGCTCCCGATGTTAAATTCAAATCACCATGTATCGACTGTCTGTCTAGTCAGAGTCATTCAGAGCATGATATTTAATGTAAAAAAGTGGCATTCATTTGGTTTGAGTTCTCCAAAATATCAACAATAAAAACACATTTGGGCTTGAGTTAACTGTACTGAGGTACTTAATATAGCTTGCATTGTTCCAGTTCAATCAAGTATTATTTAAATCTACCTTTGTTGCATTTACTTCACTTGCTGCACCATTCTCCACTATGGTGCACATGGTTAGCATGTTGTCCTCACTGTTGCCAGCATCATGGGGTTTGAATGTAGTGGTTGGATGAGGCCTTTCTGTGTGCAGGTCACATGTTCTCCCCGTGGTTGTGTAGTTTTTTTTTTTTTTTTGCTCCCACAGTCCAAAGAGATATAAAAGGTAATTTGATTGACGATTCCAACTTAGTCTGGATGGTTTGAATCTTAATTAGTTACTGTAGTCAGCTTTATAATTTTTGCTTTCCTTGATAGCCGGTATTAGAAAGGTTGAATATTTCTGACAATTTTCCGGGAATAAATTCTACTTACTTGAACCAGATCCATCAGCCTGCTGTTCACATCTGATTAAGGCTCATTCTTTCTCTGTTATGGATTTGTTTCTGCTTGAGGCCTGAGATGTGCGCCTAGCTTAATAAATTCAGTCCCGCTTCTGTCCTTTGCAGATCCTACAGCACCATTGCTTCTCTTGGGGAACATGACAACACTGTGGAGGAGGGCACAGAGCAGCACATTTATATTGCTGACGTGATTTATCACAGCCCCTACCGCTCACCTCTACACAGCCTGGTCATGGGTCGTCTGGCTAAACCCGCCCAGTTTACGCAGTATGTTCAGCCCATTCCTCTGCCCAGTCGTTGCCCACAGCCTGGAGAGACCTGTTATGTCAGTGGCTGGGGCTCCACTATCCCAAATCAATGTAAGTGGATTTAAAGGTGTTACAGTGGCGTTTACACCTCATTAACTTGTCACCACACTAGAATTTAGTATAACTGCAGGATAAGCCAGTGTACGTTAATCCACTCCTCAAATATTCTCTGTTGCACAAGATTCACTTCAGCTTTCCTGCACATATTAGCTAAAGGCCTCTGAAGTTGTATTATGAACAAAGAGATCTTTATGATTTGGTAAATGTGTTTAATAACTTTCTTGCTGGGAGTTAGATGAGAACTACTGATGCAATCAACATGATACAATAATGTAATTAGTGACCCTATCCTTTGGATGGAGCAATGGTTAGACTCATGCAGACACCCTTTGTGTCTACGTGAATTAGCTGCTGACTGTAGTTTCACGTTCAGTGTTAAAGTATAAGGAAGATATCAGTCTTTTCTTTTGTGTCTCTCATTTGTAAAACCATGTTTGGAATCCTGTATTGTTAATGGACTCATTTATCAGTGCTTTGTTCTCATTCATTTACCACCAGCTTCTAGTATATTGTACATTACTGCACTCTGCAGTACAGTAGAAAGCTTTACGCCACCAGTGTCTTAGGTTTGTTATTTAGAAGATTTAGACGGAAAGACTGATACTACTCTTGTATTTGTCCATTCAGTGTGAAGCTACATTCAGCAGTCAGTTAGCCTGGCTGACTGTAAAATCTGGAAACAGAAGGAAACCTTGAGACTGGGTCTGTAATAAAATGCAGCTTACAGCAGAGCTAAAGCTTGATAATTAAAGATGCTATTTGGCATTTATCTAATTCATACAGAAACCAAACTCTAAAAACAACAGTGGTTTTACATTAGTGATGAGTAGGACTGTTTGTTGAGCCCTTTTCAGACATGGGACATCTAATATAGATGGATTCATCCCTGTTAAAAGTGACAAGAATCCATCATTCAGACATAGACCACCTTTACATTAATATTCCTCACAGTTTAATTCTGACATAGCCACCACAATGATGGAGAGGGAGTTATACATACTAGATTGGACAGCAAATGATGTACAAAACATATTAATGCAACTGCAAGCAAAAACCTGCATCTAAATTAAACTTAGCAAACTATCAAAATAAGTAAAAGCTTAGTTTATCTATGAGTTCCCAATACCACTCAGAATTTTGTCCATGGGTGATAATCTAACTACATTTTACCAGCAGTAAAATAAAAATATTCCAGTTGCTGCAATGCAGTTCAGGACCCGACTTCCCCTCCTAAGACCCAAGTGTTGGTTGGGCTTGCATTTTAGTTTTTTTTCTAGCTATTTGGGATAAGGAGTAACCAATAAATATAAGAATTGGATAATATCTAATACCTGATTATTATGTTTGTTACACTTACATTATTTTTTTTACTAGATTTACATTGTTATTGTTATTACTATTATTATTATTATTTGTAGTTGTAGTATTACTAATAGAAGTAGTAATATTAGTATTATTATTTGTATTAACAATACGCTCTTTTAGGGGAAAAAAAACAAAAACAAAAACAAAAACACGTCCACATATGAGGACGGCAGGTCTGAAGATGTTAAGGTAGGCCATGATGCATCAAACGGTTTAATTGCAACTGATAAACTGTGAATCTGTGAGTGACAGCTCACCTATGTAAAGAAGAGAAAAGTGTGCGGTGTTACTGGCCATTAGATCCTGATTTGGATTTATTCTGTCCCCATGTCAAGGCTAATTTATAATTTTAACTAAATAGTAGTTATCCATTATTCCACATGGACAAATGTGAGCAACTCTCTTGCCTTGAAAATTCAAATGGTTGGTTTGTATGGTAGCTGCATGATCCAGAGTACAGACTAGTATGGTACAGAGAGCAGAAAGACACAGTTTGAACACCTCTTCTTAGTTCACTTTGCTTTACAGCACCATATTACTTAGGCTACAACATGAAATGTTCATTAATATTAAATGTTACTGTGAAGAAACTAATAGCTTAGAATAATGGTACTCCAAATAAGTCATGTAAGCTGTATTCAGTTTATTTATTTTTTGCAAAAACTTTAACAGGAGCTCAGGTTTCATTTTTTGCTTCCATCTGTTTGGAGGAATCCTTCCTCTTTTTTTTCTTTTTTTTTAAATCTACCTGCAGCATCAAAACAATTACAGGATCCATATAAGAGACTCCAATGCATATGGTTACATACATTTACAAGCAGCAACAGTCACTTCATTTTTAATATTTTTTCTATTATTATCTATTTATTTATTCTAAAATAATTACTTATAAATTATCCTTGACATAGAGACAGGATCAGTGAGGATGGAACAGCAAGTAACACTGTGTACTTTTCTGTCACTTCAGATATGCGAGTTGTGTCTGAATGACAAAAGGGGCTTATTCAGACATGAAGCTAACATGTTCAGTTCTCTTCAAATTAACAGAGAGCAGTGCACATCATCACATTAGGCAGAGAGACCTCCTGGAGTCTCATTGTCACTTCAAAGGTCTTTTCCCATCTACTAATATCAAATGCAGCTGCAGCTTTCCAGATGAACAACTCCTGCCTTAATACTGGTTGTTTCCTAAATGCATCTTAGTAATTTGACACCAGAAGACAAGTAGCACCAAGCCCTTGACGGCACTTAACCAGAAACATTGACCTAATGGGGGAAAAATACAGAATGCAGCACTGATACTTTTATCTTGCGCCCATGACTCAGGGATGTGTGTTGGATTTATCAGCAGGTAGGAATGATATAAAGCTCATCAACATTCTGGGCACTGCAGCTCTAACAAGGCATGAACATTCTATTTTGATTCTTTAATCAGAGGAATTTAATAGCTTGCCAAAATGCCCAGTCAGTGATCAGGACTAATTAAAAGAGGTAGACCTTGAAAATAGTATTTGCTCAAGGTTCAGACCTTACGTTCCAGTGCAAGAAGAGGCAGTGCATAAAAATGGGAAGTAATTCATAGATCCTCTGAGGAGAAGGAAAGAAGCTTTTGTAAAATAATTTTTAAAAATAAGAGGGAGACTGACAAGTGAAGGGACAGACGATATCACAACTACAAAACTTTGTCATGTTCACCTCGTTAGAAATTTCGATTTAAAGCCTAAATGATTTAAAGAACTTAGTTTGAAAGAATTACTAGAGTGATAACCTCCCTCCTTCCTCTTTGAAACAGATGGGCCTTCTCAGCGCCTGAACTGTATAACTGTGCCTATTGTGGATGATCAGACTTGCATCAACAGTTTCCCTGATTATCTGTACTGGAGCCTTGGTATGATCTGTGCCGGACAAGAAAACACGGATAACTGCATGGTGAGCATGAACCTAAAGACATTTCAGATTAAACTGCTGCAGGTCTTACCTCTTCTTTGTTAGTCTACTTGGTCATTTGTGTCTCGGCCCTGCCATCCTTCCTGTGTCATTGCATTTTCAATACATGACAACAGTCTTGTATTTGCTCCTTTCTCTCTAGTATGACAGTGGCAGTGTGATGGTGTGTGATGGCCAACTGCAAGGTGTGCAATGGTTCAGACATGGCTGCAGCAACCCAGCTGACCCCACCGTCTACACCAAGCTGTGCAAGTACAACGACTGGATCAACAGTGTGATGGACCAGTACTCTGGTGCTCTGCCAACGGAAACCACTACACGGGCGACGACAACGATGACAACGATGACAACGATGACGACGAAAACCACTCAACGGATGATGAGATGAAGCAGCAGAGAGACACATTTAACCACAGATAAAGTGGAAATACTACTGTATACAATGCTCTGGACTGCTGTGGGCTAAGATCAGTTACTTCCTTCTTGCAATGAATGCTGTTGTATTTGAGTTGAACTTATATCATAGACTAGGCTAAGACTCTCAAAGACAACTTCTACTTATATGAAATAAATCAAGCATTGCAAGCTTTATTCAATCTCAAATATTTTGACAGAAAACAATTAATAAATGTTGAAAATATATATTCATGTGTTCGTATTTTTGTCCTAGGGCATACTTTACAATTTTTTCCACAGCTGGCTAACAGCTCCTGCTGCCCAGCTCAGATTTAGCTCACTTCAAGAACATAACTTTACACAGCGTTTGTCAATGTGACAATGAAAGGGAAATACACGACAGCAAATATTTGCTTTGTTACAACGAGTTCAACAACACAACTTGTAAATCTTGGTTACAACATGAGTGATATTTTTTCAAATTAAAATGTGAGGCAGGCTGATGGTCTAAAAAATAATCAATGTCATCAATATATTGGCAAAGGATCAAATGACTCAAAGTCACACAGAGAATTAGCACCCTGCACTGAAATACCTCTGAACTAAACAGAGTACCTAGACTCTTAACTTTATCTCTCTTTTCTGATTAGTGTTGTTTTTAATTGCAACAAGCAGCTGTTCAGGAAAAAGATCTGGTAAACCAACTATACATCACTTACCCAGTACCAAACAACAGGCAGGCACATTTTCATGACGAACTTATAATATATAATATAGAAGAGATACTGTTGCGTACATCTGTCAGGTGAACAGAAACACAATTATATATGATTTATTAAGTAGCTCCATTTGCTGAATGTGTCCCCAACAGCCAAAAAGATCAGTTAATGCATGCTTACTAATTTGGAAAGTTTTTTTTTTTGTCATATTATGCTACTTGGTTAACTAAGATAATGTCAGTAACAGCAAGCTGACTTTAATATTTCACATGGGTACTTGTCATTTGGCAAATAATGTGCACTTTTGTAATGGAACTCTTATTTTTTTTAATATGGTTTGTTGTTATATAAAACAGAGAGAGCTGAGAAATGAGGCGCATCCTGGAATTTAACATCTTGTCCTGCAAATGCAACCACAGAAGATGCAATAACAACAGCTAGCACCACTAGATGGGGGTAAAGCCCAACAATACAAACTGTGAGAGAGACATTTACAGAAAGTGAGTGAGAGAGAAAGACAAAGAGAGAGAGAGATCACAGTGTGGACAGGTGACCTAAATCTTACATTCTTTCCGAGATTTTGTCTGAACTCTGCTCTGAGATCTAAGCTCAGATGTTCACGAAAATATGCTACGGCAATAAACACATGGGTGAAATCTGACATTACAGAGACACACTGAATACAAAGGATCTAGAGAGCACATGGGAGAGTTAGAAGCACACACACAAGCACTTACACGCAAACACAGACACAAGTACATACAAAGAAAATCAAACACACACACACACACACACACACACCCGCGCACACACTTACATGTAAAGTGACTGACAGCTGTGTCCATAATCACCCAGGCAATTGAACATAGGGGCCACTCTGCCATCTGTTCTCAACATTTCTCTCCCATTCCTCACCCCTGTTCCTCCTCTTTTCCCACCTCAGCAGGAAACAGACGGCAAACTGAGGGGCTGACTTTGGTAGCCGGGATGTCACTTTAGAAAGCAGCGTGATATTAATTGTTATGGGTTTTTGAATCTACTGTTTGTGTTTGTTTATTCTTGCAATTTGGGTGGCCATTTTTCACAATGCCGGGGGATTTCACTGAAACCAATTCATTGAAGTCACTGTGTCAGTAGTTACTACCTTTTATAATATAAGGCAAGATAACGTACCATAAGCCTGAAATCTTATAGGATTGTCCCTTAAGTATTTACTTTTTCTCTTTCTCCTAAATTATCTGCAGTCTGTAAGCTTGTAGTTTATCTCCCTCTGAAGGGCGTGGTCAGTTTACCAGTCTGATTGGGAGATCTAAAGCATCTCCGAAGTAATTGCTGGCTTAACCCTAGACATGTCATGAACAGTTTAATCAGTCAACATCATGGAGGAGCATTTCCACTGTGCGACTGCAGGCTACCAATTTCTTGTCTAAAAAATTCAGACTGCTGGGGTTTTGTAAGTGGCAAGCTTAAGGAATCTATCCTGTCAACCTTTGGGGGTGAGGGTTTCCAAATCATTATTGTTCTGTAGAAATGGGTTCTGGATTAAACATGACCGGATTATTCCAATAGTAAAATTAGCTCATGCGTAGCATAGCATAGTTTTAGAGTGTTTTAGCAAAATCATAGGTCAGTTAGTGTGCTCAAACTGCAGCCAGTGTGAATTATCTTATCCTATCTTGTCTCATTCTAGCAAATGAACAACAGTGTAGAGTTACATCTACTCCATTTTATGCCAGGAAGGGATTATTTTCAAGGCAAAACTTCACTTTCATACTTAGATGTGTTTTTAGGCTTGAATCCCAAACAGAGTGGGACTTTAAATGTAGTAGGTCCACAAGTAAAATGGGAAATGCCTAACCATGTTAAAAATATACAAATCATGAAGAATTACAAGAGCAGCCAGCCAAAAACAAAGCATGCCTGAGAGAGCCCAGGATTTACTATTTAAGGGCTCGAGTAACCTCTGGGAAAGTACTTCCTTTAAATCACTCTGATGTAAAGCTCTAGTAGAGTAGGTATGATGTGCCTGAAATATGTTGGTAGATAAGCACCAGTGGCCTTTAAGGTCTTGATATCCACATTTTTATCCAGTACTTAACAGGACTAAGAGTCTACAGCCACAATAGTTACTCTGTGAGGATCTATCTAGACATCATGGTATTTTTTAAATGTTTACTGTGCTTGCCTCCTCCATCACAAAAACTAATTCAAGAGGGATCTTGTACATCTGTACCAAATGTCATGACATTCAACTGAGACTGTTCAGTACCAAACTTGTTGGCCATATGGTGATGCTGGATGAAAAAACAAGGGATCACCAAAGACATCAGGATACAGCCTCAAGGCACCGTAAATGACTACAAAAATAGAAGCCATTCATCCAATCTACCTGTTTAGTAGCATCAGTAGTAGACACTGACCAACATTGCTATTCCTGTGCCTAAAACCTAAGTTGTCACTTGTCATCTTCACAACCCTCTCTCACTATGTCTTTTTATAGTATCTCCAAAGTATGTCTCAATCTTCGAGGCTTGAAAAATACTAAGAAAAAATTCCCTTGTACTCCTGGTATAAATAACTTTATCAGCAAGGCCATGTGTTGTCTAGAAACACAGAGGTCAGATGCACTTTCCTAAGCTATCATTCCAAATTTAACATATATGGATGACTGTGGATTTGTCTCCCTTAGCCCAGTCAGCTATATGCTTACGTTTATTAATGGTTAGCCATCACTCCTTTCCCTCCCACTGCACTCCCTGGAACTAACATACTATAAATTATTTCCTAGTTTATAAAGGTCCTCCCTTCCATCTCTTTTGGCTTTCATAACTAAGGTATGCACGTCTGGCCCACATTGAAAACAAATATCACCCTCAATTGCCCAAACACCATGGTACAAACTGATTAATGAGGGAATTAAAATTAATGATGCTCCATAGAGGAAATTTTTTTTCCTGGGGTGTGACAGAGCTTATCAGTGGTGGGTACAATATCTGTAGTGTAAACGCAAGCCTTCTCCCTCCCTTTTCCCCATCTCCCTCCATCGCTCTGTTTCCCTGGCAAACTGTCACCATCACTCATCGCCGGCTAACATTCCCAGCATTCCCCCATGGCACCTGGCTCATGAGAGAGGAAAAGTGGTGAACACGCCACACTCGAACACGCATTCGCAAACTGACAAAAAAAATGCCCACCGCACACACATTTTCACATTCGCATTCCACCATCATATATTTTTTCTTCCTAAAAACTGACAGGTATTCTTCACAAAGATGGAAATGAATACGGTAACCTGACTTACATCAGCACCACCCTGTGCCTGTGTGTGCTTCCTGAACACTAGGCTAATGGCTTATTGCAAACAGCACAGGCCAATTCAGTCAGTCTGGATCTCCCCCTGCCTCCCATTGAGACTTGCAGCTCATCAGGGGGTATAATTAGTCTGAAGAGCTTTAATGATACCATCCTAATAGCTACAAAAGCACAATGAGAGGCAGGAGTGTCTATATGTGTGTGTGCATGCATATGTGTGTGTGTGTTTGTATACATGCATGTATGAGTTCTGGTGTGTGGAAAAGTGTGAGATGTGCTTTGAAAAGGGGATGAGCATGGGAATAAGAAAAAAATTGATTTGTTAATGCATGTGTTTATGAGAGTGTATGTGGACAGTGATAACATGGAAGGTGATGGGATGATGCATGTTTTGTCTGTCGGCTCCAACCCACACATGCACAGACACACAAACAAAGTTCCCTCACTTGGCCTTCTCCCACTTCCTCTGTTATTGTTAGCATTACAGTGGAGCAGTGAGCTCACTCATGGCTTCTGCAAAGCACAACACTGACACACAAAACCAATGAAATGGTGTGTGTGTGTGGGTTTGACAGACAGAAAGATATAGCGGTGGGGGTGGTATTATGTATTCATATTGGAAACTGCTGTGAATATAAATGAGCATGAGCACTTTGCTGGACACAAGCAGCTGGAAAATGCAAACTGCACTACATTACCATGAGTAAATATATATATAAACTAGGATACAATAACGGGGGCATTGCATGTGATATGGCTAATCTTTTAAGCACAGCATCATTTTTAATTTATGTGAATGTGTTTTTTCTTAAAAACCCAAGGTTTGTTATTAAAGATCTGTGAGTTCACAAAACTGTTTAACTGCAAACTGTTTTCTATAAAGTAAAATCAATGCAACCGATTCCAAAAGCATAGCAAATTCTGTCCTAATTACTATGAGTATGAAAAGCATAAAAGACCATAACACAGACAGTCCAAGAAATGAAATTTAACTGTCTCCAAAATGCATCTAGAGAATAAAACTTCTCATCAATGCAGGTATGGATTTCTTTCAGAAAAGCAACAGACCAATTCTTCCAAAAATAATCAAATTAAATATGCAAGGAAAACTTAGTTCTTCCTAAATGTAACATACCAGACAAATTATTTAGCCAGTGCTGCACTGAACAGACTTAAGATGATTTCCAATACTGGAGCTTCTTTGCTACTGTCAGGCAGCAAGTATAAATAAAAAGGTACACAGTGCCTCTAAATTTCTCAAAACATTTCAGAATTTGATCATGTCGCACTATTGTGCAATTTCTGAAGAGATTTCAGAATAATTCCTACACTGAAGTAAAAATTCAAGGGCAAATACAGCCTGAAAATAATTTTGTGTCACAAAAACACCTTTTCTATAGACAGAGAGAGGACAGAGGGAAGCAACAAACAATATTAGTGTGTTTGAGGCTACAATCATCACATGCAGTAATGGAACTGCATCAAATGATGTTGAAATGTTTGGGTATATCAGATATGGAAGGAAGAGATCGCACTGCAGTCTAATAATACATTAGTACTGATGGTGCGATGCTGAAGTAGATCACATACATTGTCAGTAATGGTTCTCTCAGATAAAGGCCACAGCTACAAAGAGGTAAACCCCACAGGGACTCCATTTGGCTTTCCTTGCAATCATTGCACACTTCTCTAAAAACACCATATTGGGCGCTGTTGCCATGGATACATGCCAATTCATTCCTCCTTTTCAGGCTTTTGTTTTTCCAATCAATCTTTCTATTTCTGAAAAGTCTGTTAACAACTACAACTACAGCAGCTACTGCTCCATACCAGAGCATGTTGTTTCCTGAGTGTAAGCATGTCTTGAAGTGTCTTTGAAAATGTGCCTGTATGTCAGGAATGCAGCAAGAAAGCTTCGCCTGGGGGCACACTATACTTTAGGGAAACAGAAAAATAACATCCAGTGATACAAAACACATAGATCCACACTGTGTAATGCTGCTAACAGCTGCTCACCACTGTGATCAGTCAGTTTATAATGCATATGTTAGCTTTTACACACAAAGGCACACAAACTTTGTCACACTCACAACCCCAAGCAGAGGAAGCTGTACCGTCTCTACCACCAGTTAGGCCTGTCAAAGTCCCCTGAGCAAAGCTGGGACTCATTGATAGGCCTTCACACAAGAGGGAGAAGGCGACTCATATATCACTGCAAACTTGGAAAGTCCCTGCCTGCAGAAAAAAATGTCACCCACAGAAGCCTGGAAATGCCACAAATTGTTTTACTTTTCTCAGAGTTAATAAAAGAAATGCTGGGCGAATGGTTTGCCGATCACAGTTTATTTTACCTCAGTCTGTCTGTTGCCTAGTATCTTCATGCCTGAGAAACATAAATAATAAAACATATGTGTTTTTTTCTAAAACAAAATGTCTTAACTGTACCGTACAATATTCTGCCTTCACAAAAGTAAAACATATAGGAAAATTTGGTTTTGTCACTGAGAACTGTGTTGAAATTCAATGACCAGACACAGCTTGTCTAAATGGAAGAGAGGGACGTGGTTTAAATAATTTACAAAAAGCCCCACAAACATACCAGATAAGCTGCTGCAAAACATCACGCACAGAATATAAAACAGCAGGTTCCACATGTTTAAGCTGATTCAAAGCTTTGTTGTAATGAAAAATCTAGCCTTGTGACTGATTAATGATAAACAAACATTGATGATCCTGAACAGGACAATGTAGGTTTAGCAGATTTTTTTGAAAAGACGGCAAAAAACTGTTTGTTATAAAGAAATTTTGACTAAGAAAAAGAGTTCAGCTGCACCTCAAGAGAGAGTGTTATCTAACACATTTCCTGTTATGTATGAACCTTTAGACAGAATGACATTGACAGTCTTTAATTTGCACATTATCAGTGTTTTGCACATGCAACGGAGCATGTGTTAAACTGGACTGGCTTTTCCCCCTGTGCTTTTATGGTACTACTGAAAACTGTCAATTTATTTGAAATAAACTGCTGTGGCTACAAAAGTAAAATGCATCATTTCCTGTGCAGTAAAGGGAAGAACTTGCCTGAAGGCTAAAACAGCAAATGTAAATGTATTTTTTTCTTGGTGTAGTCATAGATTGAATCAATTTCGCACTGCATATTTTTCCAATAGAGAAAAAGCAGCAAAACTAATACAGATTTTTAGGGCCAGTGTTACAAATGAGTATTTTGAAAGATACATTTGAAGAGAGCACTTTGAATTAGAATTATGGCTGAACAATGTCCCTTCATGTGACATCGACTGTCTTCTTTCTGTGCATAACAACCAACCTTTGAAATGTAATACCTAACTGTTGCTCTCACCCTGTATGGCAAAGGTCGAGTGGCCAAAGGCATTGTCTTGGTGGCAGTTCTGCAAATTATTCTTCCACATGAAGCATATACACGAACACACACACACACACACACACACACACACACACACACACACACACACACACACACACACACACACACACACACACAGATGAGGCTGGGATGTAGAGCACATTTAGATGTTGAGCAATTAGTCAGGAATGTGAGCCCCTCCAACCCCACCCGGCATGTGGGTCAAAAATGAAGCTCAGCCTCATACATCTTTTCAGACTGTTCCGGTTGAAGCAGCTTCATACAGTACAGAGGTCAATACTGTGACCAGAGAGTGAAGGAAGGAAACACATCCTGTACATTTACACATGTGGACAAAATTGTTGGTACCCCTCAGTTAAAGAAGGAAAAACCCACAATTCTCACTGAAATCACTTGAAACTCACAAAAGTAACAATAAATAAAATTTAATGAAAATTAAATAATCAAAAACAGCCATTACTTTTGAATTGTTGATTAACATAATTATTTAAAAAAACAAACTAATGAAACAGGCCTGGACAAAAATGATGGTACCTCTATAAAAGATTGAAAACTATTTGACCAGAGTGACATGATTAACTCAGGTGTGTCATTTAATTGACATCACAGGTGTTTCCAAACTCATAATCAGTCAGTCTGCCTATTTAAAGGGAGACAAGTAGTCACCCTGCTGTTTGGTGAAAAGGTGTGTACCACACTGAACATGGACAACAGAAAGCGAAGGAGAGAATTGTCCCAGGACATCCGAAAAAAATTATAGACAAACATCTTAAAGGTAAAGGCTATAAGACCATCTCTAAACAGCTTGAAGTTCCTGTGACAACAGTGGCTCATATTATTCAGAAGTTCAAGACCCACGGGACAGTAGCCAACCTCCCTGGACGTGGCCGCAAGAGGAAAATTGATGACAAATTGAAGAGACGGATGGTTCGAATTGTATCCAAAGAGCCCAGAGCAACCTCCAAAGAAATTAAAGGTGAACTCCAAGGCCAAGGTACATCAGTGTCAGATCGCACCATTCGTCGTTGTTTGAGCCAAAGTGGACTTCATGGGAGATGACCAAGGAGGACACCACTCCTCATAAAAAAGCCAGACTGGAATTTGCAAAAATGCATGTTGACAAGCCACAAAGCTTCTGGGAGAATGTCCTTTGGACAGATGAGACCAAACTGGAGCTTTTCGGTAAGGCACATCAACTCTATGTTCATAGACTCAAAAACCAAGCATACAAAGAAAAGAACACTGTCCCTACGGTGAAACATGGAGGAGGCTCAGTAATGTTTTGGGGCTGCTTTGCTGCATCTGGCACAGGGTGTCTTGAAAGTGTGCAAGGTACGATGAAATCTGAAGACTATCAAGGCATTCTGGAGAGAAATGTGCTGCCTAGTGTCAGAAAGCTTGGTCTCAGTCGCAGGTCATGGGTCTTCCAACAGGACAACGATCCAAAACACACAGCCAAAAACACCCAAGAATGGCTGAGAGAAAAGCGTTGGACTATTCTAAAGTGGCCTTCTATGAGCCCAGATCTGAATCCCATTGAACATATGTGGAAGGAGCTGAAACATGCCATTTGGAGAAGACACCCATCAAACCTGAGACAACTGGAGCTGTTTGCTCATGAGGAGTGGGCCAAAATACCTGTTGACAGCTGCAGAACGCTCATTGACAAATACAGAAATCGTGTAATTGCAGTGATTGCCTCAAAAGGTTGTGCAACAAAATATTAAGTTATGGGTACCATCATTTTTGTCCAGCCCTATTTCATTAGTTTGTTTTTTAAAATAATTATGCTAACCAACAATTCAAAAGTGATGGCTGATTTTGATGATTTAATTTTCAAATTTTTTTTATTTATTGTTACTTTTGTGAGTTTCAAGTGATTTCAGTGAGAATTGTGGGTTTTTTCTTCTTTAACTGAGGGGTACCAACAATTTTGTCCACGTGTGTATATAGTGTGCATATGAACCTCGTGATGCGATATGAGACATACCAGACACTGTAAGGAAGAGGGAGTGGAATATAAGGGTTTTGGAAGTCAATAATTTACATTAACAGACTCTCACACTTATAGCAGTTGAGAATCTGCTAAACGTCTCTCACGAAAACACTTACTCTCCTTACATACACATTCCTTTTGTCGTCCTGTGTTTGTGAGGTTACGCAGAGCTACGTCCTCTGATCTAGCATCAAATAAAGTGGACATGCCTGATAAGCTGATAAGGACGCAGCTGAGAGAAAAACCAGGCCTCCTAACTTATTCACACAATTATTGCAGGTGAATGCAGGAGAAGGTATACCTTGATCCACGTAGCACACGGGCATAGCAGCTGTCAGTGACTAAATATTGCTGTGTTTTCTATCGCTGCACAAAGACGCTTGATAAGACCCCTCTGACTCTGCGATAATCTTTGCTCTTCCATCACTGGAAAGTGAGAAGTATTTTTGCATCAAGGCAAAGGACGTGGGAAGGGTCACGGCAATGAATGAGCGGGATAAAAAAGAAGTCGAGGTGAAAAGGGGAGATTGAAAATGGGAAACGTGAGGTAAATAAGGAAAAAGACAAGTCCTATCCAGCTATCTCCACATGCCGTAGCACTTGTTAAACTAAAGTAGAGACAAAATAGTGATTATTCTAACAGCAGGAGGAACGAGAGTGAATACGAGAGCAAACGAAAAGGAGGACAGGGTGAGATACAATGACAAAGTTCCATTAGTAAGTCAGTGGAGCATATGTTAATAATTATCAGGTATACTCATGGGAAGCTCTATTGCTCTCACTGTCACTGCTATTAGTGTTACAACACACAAGGGAATAAATCCTTTTCATAGCCAGTGTGCGTGAGCATATGCATGTGTGATGGAATTAGAAAAAAGAGAAACAGGAGATTGAGGGAGCGATATAAGCAGGCGTTCTGCTGGATGATGTAAATGCAACCACTGTTTTTCCTGGCCCTACGTGTGTGTTTGGCCTCAGGCAGGTGTGTGAGTTTTAACATGTATTTTTTAGAGTGTGAGTGTTGGGCAACAAGGTCAAGTGCAAGGAATGTGCTCCCCTTTCATTATGTTACACAGCCGAACATGCTTCTAGGTACGTATGCCATTTCGCGAGCCTTTCCTGAGCACACACAAGGATATACATTCAAGGCAGACGCAATATTTGTGTGTAACTTTGCTTTCTTTGTGTGGTAATGTATTTCCAAGTGTAATGATCACCGAAAACAGAAGTGTGTGCGGGGTTTTTATCCTCCAGACAGCTGCTGCGCTGTAATGTTAGCCAGTGGGAGGGACCTGTAGCATGGACAGAAGTTCTCAGAGGACGCAACTCTCAACAGCTGCTCGTCAGTTCCTCCGGGCCTTTCTCCCTCTTTCCTCATCTTTTAACAGCAACTTTCTTCTCTCATCCCCCCCACCCCCCCCTCTCTCTCTCCCTCCTTCCCCCCTGTTCTTTCTTTCTTTCTCCTCAGTGGGCCCCAGGGGATGTTTTTTTGCTTCTGGCAGTACTTTAAATCCAGCGCGGTGTGTTTCTATGTGCAAACACAAATGCACTGTGAGGATTTTACTACACATTGTATTCTATCAGTATGCTAGTGAATGAGTCCTTGCTTCAGTTTTTTCACAAGATTTTACAGTAAAGTTGATCTGACTTATACTCTTCTTCTCATCATTTTTTGGTTCTTTAAGTAGTACACCTGTCCCTACACGAATCTCCATAGTGAATCTAATCGATGAGCCTTGAATGGAATATGACAAGTAAGTTTACAGGCTGCCTAAAATGTAGGTTGACATCATATTTTTAAGCTTAAAGTGGTTGAAAGTCATGAAACTACACTACATGTGAGTTAGCAGTCAATCCTGATTTTACTTCAAAAAGTGGGTTTGAAACATCTCTAAAGAATCTACTTGTGGAATGACAAACATCCATCCTCTATACACCGCTTTCTCCTCATTAGGGTCGCGGGGGTGCTGGACCCTATCACATCTGACTCGGGCGAAGGCAGGGGACACCCTGGACAGGTCGCCAGTGTGTCACAGGGCTACATATACAGACAAACAATCACACTCACGGGCAATTTAGAGTGATCAATTAACCTCAGCATATTTTTGGACTGTGGGAGGAAGCTGGAGTGCCCGGAGAAAACCCACGCATGCACAGGGAGAACATGCAAACTCCATGCTGAAAGATACCAGGAAAGTCGGGACCCAAACCAGGGATTTTCTCGCTGCAAGGCGAACATGCTAACCACTACGTCACTGTGCAGCCCAATGACAAACATGCTCCTAAAAATGAATATTTTACTTCATGTTATAAGCAAATCAAATGATCCCATCTCTAGAAATGTTGTCATCTACACAAGCCGTCTGCTCTAGTTCAAAGGACAACACGCTATGGCTGGTTATTTCACATGTGGGACTTGTGTGATGTTTACCGTGTGCTCTTCTTCCTTATTTGTAGCGGGAGGTGCTTTGGTGATTGGATTAGTTTTTGAGTGTGCTTTTTGGACAGCATGTTCAAATGGGCCTGGTTAAAAATAGCCCTGACCTTGTGTTTTAAATAGTTTAACCAAATCTTGAAGTTGGCCTCAGCCCCTCATGGAAAATTTAAGCGACCTCTGACCAATGGAAAGTGGTTCACACACCACCATTCCTTTAACTTAGATGAACTCCAAGGGAGTGAAGCACATAAACACAGCGCTCAGTGTTCAGTTAATTTCATTTTAAACACATCAGTTCAGTGTATTTATTGTTTTTGCTTCCCTGTCAGACAGTCCTCTCCCTTTGCTGCACTTATCTATCATTCTCTCAGGCGCAACACAAAATGGCCAAACCAATTAAAATTAAAACCCACCCAGCTGCGCCTTAATAACCAAACATCCCACAGGTGGTCTGGCTCTCCTGAGTGACACCGACTCACACACTTGTTGGTGCTCGAGCGACGGGACATCGGCCACGATTCGGCTTAATAGCACACTCACTGATAGAATCAATGAAACAAATCTCCCTTGCTGTGAGATAGATATCAGAAATAAAACAAATACATGCAGACAGGTGCACACACACACACACACACACCGAATACAACGCTTCCATCTCTCTGTTCTGTGCCTCATAATCACACCCAACAGATACCACATTCAGGCTACACAGGATATTAAACTTTAGGACTGAGGGAGATAAAACACATTTATCACTTGCTCTTTCATACTTTTTCTCTGTTCACCTCTCTGCCATACACCTCCACTCTTTCCTTCCATCCTTCCCTCTGTCCCCCCCTAATCTTTTTTCCATGGAGCTTATATTTGTTTAAAGATCAGAGCCAATGTAGATTTATGACATCTTAATGAGGCATTCTCTGTGGTCGTTTCTCACCAATCACTCGCTTCATTTCCTCTGATCCCAACAGCAACTCATGAGTGCTGCGCTCCTATATCAGCCTTCAGTCCCTCTACTTCTCTCCCTATCCTGCCTTTTCTTCTGTTCTTTCAAAAGTCTCTCCATCAGTTATCGTCTTCATTCTCTTTTTTGTTTTGATGCACCTATTAATCTCTATATCCGATCTTCTTCTTGCCTCATTGCTCTTGGGGTCACGCACGCTCTAGCCGATGCAGAATGATGGAGCACTTGTTGTCAGCGAGGTCGTCACCACAACCCTGTTCAACCTGAATCCATCTCATCAGCGCAGCATAAAAAGTAGCGTCTATTTCTCTGTATGTGTGTATACAGAGCTAAGGCCGAGCCAAGTGCCAGTGAGTAACCATCAGATCCAGGCTGAACACACAGAAGGGACAGACAGTGGCTGTCATCCCTCAATAGGCTGACACTAAATGGCTAAATCAGTTTAAAGCTACTGTAACTAAACCCAGTGAAGGGAGCAGGAAGAGTCCCAGCGGGTAGAAGGAAGGAGGAGGGAAGAGGGGAAGGACATTGGGAAGAATGACAGTAATCCTCCTCATTGTTAACAAGACTGAAAAGCACTGATCCTCTCATTCTTCGTGAAACAAAGCCTGAGAAGATTTCTTTCTCACACAAACAGCGAGATGAAAAACCACACAGCAACTTGACATGCTCTCGATCCATATCACACGCTAAAATCCTGGTTTTACTCTGCTAATTTTTGTATTTCATGCATTCATTCGTCACAATTGCCAACAGCACAGAAAGTTTGTCCTTGAAGCAAGACTTTCAAAAGAAACATAACTCTCTTCAAATGACATTATAAATTCTTCGTAATATTAGTGCAAACTTCATTCTTTGGAGCCCGAGATTTCCATCATAGTGGAAAAGCATCTGGAACCTGTAAGTATTTTTAAGCTTTACGGCAGGTACTACAGTATAAAGCCTTGAAAAATGCTGACACGATGACACTGTTCCTTGCATTCTCCATTCATTAGTCCTGTCCAAACACACTCTATTACTGCTTGCTTTCATTTTTGCTGCTTTGTATTCAAAGCACAGATCAATTTTGCCAGGTCACATTGATGGGAGACTTTTAATTTCCTAATGGAAAGCCACCAGTGCAGTGGGTGTGTGTCAGGACAATGGCGCTGATAGGCCCGAAACCAAGAAGCTGTGTAGGTACAAGGTTGGAGCAGAGCATTATGTAATCTTGTTGTTTGAGGGAAAGGACATTTTGAATGAGAATGAACCAGCCTAGAAGATCTTCTCATCTTCGCTCCTGATTAATGGCAGTTTTTGATAAAAGAATTTGATTACGATTATAGCCAGCATTGATAAGAATCATCCGACTAACTGTGACTGATCCAGGCCCAGAGTTGGACAGCAATTGGCTGATGATTGATGGATTCATTTAAACTAATTTCCAAACATAAAAGCGAGTAGACAGAACGCTGCATCATGAAATCAGGAGCGAGCTCATTCACAAAGCAGTTATTGATGCAAACCGTGGGCTTCCTCAATTTGTCTGCTGTCTGCTCTGTCACAACAAATCATAAGATCAATCAATGCTTGGAAAGATTTACATAATGCCGGCTATATCAAAGAGATTAAAATTTGTTGCAAGATGTGAATCAGTTTAGATGTCATCTTCCGGGAAATCCAAAAAAATAAAAATAAAAGAAATACACAGATAAAATGCATCAAGATCAATTGGGTGTCTGGTGTGTGAAGATTTTGGCGACAATACTCAAAAGTGTGTAAACATTTCCGCTGCCTTATCATGTGGCCAGACAATGCTTCCATATGACTTTGTGTATAATAAATAACATCCACTGTGAATTTCTAAGCAAATTTTGTTCCATTTCTGATAATGATTCAAAAAATGCCAGTGAACTATAATCTAAAAAGCAGCTCATGAAAATTGCTAATTGCAAAGATATGAATAAAAACACAGACAGTGCTGGAGTGTGATTGGTTTTCTTGAGTTATTTCATTATAAATTCTACACAGCCGGAACAAAATAAAAAGATACATCAACACACCACAGAAGTCACAAACAGTGTACCACAAAATATACAGTATACCATACAGAGAGAGAGAGAGAGAATTAAAGCACTGAGAATATCTCATTAAAAAAAAGAATAAAAAAAAACAACTCTCTTCTCTTAGCGAGTGGAAAAGCACGGGAAAAAAATAAATCAGTAGTTTGAAAATTAAGAATCCCCTTTCTAAAAACGACTTTTATACCACATATTTTTTTATATATAAAACAAGTCAAAAAACAATTCTCCAAGTTCACTTATCTATCCTCACCTGCTGTCACAGGCTTGCTAACAGTCAGTATGTTTATGGCAAGATCAGCAGACAATGAAAAATGAAATCACCCTTGTAGACGTAGATAGTGGTTTGAGGTGACTTTTTTTAAAAAAATAAAAAAGTCAAAGCCATTAGTTCCAGTGTACAACAAACTAAAAGGGCGTGTTAACCCGCTATCATACCTTTTTTGGCCTGTCAGCAATGTAGGGAATAAAAACAACAATGACAGTAATTCGTACCTAAATACATAATAATTCTTCCATTTGGTGAAAATAAAAGGTAACTCATGAACTCCATCAAAAGCCCTGATCCCTCCCATACCTTCCCTTCCCTGCTTGTTTCAAACTGGAGCAAACGTGTGCCAGTGTTTTCTCCTAACAGGTGAATCTGCGATTGCTGCTCTGTAACCCCTGAAAGTCCCATTTTGTTGTCACGACAAAACATCGACGCAGCAGACTGTAGTTTGAGGTTGTTCAACATTTCGCCCGAATTCCACCAATTTTCTGAGCAGAGTCACTGAGTGGTGCGCTTGCAAGAAAGGTTTCTCACTTTTAAGCTGTCTACCTTCGATTCCATCTCAGACCAGAGAAATGAAAGGCTGTAAAAGACTCTGTAAGAAATAGTAGCAATTACGACCAGCAGCCTTGTAACCGCAGACACCTTGAACTCCACATCATGCACAGTACTCCTGCTTGATAAACAGGACAACCAGTATTTGAACTTAAGAAGAAAACAAGAAAGCAAACAAGTGAACAATCAGTGTGCTCACATAATATACAAGTGTGCTGGAAATGGCGAAAACAAATTTGTACAGCTGAATAGCCTGCGTGTTTGGTGGCTTTTTAGCTGGATTTAAAAAGGCAAGCAATTGTAGAGAAAGGATTGACAATATTAAATGCCTGAGCTGTTTCTAATAAAAGCTAATTTGGGAAATTGGGAGAAAAAAAATACATAAACATTCACAGGTGGCAAAAAAAAACAATTACACAAACAGCACTAAAGCAAACACACATCTTCTTTGAGCAAAAACATTACTGGCATGTGTGCCAAACAGTGAGCCTGGGAATTAAATATTGTGAGCCAAAGTCATTACTTGTTATTGAGGGAAATCAAACAGAATAACAGCTTTATATTTTCCCCAGTAATACCAGCAGAGAGCAAACAATTTAAGTGCAGACTCCAAAACAGAAAAGGCGTTCAGTGAATGCAGACATACATTTAAAAAAAAAAAATACACACAGTGGTTTGGTGGCATTTTCTTTGGGGTAGAAAAGAAACCTTCTGTCACTGTGTTTAAATTAGTGTCAGTCATGCCTCACTGTACGGCTCTATTCTGCAGAGGAGTCGACCAAAGACGTGATTGGAAAAAGAAGCCGCAATAACGTTCCCCAGTGTCACATTATGATTTAGCCCATGTCTTGTTTCAAACCTGTGGTAGCACGAGGTGGATGGAGTCCTGAAAAAAAAACTATCTTTACAAAAAAGGAAAGAAATTCCATCCACCTGGTCTAATCCATGTTACAAACCAATGCTGAACACGGTGTACACCCCAATGTGCCCAAAATACACCCATCTCCCTGCTCCACCTCATGTTGCCCCCTTCAGTCTAATGTAGTAAAAAAAATTAGGCCTGTTGTCTTCATAACTGTTGTCCTCCTCCCTTCGTCTCCACGGTGACTTTTCTTCCATCCTCAGGTTTCATCACTGTCAGAGAGAAAAACACACAATCATATATAAATATCAATTTGACATGATTGATTTCTGGTAATAAAGAACAAACCCTTTTCTTGTTTTTTCTTTTCAACAAGTTAGAAAAAGTGGGTAAAATGATTACTTTTTATTAAAGAAGACACACATGCACACTTTATTTCTATGGCACTAACTGGGTTACCTAGTGCTTCACAAAGCATTAAAATACACACAAAAAATATAACACAATAAAACAGTTAAAACATAAGCAGAAATACTGAAAGAAACCTAAATAAACCTTTCAAATGTAAAAGTGAAGATTGATTAACCCATTAAGGTTCAGCGGCACGAATACGGGCCGTTTTGAGATGCGCTAAAGTATTTCGCTTAATTGACCGACGCTGCAAACTCGATGATAGAAACATTATACACCGGTGGAAAGCTTAGATTCTCATGAATCCGCCGGTATAAACCACTTTCAGATGTGATTACCACAGCGGGTAATATAAACACATTTGTCCGACAAACAACGAATATCCATCCATCCGTTCTCTATACACGGCTTCAACGTACACAGCGCGACTCACATTTCCGGGTTCATTATTACACACAGATGAAAATATTCCACAAAAAACGGCCATAATCCAACCTTGGACATCCAGACGAAATAAGCCAGTAAAATATTTTGTCCAAAACATGTCTTGAAGTCGGTATATAATCCATGAATAGGTCGTTTTCGAGGAAATGCACCTCACGATGTGCGTCCAATATTCCCTGTATTTCTCATCATATTTTTATTTACAAATAAAATATTAGCGATTTTTTGAACTGAAAATGGCTTGAATTGACTGTACCTTATAGAGCTACAAGAGTAAAATTAATCATGTCTGTGGACTGGCTGCAGCCTTCCAGAAGACAGCTTACAGGGTGACATTTTTAATGAAATCTGAGGAAAAAACATCGCTTGATAGGATATGGAGAGACAGACTTTTACATCTTGAACTTCAAAAGCTGAGCAAATGTGTCTGCAATCTTCCTGCAGTTCTGAAATGTCATCCAGTTTGCTGTCATGGTTTCAAAAATCACATAAAACAAGGCTTGCTTAAAGTGACGACTGCCACTACCATAAATTTTGTGATGAAATGTTTTACATTTCTGATGACATTTTCCGATGACTCCCTACAGCTGCCACTCTGTCATTTAAGCCGCAGGGACCTGCTTTCTCAAACCTGCTTTCTTTGAAATAAAACTGACTTTCGACACTCAATCAGCATGTCTGAGGTATCTGAAGATATTTCTGGTGGCTGTATTGCTCATCTTCACATCAAACTGCTATGAAGGATTTCCATAGACAAGTAAATGTCTGTCGGATCATTTTCAGCCTTGCGGTGCTGTTACAAATCCACTAATGACAGTTTACTCCGGTTCAGTGACCATTAAATTCTTTCACACCTCCAAATAATCTGAATGGACTTTACCTGCATTAATTAGCCAAGTTAAGTACATTCCCTGCTGGAGGAAATCAAAACATGACTAAAGGCATTCACCAGTTTTATTTGATGTCCCCTGTAACAGGAGCCTAAATTTCACAGACCTGACCATAAATATTCACTAAATGGAACATTTATTTCATAAAGCCTTTGTTATCATCCATTGCACAGAACTATCCTTGACTTGTCCCTGCACACTACTTATCTGTGAAATGCTGGAATGCAAAATGACTACATTAGTTATGTTAGTTTGTCCTACAATGGTCAACTGCAGCGTACTGTCAAGCCACTGTAATGAAAATTCAAATCCACAACTCGTAATGCCCTCGTTCCCATTGACCTAACCTGTTCCGTGGGGGCTTTTTTGTTAAGCAGACCGGCCTGCTCATTGGCTTTGTCCGTCTTCATCTCCACCACAATATCGTTGTTCACCTCCCCAATGGCCCTGGACAAAGAAATAGGCCAAAAAACAGAGCAGAAGCCAAAGAAAATGTCAGCGATGTGAAGTGTGTGTCAGGAATGAGCATATTCCTGGCAAAACACATTGACTGAAACATGTTAACTGCTGAAAACTGACCAAGGTCGATATTATATATTTTGTTTGCAGTTCTCATAACTTCTCTGTCATTAATGGAGTACATCCTTGGACTTTATTCTGAAAACCTTTAAAGATTTACTCATGTTTTGTAATTAAGTGTATCAGATACAATAAAACTGCTTTACCCTCTAATTAGACAGAAGAACACAATTACTGTCAAGAACCTTAAATATCATAACAGGATAAAGCGGACACAACAGTATGAGTCTGAAAGGAGTTTGTTTTCCATCTTTTTCACATGGACCCTGATGACAAACAGCAACACAGTGTCAGCAATGTTTATTGAGCTGCACAAGATAATTAAAGGCAACATTTCTGCCATCTGTCTCCTGTTTACTCACACTTCCTTCTTGTCCTTCTTGCCGCAGGGTAGCTTGCTCTTCTTGCTTAGGAAGTAGATAAGGGCCACCAGCAGCAGGAGCAGCAGAACACACACCACCACGGCTATCACCACCCCGCTGGAGCCTCCCTGCTGCTTGTCAGCTAAAGTGCCGCAATGGAAGGACACATGGAGGGAGGAATGGAAGGTAAGGTGGAAGGAGGACGAGGGTGGAAGGTGGGTAGGATAGTGGGGGGAAATTTGAAGGAAGGAGAGAGGTGGGAGGAAGGCGTGGGGGGGTTGATCACAGTGGAGGAGGTAGAAAGATGAAATGGGGAGTTTTTGATTTGCAAGGGGGCAGTGGCAGGGAGAGGGCCACCATGGGGAGTGTTTGATTTGTTTGAAAAGTAGGGCGGACAGGGAAGAAAAATGATTCGATTTGTGATTTGATTGGAGGGAGAGGAAGGGAAGGGAGAAGGTGGGATGGATGGGGTCCAGGTGAAGACAGTGGACGAATGGATGGATGGGTGGGTGGAGAGGATAAGGGGCGGGGATTGTGATGTGGGGTTAGTCTAACTTTTGAATGCAATGACCGAAATGTAATGGGACCCAGTAACGGGGTCTGTATGCTCACAGATAATACTAGACAGCTGACCAGAGCCAGAAAAACCACACTGAACATACTCACCCATCCACCTACACTTGTATTACTATCCTTAAGAGGACATGCTGCTTTGGTAGTTCTCTTGAATTGGCATTGCTCTTCATAGATTATAACCTTACTTAACCTGTGAAAAGATTTATGAAGGCTATTATTGATGCCAATTTATACTACATGCATGAATACTTATTTCTGATTGGATGGCTGGTGTCCTGTAAAGGAACATGTCAACATTTTGAAAAATATCTATCTTGTCCAAAGGGGAAGAAAAAATTGTTGACCAGCATGTCTAAAGCTCTTTGTAACATATTATCTCATTTTTAAATAGGTTTTAGAGCAGGCTATGTGAAAGTCTGCTCCTTACCTGGGAGCACGGACTTCCTGGCTTCTCGTTTGGTTTCCTGGCAACTTCACAGTTAATTACAAGACTCCAAGAAACTGTCTATTAGTGCTTCTGCTTCTCTTGGTGGTTGAATCGACCTCATCATGGGGTAAGTTCAGCTGAGTTAAACTTCAAACACAACTGACTATGCTATGAGTCTGCCATTATGCTCTGAGGTGTTATGTTAAAGGACGGGTGGAGGAAAGCTTTGTTGCTACTAATCTATAACAAACGAAACCAGAAACATTTCCACCTAAATGTTTCATTACAGACAGAATTCGGGCTGGCCACTGTGGAGTGTATAAACTCTTCTCTGCACCAACCACCAAAATAATATTTTACTTTGAAGGAATCATTAGGACAGGTGACCTACTGGACACAGTCAGTGTTTAACCACATCCCTGTCTTGACGTTATGAATCAAACAAATAAAATTATATATTGATGATAATGTACTTTGTCATATGTGTAGTAGATTAGAAGATAAGAAGCTTTATTGTCATTGCAAAAGTACAATGACATTCCGTATGATGACAGTACTGTTGAAGTGAAATGATAAGTTTATTGATCATGTTTAAGGTAATTCAAGAAATATTCAGTGACTATTTTGGCAGTTGGACAGTTGTTTTAGATTTCAGGGCATTTACCACAAATTCACTTCATTAACCCTCCTGTCGTCCTGCAGGTCAAATTGACCCGTTTTAAAGTTTTAAAAATGTGGAAAAATACATATATTTTCACAGTGAAAATTTCCACATTTTCAATTTTTTGGGGAAATTTTTGAACATTTTTTGGTGGAAAAAAACAAATTAAAAAATGTTTAAGAACACTCAGAAAAAAACCCAACCAAAATCCAGTGAATTTCGCTGTCAAATTTGTTTTTTTTTTATTTAAAAAAAAATAAAACTTTTGAGGGAAACTTTTCAGGAATTTTCTTCCTGAAGATTTTGCAAATTTTTATAAATTTGGGGATTTTTTTCTGAATTTTTGGACTATTTTCAGACAAGGCAACAACATTTTTGGTAAGGACAAGACGAGGGTTAAGCTTTTCCATCACCAAGATTCTTATTTTTTTTCCACTCATAATATGAGGGGTTTGGATTGCTTATGAGATCAAATAACATATTACTAATTGTTCTTTAGGATATGTTAATGCATACTTAAAGAGACTTAAGAAGGTTTTCTGACATTGTCTTTTTTTGGATAAAATGAGAAAATAATCAGCTGATTCATCCAAAAGCAAAAATAATGATTAAATTTTGAGCTGTGTGACAGTGTGACAGCAACCTTGTCTTAAAATAGCATTCCTTCCTTTTATTATTAAAAGCTTGTCCTCTTAACTACAGCAATACAAGCACAGATACACAAAAGCTCTAGCTTTTGTAGACACAAATACATTACCCTGGTGTGTAAACAGACATCAATACACGCACAGTAACTTACAGTTCTAGACGAACACCATACACATGTCAACAGGGTTAGCGATACAGACCTGACTTTAGCACAGGGTTTCCAGAGAGCAGCACTTTGAGAAAAAGAGAGTTTCTCAGTCCCATGGCATAGCAAAGCAACAACCACAACACACACCTCTAAGAGCATACGGACAAAAAGGTACACAATCTACATACAGCACCCGGCGAGTGGAAACAGCGAGAAAGAAGAAGGCAGTCAGAAAGAAGAGGTGACCAAAAAGACACAGTAAAGAAACAAAGAGAGGAATGGAAGGAATAGAATAGAATAGAATCCTTTATTGTCCCCAAGGGGCCACAAAACTTGTAGTAGCATCCACAAAATATAGGACAGACATCATACAAAGGTGACAAGAGAAGAAGAATAACAATATACAATATCCACAGTGTTCGGTAGCAAGAGGGCAAATATACAAGAATACAGTACAGCAGAGGAAGGTGTGTATGTAAGTCTGTGTCTGCGCGCGTGTGTGTGTGTATGTGTGCGTGTGTGATTTATGTACGATGCTAGGACTGGGGCAAAAAGAGGTGGATGAAAGGGGAGGTTTCTAAATTACAGGGTCTGTACAACAAAGAGTCCTGAGAGAAGAAGGGAGAAGAGGAGGAGGAGGAGGGAGAAGGCTCTACCTTCGGCTGAGTTGTCAATTGCTGCAAGAGAGGAGAAGAAAAAGAAGAAAGAGTCGAGGTTATGGTGATGCAAAAGAGCAAACCCGAGTTGGGTAGCATCAGTTGTTATCCATGCCTGCTATGTGTGGGCATGCGTGAGTACATCTGCTTAGATATAAATGTCTCAATATGTGCAAGCAAAGTCATGTCAAAGAGAAGATTTCTTTTCAATACCGGAAAAGGTCAGAGATCTGTGTGAATTATTGAATCATCTCATTTATTAACAATGTTAGTGACTGGTCAAAAGTGGGTGCTAGTAAATTTGCCACTGTCCAGCCTAGAGCATGAGCCATGCAAACAAGAACAGCTGCCAATGTTTTGGAAATGGAGGTAGAAGTTTATTAAATTATATCAGAATACCTGCAAAATATTTAGTTCAGAGTTTAATATTCATGCAGTTTAGAATGAGTGGAAAAATGTGATTGTAATAGATGTCTATAATCGATAGCTTGTCATTTAGTCTAAACATACTGGCATTATGTTGGTGTAAATGATAGGACACTGTGTTATGTTTGTAAGGAGTAATCATAAAAGCAAAACCAGACAACATTATTCCAAGTGTCAGGTGAAGTCACATTTCATAGTTACTATTTCTTCATTCAAATATGAGCATATTCTTTCAATTAACTAACTGAGTTGGCTACGTAAAGCCTACAGGAATGAAGCTGGGTGGAAAAGCAACATTTATATTAATTTCTGGGAAGTCTATCATAATTTAATTTCATTTAATGTGCGTCCGCCTGCCAGGGTAAGTCTGGGAGGTGCGTGTAAGCCTACTGTGCTTGATCTTGGGGCCTGAAAATGTAAAACTGCAAGAAAGATTTGTAAATGTGTACAAATTCAGAGAGCAGGTTTCATAGTAATGACTGGGGCGCTGCCATCCATGAAAATCCACTTCTCTGTGTAACGTCCATGATGCTGGGCACACATATTCAAAACATCTAATCTCTACACAACAACTTATTAGTTTGGCGCACACTGTTTTAAATTACTTATAAATATGCTAAGTCTGAACTAATTCAGGGATTGTGTTATGAAAGGTCAAATTTCTAAGAAGACTGAGCAAATACCCGTTTGCTCTGTTTCCCATAGAACATGGCAAACCGATTAAGGATTTTTAGGCAAATTATGAAAACAGAGAGGTGAAGGAAGGAGGAAGATACAGTAGCTTCATCACTGCTGCCACCTCTTTACACTGACCTCGTTTGCGAGTTACCAGGAAGGTCTTGCTATCTGTTCCATCACTGTTAGAGGCCTGGCAGGTCACACCATCCTTCATGACCTCAGGAGTAGCTTGTAGGGTCACGGTGCTTACCGCCTTGTTACCTTCCACTGATACTGACTGTTTGAAGTAAAGAATGGAGGAAAGACAGATGGAGGAAGAAGGGCAAAGTGAAGACATGGATTTTTACATATTCTCTTATCATCTGTTGTCGACATTATAAATTTGGGGCTTATTATTCACATTTTTTATTAACTTTTTAAACAAGCACAGTTGTTGTGCTTTTTAGACAAACTACTGCTGCTTTATTCCATATTTCTCCTCATTTAAAAAAGTCTGCCCTTAAAAATGGTCAGTTCTGCAAATTTAGATATCTCTCATCTTTGATATTAATGCAACACTATTTGCTTCTGACACTATCCACTTTTTTAACAAGATCATAAAAGTTTTACGTCATTTATCGGCTCTTTTAATATTTTAATAATGAAGCTGTACTCCCTCTCTAAGTTTCTTTAAAGCTGCTTCATTTGGGATTTTCTTGGTTTCTTTTTTCTAGAGCTTTTGAAGTTTCACATACCAGTCCGATAAGAAGTTCTTAAGATGTGAGAAATCATGCTTCAAACTTCCCATGTTCACTCAAATGACAACGCTACAAACGACTACAATACTTTGTTTGAAATACATCTACGTCTCTGTTTTTTATAGTTGTAGCATTACTTCCAGGAAAGTATCAATGATTCACTAAGTGATCCCTGTAAATTGCAAAGACAAAAAGAGGTCAAACTCTAAGGCATTATTGTCTTTGCTCGTCTTGGCTATGTTTTCAAAAGTGTACCTCCTTTCCTGAGGGCTTCCATTCGAACTGAGGGATGGGGAAGCCAAAGGCCGAGCACTTCAGAGTAACCATGTCTCCTTCCTTCCCCACCTCTCCGACAGTGGGAGTCTCGATCATCGGTTTTCCTGGACGAGGAGGGTAAATAAATCAAACAATGCAGCAAGATCTCAAACACACCTACACACACAATTTCATCGCGGAATGTAATTAATCGCTGCAGCGGGAACTATCCACTCGAAGCAGTTTCCTTTGAATATATAACTTCCTTTTCCTGGCTAAAACAATGCCCTGCACTCTAACACTGAGCGTAATTAGTGTGTGTGTGTGTGTGTGTGTGTGTGTGTGTGTGTATATGCAGGATGTGTGATTTACCTGCTTACAATACAGTGTAAACTCCCATTTGTTTCCAAGAAACACGCCAAACATGCCTACAAGTTACTGACAAAGCATGAAGCTTTGTAAATATAGCAATAAATAAACTGAATATTGTGTAAATTATGAATGTGTGACTGTGGTTTAAATATGCTTGTGAGTACATCAAAATATAAGATGCTAATGTGATTAAAATTATTATGTAAGGCTTGTTAATTTGTTTTGAAAATAAATTATGCTGCCGATACCGATCTGTGAATGTGAGTGTATATGTATATGTGGGTATTGATGCGAGTGCATTACCTTTGACAGTGAGGTTGACACTAGCCTGGGCTGTCAGGCCTGGCACTGATGGAACAGCTCCAACACACATGTACTCTCCGGCGTTCTCATAAGAAACGCCTTCTATTGACAGAGTGCCGTCCTGAGAGAGCACCTTGGGGCCCTGGATGAACACAAACACACCAAAGTAAAACCACTTGGACACACACTATCATGTGTCTGTTGTTTCTTTTAATTCTCTGAGTATGAGTGTGAGAGTAGAACGACACTGTAATTGAAAGCGGAGTAAAAACAGACCACAGTCTTCCATGATGAACCTGCCTCTTGCAATACTGCTCGACTTCTTTTCATTGGAATCTGTCTTTCTAAGAACAAACATGTTGTCTACTCAGAAAACCAACAGCCGGTGAGTTTCTATTACACCCAGGAGACACAACAATAGATACACAGGCTACAACAACAGGCGTGACACTGGCAGTACACTCTGCACATAACAAGTAGAGTATCAGAACAGCACATGGTTTTGCACCATCAGAATGCACTATGTTACTTCAAATGGACAGTAAGAGTGAACAAATCCTCACCTCCTTGGTATGTTTACTCTTGAAAATAAGATTAGAATATAACATAATGTGCATTGTCTGTCACAGAAAAAGAAACTGTATGTGCTTCTTCTTGCCATCAACGCCAAACAGTATTACGTTAGAATTCAAACCAGCTATTTCCACTTTAATGTTAAGTTTATCTTTTCTAATAATAAGAGTAAGTGTAAAGTGAATTACTTGTCTTATACCAGATCATAAGTAAAATTTTTAAAGAGAGAAAATACTCAAAAGTTGTATAGAGATACAGTTTATAATGCATTATAAGAGACATGCAGCATGTGTCAGTGTGGCTATTTTTCATTGAGACAATGCAACAAGCACCAGGGTCTGCTCTCCAGTTGGACACAGCACAATGTAGCCTGTGTAGCAGGCTCACAACTGTCTTTAACAGGAGCAAACACAGACATAAGGGCTCCAGTGTAAAGCGGCAGCTGCATTGCTAGTTCAGTATCAAATACAGAAATAATGTCTTGTCTAAATATAAAAAGAGCCCCAGAAGGGATTAAATATTCAGTCACCATCTTCTAGCCAGTGCTGTAAATATGTAACACTGATAAGTCTGCAGTTTAAAAACCCAGGAAATGTTCAGAAAAACATTTTTGCGGACAGATGCGGCGTATTTCTATGACCTGATGTTGCCTTCTATTAAGCGAAACTCTTCATTAAACTGTCTCCAAGGAAGATGCATTAGGTTTTTTAAGAAGGACAGTGATAAATACACAAGTCGTTGGCTAAATTATACACATTTTCTTAAACAAAAACAGCATTTGGTTTTCTTAGGTGTAGCTCAGAGAAGAAAAGAAGGGTTGAAAACGTGATGGCACGCACCTTTTTCCAGTGAACTGTATGATTGTCAGAGGCCTTGGTCTTACACTGCCACTCCACTTTGTCTCCAAGCATGACAACTTGAGGCTCGACAGGGGTCACACTCACTGGATCAATGTCTGGCAGAGAGAAAAAAAAACAGCTGAGAGAGAGAGAGAGGCCAGGAGACACCTGAAAACCATTCTATGGATTTAAAAAAGTGCCACTTAAAATCCAAAAGTGTCTCATTATTTAAACAACCATGTAATAAGGCTCTTAAAATCGAAGTGCTAAGAAGATTTTTTTTTCTTTTTCTAAGTACAAAGCTAATGCACTTACTGTGAAATCAGGCCCATTTCAAAGCCCAAGTTAAGCCTATTCAATGCTTTTTTGAGGTTATCACCGCTTAATGTGTGTGATAAGATCAAATTAAGAAGTGTGGCTGGGATAACATTAAAGTAATAGATGAACTGTGAAAAACTGAACTGGATATTGCCCAGCTGAAAGGATTCCATTAAAACTAACTCCATGCTGATCTTTAGAACGATATGATTTACTGATGAAAAGGAAGGCCAGCTACAAGGGTGAAACTGCACAAGCAGGAGGTAAATTGATCTCTGTGTGTATGCTTAATGCTGCAGTTGTGCGTGCATCTTTGGCTCACTCACAATGGACAGCAAGTTTGATGGTTCTAGTCAGGTCAGCATCCAGGTTATCATAATCAATCGCAGTGCACTCGTACTCTCCAGCATCTGTACGCTTGACAGATTTCAGAGTCAGAAGACCCAACTGACCGGGGATGACGGTTCCCTGAAAACAGAACAACAGGTGTTATGGATAATTACATTTCTGGAATAATGTGGCATACAAAGAGCAAAAGCAGAATCAGTTCTTTCTTAAACAAATTTATATGTGCACGACGTTCTCACGTACATCTTTACTAAAATCAAACTGAGGCTGAGGGTTTCCATCAGTCTCACATTTCATATTGACAGTATCCCCCTCTTTGACTGGAGAGGTGTTGAGTACAGAAAATGTCGCTTTCTCAGACGGATCTGGAAGGACAGAAACAGACAAAGAACAGGTGAAAATTCCTACACCAGCTACATTTACACTGTTACACTGCAAATCATCAATCAAAGATGAGCAATGCATTCCAGAGGGATTACTTTGCCAATCAGTCTCTATCTTTCCTTGCCACATCATTCGCAACAAAAAAATTCCAGCGTGACTGAGTTAAACTACAGTGCTGAGCAGGAGGAAACTATTTAATCAAGGAAATTAGGCCAGGATTTAACATTACTATCTGTATTTCCTAAAATGGAAAGTAACATAAGGCATAGGACTTATGAACAAAAAGGTTTACCCCCCCCTCGATAAATCATGATGACTGTGGCGATTCCCTGACTTTTCCTGTAGTGCCACCAGCAGGCTGAAAACAAAAACTGTATTGTAAGATGGATAGCATGACAATTCCCTAGAAATGAAGCCACAATATCTTGAATTCCCCTTAGTAGCTGGTTGCACCTAAGTTACCAGAGGTTGCGTGAGTCAAACAAAAACTTAAGAACATCTAAAATAAAATAAATATATCCCAAATACGGTTACTGTCATATTAAGCGCTTCATATCACACTGAAGCAGGCACAAGAGTTTGTTTTTCTGATAAGCTTGCATATCTTGTCAGATATTGTCTAAGGCGAATAATGAACCTACTGGCAAATGGTGCAATGTACAGACAGACAACACCAACATCTTCTGAGAGTTCCTCTCAGAAGAGGAAATCCGCTGCAGATTTAGCGATGATAAACCAACGTGCTGGTACATCCTGTAGCGTTACATAGTTCACCACCAGAGTTACACACTAGCAGTTAAGACAAACAGGTTGTCCACTAAGCATGGCCCTTCCATATCCAGAAATGTCTTTGAACCCCAGTTCAGATGTTCCTGATGGCAGGTAAACATCTTGATTGGCAGCTCTGCCTCCATTGCTGTGTGAGTGTGTGTGAATGGATGAATGAGAAACACATCGTAGAATGCCTTGTAGAATCTAGTTCAGGTAAAAAGGTACTATATAATGCATACCATTTACCATGTTTTGACATCATCATTTTGACCTCAATTAAATTTTATCAGAGCTTTTGATTAAAAATGTTTTTGCCTTTCAGATTGGCCACCAACATTTATTTAGAAACCATCCACAACTCCTTCAAAAAAACCAAAATGAAACTGAAAGACCTCTGGCTGAACACACGTATAACAGATTAACTGGATATAATCTTCAAACCACTCCGCTCCCGCCACTTCACTCACAGTTGAGGTTGATCTTGATGGTGTCGGACTTCTTCTGTTTGATCTGATCTCCTGGCATGCTGTATTCAACAACACAGTGGAACACGGAGTCCTTGTCTGCCTTGGTGGGCTGTGCATACAGGGTGCTCTTAATGGTGAAGAGACCCGAGGCCTCCTTCACAACTGAAGGAATCATGTAGGTCTCTGGCAGAGAGGAGGATTGGAAGAAGTGAAAACATTTCCTAAAATGACTAACATTAAAAGATCCAATCCTGGAATGATCACAGAAAGTATGCAGACTGTCCCCTGCTTTGGAGAGGACCTAAAATCTAACAGCCATAAAACACATACTCTCTTTCCTGTCTTTGACCTCTGCAATGGGCAGGTCGTCTTTGAACCAGATGATTCTTGGCTGGGGATGTCCATTCATCGTCACGCAGCTTCCAATCTGATACAAATGGAAAAATGCAGGGAGTGCATAAGAAATGAGAAAATGTATCATCTGTCAAAATAAAGGAATGTGCAAACCTACAGGAGCAATACACAAACCTCTGAGCTGGTAGATTCTCCCACAGAAATGGCCTGACTTGATGGCTTTGTAAGTTCTGGCTTCTCAGGAGCAACTAAGACAAAAGAAATATGGAGAGAAGTGACTATTGCATCATTGTAGTAGACTTGAAAAGAGCCGTTAGCGATAACGCTGATATGAAACCACACGCCAACAGCCAGCTTCCATATTTGTAGCCCAACGCCAATGTCTGCTGACCTTGTTAATTAAGCTGAGCAGTAAACAATCTGCCTCACAGTATTCCACTGTGAACTGGTTCACATGAACTGATAAGGGTGAAATCAGAAAAAAAAACACCACACTTCCTTCGCTCTGGCTCATGCACAGCCACAGGTGTGAGTGTTCCCTCTTGTTTCTCTGCCTTAATCCCGAGCTCACTGGTTAACATGCAAGGTCATCTTATCACTGCCTGCAGCTGTCGACTGCTTATAAAAATAAACAGTAGATGGGCATTTCTCTGCCTCTCTCTCTGCCTCTCTATCTCAATGATGTAATTTTTAGAGTTATTTGTGTCTTGTTCCCATATATTCACATATTGTACAATACAGTGAGCCATAAGTAAAGCAATGCAGATGCATATCAAGGCATAGATTTCTTCAACTCAAACTATCTCACCATCACTTAAATTATCATGCATTAAGACAAGCAAAGAATTTCTATCTAAAAAGAGAGTTTTAAATCTCAAGGATGAACAGAGAATCGATTGCACGCTCATTTTAACTCTGTTGTTGTGTGTTTTACTTAGTGGATGGACTGTTTACCCTACTGTAGGCATCCTGGCAGGAGGAAACCAGGATAACACTGCTGCAGCTCAACCCTCAGAGGACCTCATAACTCAGTCCCATTAAGTTAAGGCAGGTCAGACACACTATAATTCAACCGCAATGAGTCAAGTGGTCAAATGTGAACAAAGAATAATTGCTGGTTTGTGAGACAGGCCATTTTCTTAGTTCTGTGGGTATTAAGTGCATCTAAAAGGCTTTCATTGAGGTTTTGTCAAACACTGACTGGCCCATTCACAATTAATAGCTTTTTTAAGAGATTACTTTAAAGTTAGTAGCCTCTGAGAGCGTAAATGTTAATAGATAACTTGTAAGCTCTTTTTTAAACTGGAAGGCGGGGTTGTTTTGTTATTATCCCAAAACAAATCTCTTTTTAGAATGACTGGCCAATCAGTCCAATTCCAAAATGTTAATTCATTTGATTCATTTTGGTGCAATCGCTAAATGCTAAAAGGTGTGATTGATGTCAGGGGTTATTAGAGGAGGATCACAGTAGGACAGAGCAGGCTGCATCTGGGTCAGTATTTGCCACCTTGGTAATAAATCTGGACTCTTATTATGGTGAGATCTATGAGACATGACAGGTGTGATTGAACTCTTCATCAATTGTGTCAAGAGTGATTAGATTGTGGTTAATTGACCTCTGGGGAACTTATTTAAAAAAAACTGGTAACCCAAGGCATTAGAAAAGCCTCTAAATTCCAACACAGGATGAAAAATACATTTTTTTTTCAGATACAGACAATCATGTCAAATCATACTTAAAGGTGCTATATTTCTAGAAGACGTGTGTGGTGCCAGCGTAAGAACGTGTGAAATGCAATCAGCAAAACACATTACATGCATTAAGTGCAATTAGCCCACTTCTAAATCAACGTATGCATGAACACACACACAGAGCTCACAGATTAAAGTCTTAAACCTTTAGTGGCAGTGACAGCAACAAATCAAGTCATAAATACCATTCAACAACTAATGGGAAAGTTGAGGGTGGAGGTGGGGGTTATGAAAAGGTCGTGCTGAGGTCATTAAAAAAGCCGAAAGGGCACTGGCTTACTTACAAAAGACTTTGAGCATAGTGCTGGCATCTCCAACACCAGCAGGGCCAGCAGTGACCTGGCAGTAGAAAGCAAGCTCATCAGAGGGTTTAACTGAGGAGATGGTCAGGGTGAAGTCCTTTCCGATGGCGACTCGACCTGTCAGGGGAGTGCCGTCGTCACTTTTTCCTTCTCCACCATTAGAGCGGAAAGCAACACGTTTCCTGGTCCCCTGCTCCTCCTGAAAGGATGGTTGACAAGAAGAACATTAAGAAAGAGGAAGCCAGAAACAGAAGATGATAGAAGAGAAAACAGCAGACTCAAAAACTTTCAGTTCCATTAAAAACTCCTCTTGAAATGTTCTGACAACTTGAATGCAGCACACTTGGAAATTACTTACAATGTACCATTCGACAATAGTGTTGCTTGATGGTGGTGAGACGGTGTATGTGCAGGGAAGCTGGGTGGTGTTTCCTTTCAACACCTCCACTTTAGGATCCACCTTCACAGTCACAGCTCCACTGCATACTGCACAAAGCACACAAAAATGGAGAGAAGAGTAAGTTTAATGATTTGTGCAAATGCAATTCGTGTTTTACAAATGAATATAAGCATTTAAAGTAATTTAAGTTGACCATATGACACCAATACTGTGCATCATGATAGAAAAAGACATTCATAATGAAATACAACTGAAATATATTACACACTATTTTGGGCATGCTCCATAAAGACAGTGGCTAACAGCACATGGTAGTGATAAGATAAATACCCAGCACATTACAAAAATTATTGGTCGGATTGATACTCCTGGATTGGAACAATGGAGGTATACACAAGATATTTTTATTGTTCAATTACATAACTAACCGAGTAAGACACAAATGAACAAAAAGCTCACAAGTGTAAAGTATACTGCCTCTCAAACAATGGAAGAAGGAGATGTAGAGACAGGGCGTGTAAGACAAATAGTAAACGTAACCCTCAGGGCTACCGCATTTTTTAAATGCAGTGTTTTGAGAACCAGGGAGAACAGTGTGGCATCCATGAGACACTTTGTTAGTGTAGCAGCATGCCTTTTCCTGCAATGCCTTGGGCAATTTGGACTCATCACCCATCACACACACACATCAACAAGAGGCCACAGTCTATGATTACCTCGTCTCCCCCACTGGAAATACATATGCACACAGATACACATACTCAAGCATGCCATGTATGCCCCTTACACACAATACACTTCAGCTCAGTTGTACAACTGCATGGAAGACAGCTGACACCAGAGCCATGTCACAGGGTCACGCCACACATGTATACACACACGCAGATTTGCAGTATGTGCCTCACCGTTGATACAGAATGACATAAATCCTCGACAGCAACAAATTACTGTCTTCAGCATAGAAAACTAATGCAATTGTGGCATATTTAATGAATATTCCACCTGAAATCCGGAGGTTGGATTGAGCAATTCTGACAGAAAGTCAAAGCAGTACAGTCAAAATGTATGGAATCTTCAACTGAATTGTTCAAAACATTCCTTATGTGTATTAGAACAAGTTAAACATTGCAATATCTGTAAATCCAGACTACAGTTGTCATTGCATGCAAGAGTGGCGAGCTGCAATAATTAGTACTCCCATAAAGGTGTATAAGCAGTATTAAAGAAACTGTTAAGGGACACTGGGGGAAGCTATAAGGCCCTTGTGACTGGCACTGTCAGTGTTCTCCATTCAACACAGACATTAGGATGCACAATGTGTCCCAGATTTCCATGGAAGAGTCTGCAGCGAGGGCACAGAATGGACCCACTCTGGTTCCTGTGGGGATAAAGGAACGCGATCGCTCTCTAAACTCTTTGTTAATCCAGTTATGAAGAAACAATGTGAAAACTAGATTGTATTACAGAGAGAAGAGTCTGGAAAAGGGAGGGGAAGGATGGAGAGCTGGCGAAAGGAAAGGAGCTCCATTTCTGCTAATGAAGTAACTGCAACAAATACGGTGTCATAAATCGTATGTTGCGGCAACATGATTACACTCGAGTCCACTGTGTTGTGGGTGTGATATCTTTTTGAATAAGTGGGGGTTGCACTGCTAAATCAGTTCATTCAAGACCATTCATCAACATGGACAGAGTATTTCATAGTCCACCATACATGACATGCAAGTGAATGAATGAAAGATATTACTTAATACTCATAATATACATTCAAAACATTTACTGATATGCCAGTAAAAGTAATAAAGGGCTACCGGCACTAAGCCATATCTGGTGTAAGACGCAGTTCTTAGGATATCGGAATAAACTGCAACATTTTCAGTCAGGGCACAGCTACAGTAATCAGCCAATCAGTAAGGTTTCCAAATATTTTTCTAATAGTACAGACACTACAAAAAGTAAATATCATTAAAAAGTAAGAACTGTAGACTATAATTAACATTCAAATTGGGGACATGCATATTGCTAATGAACAGCCTAGCCTCAAATTCTGTACGATAACATAAATTAATCATACCATCAATTTCTGGACTACAAAATCTACAGTTGAATAATTTATTTGTTGTGAGAAACTGCCAAGAGTGGGGAGGATGGACTTCTGGGAATCAGAGCTGTTCGATGGGCTAGGTTTAATAACAGGGCGGCGAAATGCTGATGGGGAGGATGAAAGACTGTTTGCTCAAAATGTCCAAAGTGAGATGAGAGGAGCTTAGCCATGGCCACCTTGTTATCAGTCCACTGTGAAGAGTGGGAGTACAGGATAGAAGGAAGGCAGAGAGTACATATAGAGGAGATAATAAGAGTGAACTGTCAAAATACATAGTGTGGTTGCACTGTCTTGTGAACATATGTTAGTGAGACTCATTCCACCAGGGTTGGATCCTGAGATTCACTATGACCCACAAACGGCACAGGGGTCAAAGATCAGCCAAGTGCTGACATTTGTTGAAAAGATCCCATGTCTCTTTCCAGACCTTTATTCTTTCACTTCCTCTCAATTTACTTTTTCACTTCCCTTGGCTCTATTTTTATCCCGCCTTTCGTCTTCCTCGTGCACTTCATTTCTTCTGCTCTCTTCGGCTACACACAGCATCCCCCTCTCTCTAAATATTCCGCTCTATCAGCTTAGTGGCTCTCAAGTGAACCAACATTAGTTTTACAAACCGAGGCTCATGTTCTGAGTTTGTAAGAGGGATGTAGCCCAACCGAAAATATCCTCTGTTTCTGCGCCAACACAAACAGCAAGCCAGACAAGCGAAATTACAAGAACGTGTGAGCAAATGAAGCGCTGTGCTTTTAGACAGTACTCAGGATTTAAGAGGCCCATAGAGCGGTGCATGGGAAAAACACACAATGACACACACCACATTAAATCAAGTGACTTTCTGGCACATGCACAGAGAACCCAAATCTTTCCCTGGTTAGACAATCTGACTTGAATTCGTCATGCCTCTTGGGATGTCTGGTCTGTCCACCACTTCAGTCCAGATTGAAATATCTCAACTGTTTGATGGATTGCTAAGAAATATTGAACATTCCATGGTGTCCAGAGGATGAATTTGAAATAAACTCATGGTTGACTTTTCACCAGCAGGTTTAAATTTCAATGCATTTTGTGTAATATTTTAATATCGACCCGATGGACTAGTACAACATTTCAACTGTGTCTTCACCAGCTGACTACTACTTTTTAGCAGTGCAAGTCACATAACTCACTTCCTGTGGAAAAACAGGAACATCTGCATGTTATTCCTCTTAAGTTAATTCTCTACCTCTGGCACATATTTGCCAGACATAATGGAATTGAAATTGCTGAACCCTCACTTTCAGAACTGTTAAAAGCCATAATGTACTCTTTTATGGGATAATAACAGTCAACTATTATAAGTAAAGACATTCTGTGTGAAAGTATTAGAATAAAACACAGAACAAACTACCTGCTGAGAACATCTGGGTGGTGTTGGTGTCTGAGACGAAGAAACAACATGGACTGAAAATAGATATTCAGAGCCCATCAGTGCCACATCCGTCTCTTTTTGCTAACCTCTTCCTCTCACATTTATATACCACTGATTGTGATCTTTGTCTTAGTCTTAGCCTTCTCCTTCTTTCTCTCTCTCTCTCTTTCTTTCTTTCTTTCTTTCAAATGCATCTTTTGGTGTCATTCACAATATGTTTGAGTCCAGAGTGATCAATCAGGCCGCTGCTCTGTTTTACACATGAGGCAGCTGGACAGACAGAGACAGGCAATTAAAGCATAATTAGGGAGTCTGCTGTCCGATCTAAGCCTAGAGCAGTGTGTGTGTGTGCGTGTGCAAGTGTGTCTGTGTATTTAGACACACAGGCTGTTGGCTGTCACTCTCTGCACGAGTGTGTGTGTGCGTGCATGCAAGACAGAGAGAAGAAAGAAAGAGAGTGGTAGGGGCTGTTGGATGGGGGAGACCGGCTGCATGGGGGTCTCCTTAGCTGATGCAGGCCAGCTAATCGGATTTAGCCAAAGAGAGGGAAAGTGTGTGTGAGGTGGTGTGTGATGGGGTGCATGACCGCGTAAAAAGACAGATGGGAACAAGACGGTCAGCTTGTGACCTGTGCACACACACACACACACACACACACACTCTTACAGTATATATGTATATATATATAATGCATGCGATATTTATGAGCAACCGAACCGCCCCAAAAAGCAGCGGTTAAGTACACTGCTAGAAGAGAAAAATCTCCAATTCTGCAGTCAAAGCAGCAAACCAGAGAGGAGGAGACCCACAGAGTCGTGTCAGTCCCACATCTACTGAAAAGTTAATGTGAAACCATCTTTAATACTCTGTGTCTGCTTCGTTTTGCCTTTTTCTCCACTCCGTTTCTTCTACTGTCTCTCTCTCGCTCTCATACACCCATCATAATGAGATGCCCCTCATTATGAAAAGATCTAGCTGGATTATCTCCCTTCTGCCTTCTTTTCCCCTTGTTCTCACCTTACCTACTGCTGTATTCTGGACATCAAACCGGCAGCCTGTTTCTCTCTCCGACTCTCCCCTACTTATCCCTGATTCTCAAAGAGCATTCTTTAACACCCAGTGCACAAACTTGCCTCTGTGTCTACTCTCTGTGTGTTTTTGAAAGACAGAAAAAGGGAATAACAGGATCCAAGACAGCAAGAGAAAAGAACAAAGAAAATAAGAAAGGGGAAGAAAGGGAGGGAAAGACTGAGGAATAAGAGACAGTGTGTGTGTCGATGTGTGCAAAACCAGTCTTACCTACATGACAGCCACTATCATTCACTAACTAGAGCCTCTCACTGAAGCCACCATACCCTTCCATTTACCGACAGACGCTGCTTGTCTCTAACCCAAACACGACTTGGGTGAAGAGTGATGGATATTCTGGGTAACTAAGGCCACTCTATACACCTGGATGATAGCGCTAGGAGTCCAGGGGATATGTGCTAAGATTTCAGCCAGTATGTGTCATAGAAACAATCCATAAAAATGTGCACCAGTGCCAACACTGTGATGAGGAGTATACACAGAGGATCATCATGAAGAGAGAAGGGGAAGAGGAGTCCAATGTGGTACCTGACGGACAAGGAATGTCAGTAGGTGCATGTGTGTGTGGTCCAAAACATATTTGGCCTCTAACAGGATTAGCGTGTTTGACTGTTGGCAAAGCAAACAGCGTCCAGCTGCAAGAAGACGCTGCCTCAATGTCATAAGGACTGAGTCACCTACAGCATGAGGTTATTACCAGTAACTTCCAGTTTTCATCACTTTCCATTGATCAGCAGCTTTTCCATGATGTTTAAAATAGATTTTCCATCCTTTTCTCTGCTGATCTCATCAGCAAAATTATACTTCAAAACTGTGTTCAGAGAATCTGCAGATGCTTTTGTGGCTGCATGTGTATTTCAGATTTTGTTAAATGTTATTCAGTTGTATTTATTAGTTTATTTTGTTGAGCTTTAAGTCTGGCTTTATTAGGTAATTTACATGTTGTTTTCCATTCAATCTATTTTTATTAAATCTAGATTTATGATTCATTAGTCATTTGTGAAACGGCATACATGATGATATACAAATAGAGCGTTTGTAATCTTGTGAACAATCTTCACTGAAAATTCTACAACTCAAGATTGTCACTCTTACACTATCACAAACTAACTACAAGAATCTAGAGTTAACTTGGATTAGTCAGGAAATACACACGTGGACAAAATTGTTGGTACCCCTCAGTTAAAGAAGGAAAAACCCACAATTCTCACTGAAATCACTTGAAACTCACAAAAGTAACAATAAATAAAAATTTATTGAAAATTAAATAATCAAAATCAGCCATCACTTTTGAATTGTTGATTAACATAATTATTTAAAAAAACAAACTAATGAAATAGGGCTGGACAAAAATGATGGTACCCATAACTTAATATTTTGTTGCACAACCTTTTGAGGCAATCACTGCAATTAAACGATTTCTGTATTTGTCAATGAGCGTTCTGCAGCTGTCAACAGGTATTTTGGCCCACTCCTCATGAGCAAACAGCTCCAGTTGTCTCAGGTTTGATGGGTGTCTTCTCCAAATGGCATGTTTCAGCTCCTTCCACATATGTTCAATGGGATTCAGATCTGGGCTCATAGAAGGCCACTTTAGAATAGTCCAACGCTTTTCTCTCAGCCGTTCTTGGGTGTTTTTGGCTGTGTGTTTTGGATCGTTGTCCTGTTGGAAGACCCATGACCTGCGACTGAGACCAAGCTTTCTGACACTAGGCAGCACATTTCTCTCCAGAATGCCTTGATAGTCTTCAGATTTCATCGTACCTTGCACACTTTCAAGACACCCTGTGCCAGATGCAGCAAAGCAGCCCCAAAGCATTACTGAGCCTCCTCCATGTTTCACCGTAGGGACAGTGTTCTTTTCTTCGTATGCTTGGTTTTTGAGTCTATGAACATAGAGTTGATGTGCCTTACCAAAAAGCTCCAGTTTGGTCTCATCTGTCCAAAGGACATTCTCCCAGAAGCTTTGTGGCTTGTCAACATGCATTTTTGCAAATTCCAGTCTGGCTTTTTTATGAGTTTTTTTCAGCAGTGGTGTCCTCCTTGGTCGTCTCCCATGAAGTCCACTTTGGCTCAAACAACGACGAATGGTGCGATCTGACACTGATGTACCTTGGCCTTGGAGTTCACCTTTAATTTCTTTGGAGGTTGCTCTGGGCTCTTTGGATACAATTCCAACGATCCGTCTCTTCAATTTGTCATCAATTTTCCTCTTGCGGCCACGTCCAGGGAGGTTGGCTACTGTCCCGTGGGTCTTGAACTTCTGAATAATATGAGCCACTGTTGTCACAGGAACTTCAAGCTGTTTAGAGATGGTCTTATAGCCTTTACCTTTAAGATGTTTGTCTGTAATTTTTTTTCGGATGTCCTGGGACAATTCTCTCCTTCGCTTTCTGTTGTCCATGTTCAGTGTGGTACACACCTTTTCACCAAACAGCAGGGTGACTACTTGTCTCCCTTTAAATAGGCAGACTGACTGATTATGAGTTTGGAAACACCTGTGATGTCAATTAAATGACACACCTGAGTTAATCATGTCACTCTGGTCAAATAGTTTTCAATCTTTTATAGAGGTACCATCATTTTTGTCCAGGCCTGTTTCATTAGTTTGTTTTTTTAAATAATTATGTTAATCAACAATTCAAAAGTAATGGCTGTTTTTGATTATTTAATTTTCAATAAATTTTTATTTATTGTTACTTTTGTGAGTTTCAAGTGATTTCAGTGAGAATTGTGGGTTTTTCCTTCTTTAACTGAGGGGTACCAACAATTTTGTCCACGTGTGTAGCTTGTTAATTGTTGCTGGATGAAATAATTCACTAGTCAGTTCCTAATTACAAATACCATCACCATAGGGACAATGTGACTGCCGTACAGGGGTAGTAAGCCAGAGGGTCTGGATATGTGAGTACAGTTGTGTCAGCGGGGCATGGCGGGGCTACCTCAATTCCCCAACACTGATAATGACCCGTTAATGTTCCAGACGAGTTCCAACTCAAATATGGCGCTCGCGGCTTTTCACGTTCACTCAGCACTTACATTAGTCTGCCAGCTCCACAAGAAGGGAACACTTTGCACTGCTCAGGAAATTCAGTTTGTTCCGTTTCATTTTGGCAGACAAATTCGCTCCATCTCAGAATTGTACCCAGGAGGAGCATATGAAAATCAGGAAAATAAACAGAAAGAGGTTCTCCAGTGGGTGCTCTTGGTAAAGAAGATTGTGTTTACCAAAGTGGTTAAAACCAAGTATGTGCAGTAGTTGTGGCTGCCTTGTGAATAAAGCTTTTACAAAACAGAGACATAAAAAATAAGATTAAAAGGTGATCTTGGTCATTCTGTTGAATCTTTAGGAAAAGTACAATTATATATTTGCTTTTCTCTCCTACTGCTTGGATAGTTTGAGTAGGTGTCAGTTTAAGATGAATAGTGGCATGAGTACACTATACTGCACAGTGTGTGTGTGTGTGTGTGTGTGTGTGTGTGTGTGTGTGTGTGTGTGTGTGTGTGTGTGTGTGTGTGTGTGTGTGTGTGTGTACTTGTTTCTGCTATTCCGGTGGGGACTTTGACCTGACTATTTGCTATAAAGGTGGGGACTTGTCTTACGGTGGGGACCTAAAATGAGGTCCCCAAGGGTGGGGCCATGTTGTTGTTAATAAAAAATGTAAAAGTGCAAAAACGTTTGTTTAGGGTTAGGCATTGATTTGGTGTTGGTTAAGGTTAGGGTTAGGGTAAGGGTTAGGAGTTACATATGAATGGGAGTCAATGGTAAGTCCCCACCGGTATAGAAAAACAAACGTGTGTGTGTGTGTGTGTGTGTGTGTGTGTGTGTGTGTGTGTGTGTGTGTGTGTGTGTGTGTGTGTGTGTGTGTGTGTGTGTGTGTGTGTGTGGAGGAGGGGGCAGGCTGGGTCAGACTACCAGTGTCAGGGTGGGTCCTTGTAAGGCCTGGAGTCTATCAACGCCTGACTGATGAGACAAGAACAGGTGCAGCCCAGGAAGGGCAGCTGCTGCAAAATGTACACACCAGACACATCAACGCACGTACACATCCCACACACCAACAATGAGTAAGGCAGAGAGTGAGAAAGACACAGTGGGACCTCAAACCTCAAAGATGGCAGGCAGGCAGAGACAGAGGGGGAAGTTTCCCAACAGGGAAAAAAGTCTGACAATTTGTAGAAGTAAAACTTTTAACAACCAGTTCAAAAAAGGCAAAAATATACACAGATTGTGAAAACCAGACAGACGTAGATACAGTGTACACACACTGTCTGTCTCCCTGGTGACTTCAAATAGTGTGTCTATCAATACCAGATCCATGCATAGTAAACTAAGTACTGCCATGTCTGTTGGTTTCCTGCTAAGTGCTGACCTTTGACGGAGAAGAACTACTATGTATCTGATGCTAATTAAAATCCCACTGTTTACAATATTCATGGGATTCAATTACAGACAGAAATGCCGGAGGAGTGAGGGAGAGAGAAGGAACACAAAATGCAGAGAAGAAAGAAAAACATAGGGGCAGAGACAATACTGGAGGGGAAACACTGTTATTAAAACAGCCATATGTTTAAAGAACAAATTATGGCATAAAGAGTTTTTTTTTTTTAATTTGTAACTCATTTACATATATCCTTTAATGCTAAAAAACTACATCCTAAGCTGAAGTCCCACCACATTATGGTAATCTGATAACACATCTAATATCCTCACATACTGACAGTCTGATGCTGTACACTACTTGTGGTGTCCAGTATGGGGTGCCTGATATTGTGAAAGTCCCCTTCATGATGGCTAAACAGCCCTGACTCATTGGGGCACCGACACAAGACCTCTAGGGGTGTCCTGTGGTGTCTGACGATGGGTGGTTGGCAGCAGATCCTTTGGGTCCTTGGCCAGCAACCATGTTCAGGTGGGTGGTACATATCAAAGTAATGTGCACGAGCGCCATGACGCAAGGTTTCCCAGCAGAATATTGCGTTGTAACATAATGATCAATGTCATTCACTTGGCCAGCCAACGGTTTGAATGTTGAGGCTGATCAGAGTATGGTAAAATATCAGACACGAACATTGAAAAATCAACAGTATCAATTCCCTTTGGGTTGAAAAGATGGCTGGTTGCAAAGGCACCGAGACAGTTGTCTGCTCTTTGTATGAAACTTTTGTGTCTGTGATTTGGTCTAGAAAAAAATGCTCCCAAGTGGGACTGAAAAACCACTCTGTGTGTCTTCATAGAAAAGCCATAGGAGCTCTTGATGAACCTTTTCCTAAGCAAAATCTTTTGTATTTGTCTTATATGCATCATACTGTACCCACAGTTCTAATTTAGAAAAGCATGTTCTGGTATTAAGTCTACACCAGAGAGAGAATTTTAAGCTGATAGAAATTCGTAGAGGGTTTAATGACTCCTTTGAATAAACAAACTCAGTCATATAGCCAGGGTTGGACTGTAATGAACTGTACAAAAATCCCTATAAAAACTTTTTGAAAACTTTTTTTCTTCATAGTATCACGCAGACAGCAGGACTCCACAGTACCAATTACAGCAATCAGAAATTCAGCCTGAGTCTTGTACGTTTCATCTGACCATTCTCAAACCTCTGCAGTCAGAACAGCAAGACGATAGCAGAGCTCTGTTGTCCTTCAAAGATGATTTCTGAGCCTTTAATTGGAGTCAAGCACAATAACATGTTTAGCACTTGTGTTTTATTGCTTGGTGAAACTGGGTGCCCTCATGTTTTATGGATGGCCTGTCTTTTATGAGAGTTATGTGTTATATCCGGATGCGTCTTCGGAGGAAGGGTCCTGATTAAAGGTGAGATAGACGGATCAGGATGTTCAGATGCCACATGAATCTCCACAATTACAAGATAAGACGGAGCCTGTCTGTCTTCCTGTCTGGGCTTGTACCAATGCACCACCTGAGTAGAAGTAAAATTCACACCTGGGACCCTGCAGCATCGCACACACACACACACACACACACACACACACACACACACACACACACACACACACACACACACACACACACACACACACACACACACACACACACACACACACACACACACACACACACACACACACACGCTCATGTTGCAGCTGAAGGTTATCTAAATCTCGCGAGGTAGACTGTGTTTTACAACTTTATTTATTGACACTAAAACCACCAGCTACTCTGGGCCTTTAAACGGTAGAAGACAGGAGATAGGGCACAGAAGGGACTGTATGGGGGAAACAAATTTTACTATGTTAGATAAAAATCCCTTAACCTTTTCTTGTGGTGTTTTTGCTTAAACTGACTTCACTCTCTTTAATCATTCACATATCAACCTTTTTTTCTAGATATGTGTTTCATCTTTTGTGACTGAAGTGTAAGGCTTCTTTTCAAATATAATGATACAATGCGTTTCACTTAAAGTGGATTCAGAGGTCGAGCTTCCTTTAAAACAAGTAAGCAGAGATTTAGGGCGAAGGAAGAAGAAGGGAACGAGGAAATTAGTTTAGAATGTCTGATGTTCCCAGGGACTTGACGTTGACGTAATGCAGCTGAGTCAAACACAAGGCTATTAGCGATTAGCCAGGGTTCGCATCAGTCTTCTCCACTGCCATAAACTCTGCCATCTTCAGCATCTGTGCATCTTACTCATGGCCGTAAAATCCAGAGCCCCAAGTCATCACAAAGTTTGATGACTCTGCAAATGATGCCCAACTGCCAAGCCGCCTGCGAGCATGACAGCGGCTGTTGTGTTAGAGTGGAGGGCGAAGGGGTAACATCACAGCGTGCGCAGTTGCATCAAATAAATCACAGCTTTACTAGTGTGTGTGTTGTGTCATCTCACGGCAGTTTAGGAGCTCAAGACAAACAGTGTGAAGTGGGCTACAAGGTTGGCTCGTCACACACTCTTTTGTCTATGGGGAGATTCCCCCCTTTCAGTCTAGCTGCTCTGGCAACGGGGTGAAAAGTCAACCCCATTTAAACACAGGAGTCCGGAGTTATGTGGCCAATGAGAGTGTTTGTGTGTGTGTAGTGGAGGGTGTGTTTGTCCTCTCTGAACATGAGGCTGTGATTCAGGAAGAGAGAATCAGGACAAGGATAGATGGTACGTACAAGGAGACGAAAAAACCAGACAGAGCGCATGAGCAGAATATGAATTCGCCCAGCTGACATTGCAGTCTTCCATCCCATTCTGCAGAAAGCAATAGTTGGAAAAAAATAAAACAAAGCTGAGACATCTTATAAAGAGATTATAAATAGAGCTATGAATGCATGAGTCTTGTGAGTTTTAGTGCTGTGTCAGTGCTTTTGAAAAAGTAGCTTTGATATATCGCTTCACTGATAAACCAAAGGATTCTCTGAGTGTCCTTCCCCATTAAAGTTAGCTGTGTAAAACTGAACTCATCTCTCACACTGAATATCTAGGTCATTTATAAAGCTAATATCTTTTAGCTGACACAATCTGGTGCCATTATATCTGACTCCATTAACAGCGAGTTAGTGTGACAATAGCCAGTATCTTGCTCCTATTAGAGCTCACATTTGAATCTCAGTACAGTGGTGGTAACCAAAAAAAAGAAAAAAAAAAAAGCAGGGACATAGCGGTGAATTACATGCAAGATCGGATAAAAATATCAAGTAGAATTTCATTACTTTTTGAATCAAAGGGCACAAAGCAGAGAGGGTCGCCAATTACCGCAGTATGTCTCCTCCTGGCTGCCTTTCATTTTCAGAGGGAACTCAATTTGGTGAAAGAGGAAAAGGAGAGAGAGGGTGTATGTGTCCTGATCGACTGAGAGAGAACCCAATCAGTGGATGTCACTAAAGGGGCAGAGATGAGAAAAGGTGTTAATATTTAATGTTTCAGGCCCCCTGAATCTGGGCCTCCATTCCCTCTTCTCTCTCTTCCTTCAAACCCTTTTGCCTCAGGCACTCCAATTAACATAGCCTGTCCTTTTCTCCCCCCTCTCTCCCAGTCTCTCTCGCTATTCTCCTCCTTCCTTGAAACACAGCCCCCGGCAAAAAAAAAAAAAAAAAAAAAAAAATTAGAAATAGGATAAGAGAGGAGGCAGGAATAGGGGGTAAGGCAGAAAAAAGCAATGAGGAGGAGAGTTTGAGCAGAGTTAAGCAGTGTGATGAAAAGTTTGGATGGCAATAAGTCGAGAAAGTTAGAGGGTCTCAGGAAAGAGAGCGAGCAGGTGTGGGAAAAGAATGAGGAGTTAAAATGGAAGCAAAGGAGAAGGAAAAAGATGGAAGTGAGAGAAGGAGAGGGTCCCCTGTGTGTTTTCAATTCCACCAAGCCTCTACCTATTTATCAAGGTAAATGACTTGCTTTAATGGGCCCGAATGATATGCAGTGTTTGGCAGGGGCAATCTGCTTGCATATGTTGTCGCTAATGTTGCTGGCGTCTATAATGGGCTATCCTAATGAGGTGCATTCAGTGATGAGAGAGGTAGTAAAGATTATAAATTGCTCACAGGACCCCAGGAAAGCAAGGGCAGCCCTGGAAAGATGATGGATGAATGACAAGAGATTGACAATTGGTAGGGCACTTCTAGTAATTCAGTATTTTATCTTGTCATATAGAACTTTCAGAAAGCTGAGTGACTCAAAAGAGAGAGGGTTTATCCAGTATATTGAATTTTATTTTCTACTAAGAGCCAAGCTCCATAAATGCTAGACTCTGTTTCCCATGACACAACCAAAAGCATTTTTTGATAAACACCTCTGTCGAGTAATATCTTGCCCCCAGTTTGTAAGAAAAATGCTTTCTGTTAGAATCTGTAGTGTTTAAGCACAAGATGATATCAGAATTGACATATTTTCCTCTAGAGACAAAACATTACACAACTGTTTTCACAAGATGATTAATAATCCACCAATAAGTGGTAAACTGACCTTTACGGGAAAGAGGTTCCCTTTGAATACACTGATTGCTACAAGGTGGAACTACAAATTCAGGTCTAATCATGACAGAATTATAAATCTCATTGAAATGCTGAAGGTTTGTAAACTTTATAGGATTCAGTGGTTTCTAAAGGCACTGTGGCAAATTAGACACTTACCTATCTCAAATGAAGATATTCCAATTTTTGCATTTCAGTATTTATTGCTCCATTTCCCTGAGTGCTGGCATCTCAGTAATTGTATCTATCTTGAGGTCAGTCATTTTCAAGGTGTAAAGGAAAATAATTGATATAAAGAAGGATGGAAGAAAAAAATACAGAACAGCATGTCTGCAAGAGACTTTGACCTCAGCACTGTCCTTCTCATCTGTTTTTTTTGTTTTTTAATCAAAGGCAAAGCTCACATGGCTCTAGGTTGTTTTGGATTAGCAGGACAGTACAGAACAGGATGAATGCTGTTATGGCAATTTTGGATATAGCTTATCAAGGACTTCCGCTATCTCCTATAACAATTTTTCGTGACACTAGACCAAGACAGACGCATAAGAAATTCACTTTATACATAAATAATCTGCTTTCCCAATAATGCAATTATGTGACAAACATACTCACTGGCTGTATTTTGCTTAGGAAAACATTTCTTTGCACAAAACCCTGAATATGAAATGCACCCAAGCCTGCTAGGATGAAGGGTTGGGTTTGATAGTAAATGTACAAAGTGCACAACTGAGACACAGGAGACCAGGGTTTGCATCCTCAGTCCAGTTATTTGTAGCCAACAAATGCAATTTAAGGTTATGTTTTAAAATATTAAATATGTTTTTCTGGGGCGACCTGATGGGCGAGTGGTTAGGATGGCCTAAGCAGTCCTCTTTTCGCCAGACCTCCACTGTATGTCATTCCCTGCTTGATTTCTCTACATTTTATATCCATTTCTATGTTGCATCTAATAAAGCAAAATTTAAAAAAAAATAAAATAAATTCCCTAACCTTTACCAAGTGCTGCCACTTTCTCTTTATGTTAACATGAATGATATGTATGATCTGCCAATTAGTTATACGTAAATTACATTTCTATAGGACATAGAGCAGAATGGCACATAGAACTTGATTCCAACTGGATTCAGGACTTGACAGAACATATTTTTTGTGACTCAACAAAAACGTAGTTTTGTCTGTTTTCATTTCAGTGCAGTTTGCCACTCAGAGTGTTTCATACTTTCAAAATGAAAACTTACTGACACTTCTGTCTTTTGCAGTCAGGCCAGATTGTCAGAGGGCGGAAAGAGAGAGGCGAGAGAGAGGGCGGGGAGGCTGACGCAGTATAAATAAAGGGAGAGACATTAAGACTACAGTTAATCTCACTAAAAGGGTTAGGACAAAGTGCTGCCGCCTGTGCCGTCTCCACTGCTTCCCCTCTTCCTCTATCCTTGAATCAATTCATTCTGCAAGTCATTTCCCAACTTACTGTGCAGATAATACATGCATAGGGTAGCTCTTATGCCCATTTACTGTAATGAAAAACCCAGTGGAATGTGCTCATTACAGTGTTTGTATGTGTGTGTGGCTCTTTGAAACTACAATAGCTTACAGTGTATTTGATTATGATAAAAAGGGAACTGATCCAGACACTTTTGTTTCAGAGGGGAAATAAGATTTCAGATAAGTTGTGAGGTGAGGATAAAGTGGAAACAGGCCAATCTGTTTTCCTGTGGACCCTCAAACACACACACACACACACACACACACACACACACACACACACACACACACACACACACACACACACACACACACACACACACACACACACACACACACACACGCACTAAAACGGGCAGTCCTGCCAACCCATGTGTATTTTAATACTGATGATTCAAGAGATGAATGTCTCGAGCTATATTTACAGTAGCCTATTTACAGTGCTACACTATTACATCCGCAAACAGCGAATCACACACAAACTCCTGCCTGCCCTTCGTACCTCAAGAGCTGAATTCCTCAAACACTCCTCCTCCCTCTGTCACCTTTTCTCCAGCAATCATTTCGTACTGAATTGTAGCACCCAGGTGTTTTGTTAGCCTGACAAAGGCCCTGTTCCTGTGTGGACGGGTTACACACACACTGCACAAGCTGAAGTAAACAAGGAGAGGACCTGTGGGTAAATAACACCAAGATGCTATAGCTTGCTTACCAATCTTGCTCTTTGCGGACAGAGTCAAAAGCTGCGTGGCGGAAATGTGAAGATGACAGCTTTCTCGTGTCTCTCACTCACTGTCTGTGATCACTCATTTTTATGTCAGTTAGAGAGCTGCAGTGATTAATTATTAGGTCAGACAACATGTGACAGACAATGAAAATAACTGTCAGTTGAAGATAAAAGATAAAACTGAGTAGCTATGTGACAATTAACTTTACGATCATTTAATGGTGATTTGAGGAGCCTCTCAGTGCAGCAGCATAGGCATTCAAGTTTATGTGATTATGCGGTAGTTGGGATTAAATGTAATCAAATTGTTTTGTGACAACAGAAACAACAAAAAAAATGATGGCAAGAACTAAATTGTGAGTTTGCCTGCTTGAAAACACAAGATAAGCGGTAATGAAGGTCACCAGAAGACCGAACAGAAGTTTACCCGGTGCTAACTGAAAAGGATGCTGTTGATTATCAGGGATCGAGGAAATTGACATTTCGGACATTCGACATAATCTGATATGTTAATGAAAAGGTGACACTTCTCTTGCTTGTATGGGCTTTTCATATGCCTTTTTTTTTTGCTCCACTTCATCCAAACCACTCTGTCTGCATTCTCTCTCTCTGTCTGCTGCATCCTCTTTCGCTGTCTTTCTCCTCCTCTCCCCTGTCTCTCATTCTCTCTCCGTAGGAGTGCTGAGTAGCACTCTGCCCATCTCATTTAGAAACAGCCCTCCCTTCACTTCTAATGAGCCTTCATTTTGGCAGAAGAGGGAGAAAAGCCAGAGAGAGGAACACCATTTCCACTACTTCAGCTGACAGCAGCTCCCTCTTGAATTCCTCTTCTAATACCCGCATGGGACCATACAAGAGGGATGGAATAGGGAGAAAATGGTGGAACAAATGGATAACCACTCTCCCTATTAGCCTCCATTATCTGCAAGCATCATTTCATAACTAGCGACTAACAAGACTGCAGTGTACGTCCCTGCGCCCGTGGTGTACGTTTGAATGTGTGCCTTGGCTGAGCCAGGATACACAAATCTGGTGTGGACAGCTCAGAAACCGGAGAGAATTGCCCTTCTTTGTGCCCAAGCTGAAATACGAGAGTGCTGGCTGAATAAAGGGGGTCTTATAAGGGGGTGAGGGTTCTCCTTAGGGGGCCAGTCAGTCGGGCGTGACAAGCCAGTACCGCTGTAATGAGATAACAGGCCACTGGAGTACGCCTTGATTCATTCCTCTTTTCTTTCCCTTCTCAACATCCCTTATCCCTTTGCTGTTTTCTTATCCATCCATTGCTCCATTTTTAAAAACAGGCCATCGTGCTTAGCAGGGTGGTAAAGCCTGTGTGTGAGGGACAGATAGAGGGATACAGACGAGGGAGGAAACCTACTGGCAGGGAGATAGGGCGAGACAGAAAGAAAAGGGCACAGGGGTGTGTAAATGAAAGCCTCAAAAGGATCATGTTTTGTTGTGTGCGTGTTACAGGAAACATTCTCAAGTGCATGATAACAGCTTGGAAAAATCAAATGCAAGCTAGACCACAATAAAGGAAAAAAAAGAAGTGGCACTCTTAAGGGATAGAGGAAAGGGAGATATCAAGAGATAGGGAGACAGTGTGCATACAGTATGGGTCACTGCTTTCAGACAGCGAGGGTAAAGCCTACCTCCACTCCTCAGCCATCAGAAAATTACCCTTGCACCTGCCCTCCAGCCCCCCCTGCTCTGCCTCCCCCTGCCCCTACCTCCTTCTGTCTTGGACAAACAGACTTATACAGTGTTGACAGTGGCAACACTCAGTGGGAGGTTGAGGGATACTGGAAATCCCAGCTAAAAGGTGAACTCATTCATTGTGTGCCAGGAATATATGGCTTTTCGCCTGGCACACACTCAATAAAAGCCTCACTTCAATGCTTTTTATAAATAGTGTAAATTCCCTGCCACTGCTGACCTCCATGTAACCTAAACCACTAAATTTCATTTTATCTTTCCTATCTCGTCGTACTAAAAAAAAAGCATTTAAAATCTGTATTTTCTTTTCATCTTCAGATAGATTTAGAGTTGCGATAGTGGAGGAGACAAAGCCATGATTTAATCTGAACAACTTGAGCTGTTTCCCAGCTGGGCTATCAACACTTGCTGTCCCAACAGCGTATAAAACCTGGGATTTAAAACGGTCTGTCTGGCCCTAAATCTGTACTCTCCTGACTGGCATACCTCACACATAGCTGAATGTTGCACACACACACAGACACGCAGAAACACACACTCACTACCTTTAGATGTCCCACCTCCCGCCCTCGCTCCTTCTCTTCCACCTACCACTTCCCCCACTTTCTGTCTTTTTGCCTATTATGGCGGATTAACTTATAATGCTTGGATGAACTTCAGTAAGTGGGGGGTACAAAGTCACACATCAATACACACACAATCACTGGCTGGCAGGCAGATATGGTCACAAGCCCACTGGCACAGACACATGGAGCCTTATGGACTACAGTGAGACACATGCGGGCATAAACACACAGGCCTGTGCACGCACATGCACACACAAACACACGTTTCCATACAGGAACCAGACTCCCATGCTGCAACAGAGTGAAAGGTGCAGAATCCAAACCAAAGCCTCAATTAATCCCCCCCGATCCCTCAGAGATAGAATAATTCAGAGTTAATTACTATTCTCCTGCATTCCGCTCTTTCTTCTCCATGATTTCTAAATCCACTAAATTCCCTCTTTCCCTCAATCAGGCAACCATTCGAATACGCTGTCTGCTGCAGATCCTTCTTTGTCTCTTTTTCCACATTTCTGTTTGTTTTTCCCCGCTGCTCCTCTTATGCCTTGGCAGCTTCTTCTATGCTGTGTCTTGACAGAGTAAAATGAGAAGCAAATATGGTTATGAGCCCTAACGCTCTCCCTCTCTCTCTCTCTCTCTCTCTCTCTCTCTCTCTCTCTCTCAATTTTTCTCTTTCTAACACACACACACACACACACACACACACACACACACACACACACACACACACACCGGTCTTGGCAGCAGCTGACATAGAGTCTGGCATTGAGGTTGTGTCTTTCTGGTTAGAGTTTGCAACCACAGTGAGTTTAATTAGAGTGGAGAGGGACCACATGGCTGGCTGACTGGATGGTGTAAGAGTGAGGATTGGAAAGACCCACTAACAACCACACTGTACAATGTTGGCTGTAAGGACAAAAATATGCCCCCCAATTATGCCCACATAACTAACTGCAACATATTTATAGATGTAGACACTGTAGCTGCACACTCATTTGTATGAAAGCTGTTTTTTTAAATAACTATATGTCACAAACCAATGCCAGCAGCATTTTTGTGCAGATAAGCCCTTATTAGAATGATAAAGTACCCGTGTAATACATAGTTAAGAGCATCCTACATTATTGCTCACATCACATTGTGTTATCTGTTGTGTCACTTTGTATTTTGCTGCATGTGAAGCAAATAGGAGAAAATTTAAAAAGAGAGAATGAATTTCCAATAGGCAGTTTCTATTTTCTGCACCAACACTTCAAGGCAGGCAAAGCAGATAAGATGGAGACAAGAAGATAGCGAGGGGCTAACTCTCACCCATACATGGGTAGGACAAGGAGATGGAAGAAGGCTGTGGTATGCAAACACACACACACACACATATTTACACACCCACTGTGCATATTTCAAATATCAGTCAGCATATGGAGAGAGCAAGCGCGCATATTGTCAATGGTATGCAGATCACGCATCATACATACTTATTTTAACGTTACCCCAAGGGAATATGAGTTTACAAGAGCACACAAGTGCACATCTGAGCTAGCCAACTCCCAGCTGAGTTAACCTTCCAGCATTCCTCACTAATCTGCACCATAATAGCACACCTGTCTCTTCTCCCATTCTCTATTACCTCCACATAAATTCAGTGGAGGCTCAAAAGAGGGGCACAGAGTGGGGCGTACTTAACATTTTCATGAACAGCTGATCCATCCGCTTTTTAAATTATTTTCTTTCTATATGCATCACAGTTTACATTCTAACCATCCCATTCTAGATCTGCTTCCATAAGGAGCGACCTATTTTTTTAAACAAGAGGAGCAGTGGTTGGCCTTTGCTGTAGGGGGCTGTAAGTTGCCTTGGTAACAGACACAGAGGTTATTGTCATAGCTAGACAGGCGGTATTGGGTAAAAGTGGGAAGGACGGGGGGACGAGAGGGTGTTTTTCAGGGGCAGGGGTAGGTCAGAGATTGGAACAGTGCAGGCCAAGGGGTGAATAACTAAAGCAGTGGGCAGGCGGGGTAGATGGGCAGGTCACATTATTATTGATTGCCTGACATTATGTGGACAACAGGGGAGTCCGCAGAGACTGACGAATAAACTGTGGCTTGACATCAAAGTCAAGCTGCTGACACTGAGCCTGCAGGGCAGAGAGGCGGCCCATGGCTGGATTAGAGGTAGATGGATACACATAGGCATGCACATACACAAAAATAAACTGACAATGAGAACACTGCCCACCAGTTACCAGATAAACAAAGTTTGTAACGACAAAGCTTGAAAATGAAAACGGCAGACTGAAACAGAAGGGAATGTCAACCATTAATAATTTTAGATTTTTTTTTTTATGAAGCCACTTCTCGTAAGTTTGACATTTTTCTGACAAAGACGTGATTTTCTCATTTACACATCCACTCACCAGAGACTTTCAGAAGGTGCAATATTCCGATCCTCATAAAATTCCAATCTGCTACCCAGAACATTTTTCATATTCATTAATTCTTCATTAAATTATTATTCATAGCTTGGATGATGATGTGATTAGAAATGAAATGGGAGACAACAGATGAAATAATTAGGTAAATGAAGCTAAGACTTAAATATTCACCATTCATTTTCATTTGAAGTGATTTCTGGGACACTTATCTGGCGAGTCTGCAAGCAAAGTGTAAAATACATCCGACAAGAGAGCAAAGCTGTCTGAGAAGATAACCACATGACTCTCCAGCGTAACAAGGCCACACCTGGTACAGGCCTTTCATCTGGGGGCATTGGGCCTGACTCAGAGGGCCACATCTATCTTTGTCTGGTAAGTGATTGACTGCCCTGTCTAGATGGCTATCAGCTAAGCTAACTGGAGCCTGGTGATAATATCTGGAATGTGTGAAACCTGAGAGAGACAAAACAATATATGTCTCAACCTGCACAGACCTGCAGCTCAAGGAGATGGAAGATAGAGATGCTGTGTGTGATGTGTGGAACTAGGTGGGTGGGGGGTGGGGGGTGAAGGTGAGAGCCTGATGGTTTTCTGCAAGAGACACTGGCGTCAATGACAAAAAGACAAAAATAGTGGGATGTTATCGTGGATGGACAACGAGATAAGGACGAGTATTGGCGGCGACGGTAAGAGAGTAGAGGGTGACAGGGGAAAAGATCAGACAGAGTAAATCTGTATCTGTACTTACAGTATGTGTAAGCAATGGTGGCTAAGCTGTGATACATGCTACTTGCCTGCCATTGGGGGTAATTTGAATTTCAGTGTCCTGCTCAAGGACACTCTGACAACCGAAAGGGGGGTGGGGATCGAACCGTCAGCCTTGTGATTAGTGGATAACTTCCACTACCTCGGCCATAGCTGTAATATCAATAAAAATATCTCAGTCATATGCTGTTCTCCAGTCAAGCCTTTGAACCATCAAACACTTGCAGTCCCTCTCTATATAACCCAGTGTTTCCAAAAGCAGGTTTGACCCATTCTGTACCAGTTTCCTCTGTTCACATAGTGCCATGTCCTTCTATGTTAGACATTTTATATGTGAGAATCTTGGTTAGGGTGAAGCACCAAAATGACTTGGTTAGAATTGCAAAAAAAAAACAAACCCATGGCTTAACTTAAAATACAACTCTTTCCCTACATGTGTGATGCTTCTCCTTCACTTTCTGGGTTACCAGGATGAAAAGTTCCACCCTATGGACATATGAAAAGTCAATTGCAAGGATACACTTCAAAGATGCAGTTTAGTTGTATAGGAATAAAATGCTGTCGAAACTGGGTTGACTGATTCCATTTTCTAAGTTAAAAACTAAGACTTAAAATCTATCAAAAAAATGACCTACACATAAATGCTAATAAAAATAATAACAACTTGTAGCCCTAAGTGATTCTGGCAAATTCTTATTTTTGTAGCTACCGGCTACAAATATATCAAGAAAAGGATCTTCTTCCTCACCTTGCAACTTACATGTTGCAAGAAGCCTCTATGCCTCCATTCTTATGCAAACTCCATGTCCAATCAAGATACCATCTCAAGTAAAAATACATTTACGAAGTCAGAATCACTAAAGCAATGACGTGACGACAGCATGTGACAAGTACAGACTGAAAGGATGGCAGACATTGATAGGAGCTAAGAAAAAACAGAAACATGTACCGAGCAAATGTGGCAAAACTGGCATGAAGAAGCAAAGCTAACCGGCAGCATACCAAGATCAAAAGAAAAATGAAGCAGAAGAAAGGAATCTGTCAGAGTGTCCTTGTATCACTTTAATAATTGCTACCACACTGGCAGACAGGGTGAAGACTGATTTGTTCCCTTGTTTTTATTAATAAAGTGTGTCCTGGAGAACAAAAACGTCAATGAATACTTAAACTCGTTTGACCTGAGAATGTACTATGCTTGAATTTTCAGATTTACAAGCATTTATATGTGGATACTTGACTACAGCATTTCTATTAGCACATAATGTCTGCAGGTAAAATAAAGCTAAGAGTTAAAGTAGCTTCAATTTTCACAAAAAAAATACACAAATAGAACAAACAGAATTCTAATCAAGTTTTAACCTGAAAGAAAATCCTGTTTTCTGACCAAGTCGATGTGCCTTGCTGTGGGTGTTTGCAGAAGCAGATGGTCTAGGTAGGCGTTTTAAGTACTGGTGTTTTAGGATAATGGAGGAAATAAAACATTATAAGGTGGGAAGCCAAGGATGTTTATATGCGTATATCTAGGTGGAGGAGGCTTCTGCGAGTTTGCCGGGGTGTTGAAGCTTAAATATCGGCACCTCTGCGACCCTGGCACCATCTCATCCACCTCCTCCAGTTCCAAGAATCTGGTAATAACGTAGAGACACAGAAACATATTGAAAGCAGAAGGAGGGAGAGTTGTGGGAGAGAATATGGATGGGTGGTTAGGGAAGGAGGAGGAGGCGAATAGTATCAAGGTGAGAACGGTGGGGTTAAACTAAGGGCAGTGGCCTGGAGACCATTGTGAGCAAGATAAAGGTGGCAAAAGATAAATCTGTCAACCAGCATTCTGAACATTTTTTTTTTGCCATTTGTGATAGGCATACGGAAGGGAAATTTACCTCTCTTGAACCCAGCAGTTTCAAATGCCTGGCCAAATCGTGCCCGACAGAGAGTCCAATCTGGCCCACAGGATGACTTGCGTAAAAATTACAGCGAAGACATTAACAGCAAATTGTAAATTTGTAAAATTCTAAATTTAAAATCGTTTCTGGATCTTGACAAGTTGTTTTGATCAAAAAGTCAACTACTATATTGTTCAGTTCCAGATGCATGTGACTAAATGTTTTTCTGTGAGTTGTAATGCACACATCCATCCATCCATTCTCTATACACCGCTTTATCCTCACTAGGGTCACGGGGGGTGCTGCAGCCTATCCCAGCTGACTCGGGCGAAGGCAGGGGACACCCTGGACAGGTCGCCAGTCTGTCACAGGGCTACATATACAGACGAACAATCACACCTACGGGCAATTTAGAGTTATCAATTAACCTCCGGATATTTTTGGACTGTGGGAGGAAGCCGGAGTGCCCGGAGAAAACCCACGCATGCACAGGGAGAACATGCAAACTCCATGCAGAAAGATCCCGGGCTCAGGCCGGGACTCGAACCACAGATCTTCTTGCTGCAAGGCGAAAGTGCAAACCACTACTTCACTGTGCAGCCCGTAATGCACACATGTAAATGGTAAATTTATTTTTCTTAAGAAATTTGACAATGTTCTGTAAAAGATAGTTCATTAAAGGTGCACATTTTCAGAATGCACTTTTTTGCACTAAAATAAAAGGAAAATTTTTGAGTTGTCATTATTTATAAGTTACTGTGCTGTGATTTTACTAGTCCAGTCCATTTGAGATCCAATTGGGCTGTATGTAGCCCCTGACCTAAAATGATTTTGACACCCCTGATTTAACCAAAGTTGCCACTGAGAAAAGAAATGAAGTAAGAGGGTTTCAAACGAAGGCTGAGATAAAAGCAGACATGAAAACACGGCACTGGTTTGAATAAGATAAGCTCAAAGGTGATTTATTGCTGGACCTCCCATCAGTATCATTAAGTTATTATTCATAACACTGGGTTCAAAGTCACAGGCTTGGTCCTAAGAAATATTTGAAAAGATGAGTCAGTTTAGGATCCCAGATTATTATTCTAAATTTTTTTGCTGTTGTTATTTCGTTCTTATGAGTCACCAGTTTTAAGTGGTTTCCTCAGAATGTCCTTTCAGTCTGTATGTCATTTGAAAACATTGCACTTTTGTAAAGCCCAGGTTAGAATACGAAACATTCTGCTGTTGGGTTGGTGGCCCTTAGGCACATTTTGACATTTATGATGGGAAGGAAAAGGGAGGGTTTGAGAGTGGATTGCAGAGGCAGGCAAAAGCTTGTCCATGCAGGTATATAGCAGGAAGGGGTAGAGTGGGGAAAGGGGGGAAAGAACAGGAAGGAGGGGGGATCTGCCAAATCCAGGAAGAAGCATACAGTACTAAAGAAGTGTGACCTGAGGAATGTGAAACAGAGGTAAGCCAAGACAGGAGATGTGGATGCTGTCTGTCATCAACAGAGCTCCAGAATTTTCCATGACTTCAGTGCTCCATCTCCAAGCAGAAATGTAGCTGAAGGGCAGAGAAGCTAACCCTGCATGTATGTAATGAGCTGTGAACTACAGGCGAAGATAACACTTGGAGGTAACACTTACGATTCAGCCACGTACAAGTGAATTCAGATGGGCTTGAAACACCAAGTAGATCAGGGACAAGGTGTTTTCAAGCTTCAAGAAGCACTATATCCATTAGCATCCCAGCGCCAGGATGCTTACCCCTCTTTGTTGTCAAAAATCATAAAAACTGGCTTCTCAATCCATCACATTTCACAAATATACTACCACATGTGGGAGTTGTGCCCCAAATAGTGCACTAAAAAGATTTTAAAATAAAAATTAGACCTGCAGTGCTTCGTTTATTAGTCAGTCAACAGAAAGTTTATTGGCATCTACTTAAATAATCCATCATTACGCCTAATGAATGTCTCACATTTCTAGCAAAAACTGCAAATTAGTGGTTTTAGCATTCAAATGTGATGGGCTGCCATTTCTCTCTACCAAATCTGACTGAGACCAAATAATATTGTCTTGAACTGTTGGCTAAATAAAACAACCCATCACAAGAATACATCAGCTAAGCCTTTGGAAAATTATAGCAGGCACCTTTCACTATTAATGAATTAATCAAGACAGTAAATGGTAGCTCAATCAATAAGAAAATCATGCAGCCCTGATAAAAATGTAACTGTCCTATATGAAAAATGTGTAGGGCTATAAACAGGAATTGCTTTGACTTGCACTATTTGTCCAAATTGTTGCTTTGTATTGAGTACAAAATGCACTAATGCAGGAAATGTAAGTTTGAAACTTGAACAGTTGTACTTGCTGGACTAACTGAAGGCTGAACATGTCCTCAAAAACCACAAAAAAAACCCCCACAGAACTGAACAGCAGGTCTCAGTAATACACAGTTACTGGCATTACTTAACATGATTTCTGCAATTTCAAACTCCTCTTTCCACCCACATTCATAATAACCTGATGGAAAAACACCCGATAGCAGCTTCTGTATTTATCTGATAATGTATTCTGTTTTGGATTGTGCTACACCCGAAGCCAGCTGCTACAAACAAACAGAAGCACTGCAGTGTATCAGTGTTACTAGCTAATATGGTTTATGGGCAGACCCGTGGACCGAGCCTGGCTCAGTCTGATATGGCGACTTGTTTCCACGGTCCACAGCCAGCCAGCCAATCATTTGGATATTGTCTCATGTTTGTACTGGGGGCTTTGGCTGCCCTCTGTGAGTCAACTGACTGATAATCCACTGCAGGAGCTCTGACCACATAGTCGAGCAGGAGCAGCAGAAGACATGAATAAAGAAACAGCAGAGTGAGAGACTGGCAGTGGGATGTGGTATGAGAAATGAACGAAAGACAAAAAAATAAACCTTGAGGAGCGGCAGCGCTGATGGCAGCAGTGAGAAGAGCAACCAAAAGACAAAAGGAACTGGATAAAGTTGAAAGAGTCAACAACAGGGAAGAGTGAGGAGAGAGTGAAAGGAAGAAGCTGTGGACGGTGCTGTAAGCGAACACAAGTAACATGATCTGTAGTCTATGAAGTCCAGCTGTTGCTCCTTTTTCCCAGTTCTGTCGCCATTTTTCATTGCCCTGCTAAATGCGCTGTTCGTGCTGCAGGAGACAGCAAAGAAAAAGATAAAGAGAGAAGCCCAGTGTGTGTGGGAGAAGGCGAAAGTGTTGTGGAGGGGGAAGGACAGGAGGTCCTGTTCTGATACTTGGTTACAACCAAAGTGAGGGAGGACAGAACAGGTGGGTAGCTGCAGGAGGACAGGAGGACAAGTATGCCATTGTTTGGCTGGCACCAGTGTAACCATAAGGCTCACATCTCCTCACGCTGCTCTTAGCACTGAGCTTCTCTCAGCGAATATGAGTTGAGACGTAGCATTAGCTTGGGGGTGACTGCCGCATACTGAGCTCTGACTTTCTTTGCCCTGTCATGCCGATGGTGGGCCCAGCTTCGATGCTCTCCTGAACCATCACACCAACTGCCCCTAAACCAGCGCCAAGGAAACACACACACACACACACACACACACACACACACACACACACACACACACACACACACACACACACACACACACACACACATACAAACAGATGGGGTGACGTTGGGGGTGTGTGTGTGTGTGGGTGAGGGGCTACAGAAAAGGCTGTAGGCGGTTGATGGGAGATTTATTTGGCGAGCTTTACCTTGCTCACTTCCTTGCCAAAGAGAACAGGCTCGAACTTACATCCTGGATCATATACCGCCAGCTGGTGAGCTAGGAGCCTCAACCATGACAGCAGAGTATGACACAATGTGAACAGGCACAGATACTACCATCATTTTAAGACAGAGATGGGGAAAAAAGGAAATGTGGCTATTGTGACATAAAATATGTTGACGTGCCCATTTTTGGTCAAAGAATCAGCTAAGAGACAAAATTTTAATTAATCATTAATCATTAAGAACAAAGAATGAAAGGGGAACAGAGAGAGAAGGCAGCAAAAAGACAGCCCAAAGAGAAGAAAAAATGGAAAGAAAGGAAGAATGGGGAAGGTGAATGAAAGAGGAAAGAAAAGAGAGGTTCTCCTAGCGTGTGAGGCCCTTTCAGCATACTGTGGGTTCTCCTGCAAACCTACCGCTGCTCCATCACCAGCTGGTACTGCCATTGATGTGGGATTGGACACACACACACACACACACACACACACGCACACGCACGCACACACACTTATTTATAACCTCTGTTAAGCCCGGATTCCAGGTTATGTTGGGGTTGCAGCAATGTTCACATGCTCCTAACAGCCTTGACTGCTCCAAGTGACGGGTGCCCACACACACAGTTGAGTCTGGTCCCACACCCAGGGCTGATTCGCACACACACAAAAGCACAGTTTGGTTATTACGGTATGCATTCCAGGAACCACACTCAAACACCCAGAAACTCTCCCTCCCGAAACAACTGCAACTATGTCCATTTATAAATGCGCACAGGTATTCACTAACATGTGGACAATAACACACGCACACAGTTTAAATGTCTTTAAGTACCACTTTTCATCAGGCTCTCCCTTTCGCTGAGCTTCAACATACTGCTTTCCTCAACTCCTTTCATTCTACAGCTCCTGTCTTTTCCATTACTCTCTCCTACTTTTCCTTCCCTCTCTTCCTATGTCTCTCTGCGATGTGCGTAATCAGCCCAGTATTAATACTTGCATTCTAACGGCCTACAGGAATGTCTTAACAATGTAGCATTGTTCAGGTGCAGAGAAAGAAAGACCTCACAGGAAAATACATGAAAAAGTGTTACGGTGAGGAGCCCCAGAGCTTCAGTATATATGAACTGAGGAATTTCCTGGTTGGAGATGAACACAATTCTAACACATAACCTCCACTATGAAAAAGATATACATAGAGTTCAAGCATACTCTCACACATTAGAAAGTCTATGCTGCTTGCTATTAATCAGAAATATTGCTCATGTTTTAAAAAAGTGGTGCAAATTAGGGCTGTAGTAATCACTTTAGATTTCCTAACTCTATTACTACTGTTGCTGGTGCTGTATGTTGCTTTGCTTTACTCATTTGGATATGGAACTGTGGACACAGAATTTCTTGACCTAACCTTAAAATTCATTATTATTTTAGCTGGGACTGAACAATAACATAGTTCAATGCGGGAAAATACTTCTATTAATGTAATGTGGTATTGATTTACGACCCTTTGTAGAAGCAGAGATATTGAAAAGCACTGACATACTGAAGCTTCATCATCCTCCCATCCTCCCTCTATCCCTCCCTTTGCCTGTCCCCCTTTGTCAGACCTTATTATTGAACATGTGTCCTCTCTGCCCCTGCCATTAACCAACCCCACCCTCCCACACTGCTTTCCATGCACAGGCACACACATACACACAATGCACAGTGCACATGCCTGGACTGCTAATTGACATGAGTAGTTGGTGCATCTTTCATCATTCTCCGCAGAGACAAACCTTAAAGTGTGTGTCTGTTAGTGTGTGTGGTGGTGATGTGAGTGGGAAATGGGATCAAAGGGGGTCCTCTAAGCTGCCTGTCCAAGACCTATCAGTCTTTTAAGACTCAATACCACACCCAGAAACGACCAAATACCTCTCTCATCTTTCACAAGTACTACCACATTACTGCTTGGCATGTTCAGCTGACTTTCACTCTATAATTGTTCAGTAAGAGTAATTGTTCATTAAGTTTAGTCTACATGCTGCAACATGCCTTGTGAGGTTGAACGCAGGATGCTCTCAAAGCTAAACACTGGGGTTATAATTACTTTAGGCTTTAATAACAAGACTCTAAATCAATTAGGCACTCTGTAAGTCTGACATTATCCGCACAGAACTATCCATCACGTTTGTTGTTCTGCAAATTGAACAGAAAAATGTAATTGGGAATCATTTAGCCTGATGGAGTCATAATCCAATTGAATGCTATTGATTTTGTATTAAATATTCACATGGACTAGGAGCACGCTTGGACTTGTTTTCTTGCTAGATGGAATCAAAAATGCAACTATGAAACTTGACTCCACTTCTATTACTGGAAAATGGGCAGGAGATATGAAAACAAAAACAAATCTGAGTACTATCTGAACTAATGCAACTTTACAAATACTATTACACAAGAGGAAAGTGACTGTAAGTCAGCCCCATATCGGCTTACATATTGCCATTTGAACTGCAAGTAAAAAATACATAAATCGAAAATACCTTCCCACAATACCTTCTTGAGACACCTTGCTTCTACTGGATCACAGGCTATTTTGATGAGGAGGATACAGGATGCCTGTATTGGGCTCTAACGGGGATGTCGGACAGATGATGTATAGTGTGTGAGGCAAGGTTAGAAGAGCAGAGAGAGATGAGCCTGAAAGATGTTGAGAAGAAAAACACAGTGATAAAAGGGATGACTTACAGAGATGGGCATAAAGTAGGGTGTGGTAAAGAGATCGGCACGCAAACTCCAGCGAGAAATGTAACTAACAGAGAAGTAGAGTCTTGCACTAAAGTTAAGAACTGGATGTGACTTAAGGAGAACATTAACAGTCAGATCATGGTAACTTTACCCCACTACGATTCTCTTTCAAAGTCAAGTTCACACAGGCAGAGAGGAGCAAAGGGAATCTAAGTGCTATGGTCGTTGTTTCAGTGGGGCTTGGGTAAGTAAAACCTCTATAAAACAAAGGCGAGTTATGTCCTTGGGCCAGTTGCCTGACTCTATAGCCTTGTAAACTGACACTGGGTCTGTTCAGTGATGATATGCGGGGCTTGCTCTCAGGTAACGTGGGGAGTCCCCTTTTCTCACACATACAGACATGAAGTCATAGAAAACATCCAACAAACAGAACCAAACACTCACAACGGTGCATGCAGATGGTGTAATGCAAACACCACCTCTGAACCTTACATGCAAACACCTCCACAAGCCCTATACCCTCCTCCACATTCTGCTCCGCCTCCTTCTTTCCAGTGTATAGGATTAATTCTCCCACTCCTGTCTCCCAAGTCCCCACGGCCCAGTTAAAGCAATAAGATCTCATTGTCAAACAGTGACCAACCTCACCAGAGAGGTTAACCACTGCTGCTTAACCATTAACTAGATTAAAGTCGGGGGGGGGGAGGGAGCGCAGGAATGTTCTGACAGATGGAAGAGAGATTGGCCGTGAAAAATGGTTTAAAAGAATGGGTAATCATTGTGGTTTGAGCCTACTTTTGTCATAGTTTGAGTAAATTTGCTCACATACACACGCGCACACATGTAAACACAGAACACTCTGTAGCCTAGTGAACTTTAAGTCACCCTCGTCTCCTGGTTATCATTATATGATACAGATAAGCGAGGGAAAAATTCCTTGAGGTCCCACAGTCATAATTCTGAAACCCCTCCCTAAGTAACAATTCATAGGCAAGAGGGGTCTGCAAGTATCTGTCTACAGTCATAAAATTGTGCCTAAGCAGTATTGGAAGTGCACAAACTATATACAGAAGCCAGATAAATACAAAAAGAATGAACAAGTTACGCTAAGAGTGCATTTACAACACCAGATCGACAGTTTTCCCCACATGAGTTGAAGCCAGTGGTGTGGAAAGACACGAGGTGGTAATGGAACCCAACTGTGTGTGTGTGTGTGTGTGTGTGTGTGTGTGTGTGTGTGTGTGTGTGTGTGTGCGCGCGCGCGAGAAGAAAGGCGGGTGACAGGGCTTTTTTGGAGGGGTATATTCAACAACTGCTGTTGAGGCAACTGTTGATGTCTGAAAAGCAACAGCTTGCGGGGCTCCCAGAGGACCCTCTGCCAGCCAACAGTCAGATGGAGGCTTTAGGGTTGGAGGGGCGCAGGGGTTAGGATTTCTCCTCCACTGCCAGGAAAATGATCTCCTTGGCCACAGATCCAGGCTTCTCCGTGGCATTCCCCATTCTTAATTGGTATTCCTCAATCCCGACGTACTCCGCCTGTCTGATCTTTGCGGCTGCTATCTCTGCCTGTCACTTTTGTTCATTTTATCCCTTCCTTGAAGACTCATTGACAGATCAAAACAACTGGACGGGACACAAGTGGAGCTTTGTAAATCAGTTCTAATCTGTGGCAGACACAAACCATCATATATTCTTTCTGTTTTACGACCCAGATTTGTAAATCTCATGTATAACAGGGCCCAAGCCAATCCTACCGCTTTGTGTATCTCTACACCAAACACACTGAGGCATAGAGGTTCTTATCCACGTCTTGCTGCAGCACTCTCCTGTTAAATGGATTGGCAGCACTTAACCTCGTCAACTGAGAGAGCTTTGTGAATTTTCAATTTTGCTACAACCTTGAATTGCGCTCCCCCACCCTAATTCGCATCGCATACACAGATGTAGCGACAAGGACACACATGCAGGGATGTGGAGCTTCTTTTCAAGGCTGAATTTGAAATTACCCATCACCATCAACTTCCTCCCCTGAGACAAGAACAACAAGACTACACAGGAGCAGCACAATAGTCAGCTGTAATCATCTCTCATCCCATCCCTTGATCTCTTTCTGTCCATCCCTTCCTCTCTGCTTCCTTCCTTCCCGCCCTACAACTCCCACTAATGGCAAGATATCACACCATCAAAGCATCACACAAAACCAGAACTTCTAAAAAAAAAAAATCTATTTCACCTTTCATATCTTAATATTCATTGCAGTGCTGTATTACTTTTTCATCAACATGAAACAACTTCAAATCAAAATTCAAATACAAACTGTGGCAGAGACAGGCAGGGAGGGGGGTGTCGAGCGTAGGAGGACGGTCATTCTTATTTTCAAATCATGAATAGTGTCCATAAATCTTTTGTGGAACACTCTAAGGGTGGGAGTAAAAGCAAACACACGCCCTCACACTAAAACACAGCAGGCAATCTACTTGATGCTATGCAGAGTCATTAACACTGAGTCATGCACAAAAGCGCAGTGGTTGACCCGGGCAAAGACAACATGCAACCACACATAACACGCAACTGGATAATAAAATGTCACTGTAAAAAAAAATGAGAGAATGTAGGGTAAAGGAAAGACATACCAAGGCAGAGCCGGAGGAGACAGACAAAGATAATGAGACGAGGTATCAGAGCCAGGATGATGGGGAGCGAGATGGGAACACAGACAAAGCTAATCTGGAGAAAGGCACCTTTTGTTTATGTATGAGTACCTGCTGAAGTTTGTGTAATCACAGCTTTGGTTGCAGCACTTTTGAAGCTCTTGTGTCGATATGAGAATGAATAAGTAGGGGGATAAAGTTTTCCATCACCGGAAAACTTTATCCATTATTAACTGACTTCACCAGGATTAACCAGCAGCAGTGCATCGTCTGCTGATGCCCAATTGTCTACCAGGGCTGACTGCCAGCTCAACAACCAGGACAGCACCCTATCAAACTGCAGCAGTTGAATGTAACGCGTTATTCACCACAAATGATAAACACTAGTGGACATACGGAAATCCCCTGCTCTGAGAGGATCAGTGAATACTAAGCACAAGTCAACCTGAAAGTGCCCTTTGCTTCAACTGACAAATGTCTGGTGCCCAAAGGTAGTTTGGCTGAGTCAATTCTAGTCAACCCTCAGGAATGCAACATTGTTTCACCAATGATACTGTCTCTAGATATGCTGATGAAAAATGCTTTGTGCAGCTTGTTTGTACGCAGATTACTGCCTGAGAGTTGTGGTCAGGAGGAGGCTTTAAACTGGGAAAGAAAGCTCCTTCCCATAGAATCTGAAGTGATGACAAACAAATACACACATTACAGGGCGAGCTCCAGCATGTCCAGAGGAATGCCACTCTTTCCAGCTCAGTAATTTACTCAGTCTCTGTCACAAAGACACGCATACTGACAAACACAATAATTATGGCCCTTCCATTCCAGGGCCCATTCCCCCAGAGACCTAAATCACAGGGGGGCAAACATGTACATGCTTTCCCGAAGCAGCAAGTGTGTCACTCAGTATCCAACTATAAGGTGTCCAGTGTTGCTTAAGGCCACAACTCAGCATAGTGCACATTAAGTGTGCACTATGCTTGTGGGTGTGTTAATTTGTGGGTGTGTTAATTTGTGGGTGTGTTGAAACTAAGACTAAAAGTAAGTGCTCTGGGGCAGCTGTAAAAAAACAGAAAACTGGTCCTCTGGATTTTACCTTTTCATGGCTAAAGGGCTCTTTTTCTGGCCTAATACCATAATAATTACATATGGCTGCAGGGGGTGCACTTTTGATGCTACGCTGGCGGGGGCACAGAAATTAAAATCGAGGAAATGAATGTGGGAATTAGGGTAGCGTTAGACAAAGAGGCTGACGCTACGTGTTAGAGGCTAACACCTTGAACTCAGCTGATGCTTGTCACAACGATTCTTTCCACTTGTTCCTGACCACTTTGGAGTCTCTACAATTTAGCTCAAACTCATCTGACCATTTGACTCTGCTTTTGTCTCTTTACCCTAACGTCGCTTTGTTCTTTTTATCCCCTAAACTTGCAAAAATCAAAGTCAAAAGAGCAAATGGGGCACTTCTACAATTACTGTGATGTTCCGGCTTTTGTAAGATCTCCATAAAAACACAGCTTTGGCATATTCTTTCCAAATACATTAGGGCTTTGGAATGGGAATAAATTGTTTTCACAATTAGTGTAGCAAAGGTGCATAATCAGACATAAAAAGAGGTCAAACTTCAGCACGTTCCCACTGGTAATTCCTGCGTTGCAATAAAAAAGGCAGTGATTTCTAAGGAGAGTTCAACAGGAGACATGTCTGAATGAGCAGCCAATGCCAAGCTGAGCACCTTGGGATGCTCCAGGTTGCCATGCAGCACATATTTGCGTGTCACAACTCCATACATACAGGCATGAATGTATGCAAATCTATAAGCTTACAAATATGCTCTAAGGTATGTATAGCATCATGTGCATTAGCATAACTTTTGCACTAAACAGACTGAGAGCATGTCCTGCCAAAGTTTCTACTGCAGAGCCAGATGACTTCCGGTTGCCTCCCAGCACACATAAATGGGAATAAAAAATTAGATAACACAATTACATGGCTTTTCTTGACTTTCCTACTGCTACTAAATTAAATTATTCAAACTCTGCTAAAAATAAAGGATGGACTGTGTGTAAAACTGCTTTTCTGAACCTCAGAAATAGTAATATTTTCATAGGTGCTCCTTTAGCAATCATTATACATGAGAAAAATGTTGCTTGGGTCTGTGTGCATCACATGATGAAGATGGAAGGTGCAGTAGCACAGTGTGGCCATTATGACTTAGTCTACCATGGCCTCCTCTCTCTTTTCCTACTTTGCTCCCGTCAGAATTATTGCGGCCACTAGAGGACCGAATCAAAATGAAGTATAATTATGGGCCCTGAAACGCTAACAAACTACTGATGGGGTCGTGTTTTTATGGCAGCACAGTTACAGACACATTTATAGCAGACAGCTTACATCTGGGTGTCATGTGCTCCTTGTACGGAAATAAATGACCAGTTATCAGCAACTGCTCAGCCCCTAGTTCTGTAGTTCTACTCTGCTCAATTCTATGCTCAACACTAACATAGTTGGAAGTTGCAAGTGTGTGACCAGTCCTTTTGAGTACGTAGGCCTGTGTGACACTTTCCCACTGAGACCCAACAAGAGCTGCAGTTAGTAGACAAAATGAGGGGGGGGGAAAGAGATTTCAATAAAGAAGAACTTCGGCAAGAGTTCTTCTTTGAGAAAACAAAGATTCTTCTTCCCTCAGACTTGAGTGGACTCCGGAGCAGCAGGGCGTGGAGCGGGTGGGGGTGGTGGAGCTAGCAGTGAGCTCAGCACCTGGAACCAAGCCTTTAAATCAATGCGCCACAGCTGTGTGATATACGGCACTGCATCCATCAATTACTTTTTAGGTACCTGTTAAAAGGCTCCACGAGAGGCAGACAGACAGCAGAGCACAACAACTGTCTCTGGGACCAGAGAGCAGGTAGGGTGCAATTATAAAACATGCAGGAAATTAAGCGGGATAAGCAGGAACTGAGGGGTGGAAAATGAGGAAAAGTTAGGTAAAATTTAAAGCTGAGGAGGATATAAAGAAATCCATGGTTTTGCTATATAATAAGGGCTGAGATAATACTGTGAAGTAGGGAGAACAGTGAGAAAGAACAGAAGAGAGAGAAACAGGGGAGTCACCAGCTCCAAAGCCCCACCCTTTACCTCATAGTGCTTCATATCACCCCAGGCAGATCACAGCAGAGCAGCAGATAACTTTTAGAAAACGCCCAGAAAGACTTCTTTCAAACCTGATTTTTTGCATACACATAATTTAAAAAACAGCAACTTGGGTCTTGATCAATATTTTTCTGCTAAACAATGAAAATGTCACATTAGACAAATGTATCACACATTCTAAGAATAGTATGAAATTTTACAGTGCCAGTAAATTGCCTAGAAAAAAAATCATCAATACAACCACAATGTTCAAAGCAGCATTACTCCCTGAGGAACAGTTAATAGGAGAGATAAGCATCAAGCACATTGAGGTCAGCAACAAATCTAAAGAACAACTCCTTAAACAGCAGGTTTGGTCACTTCTCACGAACTTTTTCTTTGCCAAATATCACATAAGGCCAGTGGAGTTGAATTTAAATTGGCTTAGTCTCTATAGCTGCAACCGGCGCTGCAGAGGGTGCTGAGGGTGAGGTGCGTTGCCAACATGGGAGACATAAATCCCGCAGATCAGACATCAAAGCGCTGGAAAACTGCACCACAGCAGCGCGGAGGAGACGGACTGAGACGAGCAACATGGTCTTCACAATAAAAGCTTCTCACTCAAGGGGGAAGAGATTGATTGGGGCGAAGTGGGGAATTTTGGTAATTTTAATTTTAAAAGCTTTTTCAAAACTGTATCTTTGTCATTATTTAATCGGGGTTCTATTTAGGGACTTCTGTTTTGTTTGTTTGTTTTTTTTGGCTCCATCATACTGTGGCCACTGAACTGGCAGCGCAAGTACCGCAGTCCTGTGAGCTTAGAAGTGCACTCAAGTGCGGAACCGAGACCCACCGCACATTTACAAAACTGTTTACACCAAAAACACCGTCGTTGGTTACATTGAGTCTGCGCAACACACTGCAGATTTATTTCTCACAGTCTCTGCTCAAACAATCATGTTCGGTCCATGTTGACTTCGCGCAAAAATCTACCTGCTGTATGCTTGCTCTGGTTTATTTATGTATTTTCAAAAACCGGCAACGTGTTGCTCAACATCAGCAAACACTACATAAAATGCAACCAAACCACAACATGTTTGATTAAACCTGTGCGCAACTACAAAAGCAGGTTTCTGCTTAAAGTAACGGACTTCTGAAAGTCGAATCCGCGAACGAGGAAAAGTAGACATTCGCAGGACGGGGGCATGAAAATCCAGCCAGACCCGTGCCAAAAGCATGACAAAGTTGCTGACAAGGTGTGTAGTATTCACAAGGGAGCGGGAAATATTAAAGAGACTTACCTTGAAATGCCCAAAGGAGCAAGGTGCACAGGAGCGACGCGCGTCCGAATGTTATCCCGTCCATGGCTGCTTTACTGACTTCTTCAGGGAAAATTTCACTTTGTTTTTGCTTGTAGAGTTTGAAAATCTGGCACTGCAGCAAGTCTTTTCTCTTCTTTCACTGCTCCAAAGCTTTCAGGACCTCTCTCTCTCTCTGCTAAAGGAGTGCCTCTCTCTCACACGCGCACACACACGCAGAAATCTGATGCTGGTGGCAGTCTACTTGGTTGATATATTTGCACAAAAGGTGACCCCCTCTCCTCCCAATACAACCCCCTCCTCCCTCCTTCTCTCTCTCTCTCTCTTTCTCTCTCTCTCTCTCTCCACCTCACTTGCAGAGAAAAGACCTGCTTGACTAGGTCTACTGGGGCCTGCAGGGTTTCTTTAAAGGAAGTTAAAAGTGATTTTATCATGAGGCTCGCCGACTCACAGCAACTCAAAAAAAGCGTACCCTTTAGACATAAAATCTAAGTTTTATAAGGGAGATGTATAAAAAAAGAAGAAGAAGAAAACTCACAGCCAAACTAAAAGTACATGCTTCGTTTCAGTCCCTATTAGCACTATGGTTACTTTATTGCTAGTTGAGCGTATTATTGTAGGCTTTGTCTCCCGGTTGGGAATGATGGACAGAGCACCAAAAGGAAGAAGGAAAAAATGGCCTTCTTAAAATAAGCTGTAAAGGCAATTCGCTGTTGATTAAGTCCGAGTATTGAAAGTACATTCATCTACTATTGGCTACTAAATGGCAGGGTAATGGTCATCATTCAGGGGTCTTGAATGCACCCCAAAACTCACTGATTGGAATAAACAGTCAGCTTTTTTTTAGCCATTGCGCTCTATTAAAAAATCCTTCTCTGGATCAACACTCAGCATAACCTTTCCCAACTTGCATATGTCTCCAATAATGATTTTCATTTCCAAAGCAACTGGAGGCCATTTCTTGGGAGTGGGCTAAGCTGTCTGTCATTGACAGACATACCATTCATTCCTAGACATGTAATCCCTTCAGAATCTGTTTGGGTATTTACCACAGTATGGTACAGTGCATTTAGGCATTTACAGTTCAGATATACAGTTATCAAGAGGATCTAAGTGGCTTAGTCACCATACTATAATATGTCTGAGTGCTTAGAGTGGTTATTGTTTGACCTATGAAGCCAATTCATGCAAAATCCCATAAACATAAACACTGAAAACATAAATCACTGCAAGTCCTCCATAAGATAGCCTAATTGTATCAATGTCCAACTCAGTGCATAACACAACCTAATATGTGCTTGCAGTTTCTGTCTGCTGGATAGTGGTTGAGTATAGAGCAGCACTAAATAATCTGCACTCCCTGCAGGTAATAATAGTCTCTTGCAGAGCAGTTGCATTCAGAGATACACATTCCAAACATAGTTGGTTCAAAACAGCTGGTTAATATTTTCTCAGCCCTGTTCAAAGAGGAGAAGTGATCCTTACAACCTGCTTCACTTCAGCTTATAAGATACACATAAGAGTCACCTCTACGGACGAGATCTGATAGTTGAGCTGCCTGGAATGCACACACACAGCTGTTCTACACAGAAAGAGGACGCTGGCAGGAGTTCATAAAAGCTACTAAGACTGTGATGGGGAGTGAGGTAGCCAGTTTTCCCTCACAGCCCTTCCTTCTCTGAAACTCTCTTGCGCCATCTATTCCTGGCTCTGACAGCAGGGGGGGAAAAAGTCTTCCCACCAACTATCTAACATCAATACAGCCACTCATCCCTGATATCGACCTAGTCATAATCATCGCTCCATGCTTAGAGACATGAGATCCACTAACAACTCTTCTGTCCCATGGTGAAGGACTTAGAGCAGTGTAACCCTTCCAGTACCTTATATAAGACCTTTACCATGCTGCATAGCTGTGGATAATGCTGATTTAGCCAAGCACAGGCATTTTTACGTAAGACTTTAGTCAGACATACGGTAGCTGTGATTTACAGTATTGGCTCATTACCTAATGGAACTGCAGCACTGGAAGGGAGAGGAGAGTTAGTATGGAAGAGGACAAATGGAGCCACAGAGGAGGAAAGTACATATAAAAGCAAAGGAAAGATGAAGGTAATATATTCGTGAGCAGAAGGGAAAGAGAGGGATTAATAGAAACAGGGTGAAGATTAAGAAGGGAGAAAGGAGTAAAGAAGAATCCTCACAGTTATTCTTAACATAAAGTAAATAAATTTGGTATTTTATTTAGTCTTGGTGGCAACAAACTGTTCACTGTATCAGAGTTCAGACTTGTTTAGTTAGCTACAGCTAAATCAAAAGTGAAACATCACAAGAAGGAAGTCCTGAACCGGATTTCTAAAAATGGCATTTGTCAAGTACACACAACACAGTTAACCCTAACCCTATATTTTAAAGAGACCAGGTAGTTATTCATTTTTTAAACAAACTGTGTTGTGTGTACTTTGATGTAACTCTTTAAATGCAGAATACAATTTATATGCTGTTATTTTTAAACCATGGTCTCCATGCTTGGGCTGAAGTTTATGAAAGTAAAAGTTATCATACTGTTGTCATACAATGCTCAATGTTCTATAACTGACCCAACATAAGGCCAACAAGTCACAATTCATAAAGAGGCAACTGCTTTATTTCCAGCCTTTTATTAAGACAATTGCTGTTAGGCTCTTAATGCTGCCAATGTACTGCCTTGTTTTTTAACAACTGATAAAAGATTTTTAATGTACTCGTCTATCAACCCATTTTATGCAGCTACCTGGGGCCCAGGTTGCTGCAAGGGCAGACTATGTAGGTACCCCACATATCTGTGTCCTCTGCTATGTCCTTCACCTTCCCACAAGGACTTTGGTATGTTTCCAGATGGGCAGGATTTATTCCCTGCAGTTTGCTCCAAACAGATTTGGATAGAATACTTCCAAGAGAGAGACATAGAGATGGCATTCTGTTCTGAGGTCTAAACCCCTGCAACTTGCTCCTTCTAACAGGAAAGACCATCTGTGCTACTCCATAGAATACCCTGGCTCCAAACACTACAAAGTAAAATGTAAGCTGGTTGAACAGTTAGCTCATATTATGCTCGCTATCCAGATTTCTACCCATACAACAAGATTAAAAAATAGAATGGCTAACAACTTAAAAGCTTGGCTGTCAAACTCATGTCTCTTTAATGCAACAGTCTGGCAGATTGCGCCACTGTTGAAATCATTCCAATCTGCCTGTTCATGCCACACTTTATCTTACAATAGCTTACAAATAACACAGAGAGACACTTGACCTTCTCAACTCGGAAAATCCAACCAAAAGAAGGCAATCCATCATTTTTCAGCAGAGTGCTATGGGTTTGTAGGCGCTTGTATGCAACTGCTTCACACTGCCGCACCACCCATTAACATCCAAAAGTGCACACATAAACCAACAGGAGTTTATCAACAAATACCAGAAAAGTAGTGCAGAGATCACTAAACAGGACACTCCCTACTCCTAAGTTATACTTAGAGAATAAGTTCATTAACAACAGCTGGTGACAAGGCTGACATTTTCAGTCCAGGTGTCCAAAAAACACAAGATTTGGTTTAGTCCTTATAAACCATCTGTATCTTTTCAGAACTAATAAGTTGGTCCACTCTTCCACAACCCAGATGCAATCTTTGTTGTTATTCATGAATTTGAAAGTCGATTTCCTTACAGTGTATGATCATCTTCGGGTTCTAGATTTCAAAATCTGGAATTACCGTACATGTCTGCCATTGAATAGGCACAGATGATTTAAGACCACCTCCAAGTCCTAGAGTGTCACCACCTTGAATTCCCGACACATTTGCTTCAACAAGTAAAAAAGTTGTTGTCCTTCCTGTCTTGCATTAATTTTTTTTGCTGTTGTCCAGGACAAGCTAGCCTGAAGCTCTATAGAAATATAGAAAAGCCCAACATTTACTAGCTCGTTCTTCACCATCTTACTTTAGCGTGTGTGGACGTTAATGTTTGCTTAACACAAAATACACCCGATACAGGTGGGAATGTCATTATTTTTCTATATATTTAGTCAAAAATTAATGTATTAAACAAATCCATTTTTTTAATCTGATGATGACACAAGATTTTAAAAAAAAGATTCCTATGTCATTGTTCGATTTCTGATTCATATTCTTCGTTTTCTCTATCTAAACTTGGCGCCTACATTACCAAGAATGCAATTTGGCTGCTGACAGAAGACAAGAAGACAAAGATGTCAGAATGTGCATGGCTCCATCTCAGGCCACAGGGGAATTTGTACTTTGAGGACCATCAAATTACAATTTATCCCAAGGGAAACATTACAGTCTCTAGCAACTTTCATGGTAATCCATACTGTAGCTGTTAAGACACCTCATGTAAAAGTACAAAACCACTTGGGATTCATCCTCTGGGCACTATTAATATCTGTACAAGATTTCATTTCAGTCCATCCAGTGGTTATTGAAATATTTAATTCAGAACTTCAGTGGTGGACTGACCAACACATTAGCACCGCAGCTGTAGAGCCACACTACTGCAATTATTAGTAAGTAAGGAGACATTTGTTCTGTATGGCTGTCAAATGGCTGCACATTTGCTGAGATGATATAAAGCACACGTGAACATTTGTCAGCACTTTCAGGCACTCGTTGAACGTCCATATAAGAAATCTGTCACCTATTCAAAACATAATTCTGACAGCCCACTTTATAGTCTCTTGTTTTATGTGCTGTTCCACCCCCACCCTATGTCAAAAATTAGGCTACCTGACAGAGAGAATATTTGACACATCAGCCTAAAGCAAGGGGATAAAGAGAAACAGAGACATGGAGGCACTACAAAGGGAGCAGAGATGTGTAATGAAAATATAATGAAGAGAGCAGATTAGAAGTGGAAGAGGAGGGGAGAAGTTTAATTCCAAAGTCAGGGGATGGGTAACATATAGCCCCAGGGAATAATAGCAAAGTATAGGCAGAGAGAAAAAAGAGGGGGAAAGATAAAAATTGAAGGTAGCTGTAATCTTGTATTAATTCTCATGTCCCAATATTGCATGGAAGAATGAATGATGCACTGAGGCTCCATCCTTCATTTCCCCTCATGACTCTTTGATCCACCCCTTTGTTTTACTCTTAGTCTCTCTTTCTTTCTGTATCTTTGTCCACTCCAATCTCTCTATATATCTCTATTACCCCCTTCATTTTGGCCTCTTTCTCTTTGGCTGGGCTGGTGATGATTACATAGCTGTTTTCCAAGCATTGATACATAGAGGAGTGTGAGTCACAGTGCAGGATTTGCACAGTGATGAATCAATTCAGTTTCACATTTGCAGCCAAATGGTTGTGATGAGCAATAGACCAAACAATACAGTCAGTAAAATGAACTACTCAACATGATTGACCCTGACATCATTTCTGTTTTCTCTCCCAATGGCTTAGCTACCTTAGATGTACTAGATTTAATAGGTTTGATTTCATTTAATGGGCCTTACAACAGTACTTTGGTACAAAACATCTCCGGGCTGTGCGGATGCAGTGTTAGTTATAGCAAGATCAAATGAGCCACACCATTTTGTTTATATCCCCTGAAGACTGTCATTGGGACCGTGCCTTCTAATGTGTGTTTGTGTCTATCACAGTGGATTCTGCCTGACTGTGTACCCAGCACAATACCACCCACTCCACCAGTAACTCAGTGAAAGGGAAATCTGTCATACTCACTTTAGGCCGGGCCGTACAGGAAATGGTGCTGAAAAGTATGGCAGTCATATTCCCACCTCTATTTAGAGCAGGTCACTGTGTCATGAGGGCCATCTCTGTGGTCAACTGCTGGCAGCACCATTTACAAGAACTGGATTGTACAGACACAAGGAACAATTGTAATTTATGCAATTCGGTTTTCATGGTATTAGACGGGTGGCTGCATTCAATATGCACACAGCCTTTTATTATTATGCAGTTTAGAATTTGGAAGTTTGACCTACTCTCCCCAGAGATTATGTGTTATGTATAATTTACAGTCAAATCTTAGAGCTACTCCATACACAGTGAATAATGAAACTGCTCTTTCAACACAAAATGACAAATACGTTTGGGATTAAACTGGGATATTGAGCACACTTTCTGATTTGTCATTAATTGCATAAGCATTCACATATATGTATTTTCATACAAAACCTGTCTGACCCCCCTCTGTGCCATCATGTCAGAGACATTCCCAAGCCTCAAGAAATATAATTTTCCGCACAACACAAATAAATCATTTTGTAACTGTATTTTTTTTTTTTATTCAGATTGGCTCAGTATTATATTTATTGTATATATGGGCCCCTGAGGAAAACAGCTATAATCCACAGAAATTTGTTTTTCTCTAGAAAACCCAGCAGATATGTTTTATTTTTACAAATCACTTTTTTTAACATCAGGCACATGATTCATTACAGTGATGGTCTATATTTTTCTAAGCATAAAAAAGTCAAACTTATCAACACATGACAACGGTGAAGTTTTTATTTTGGGCTTCATCTGATTTAAGCTCCATTCTACAGTTGGTTAGAGGCTTGTGTCACACTATTAATGGGCAAACTAAAATGCCACCTTTCATCATGAACATAGGTGGTGATGTTATCTTTAAAGCCAAAGGAAGCAGTTAATAATCAATACACACCTAGTTTGTAAGCTACTTTTTTGAGAGGATTTTCTCATGAAATACATTTAAAAGAGCAAACCGCGTATCTGCAATAACTAATATTAAAATGCAAAGACGTGCTGTTTAACTTGAGAGACTACTGAAAATCAAATACCCCAGAGTTTATTATTTAGATTTAATTTCATGTAGCATATCAGGCTTAGTAATGAGAACTCATCTTCCTGTTATTTAATTATCCATTATAGTGTTCTCTTATTTATTCACTATATTTTTGCTGATCAAAATGCAGTATAAAAAATAGAGGCTTATCTACTTGGGGAATAAATTAAGTCAGGCTGCAAAGAAGGCACAGAATGAATAGCTGAAAGAGCTTCAAGAACAGGGACATAAATATGACTTTTTTTAACAAAACTCTGAAAAATTATATTTCATGCTTTTTATGCAGCTTCCTCTTTTATACTCTCGAACCATAGTTGGCTTTTCTTCAGTCATATTTTTCTGTAATGCATGTAAATGCAGCTTTCAGAAGAAAATTAATTAGGAATCAGCTCTTTGCCTTCAAAGTCTCTGCTTTGCACTTTATGTTGCTTACAAACACACACTTGCAATCCTCCATGCCTGCTGGGCTGTGTGGACTTTATCGTGCCTACACGAACTCTACGTTGGCGTCGTCTCTGAATTCAAAGCCTCAGGCTTTGAATATGAAAACATAAACCATTTTGTAGAATATTAATCATCCTTTGCCTCTGAATGAATTGCAGGCAATTGCAGTTTCTCTGTGTCCTCCCTGAGGTTACAATAGAAATGAGAAAGTGTTACCACCTCTGTCAAACTTAAATGGTGTATTTATATGTAGAAGAACATTTTTATTTGTATGCTTACGCTGTCCTGGTGGGTTTTCCTGATGTGACCCAAAGCAATGTTATCCTGTAATTTAAAAGGCCTTTGCTGTTTGCAATTTCAAGTAAACACAGTTGCTTGTGTAATCAGTGACTGGTCAAACATGTTGTGCAGAATACAATGATCCATAATCTATAATGAAATGTTCAGCATTCAAACATTTCTGCTCTGACAAACATGGATGCTCTAATGATTACACATTAATCACTGAAACATGAAATAACTGAATCTATAGATAACAGAAATATTTTTTTCCAACCACATTCTCTAAAATGTCAGTATTAAAATTCAAAATCAGTGAAAGGTGATGTCTTACTGATGCAGTTTTCTGATTTAGTAGCTTAGTAGTACACTAAGTAGGAGGAATGCTGAAGCTCTTAAATACAGAACTTATGTTTACAGGGAAATTCAATCACAATTCAGTCAATAGCTTATGATCTGTGGGCCTGTTATAAAACCTGGTGGTCTCAACACCTCTGACTGTTTTTCAACTGTGTGCGCATGTGTGTGTCAGCTGTAATCCAAGGGAGGGACCCATCTGTGTGTGTCCAATGAAGCCTGAACCATTACATTTCTACTGATGTGGCCCCACACGACAGGGGCCGAGAGCAGACCATCCCCAGGGACATACAGTTCCAGACTGTCTCTTTCTCACAAATGCACATAACAACAAAACACCAATCTGATTCATCTACTAACCAGCATACAAATCCTTAAACATTCTTCCCTAGGTCTGTCTGTCAGACTCCAGAATCTTCTCCCTCACTCATCTCTCTCTGTCCAGATTATCGGGAACCCCTTATCCACCTCTCATATCCACTCCCCTCCCCTCCCTTTCTCAACTCTTTAGAAACTACCTCTTTCTCATCCCCTCTTGTCCATAATGGGGGGTAATTATGGCATTACTGCCACAATGACCATGCAGTGGGGGCTGAGAAACTGTGACACACGCTCATGCACCATGGCCAAGTGTTGCCATCAATACGGATCTCTGCGACTCCACAGGAGAGCATTAAGCGGTGGGAGGGCAGAGGAAGGAAAAGTGGAGGATGGAGGGCATAAAATTAAGAGAGATGGTGCTGCGAGTCAATTAGTGCAAAAGGAGAAGGCATTAGAAAATCTGTAGATGAAAAAACGAGTAGGCATGGGCCGGTTTAATGTTTTAGGTTAGAGGTAGCTTTGAAAAAAAAAAGGAGAGACTGAACACAGTTGGGATCATAAAAAAAATAATGAAGTGAAGGAAAAGGGTGGCAGAGCCTGATGTGTATATTGACTTGGGATAGTAGATAAAGAGAGTGCAAGAGAAGAAGAAAAGCAGAAAGAGAAAGTTTGTCAATAAAAGCAACAGTGAGCACTTGCAAGTCGGTGGGCCCCCATTGACCAGCTGTGCCGTTTGTCTAGCTTGGCTTACTGGACTGGGCAGACCGTTTGGCATGACGGGATTTAATGCAACTCCATAGTGGGTTGCCAATTGGAGTGAAACTGGTCGCAAGGCTGTATATCACACTGCTGCGACTGAAACAGTGGAGCCAGCCTCATATGTAGGGGGGAGCTTCCCACTACATTAATTTCTAGCTGAAGCGTGTGCACAGAGGGAGCATGCCATTTTTTGTGATTTTAGGGACATCTTTTAGAAAAACACTGAAGTTCAAGGAGTAGACACTGACTACCACATTAAATATTAAATAGCCATATTAAGTGGTCAGCGTGTTTAGCCAGACTTCATTGTCTTCTTATGAGCGAATTACTTCTGCTGCTGAGGCTGCCTGTTCAAATCAATATTTGTTATTGCAATCAATTGGGAGCAGATGGTTTTTGCCATAAATGGATTCAGCTGCAACATGAGCGGCTGGCGCTACTGCACTTGAGCAGAGTGCAGTAGAGGCCCTGTCCCACAACAATAACATCAATTAGTGTGTATGTTCATGAGTGTCTTTGGGTCTGTAACCCTGATTATAGATGCTGCTGGCAGATCACATGACTGCTCAAAGTCCATTGTGTTCTGTCAGCCCAAAACAATCCTCCATATTCACTGTTAATCAGTCTTGTGTGACTCATAATGGACTTCCAGAGGAAAGCAGAATTCTGATGTCATCAGCGTGGTGCTTTCTGTTAGGACTCATGCTCAACGATGACCTCGTCGCCATTTGTCATCGCTGTCAGGATCTGAGGGAGGATGACACAGCGCTGGACTGCGGGAAGAGAAGAGCAGACAGACTCTGATCAGAATGCATCATACAGTCTATGATCATGCTCATGAGGCACACAAACAGAAAGCATATGAAACTGGATCTTGATGTTTGGTTTATTGATTTGGTAGTACAGAGAGTGAATCATCTCTTGTTAGTCAGTATGGGATTGATTATTTACAACAAATCTGTTTGAAGGTTTCTAATCTTTGAAGCAGTTTGAATTGTAAAGAACTCATGGCATTTCTTATTCTGTGTTTTGTGCTGTTGTGTTTTCTGTTTAGTCCAGACTACAAGCAGATTTTCAATTCAAAAAAGGTCCCGTTGAAATATTTCTTAGCATGAAAACAGAATCACCAAGAGAGCAACATTGAATACAATGGTCTTCATGTTCATGATTTTAAGAAATACCTCTGTGCCAATGTGTAGCTCAAAACTGATATTTTGAAACTGTGTCTTTGTTGTGAGAATGATCAGTGCTTCCCCATGCTTAAAATAAAGAGATACAATCCTCTTACACCAGTGCTCTTATGTCAGTATACAAACCTCACTTCTGCTGCCGAGTTGCATTGTTTTGATTTGTCGTGTTTTGTTTTACTTTGATCGTGCCGTGACCTATCATTTGATTGATGGAGGCCATTTTCCTGTCATTTTGTTCTTGTTTGGAAGGTGCTGTGACCTGGAAAAAAATATTTCATCTTCTTTTGTTGACTTGTATTGGGTTGAATGACAATGAAGTTAGGAAGTGCTGCTTTGCTTTATCACATAATCTTTCATTTTTCTGCTTATGGTGTCCCTCTCTCTCTCTTTTCCTCCTCCTCTTCCTCCCTCTCTCCTGCCCATCTCATGTCTGGATGTACATTCTGGAAAAAGTCAACTCTTGCTCATCTACATGCAAAGCGCCTTGGTTCCAGCTGTGAACAGAGGATTGAAATGGAAATGGGAAGGGGAGAAAGAGCAGATTACGCCCCTCAAACGCATGCACTGCCTCCTGGCTGGCCCACCAGCTGAGTAGAGAGAGAGAGAAAGGAACATGGGTGGGAGGATGATGGAGGTTAGGGGGGAAATGTAGGAAACAGAGTTAGACAACAAAGTCAGAGTAAGGAATGATGTGGAATGGAAAGAAGCAAGGGTAAAAAGTGGAGGTAATTTTGGGAAAATGTACAAGACGGAGAGGGCAGAACTAAAATGGTAGGAAACTAGATCAATACCACATACTCAAAGGTGCCCACACACACAAACTCTAATGGATGAGATGAGATTCATGTGAATGAAGTCAGATTGGCCTGAAATATGGTCAGACCTTGAACTTCTGCAGTTGCTTTGAAAAACCAGACAAGGTTGAAAGCGATGATTAAGTCAGTATGTGTGTGTGTGTGTAACATTATACACTGTGCTACAAACAACACAGAGATACATTTTGCCCGTGATAAACACGCAAGGCTTGAATGATATCAGCAAAGTTAAAGTACACTGGCTACATTGTGCTGCTAAGAAATGGCACTGAGGGAGAAACATTCAAAGAGTCTCATTTGAAAGCTCCAAAAATCTTCTGATTGTTTTGTAAATTGACTGAAATGATGGACGGATGGTCACAGGATTTATTGTCTTTACATACCAATCAAAATATTGAAATTAACTTTAATTTAACACGCATTTTCCAAATGTCAGGGGGGCTTCGAGTTTGATAGATTACTATTCATGAGATTCCTGTGCCCTGGTGGCACTGCAGAGAGATGTGTATTGACCTCAGCTGGAGCAGCCAGATGGGAGACAGACAGAGTGACACAGATTGAGAAAAACTGTATAATGTGGAGTGAAAAAATGAAACAATAAGAAGAGAAAATGAGAAAGGGAGAAACAAGAAGAACAATTTCTCTATGTGGACCCAGAAAAGCATGACCCCGTGCTTTGCTGACTGCCCATTTTGAACTGGCCCAGAGGGTACTTAACAATGTTAGCTGGATGTTGCACCAAACCTCTGCCACAGCAGGACCTGGCTGTCAAATTAAGAGCTCGCTCAGAAGACGGGTGCCTGTGGTGTGCCTGGACAGCCATGGAAGAAAAGCACAACTTTTATTATTGTTGTCAAATGTAGCTATTGGTCTCAGCTCTCTCACCCTGAAATCATAAATCCAACGATCCCAAATGGCTCCCGATCTTGCCTCACAAACCAGCAGCTGGAAAATACAGCATCTGAGTCAATATGTGATGTTAGAATAGTAGTGTGAATGTGCCGAATTAGCTTGTGCAGCTAGCTCAAAAACAGAAACTGTAGTGCAGAGGCAAGAATTTTCTCAGGAGATGTTTTGATGGAGACTTAACAAGAAGAGGAAGTTTTGAAAGCAACTCTGAAGTTAATAAGATTTTCACTAATGCAATCTCACCTCTCTGTCACACTGTTGTTGCACGCATAAATTTGCACAGGCAACGTCCAGGATTTTCCCTCACACTTTCCTTCTCTATCTTTCCACTGCCACACACAAACACAAAGAAGACAACAGCACAATGATGGCATTTTTTTTTTTAAAGTGTGCTTAGAATGAGTCACAAAGGATGATAAAATAGAAATCCAGAGATGAAGATCTGTAGGAAAAAAATTAGGTAAGGCAAAAAAAAAGGAATGTATAGTATGTACAGAGAAAGCAGAGCAATGTTTGATGGAAAACAAGGATATAGGAGCTCAAGAAGACAGACTGGAGGTGAGGTAAGATGGAGAGAAGAGGGAAAATAAGGGCATGCTGGAATTTGTCCAGGTAGATGGGAAAGGACATCAGATGGAACTGAGGAGGTCACTGTGTGAAAGAGACGTGTAGCATACAACAGTGCAACAGAAGCCTAAAATGAGTTTTTTAACCTCCGCGACCCTGGCTGCACAACAAACTTACTTGTACACTCACATGGAGGCATAAAAACAGAGCGTACTCGGGCTGGGTTTCATGAATGACAGTCTAGAAAATGCGAACATGTACAGTCAATATTGTAGAGTGTGGCAGTGTGCTACTGAATCTGTGAGCCTCCACAGTTTCATCTAGTTTACTTGCCAAAATTCAATTGGGAAACATGCAAGAAAGTCACAAGATAATCACATTGAAGCTGTACACACATTGGCTGCATGTGAGTTTCTGTAGTTGTGCTGTCTCCAATTGACAATGGAGACAGCAGCAAAATGTGGAAAGACTGCTGGGAAAGATGTCTTTTGAAACAAATAGAGCAATACATAAAGTGTTCTCACAGTGTGGTTAAGTATGCCTTGGACTTGATCGCAGAGACTGCTGCTTACAAAATGCGCCAAGCAAGAGGGAAAATCGAAAGCCAACCGAAGCAAATGCCTGACACCTCAAGAAAAAAGGAAGACTACTGCTGATATTCAGACAGATATTAATGCTTCTAGATCAGAATCTGAGAAAGTCTCCAGAATGACCATAAGCAGATGACTGAAGGAACAATGCTTAAAGGAAAGAATAGCTGCTAAGAAGCTATTATTGAGGCCTGCAAACATCCAAAAATGCCTAAAATTTGCCAGGAAGCACAAACACTGGACTGTAGATGACTGGAAAAAGGTACTCAGCGTCGTCATCGTCGCAGATAAGCTGGAGAATGTTTTGCCCACAGTGAAACACAGTGGAAATTCCACTATGGTATGGTGTTCCATTTGTGGAAACGACATGGGCAAATTAGTTAAAATCCATGGTATCATAAACAATAAGGTCTACCACAGCATCTTGGTGCATCATGGAATCCCTTTTAGATTGATCCTGATTGGTCATGGGTTCATCCACCAAGAAAACAATGACTCCAAGTGAACTTCAAAGCTGTGGGGAGACTACTGGACCAAGAAAAAGGAATCTGGAGTTCTGGAACTGATGGACTGGCCAAGTCAAAGTCCAGACTTGGATCTTATTGACCAGATCTGGCATTTGTTGAATTCAAAAATAGATCACACAAACCTTTAATCCAAAGCAAGTCTCTGGGAACAGCTCAAAACTATTTGGAACTCAATAACAAAAGAGACCGTCGAAAATACATAAAAACAATCTCAGCAAGAATGCAAGCTGTTATCAGGGCCAAAGGAGGTCATACAGAACATGAGGATTTTTGGTTAATACATGTGAATAAGCACTATTTAGTTGTTGCAGTTTGTTATTAGCCTAATAAATAAAAATACAATGTTTGCCTCTGAATTGTCACAGGGTACAAGCAGCAACAAAATTGTAATTAAGTTGTTTACTTTCCATAATTAAGTGAGACAGGTGGTAAATATGTTATTGACTGGTGTCCTATAAAACTCTTCAAACACTTACAACAATTTTCAGCTACAGCAATCAAACACAGCTTTATTCTTGACTGAGGTTTCTTGTGAGTTACTGAATATTTACTGACCCACTGAGGATGCACCATGCGTGACTATCCTTCTGAGACATATCTTAATCATAATTTACTTACGAAAAATCAATTTTATTAGCTTCATCCATAAAGAGTAGCTATTAATGGATTTATGAAATCCATTACCCTCAAATTGAAGGTGTCTTTGTGTAGGTTTCTCCAAAATTAATAGACAATTTCACCGAATTCCATGTTTGATTTCATCTGAAGAGGTGCACAAACTTGTAGAACATGTAAGACTTTTTCAGCAAAGGTCAGGCATTACAAAACGGCTGTCCTAAAAGCTGTGTGATTTTATCGCAGACAAGGAATTGCATGGCTGGGAAAAAGGCAATAAGGTTGCAATGGTACAAAGGGAGGAAAGATAAAGGGAGGTGGAGGAAAGAGGTTAGCAGGATGAAGGGAACATGGGCATACACTAGTAAAGTTTGAAAGAAACACAGTGAGAATCTGAAGAATTGTTAAGATTGGCTGAGGAAATAGAAGAAATGGAAATGGATTGCAAGAAAATAGAGAAAGAAAGGTGTAAATATGAGGAAGTGTTAGTGGTGTAAAATAAAGCTATGAGAATATGAACTATTGCCTTATTTTCTAGAGCTGCTCCTGCAAACTGAAATGTCAGCCACAGGTGAAGCAGGCCAAACACTCTGCTAGAACAAAATAAAGCTGTTCTCATTTACATATTTTTCTTTCTGCTGACAGACAATGGGACCAGCAAGAAATAACTAAAACAGCCAATTAAGACATTATGTTAGCCAGCAATCACTTCATAGCCATTTCCAAGCTGTTGCTCCGCACCACTAAACTATTCTTTGTATAATCACAACACTGTATGACAAACTCACCATAAACATGAGCTGAAAACTATAGCTGACTGTGAATTCTGCAAAATTTCCAATGAAAAATAATGACTCGGGGAGTGAAGGTTGCATTAACAGCAGGAGCTCAGCTGGATTTAAGGCAACAGACAGTTATAAAGCTTGTTTAGAACAGAGCTAAAACCAGGGGATATACAGTTATGGTGAAATGTACCATCTTTGTAGTATTTTGAGTTGATAAATTGACATATTCTAGGGACATGGGAGACTTTAGTCTTTAGCTGAAAATTGGTACAATACAGATCAATGATTTTTTGAAGAAAAATTCCTTGACAGAAACTATTTATTCATTTTAAATCAAGCAAAAGCCAGTGATGACTGTGACAACAACGGACCCTTTGATTTCTTTTATTTAATTTGAACATTTCATTAAACTGTATTATCTCAGAAGATTATAAGAAACGTTTTATCTCCATTTGGTCTCAACTTGTCACTACCAAGAAACGGAAGTTTACCGAAAGAGTTTTTCAGTGAAGTAGCTTAAAAACGTTCATCATGTCTTCTTATTGATGCAGTAGTTTTGAGTTCTTTTGTTCAGACATAAAGTGAACAGATAGATGTTGATTACCTTGGCACCGCCGAAATTGTCAAAGCAATCACCGTCTATCTATTCACTTTATGTCTAAACAAAAATCAAGTGTTCATGTGGACAGTAAACCCAATACAGTATGAAACTGAGCAAAGGGCCATCTAATGTTAGCTCAACCAATCATTAAAAATGGAGCATCCTAAAGAGCATCTCATCTATCCTATACATGAAATAAAAAACAAGATTATTTTTTTACAGTACAACACAAGACAGACACTTGTTAGGTCTGTTGTTGGTGAGAAATCTGGGTTTTCAGACACAAGGCCTGAGAAGCTAGTTGGAGCTGCACTGTTGGTTGAGTTCCTACATGGCTTGGTCACTTTCGACACCCCTGCTCGGCATTTCTTTAGAGACTTCATCCTCCCTGCCGCAGACATGGAGACCGATACCAAGGGAGATAGAGAAGAAATGATGAAGCACAGAGCTGCAAGCACACACACTTCCTCCTATCTCAGTGTGTCTGTCAGCGTGTCAACTATCTCCACAGCCGCACGGTGTCACGCTGGTGTCTAGCTGTCTCCCTGTGTCACTCTTTTGTTCTGTTCTGAAGAAAGCGCAGGGCCGCAGCATCAAAGTATGAATGACTTGAAAGCTCTGATCTAAATGTCCACACACACAAGCATGGGCACAGCTTAGAAATAATAAGGCCTGCACACACACACACACATGCACAAACAGAGGACACACTGTGAAATTCAGTCAGTTCGGCTGGCTTTGTAGACAGCATCTGTTCTGCGCCCCGTCATCTTCCCGTTGCACCCCACCCTCTGTGACAGGTGGAGGGGATTCAGACTCACAAGCTAAGAAGACTAGAGTCACTGACACATGCTTAGTGTTTCGCCTACACACACACACACACACACTCATACATACACACCTGCTGTGGGTCAACGCTGCAGTGCCCCGTGGTGCCAGGCAGGCTGAGCGGCACATTGCATGTTTACACCACCTGCTCTCAGACCAAACACAGGATGAGGGATTGGAGCTGACAGCACACAGAAAAACAGCAGCACACATACAGTAGACAGATGTACATAAAACCATTCAACTACCCAGGAAGCTAACACAGTCAAACGTATTCTGTCTTACACAAACACGCACACAACACTAAACCCATCTATCAGTCATCTGCTGGGCTGAAGGTGTAAACAGGCCTTCTTCTAGCTGAGGAGTGTTCATACTCACAGCCCTGTAATAGAGGAGGCAGCAGCTCAGCTCTCTACTCAAACAACACTGACCTTTTGGCCTCAGACTAATTTCTAAAAACACAATCTTGCAGAGTAGGGCTGACCCTCGCTGCGCAGCATCAACACGCCGCATGTGGCCTCTGCACCGAATCTGCTGGGTTAGCCATTGGTTTTTGTAGTAAAATTTGCATGCAGTGATAAAACAATAACATACACGCTGACAAAGCCTGAATCAAATCACTGAGCTTAGAAGGATCAGTACACACAAGATTTTAACATGCGTACAAAACTGAACAGAACGGTGATTTTGAAAGTCATTAAAAAGTGAATTGAGGCAAAATATGCTTTTGAGAACAGGATTGCATGCTGCAGCAGGAAGCGCTGATGTTGTCTGGCATAATCAACATCATGGTCAGCTTTCCCAAGAAAACCCAGTTGACTCAACATGCCAGAGACTTTCTGGGGAATGTCTTCTGAGAAAAACATGCCACAGGGCATGAAGCTGTGGGTTGACAGTGCCTGCGTGTGTGTGTGTGTGTGTGTGTGTGTGTGTGTGTGTGTGTGTGTGTGTGTGTGTGTGTGTGTGTGTGTGTGTGTGTGTGTGTGTGTGTGTGTGTGTGTGTGTAGGAGCTCTCCTGATAGTGGTTCTATTTTGGAGAGACTTGTACAGCGGAGACATTTTTTAGTTATCTGCTGTTTCCAGCCCCGAGGAGGTGAGAGGCAGGTCTGCATCCATTCTCAATGTGATCAAGCCGAGCTGCCAGAGAATTGGGAGAGTGAGTAGGTGCAGCAACCTACACACACACACACACACACACACACACATACGTTTAAGTGGTAATTGTTCCATACAGTGATGCCTGCTAATAATTACATTTCATACCATGACAAATTGGTGGGCAAACAATTTCACAGACTGCTAACTGAGCTGAAATTACCTGGAAAAAAGGCACATCACTGAATATGAATGCATAAGGTACACATACATGAACAAGCACGCACATGCACGTGGCAAGTGAACATATATAGCGGACCTCCTTCGGTGGATTCCTCACATTTCTCTGCAGCACTCAGGTACATGCTGATCCTTCTCTCTCTTGAAAAATTACAAGGTAAAAGAAAAAGCAGGATCATGACGGGGAGAAAATGGAAGGGAGAGAGGGACTGACCAGGGCGGGGGGAGGGAGTGACAATGGGTTCAGGTGTACAGGAGCAGCTGGTCTTGAAATAAAAACAGGAGAGAGTGGGCGGATGGACAACAGAGAGGTGGAGAGGAAGAGAGAGAATGGGGGATAGGCGTATGAAAGACTAAATTAATATTTCTTGAGAGACATGTAGAATAATTAATCGGGACTGTGCATTATGATTGAGACAAAACAAACGAGTCAGTTGGCATGGACAGCACACAATGCATTATGTGCGCTACACTGTGTGTACTGTACACACACTGATACAGTGGATGACAAACTGACAAACACAGAAGGCTCACTGTCTATGAATCTACGACACGGTATCTTGCAAACACAGGACTAAAAGTATAAGCTCGCTCACACACACTGGGAGCACAGCAGGCTGGGTACAAGAGCTCAGATCTGTCGGCAAACAATGCCTTCTGGTCGTTGTACTTGAAATCTGGACATAAATTGAGAAAACAACATAAAAAATATCTCAGTGATCTCAAAGAAGACGTAGATAAATGCACACTGCATTACCACCACTCCTACTCCTCATTTGATTGCGCTTGTTGCCTCAAGCCAAGCTGGCGACTGAAATGAGATTAAAAAAATGAGAATGAAAACAGCGATTGGATGTTTTAGTCAGCTAGCCCTGCATATTACAATTTCTCCATGGAAGGCTCCTGAAGCTTTTACAAAGAGCACTATTTGAGAAGTGTTGCATTCCATGGATAACGATCAAGCTAACATGAGAAAAACTTCTGCAGACAGAAGCTTGAAAACGATTAATTCCACTTCCAGTTTATTCATGATCAGGTATGAAACTTAGTAGATATGTTTGACTACTGTGTCTATTGATATGGCTGGCTATTTATTTTTCTCATTTCTGGGTTCTGTAGTAATCGTGCTTTTAATACCTGCTAAGGCATCTCAGAGAGCCGATATAGCCAAGATAGGTATTCTATAGGCTTTGGCACCCTCTGCAGGATTTAAGAGGCACCACCAAATGTAAACAGAAACATCTCCCAACAGGAGCTTTGGCCAACAAATCAAAGGCACCTCCACAGGAAATCACAAAATATATTTATCTAACCCAGCCAAAAGGCAAAGACTTTAAACTTTTACAATTAGAAAAACCCAAACACTTTATATCCAAAAATAAACCCACATCAATCATTTACCGTTTAACATGACAAAGTATATCTGGATTAGCATCGACAGAGAAAACAGCCTTTACTCTCATACATGCAATGTCATGTCTGTTTATCAAATATCCTGGTTCAATTTGCAGGAATGGTATATTTAGTGTCAGGCAGTCTTTCCATTACACCAACATTCACCAGCACATTTAAGAATACTATGCTGGATATTTCAGTCTCTAGGTGGCACTGTGGCCCTGAATGAAACTGCTTAATCATGACATCATTCCTTTCTATCTAACCATCAGGTGCATTGCTTATGGAAATGCAATCATCTGCCTTTGTTAACTGAGCAACTGGTTGTCAAGGTATCAGAGATCATTCTGTACAAAACACATCTGATACATGAACAGGAACAAAATTAATATGGACGAGAACGTGGTATTGTGAAAGTGCAGAACGTCTGGCTACTGATGAGAAGCTGTACTGGCTCAATGATGGAAGAATTCCCATGGAGCCTTTTCAAACTGCTTGCCAAGACGGCACCCTGTAGTCAGCTTTTGCTAGGAAGATATGAGGATTCAGACACACTACAACCAATGGTCACTCACTGCCCTTTAGACAAAATGACATTTAAACAGACTGCCAGACATCAGCTGGGGATGGATCATGGAAAAGCTTCCTAGAAAGCTCTATTCATACTTCAGCAGGTGAATGGCTCATCAGATCATCTATAAACACTTCCACTGTTCTTTCTTAGCAACTAAACTGGCTATACAATTTGAACAAAGGCCACTAAATATCAGCCCAGAGAACAAGTAAAGCATTTCATTGTAGAAATTGAGTAGTATAATAAAGACATAGTATTCACGGGTTAAGCTTAATAGTTCAATAGAAGGTAGAAAAGACAGGTGGACACAGCATTTCACTTTTTCACCAAAGTTTTATTAAACAGATTTCTTGTTTGCAGCTGCAACCTGTGGGGAAACAAAGAAAAACCATGAGGGATATTCATAAAGTAAATGAAATGTACCTTTGAAAACTCACTTTTTAAATCAAGTTTGTTTAATCTTCATTGAAACCAGGACGGCCATTGGGAACAAGCCATTTTTACAAGAATCCCTGAACACAATACCTAAAACAATAAAAGCAGGCACTTGCTCTTTATGCGTTTGGGGGAAGGTTGCAATGCTTGGTGCAAATGATCCCAACAAACTTATTTTATTCAACCAAAATAATTTTCTTAATATTGTATTTGTTTACAGTCTAGAATTTCAGTCCCTGCAACAGCGCTTCAATAGGAAGTCTACAACTTAGGGGAGTAAGATGCTATCAAAATGTAATTTCACAGGGAGTTGAGAGCAAACAGTTTGGGAGAGAAACCGTTTTCTGTGTTACAGTTGCTGCCAAAAACACCATGAATGGTTTGATAATACATGGCAGAAATCTCGCTTGAAATGAAAAAGCATCACTCTCAAAAAGCTATCAGAAACTACACTACACAAGAGGGATTCAAGGAGAGTTGGTAGTAGAGCCACACCAGCATACTTCCTGCCAGTTTTGTACAGCAGGCAGGCGGGGCCCAGCCCAGGTCTGCTCATCTGCATACTGCTCATTAGCATGGGTAAACAACGAGAAAACTGGTGCCATACGGCGGACTTGCCAAGCATGAAATTCCCTCCTCATGTTTACCCCTTTTACCCTTGGATTATCACAACATTGCTGCCTCTCTCTTGATTTCTGACAAGGCCCAACTGCGATAGTTTTTTAGTGAAAGCTAACAAACAATTCCAGTAGTGTGTCATACACGGCACCTAATTCACTTGGCTGGCACAGGAAAATTTGCCCAAGGACAAGTGTTTTAAAAAAAGACGCTTGCATGCCGAAGTGGCACAGAGGCCATGTACTCCCACAACAGACAAGGTGTCGCATCAAAGCAAAGGATGAGATTACTGTGATGATCACACATGCTTGAGGCACTACCCCAAGTTCAATGGAACATCACAGAGAAGAGAGAAAAATATATTTAAAGAAATCTAAATTTTTTAAGAAAACAACGTTTGCATGGCCAGCATGAGGTTGCAATGACATTCAACGACTGAAGAGCCCAATATTGGAGCACTTAAACATCTAGCAAGGACTTAAACCAAGGTGCAACACATATATACACAGTGCAATGGTTATGCAACCGTTAATTAAACCAGTGTAATAGATACATTTCCAATATCATGCACAACGGACCTGCATTGCATTTCACTTTGTGTGACAAACTTATTTTAGTTCTGATTCTATTCACAGGTTCAGGATGAACCAAATGCAACACAGTGCATCTCAAAACATTTTCAAAAAAAGCAAATTAAGGTGGTCTATGGTATCAGTTATCTGACACGAGTCTGAAAACCCATTGAATAACATTGTACTTGGTTAGAAAATCTAAGTTTATCATGATTGGATTTAAGCTTTGTGCACTGGTCAGAATTCATCCCCTCTCAACTTCTGACATGACCTGACCAGCTAAACTCCCACAGTGCTCTCTGCTTGCCACCAGTGAAGCCCCTGCCTCCTCTGGTCACTACCATCGAAGTCTTGCTAAGTCAGCCATTCTATAGAACACAGTGGTCTGGTGGCACAATGCCATCATTCAGCTATAGGGAAAAAAATCCTGCCTTGTTTGTATTTCTTTAAACAGTCACCATGAGCTGAGCTAAATGAAGGACAATCCACTGTTTAAAGTAGCAAGGCTGCCTCGCTGTATGATCAAAATCCTCAGCAAAACTTGAAGGACAAAGCCGAGTGAAATAGTCCGTGGTTTATACCGACATCCTACATTCAGTGAGTCAGAATAATACTGTATGAAAACAAAAGAGGCCTCATCTGGTGGTACAACAAAGTTCTAAAGCTAATTAACAATACTTGGTGTGTATTATGTAGAAAACAGTATCTGGCATTGGCAAATACTGAATGGGTTCCTTTGTCAGAAGCACAATAAAAAAAAACAACCTTGATGGTGACGTCCCTAATCAATAGCATTCATGATTTGCAAATTAGCCTCTTTTTAGATACTTTAGGCCTCATACTACTGCCTTAGGATTATAAACATCCTCCACTGAAGAACAATGTCACCATGTGTCGTTCCCAATGTTCCCTGCTAACCCTATTTTTTTTTGCCGTTTTTCCAAAGCCGTCTTCTTGTGTACGACAGGCTTTGAATGTACCATATGAAATGTTTAAAGGACCAACTACTGCACGAGCAAATTCACGTATGCTATCAAGTGGCAACTGATATGTGGCACTTTAAAAAAAAAAAAAACAGAATAAAGATGGACATAGGTAACATAGGTATTGAACATTCTGAGGTTACTGTGGCCAATTCATAATTTACGCTTTACTAAAATCAACATCATTAGTGAAGATGAGCTTTTCACCTGGCCAGCGATTCTATCGAGGTCTCTGGTTCCCTGGGAGGTTAGTCTGCGACCACTATAGGGGAAAAAAACAAATTGTAAAACATAAGGACAATACACAAAATGCTTAAGCCTTTTGCCAGACAGAGCAGTAATTTGTCTTAATTATTAATAGCCAATACTGGCCCTAAAAATTAGCGTCCATCCACTCTAGTGTAGTCTTTGCACACATAAGATTTAAAACATATTAACATTTTATTAGTGATGTGAAACTTTGACAATGTTATGATCTAAACAGTGTTAAAAATGAACTGACATATTGACAGCAGAACTTTAGTGTTCTACTTTACTGTTATTTTACCTCCATTTCAGTCACTGCACTGCATTTCTTTTGTCATTTTGTGTTTTTTTTAAATACCTGTCACAAGAATTTCTTTCAGGATTAATTAACTTATCTAAGTTTTGAGCTAATAGATTCAAGGAAAAGAGAGACTCACCCATTGGGATCCTTCTCAATCATCTTGAGCAGCTCAAGCGCCTGCAGCACCTTGCGGGCCACGTTCTTTGATCCTACACTGTAGTGGGCAGGGCACACACCGTTCCTGTTGCGACCACCATAGATCTTGGTCATGGAACCAACACCAGCACCACCTCGGAGGTAAAGGTGGCGAACTGTAGATGCTGTGGGAGCAGAAAGATCACGGTTCTAAATTATAAAATTTGACAGTGGGAGTTCCACGCAATAGTAAAATTGAGATGTTTGGATAAGCAGGCTCATTCTCTCAGTAAGAAATCAAGAATGAAAAATAAGCAGCACTGTTTAATGATCAATGAGCAAGGCTGAAATCCCTGTAAACTGCAAGCATTGAGGCTCTATCCACACTGACCATTCAAAAATAAATAAATCTGTGTACACAAGTGTATAAGCACCAATTCAGAAATCTCAATCCAAATCCGCATGAGGTGGCTGCTGATAAGAAAATATAACAGAGAAGGAACAATAATGGAAATAAAGACCACATATTTATTTGCTCAAACCAGCAATGAGGTGAAACTGACACTCAAAGTAGCATAAGCACAAGATGATCATGACTAAAATAAATAAAGAGATTGGGAGTCATTCCATTTTCTTCTAAACATATGAAGGATAGACATGTTGGTGTGTCTGCATCATTCACACATTCTCCATTTTATACCCATCCAGACTCAAGTGCAATCTCAGTGTTTTCAAACTACAACAGCTTCAAAGGTATTTCCAAAAGGCTCCATTTAAGCAGTCCTGCAACAACTGAGCAGACTGGATTCTAAGCGTAAACATAGTAAAAGCGTGCGTCAGTGTGGACATGAGCTAAGAATTTAAGATCTTGTTCAGCTAACATCCCCTTTAAACTATAAAATCAAACAAACCATCTGAACCGGAACAACTTTGCAAATGAGAAACAAAAATGCCAAGAGAATTACACCAGTGTACACATTTTCAGCATTTTTAAACATTATATGAAGGTTTAATTTTTTTTTTAAAAAAAGGCCCAAACATAACCATGAAGTAATCACAAGGTATCACAAGTCTCAGTGGTTACACCTCTGCACATTTCAGTTAACTACAACAACTTGTAACTGATATTACAACATTTATATTTCAACTTACCAGCTCTGATGTAGAACCAGTTCTCATCACTGGGGGCCAGCTCCTTGTGCTTACCCAGCTTGACAAGGTCCACCCAGTCAGGCACCTTCAGTTTTCCTGACCTACAGATGGGTGAGAAGCATCAGCAAGAACTTAGCATCAGCATAATCCCAAAGACTGACGAACATCACAGTATGGCTGGAATTAAGGTCTGCTTAAAAATACAGCTAATATGACCATTTGTGAGGCAAAATTAATTGAAAAAGGTAATATGGTGGACATGTAAAAAAAATTACCCACTTTTTCAGGAAAGCCGCCAGGGCACGGACGAACTCCTGCTGATTGACGTCTTTCACTGTAACGCCTGGCATCTGAACAATGTGTGAGATTAACAAACATTACATGGAGCACAGCAACAATAATCAGAAAACCATGCGCTGGTACTAACTATTACAGCTCTTGTAAGTATAATTCAACTTTGATTCACTGCTCGATAACGTGATACAACGTTACCTTACAAACGAGTGTGACCAGTCTGTGGGCTCGGCAAACTACAGTAGTGATTTATACTACAATCTAACACTAAGTTCAGAATACCAGTAAGCAAGTCAAGAATTTCGGCTAAGTATATATCTAACATGCACGCTTTCAACCGGCATTTCACTTTAGCTTAGCTTAGCTTAATTAGCTATCGTACCCATCAACCCACGCTTAGCCGTGAATCCTTTTCGATACAATTCACATATCGCCAGTTTTCTAAGATCACAAAATCAAACCAACAGCGATACCCGTTTCTCCAACACTCATAATAATACATTTCAAGGACGAACAGAAATCCAAATCGGGATAGCAAGTCGTTCGCTAACAGGCCTCAACGAGGTAGCATGGGGGCTGCCATTACTAACAGACGCCTATGAGCAACATTAAAACCCTTGTTATAAAGTAAAGGACATGCCAAAACACCTATCGAAAAACCCAAGCCACTTTATTGATGTGTACATTATATCCTATATCACTTTTGAAGACTAAATGCAAATATATCTTACTTAATTCAGCACCAGTAAACGGGAAAGAAAAAATTGTGCTTTACCTCGCTTGTGGACAGCGAACGGAAGAGGGTGGAACGGGGTTTCCAACCCATGTTAAAACGGGCAAATCCCGTCTCTTTACGCGAGATTACAACGTTGTTTTTTCCACCGATGCCGTTCATCACACTTCACCGTCACCAGTCTAATAAGTGGACTTCTTGAGCAGAGATGAAAATTTGCTGAAAGATTTTTTTTTTCAGTCTTCAGTTCTTTTTCATTGCCGACATAGATAATTTACAGTTTTCTTACTTTGTCAATTATAGTCTATCTCAAATTTTAAATCTAATAAAGCTGCACATAAAGAGAGGGAAAAGAAGAGACTATTGATTATACTTACATATTCCAGTGCTACAAAAATGTTGGCTGCCTTAAAGCGAGGGCACATGAGGCAAAAAGGAATCATCCATTTTCATGTTTTTGACTTGTCATGTATTCATCTTCATAGCCTATTGCTTCTAAGGCGACTTGTTTTTTTTTCTTAGGATTTCCACTTCCAACTTTAAACATGTGTAGCTTACTGAATTTAAAATTACAGCAGATTAAAATGATTTAGTTAATTCCTATTTTTGATTAGTATTGTGGGCATGTTTTGTGAAATGCTGCCCCCTTGATACAGCTCACTGTGCTCCGCCCGAGTGCTCGGGACCAGGGCTGGAGTGTGACTCATTTTCAGCCCTGGACTTTCATGCCTCAGACCGGCCCACTTTAGATCACAACCTATTACTATTAAAGTCATGTAATTCTAGCTTTGTCTTGTAATTCAGTGTGTTTTTCTAAAATATTCCCAATTCAGTGCAAGTAAGGGTTGCTTCACAATGAGGATTTATTCCAACATGAGTGCACATCTCCAACATTATTCTTTACAACAATATCAGAATCTATATTCTGTTCAAATAAGTGTTCAAGGATATCCAAACCTTAAAAATGAAATAAAAGAAGAAATAAAAATATTAATTAAAAAAAAAAATATATATATATATAATAAAAGGTGTTGCACTTTCTAATAACAATGTCATCTCTTTTTCCTCTGCAAGGAAACAGTTCCATCACAACTTAAATTTCACAAATATGAGAATATCAGTTCTTTACCACAGAGGCGGCCCAGGAACAGCGGTAGCAGCAGAATGATCAACCCAGTGCTATGACTGAACACCGGACCTCACGGCCCAAACATCAGAGCGGCACACCGGGAATTGTTCTGGTCCTCCCGATTAGCCACCCCAGGCCTGTTTGGGACTTTTGGCAGGCTGTGAGAATGTAATTTGTACACACATTTATATGCTTCAGTGATTTTTTGGGGAGGTGGGGATACAGGCACATATGCTAAGCTATATTATAATTCTCAGCCTACAGTTTAGTAAAGCTTATTTGTATTTACAAAAACATTCTTAGCAAACAAAAGATTTCAACTTTTTTTCTTTTGGTTGTAATTCGAACTTTCCATAATTTATCATCTTTGTGAGTGAATTTTGTAACACCACAGGGATCAAATATTAGCTTAAAGCTATGCTCTATATTGAGGATATGCATATCTCCGCACAGGCATCTGAACAATATTCTAGTACATGAATATTCAGTTTCATGGAACAATGGTTTTAGTCATATCTCTGATCAACCTCTCCATCAAAAGAAGTCAAAATAGAGAAAAAAATAAAAGAATTTCAGAAAATCTGAGTGCAAAAGGTTTATGGTACCAGAAGAAAGAATACATCTTATATCTTTGTATGGGTGTGTGTATGTGTGTCTCTCTGTGTGTGTGTATCTTATTTACATAGTTTCCCAGCTGGCAGAGGTGGCGTTGCCCTTTACACATCTCAGATGGAAAGGGCAGCCATGCTCCAACATTGACACAATTGATATGTTTGCAAAGACAGGAGAGAGATAGAAGGCAGGTTGATAAGCAGAGGTTTATGAATCAGGTTTACTCTGTCAATGGGGGCAGGTGGAGTGAGAGGTGAGAAGGAGAGATAGAGATCCTGGAGGGAAATAAAAAGAAAGTCAAGTCACACAGATGCTAGATTAGAGCTTTGCTTAAACTATCTGCATCATCACAGGGCTTCAAAACAGGTAACTGTATCTTTTTATTAATTTGGCACAATATTAGTGTAATATTATTATATAAGTCAGACACCCACTGACTTTTCATCGTCTTTAATTGACTGTGACTATGCTAAAAGGTTTGGCCCTATTGCTAGAATGTACTTTCAAAGAGCTTAATTGATTAATTAAGGTAATTAATTACATTGGGAGTGTCCAGCCACCAATTTGAATTGAAAATGCGCACAAGGTGGATTAAACTCCATTAATTACTTCAGTAAATCATTTTTCCCGACACCCTTCAAGTACTTAGACAGGAGACAACTGTGTAAAGTGATTATGAAGTGGTATAAAGAGGTTATTTCAACCAGTCGTGATTATTATGGAAGTGACGACTAACACCAAATGTTCCAAAAAGGTCAAACTAATTACATGGATTGGACAGGTGGCATATTGAGGCAGCAAATGTGCAATTTCAATCTTCATCCACTCTGCTTTATGTGAGACTATTGTTTGAAAACGCAGTAAAATTAGCTGCCAATCATTTTTGAATTTATTTGCTGCAAATGATTCATTGGAATTATCGGGAGGAGCGTGCACTTGTGTGATTGAGGGTCACCGTTCTTGTATTTATACATAAATGTCTAGGTCTATTTGTGTTTCAGAGAGTATGTGTGCGTGAAAGGCAGAGAGGAGAGGCAAAACAAAGACCAGAAAAAGAGGAGAGAGAAGAGAGTGTTAACAGTGTGTTGCCACCCAGCTTGCCGCTTGTTGTTCTGTGTTTGCATGGTGCTCACATCCTCACTGGAGAAGTTCTGTCAAGTCTGGTCTGGTCTGACCTTTTCACTCTCCAAGCACGTTTACAGCTCTCCAATACCTATCAAAATATCTACTCTCTCTCTGCCCATCTCTCTGCCCCTAGCACAAACTTGCATCACATTCTCAGTCCTTCTGCAACTGTACTTTCTCTCTCTGACTGACTGTTTTAAGTATTCTGACCTACACCCCCATGCTTAACCTCAAATTTTTTTCCACCCTTTGTCACTCTTTTCTCATTTACATTCCCTCGATTCTTTGCAAGTAAACGCTGTCGGGGCCGTCTTGAAGCGCATGGGTAGAGGTGCCAAGTACCATCAATACGCTTCTTCCTCAAAATTTTGCTGATTTACATCATCATTATAATTAGTGAATTTTAACATTATTTTAACAAAGATATTTTATAAATCTCTTTGTCTCTTTTTTAAATCTCCCCCAGACATGGACCTCATGTGGCTGGAGTCCACGTGCCATTGCATTCTCTTTATAGCTACAATTGTAGTGAGTGTGAGGTTGTGCATGGCGGTTAGGGGCAGTGGTAGCCTAACCAATGTCCAAGAGGGAACCCAGGGTGCCAGACCCCAACCTGGGAGCGTCTCATACTGTCTTCGGCTTTGCCTGGGCTTGATGGGGGTCGTAGGAGGTGCCATAGGAGTCCCTGTGGTCGTGTTACTCAACCTGCGAACTGCCCAGTGTCTCTACACCTGCATTACCATTGTGTGTTGCCCCTTGTTGGTCAAGCAGTTCACCATGTTCCTGTTAATGCTGCTTACACTGGACGAATACCTACATCATCGTTTGGCAGACAGGTAAGTCAAGAAGAGGGTTTAATTAGTTTAGTCAGTAAAGGAGACAGTGTGCAAATCTTCAGAGTGATTGAATGTAAATATTATACGTCAAACATTAACATGGTACAAATTCCAATTAGATATCTTACATATTTTTTTTTTCCAAATTAAATATAGCTTCACATTTACATACAGCTCTAATATTTTCTTGTATGTGTGTGGGAAAGGATGAACATGTGGGTGGTAAGACTCAGCCAACACTCTCAAGTGTGCTTTCAGCAATAAAGTAAGAAAATCATTATACATGTAAAAGGGAAAAACAGCATGTTAAGATGCACCATTGTATATTATGCTGTCCTATCAAAACAAGCTGTTTTTCAGTGCTCATGAGGCTGTTTTATTATGCAGTATTTATACTGCCATCTGAGAGGCAGTGAGCAAATATCAATAGGCTTTGAGGCGCTCAGATGTTTGATTGGCAGTGGCCTGCAAATTCAGCCTTTCACTTGAAGAGAGTCAGAATTCTATCTTTTTATTATGCTTTATTTGCCCCAACCAGGTAAGCAGTTGGTGGATGTATCAGACAGTTGATTTTTGTGTTCTCTACTAGTTAAAACAACTGCCTGCAGTCAGTTTAGGAGCTTGGTCCCATTTGGTAAAAATAGCACACCTGTTAGGACATTAACTCCAAAATGAATATATACTTTTCTGCCTTTAATACAGTGAGCCAATTTGTATTTTTAGTATTTGTGATAGATGAGTGTTAAGGCAATCTGGGACTGTACTAACACAACTAGTCACATGTGAAATTGTTTTAATTTCATTATTTACATTAAAGAACTCAAGTGCAATCTTAGTATTAACTTCATGCAAATCAACATGTCTTTGGATGCCAGATACTACACAGTGGTGACCCGTCAGCGAGCTCTGTGTGTGGTCCTGCTGTGCTGGGTGGGCTCTGTTCTGTCCTCCTTCGCCCAGTTCATCGGCTCAGATGTCCTTGACACCTGGAGAAGTACTGGTAGGGGTCCGGAAACAGCTGACCACGGCCTGGACAACAACGAGACAACTCTTCTACCCAATGTCACCCCTTTCCCAACCCCCAAGTACCTTCGTGACCGCATGGTCATTGGGACATATCTTCCTTATGGAGGCTTCTTGTCAAAGTTTTATGTGACAGACATGCGCAATTTCACCTATGCTGAGATTCACAGCAGCCATTGGGGGGTGTGTGGTACTGACACTCTTTTAAGTTCTCAGTTCCTAGTCTATGTTCACGGAATGACGGCATTCATGCTTCCCTTGCTGTTACTACTGGCCATCTACCTTCACCTGATATGCATAAAGCCAAGGAAGACTGATTTTAGTCATACAGATCCCCCAAAACATGACTCCTGCCTGGCCCGTTCTCTGGCCCTGTCCCTCTCTCTTTTAATTCTGCTGTGTTTGCCAGTTCACATTATTCATGCTCTCATGCTTTTCACACCCACTACCCATCTTCCTTCCTGGGTTCATACAGTTGCTGTGTTTCTCTTTGAGCTATACGGTCTTGTGCCCCAGATCCTCTTCACTCCTCCTAGGAAAAAAGTAAAGGAAGAACGGGCATCCTTTCCTGTTGCTGTTCGTAACCTTCCGCCTGCTGTAGCCCAGTCTGTCCGTATGGCACTGTGTCAGGCAGTGCATGCAGCTCCATGGTATTCAGCCAAACACTCCCTTAAAGCTAAGGTGTTCCCAGAAGTCTGATTTTTATTTTTTATTTTTTTAAAGTGGAAGATCTGGGCTATTGTTTTCAATATAAATTTTTTTTCAGTAACTAATAATCATCCTCGTACAAAGTTCCCTCCATACTATCTTGGCATAGGAAATAGCTAGTGTTTGAAATAAATGACTAAATAAATGCAGCATATTTGTTTGTTGTTGGCTTTTAAACTAATCAGCGACCTCATACACACATGTTATGAATAACTTGCAAATGAAAAGGCCAGTTAATTATCAGGTCCCACACCAAATGTCAGCGAGAAAATTAAGTCTCCAGATGATAGCTAATATCCTGATCACAGATGTCTGTTTTCTTTGACTGCTCCTCCTATGGGTCTTACTCTAAGCCTGTTTTAAATCTCTACTAAGCTAACCACCAGCAATGTAGATATATGAGTGACAGCGTTTAATTAAACATTCAGCAATAACATAGTGGTCCAAAGAGGATGTGGCATTGCAGGGAAAACATAATTAACTTGATTGTAACACAATATTCAAGGTTGTTTTGATTAAACATGTGAATACAATGTTATGCTCTCTTGTAATAAAAAGGACCTTGCTCACACTAATTGGATTGTTCATCATGAACTATGTTGATGTTAAGAAATCACTGATGAAGAAAAAGGAGAAATCAATCTCCTTGAACATGGGCATGACAGTCAACATGCCCTTTCTCTCTCTCCTGCTCTTTTTTGTTTGTTTGTTTGTAGTTACCATAAACCTGCTCTTTCGCTATTTTTGTAATTTTACAGTTCTCTCGATCTGGTGTCTATTTCTAATTCACTTTCTCACTTGAAAAATCTTTCCCTGCTTTACATCTCATCTTTACACATTTGAAAAATACACGGGCTACGGCATGTTTTCTGTCATAAGACATTTTCTGACTGGAATACATTATCAAAAAGAACTCTTCTAAAGGGGAGGGGGAAAGATTTCCCCAGGTTCCCTGGCATGGCTGCCCATTCAATTGTTCTGTCTACCTGAAAGCTCTCTGCTTCCTGATTATGCTAGGCCTAGACACACTCAGCCACCTCAATCAATGCCTCATGCTATACCGTCACTGTGGACACACCTCTTTGCCACGCTAGGGTCATACTGCCAAGACTAAAGAACACAAGCTTTGTTCACCTCCAGGGTTGGATTTAAAGATGGATATAACTCTGTCAAATGCACTACATTGCAGCCAGAAAAATAACGAGTTTGTCTTTGGACAGATTGTGATATTTACTACAGCTCTTAGAAATGAAATATGACTGTGATAAATTGGTCATGAATAGGAAATTTTCTGAATTCCAGGACATCCATCTGAAACTAGCATTAGGGGGCAACTATGTTAGTTATTCATAGACTTCTTGCTGTCATTACTTGCCGGATTATGGTGCATTCACTGCAGGACATAAACTCAGACAGGAATATGACTGACTGTTGTCTTGCTTGTCCTTATCTCATTGTTTTCCCTATGTTTACTGATTTGATAATCTGTGATCACAGTGGTGGTCTCCTTATCATGAACTTGCGCTTCAATTACATCATTAGTATGGTCAGACCAGTTTCCTGAGATTCACCAGAGAAAATAGCAACGGCATTAGCAACCTGCCAACAATAAATTCTGTCAATGTTAATGTGATTGTAATCATTTCACATGGAAAACATGAAAAAAAGTGTGCTTGAAATAAAATGTGAACTTTTTTTCTGTGAAGAGAAACAGAAATATCAGATTTAAACAATCAACAGAGACAACCAGACTGAGTGCTGTGAATCCAGCAGGAAAACAAGGAGACGAAACTTTAGTTTGAAGGACATACGCTTCTGTATTGAACACATATAAAGGGACAATATTCTCAGTTTTATTGCTCATTGGCCACAGTGGCTCTAATAGCAGGACCCACCAGTGCTGCTTTTGCGTCATCATAAACTGAAGATATGTCTAGTGTCGACTGAATTGTTTGTTGGCCAGAGTGTCAACTCATGCTGGTAGCGCCTGGCAAGTCCATTACTTTGATTGCCGTTTGACAATCTGTCTTTATGACAGGCGACCGTGGAGCCTTGCCATCGATGGAAGAGAAACACATCGATCTATCACCCTGCGACCTCCAGCGGCTTTCAAATCTAGGCCCGCACACAGATGGACATGTTGAGTGCTTCTCGACAGAATCGGGTATTGATTGTGTGGAAGTTAATGGCAGAGTCATATTTTTCTGTGTGCATCTGACTCAACCCTCCTGTCACCCTTTCTTCACCGCTATCTGTTCTTATGATTCATTAGGCCTGCCACAGAACCTTCTGTTTTGTTTATTCTGTTGATTCTGAATGAGCTGCCAGTTATAACCGCTCCACCGCCTTCGTCTTTATCTTCCCACCTATAACTCCTCTATTCCCCGTTGATCTCATCATATGCTCCATCTCCTGTTCTCTTTTCGCAGGATTTCAAAAACAGCACCTGCTAATTACACAGTAAACATATCCAAAAAACCAGTCTGATCCCCAAGGTTATTTTTGGATTCTTTTTTTATTTTGTCGTGCTTTGTATCTTTCCCCTATAAAGAAATAGTTAGCTATATATCAACAATGACGCATGGATTCTAAAATAAACAAGAGTGAAAGACAGGAGAAGAGACAACTAGGCACAGGAGACAAAGAGAGAGAGAAAGACTGGGAAAGAGAGGAAAGGTAAGAGGAAAAGAGTGTAAAAAGACAGCAATTTTTCTACAGTAGAACCAAAAACAAACCATGGGAAGTGTACATTTCTTTAACATTTACAATTATAATAATAACAACGTCAATAATAATAACAGTAACAACAATCATAATTGTTCAAATAATAATAATAATAATTAATAAAAAAATCAATAAGACCTCTGGTTTCTCATAAAGACAAATGATTTTTTTTATCCTTTTCTTTATTTTCTTTAAAGATCACTGGACAGTAGTTTGTTCGGCTTTGCACCTCTATAGGCTAATATTCTGTGTTAGTATAGTTGCTTCATAATGCGTTTCAATAGTAAACTGTTCTTATTTCTTAAAAGTTTAATTTAATTTATGTTGCTGTTCTTTTTTTTATACAAACAAGGAATTCAGAGATATGTATACTTGTTCTGTCAACATGTTTACTGTACGTATGAATGTGTGCATGTATTTTCATATGTGTGGTAGCATTCAGAAAAATATCCATCCATTTAATTCTCTCATTCCTTCCTTTTGCTATCGCTCCCCTTGCCCTTCTTATTAAGACTTTTAAACCTTTTTATCCTCTTAATGACATTCTAAAATAATTAAGCTTTTCTTTAATGCCTTAGCAAGTCATATTCCTTTCTTCTTTCTCGGGAACGCAGCCCAACACTAATCCTTTCATTATTAGGAGCCAACAAAGGACGAGTGATAGAGGGGGGACAGACAGAAGAGAAAGAGAGATACAAGAGAGAGGGGAGAGGATGGTAACAGGTGAATAGAGAGGAAAGACGAGGTGTAGAGCAATTTTAAAGAAAAAGCACAATCTTTCCTTCACTGTTGCGGTGAGAGGGGAAAAAATCCCTTAAACTTGATTTTTTTCACAAATTGGCGGCCCACTCAAGGGGGACAGAAAAACAGGACATTTAGCTTGTTCATAAAGTATGGATACTTCTTGTAACTCTGGCCTTACACGCTCCAGAATTGTCGGGGTATTATATATGAGTTGCACTCTGCAGGCAATATGTTTTGGTAATTTGAAAAATTTCTATTTTCTAGCATCCAGCACTCAATAGCTCCTGGTCAACTCTTCTCTCTCTCTCTTTTGTCCACCCTCCCTTCTCACACGGCTTCCACTGTCTATGTCAGTTAAAGATAGAGCTTTGTGAAATGGATTCTTCTATTCTCCAGGCAGGGAATTATAGCAGTCATCTGCCTCTAATTCCCCTTCCACTTTGGCAGCTGCACAGTCAGAGTGCCGGTTTTCTTTGTGCTCCCTGCTTCCCTCTCGATCAAAATAATTATGGCATCATTTCGTTTTTGTCTACATTCACCTCACTGTGTCCCTCCCCCCTCCCTCAATCACCCTCTCTATTTTCCCGAGTTTCTCCGACTTACAGTATATGGCACAGTCGTTAATGGCTGGTGGGTGTAGAGACTCTCTTTTTCTCAGTCTGTCTCTTGGTTTATGTGTACGCGCGCATGGAGGACATGAAGTGGAATAGAGCGGGATGGATTGGCTGTGTGCAGTATCTGTTTACAGTCGTTTTCAGAAGGCCGCCTGTTATGGCGCACTGTATTGAAGTGTTTGTGGCTGTGAGTGTGTATGTCTGTGTGTGTGTGTGTGTGTGTGTGTGTGTGTGTGTGTGTGTGTGTGTGTGTGTGTGTGTATACTGTATATAAGGTGGGAAACAGGGAGAGGAAGGGGTAAGGGTATGAGGTCAGAAGAGGAGGGAATAGGGAAGGAGAAGGGCTACAGTAGGTACTCCTTCTTGCCCTGGCTGGCGTCGTTCCCATTGAGGAAGGCCTCCTGCACCTCGCCATGTTCATCCAACCCACTGGCCTCATGGGTAAGATAGGAACCTGAATGAAAAGAAAGAGAAAGAGAGCAAGGGGCGGACAGAGAGAGAGAGAGGAGAGAGGGAGAGAAAACAGGAGGGACATTGTAGGGGGAAGGTTAGGTGGCAAAGCGTCATGATCACTGCAGTGCCATGCAGCATTATCAAACCAATCAGTGCTGAAATTATTGAGTACCATACCTATGACTGATTAATTCATTAGTAAACTGATTGTTAGGTCAATACCAGGCAAGAATAGGCTCTCGTGTACGGTATGAGCCTACCAGTGGAAATTAGAGGTGGGAGATGAACGCGTGAATAGAAGAGTCATAGGAGGAGGAGGTGAAAGAAGAAGGATAACAGAGGATAATAGATCAAAAACAGGGAGGGAAGAGAGATTGACAGAAAAGGGTGGAGGGAATGTTAAGTGCAAGAGAACAATGGCACATGTGTGTCACTCAGAAAAGTCATCAAACTCATTCTACCACCCCTGAGGTCCAAATAATTAATGAATCTGTTGAGAGCAGGTTATACGGAGCAAGAACTGCTCAAGTCATCTTCCTGCTGTAGTGTCCCTCCAATCCAGAGGTGAGTGACACTCTCATTTTCCCTACATCAGAGGCTGAGTGGCATGCTGACAGCCACAATGGACCAAAGACAAAGCCCTAATGGCCCTGTCTCAACACTGATTGGCTGTAATAGTCCTGTCTCTGTGCTGATTGGCGGCCAGCTACACTGAATGTTGACTGACGACTTTTCAAGCCATAGGGAGAGTTACCCTGGCTGAAGCGTGCTCTACAATTCCCAGATCATTTATTGGCAGCTGTAGTGCATAGCGTAAGGCTGCCAATAGAGGGGCACTTAAAAAGATAGGAAACACAGGGATGCTGCTTTTAATAGATGAGCTTTGATACACTAACATATAGTCATAAAACATTGTGACCACACCTACATTTCCCACTCCACTCTTCCACTGTCCTAGCCAAGGTCATTTATCATGGACAGTGCCTGCCTAGAGAGGAACATCCTATCCTGCCTGCTATATACTGACAATTTTACACCTCAGTTGAAGAGATAATTTCTAAAGAATCTGGGTGTAACTGGCCTCTATTGATTTTTTTCACAGCATGTTATGCCAGAAAGTGTAAAAATGAGAAAACGTGCCTGTGGCTAATGTAATAAAATGCCCTGATTCCAAAATGTGCCTCCTGCCTAAGAAAGAAACTTTTGTGTTATTTAATGTGTGCATTTGCAGTGTGTCTGTGGATTACCTTTCTGTCGGACGGAGCACCAGATGGTGACAATGAGTACGCAGATGACGGTGAAAACCAGCAGCGCCAGAACGCCGCCTATCACTGCATAAGGTACTGCACTGTGAGTCTCTACCACTGCACCAGGATCTGAGAAAGAACAAGAAAAAGAAGAAGCGTAAATAGGCAGAGTGAGGGGTAGATAAAGGGAAATATGGCAAGAGAGGAGTGCAGGAAGAAGAGACAGATCAGAAACAACAGAAAGGGAGAAAAAAGAGAAAGACCAGCATAAGAGAGGGTACATGGAACAAAACAGGAGAAAAGAGAAGTCAATATCTTCCGCCCAACTTGCATTATCACCTTTCATCACGCCTCCACCTCCCCTCCCCTCCTCCCGCAAAGAATGACAGTCGGAATGAGTGAGAAAAAGGTGGAGAAATGAGGAGAGTGAATAAAGAAATAAGTATGTCAGCCTCTACAAACCCACTCCATTCCAAGCACCTGTCAAGAGCACAATGCATTTTGAATGAGGGAAACTTTGAGTGTGTTTACACCCTGAGTAGTGCAGCCCTCGGAAATAAAACCAAACACTTCACCACAAAATTAATAAAGAGAGATAACAAGATAGAGAAAGGCAGGTTAAATGCTGTAACATTTTGTAGTATAGAATAGTAGTAGTGGTAAAGAATAATTCAGACCAAAGCACACCGTTTAAAACATTACACACTGCTTTAAAGTAAAGGACAAAACAGAGAAATAATGAAGCAAGGTGTTATAATTGCCATTAAAATAATTGATTAGTCAAACACACACACATTCACAATGTAATCAATCAAACAATTAAAAGATTAGTAGAAAAAAAATCAGCAGTGTAATTGTTAGTGGCGCCTCTCGTCGATCATTTAGCAAAATGTAAAGGAGAATCTTGTGTTCGTATATGTCGGCATATCAACAGTAAGTACTGGCTGTCAAGAATAATAGCAGGTATTCGTGTGCATGGATGCAGAGACAGACAAAGAAATGGTTGTAGTACACTACCCCCATCGCCTGCTTCTGATCCAGAGGGGGGGGGGGGGGGGGGGGGGCAGCGTGAGAGCTCGTAAAGCAAGGTCACAGAGTTATGGATGCAGCTCTTGGGCTGTGATAGCATGAAATTAAAACATGAATCATTAATACAGTACAAACACAGAGATGAGGAGAGAAGGCGATGGAGAAATTGAAGGAAAAGAAGCGGAGGAAGGAGAGCAGGGATTGACGGCTGAAGAAAAGACGGCGCATTTTTGTATTTCTTGGACAAGTGACAAACTGTGTCACAATCCTTAATGCTAGCATGATCAAGCACCGACATGATTGAAATGAACAGTGGTGCATCTGCAGACATGAAACACACAGGATTCAATTGCGATAAAATCAAGCACTTGTCCCAAGCAGTGTTTCAAAGAAGATGAAAAAGCACGTACTCCATCTTGAGAACCTCATGCCAACCTCTTTTTAACCCTCCGCAGCCCAAAGCTCCACAGGAAAGGACTGACAGCATTAAAAAGTGTGATGTTCCTCAGAGGAACCCTTCAGATGACGCATCAACTTCAACAAAACATTCACCAAACTGTTTAAGGCTCTTTATGACAGTTCCACGCGCGCCCAGCAGCTAAACAACCTCTGCCTATTAAAGATGGCAGAGGCAACAGAAGAACAAGAAAGATGCTCTTGGTCCCTTTGCTTCAACTCTCCTTTTAAGTAATAGAGAGGAGACGTAGAGCAGCTAAAGGTGTGGAAAGAAAAAAGAGATAAGAGCGAACATGTGTTTGTGTGAGTGGATATATGAGATAAATAGATTCTGTAGATAAAAAGAGAGAAACTAGTGAAAGACAATGTGTAGTGACATGCACACACACACAAGCACAAACAAATACATTCAGGGTAGCAGAGTAGTGCTAAGCCACCTTTCTTATACCTGCTGTGTAACACTCTTCTGGGAGAATATGATTAGACAACCACCTGGATCCGTGATCTTTCTCTCTCTCTCCCTCTCTCTCTCTCTCTCTTTGTCTCTGTTTTCGTAAGTGCGTGTGTGTGCGCGTGTGTGTGCGTGTGTGCGCGTATGCAGATAAATATGTTTGTGTAGCAGCTTCTTAGCCCTCCAGAGACCAATGTCAGTCAGCTAAAGGCTGGGTGCACTGCCAGTTCCTTAAACTCTTAACGCAGATTCATTAACATTACCTACCAAGCACCAACAGACCCAGCCCAGACCACACACACGCACACACACACATGCGCACACACAAATGCTGACTGGGCAATGTGTGTGGAGGGAGCATCAAACAGCCAGTGATAAGAAAAGAGAGAGTAGGTGGTTGCGCATGGTGCATACCCAAGCGTCTGCAGGCACATATGCTCATGTAGATGCAGGGCAAAGGAAGGTTGCAGCAGAAAGAGGGTGGGTGTGTGAGAGAGAGAAGGGGGCACCTGAGAGCCATTGAAAAAGCAGAGGAGTGGAAGACACCAAAGGAGAGCAGGAAAAGAGAAGGAATCAGGTGGAGGGCAGGGAGGCTATGACCTGCAAACATTTAGTGAAGAGGCTGGGAGAGGCTGAGCAAAGTTAACCACATATGATCTGCTCCGTGCAGGTCGTGGCTATCCATTGAGACTCTCCGATGGTGTGAGCTTTACCTTTAGCGTCGGGGCCGAAGCTGGGTGTTAGGAGGGTTGGGGTGGCAGGATGGGAGGTGGAAGGAGTGGGAGGGACCGTGGTAGTGACTGACACATTCTCTACAGACAGACAGGGGATGGGATAACACATATGTAAGATGTCACACATGCTTTATTTTGTTCAATATAAAATACACAATGCACACATTGGATGAAAGAGTTATTTCATTTGAGGATGATGGCATATCTATACCATACGCAAAAGCAACTTATTGTAGTCCCAAAATGGATGTGTGTGTTCAAAATGGAATTCATCTCAGCCCTGAAAGTGTTAAGGACAGATTAGTATGACGTTCTCCGACTGGCCTCCGTACCTGCTGTGGGGTGCTAAAGAAGATGCTTACAAAAGGAAACACATGTTTTAAAGCAGGAGCTGGAGAGAATTACACCTAGCAGACTGACATTCATCTATGAGGCAACTGGAATATATAGGAACATATTCTCTGTCACAGACACATTTTCTATGGTACAATGGCAGGAGAGACAGAGACATTGTCTGTGACAGATGCATTCCCAATGGAACAGTGCCATGCAGGGACTGTCTCATTCAATGCTGAACAATAGCTTGGATCTCGACACATTCTCCAAATCAATGGCAAAGACACAATGGTAGGTAGAGAGGTAGAAGGAGACAAGTTCATATTGCTGTTAAAGACAAATATAATGGCTGACAAGAACTAAAAGGCAGGTGGAAGCGTGGATGTGAAGGTGTGTGTGTGTGGATCAGCACTTTCAGAGTGAATAATATGCTACTTCATCAAGCAGTCTCCGCAAAAGTGCAAAATCCGAGGTAGTCTGTGTACTCACAGTCTGAGATACACACAGATACATAAACGCACACACACACAGCTCATTTTGAAATCCTGGCAACAAATGCGGTCTTGTGCACATATATACACACATGACCAGTGCACGTGTGCTTTCACACAAATGCATAACTGCCTACACACACACACACACACACACACACACACACACACACACACACACACACACACACACACACACACACACTGCCCTTTCTGCTCAGGAGTAATTTATTGGTAAGTATTCCTCTGTCTCTTCTCTCCCTTTCTCCCACTGGCCCTGAGATCATCAATCTTTTTTTGCACTCTTCTTATGTCAGCACTATACCTCCCCTTCTTACTCTGTTCTTTCTTCAAGCTTCTTCTTCTTCCTCCGCTTCGCCCTGTTAAGAACTGCACATGATGTGTAATGCATTTTGTGTGAAAGGCACAGACCAAAGAAAAACTGGCAGAAAGTATGAACCACAAAGGAGGCAGAAATGACAAGAAATTCCTTAAATTCATGTCTCCTGTGTGAGTGCATGTACTGTGTGTTGCATGTACTAGTGTGTGTGTGTGGACACATGTATGTGTGCATGTAATTGTCACTTCAGCCTGAGTGCTGAAGATTAATAGTTGAGGTCACTGCTCTAATTAACTGGCTGATTAATTTCTCTTGACTATGACAAATGACTAAAAAATATTTTTTCGCCCACTATTTCTAACTTTTTCTTATCTTTTTTCCATAATTTCCATCTCTCACTTCCCCTTTCTTCTTTCTTCATCAGCCAAACTCTTTTCCTTCATTTGCACCAACCTTATTCACTTCCCTTCATTCAGCTGCCTCAGCTGGCTCTCTGGTTTCATTCCTCTGTGACTACATTCCCTCACTGCCTCTCTTCAACTTAATTAAGGAGAATGCCATACAGCTGTCGTTCTCTTGGCCGATAGCGTCCTTTTTTCCACATCATATTGTTATTCATTAACACTATATGCCTGCCAATCAGGCACACAGCCCATGTTATTTCGAGGGATGGATGAGGCGGCACTTGCGATAATGACGTTTCTCTTCGTATCTCATTCTCACAGTAGTGTGCCTGAGGATACAGCAACACCATTTTGGATGAGCCCTGTTATTCTTTCATGTTCAGTGTTCCTTATTTTAATGGCCTTGCCCAAAGCATTGGTTGTGTATCCAGCTGTCTCTAAGTGCAGAAAGTGTTGGACAATGGTAGAAAGCCCACTGCTGATGCCGCAAAGGCCACCATTGATTGGCTAAGGACTCATTCAAAATTTACTCAGACGTCAGGTGCATTGTCATATGTGGAGGGAAACAGCAATGAAGACAATTTTTTAAAATTGACTCGGCATTATCTCAGTCTGGCTTCTACTGCGACTAGCCTCCAACCTTTTTATACTTTCATTCTCATTCTGTTTTTTAAAGTCTCCCTTCATTAAATGAAGGTCTGTGTTTTTCATTCCAATTATTCTGACGGCTCATTACAACAGTGGAAGAGACACAGACTAATCCCTGGTCACCTCATATTCCTCTCTATCTCACACCATCTCATCCATGCTTTCATCCGTCTGTCACTTTGCTTCCTGTGATTCTGTCTGTAAAATTATAAGTCTCTCTACTTGTCCCCCTGTGCTGTTAATGTTCTGTTTTGCAAACACATGCACACACATACACTCAGTTACACGAGCATGTAGGTGTGTTACATGTAAGAAAACTAACAAACCTCCCTTCCCTCTGTACCTCTCCCTCTTTATTTCTCCCACACTCTCTAATGCAGGTTAGTTCTAATGGGCTTCATTGGCTTGGCGATTCTTCTGAGTGCAGGAACGCTGTTCAAATACATAAAGGAGCCCTCTGGGTTTTCAACAGACAATCAACAATGTTCTCCTCACAGTCCCATGCACTCACATTTACATGCACCTTTGCATATACATACAAAAAAAAAATCCCATTTATGCTTAACAATGGCGGCACAGCAAAGAAACAACTAACAAAGGCCAGATTCCTTTGGTATTCTGCATATATTTGCTCTATAGTGTGCACTCCGCAATTCATTCAAAACTATTTCTCACATTTAAAACATTAGTCTTCCTCAAAGTTGCACAAAGTAAATTTCAATGTGTTAATTTGTGCACACACCTGCATGCACACTACAAAGGTCTGACTCTCTCTAGTCATATATTTGCTTCAGCATAAAACTTCAATGCGCCATATCTTTATCATGCATCAGATTCCCTGTAGAGTTCCACACTTTTCAATCTCTGTTCTACTTCGCTAGCATTAAGCCTGTCTCCCACTGCAATGTGACAGAACCTAAAGTTCCTGCAACAAATTGGCAACTACTTTTGCCTGATTTTGTGCCCAGTATACTGATGGAAGGTAACTCTCATAGAAGGAGAGTTGACACGGACTGAGAGGGAAAGACAACCGAGTTTATCTGCACCTGCAAAAAATGGATTCTTTTCTGCTGACTCATCCCCTACAACACACATTCTCCAGCGTTCCTTCTTTGCCCGCACTTCCTCCCCAGTGCACCCTGGGATTCCCTCTGGGAAGGCTGGGAGCCAACTAAACTGACATTTCGTTTATCTGACAAGCTGTGGTACTGAATGTTAACCTGCTCATGACCTCCATCGTCCTATGTCTCTCCCTTTTCATCCCTCCATCATGCCTCTCCCTCCCACCCCCCACCCCCTCTACTCCTTCTTGCCTCCCTCTCTCTCCACTCCATCCTTCCCCTACTCCCCGCTCTCAGGAAACTAGGCCGTCTTCGAGTATAGAGACAGAACTATACCTGAACCTTGAATAGAGGGCAAACGGGTGGCAAGGTGAAAAACAGTGCTGGTGTTTGAGGAGTGGGGAGAGGAAGAGGAAGTAGACACGAGGTGCAAAAGAGGTGAGAACAGAGGGCAGAGCAACAGAAAGAAAGGATATTGAGGAAAGGCATTTGGAGACATAAAGTAAAAAGAGGGTCAATGTAGTAGAGAGAAAAACAGAGTTTGAAGTAATTTTGCTTGAAACTGATAATAACCTCACGGAGTGAAAAAGAAACAGGGACAAGAGGAAAATATGATTGCGTCTTTATCATCATACTCCTTTGGTATAAACAACAATCTTTGCAAAAGGAGATATTACCTATCTGAGATAAAGACAAAAAAAATCTTGACATCAACTGCAACAACGTGGGTGCTGGAACAAAAAAAGAAGAGCACACTGGGTAAGTGTTGGAGTCATGAGTCATCTTTTACAGCATGGAATCAGATTTATTTTCAATATTGAGTGAAAAAGCCCAATTTAAGAAAAGAGTGACTCACTAACACCATCTTAAATCATCCATGGAGCTTTATGCATTTGCAGAGCTTTAGAACATACATAGTATCTTATAGTTATGTACATTTGCAAAGACATATGTATCACTAGGAACATTACAACCTGATAGCAAGGAGTTGATTTGACATTACTTAAGAAAGAATTAACACCATGATAGCCATATGATTAGTTGTGGCATTCAGGCAAATCAGAGCGCCTTGAAGATTAATGTGATGGCTGCATTAACAACTCTGAGCTCTTTGAGATAACGTTTGAAACAATCTGCCCACTGGGCGAGTATGTATTTTTCTGAAGTGCTGCAAACCACCACTGATACAGGATTCCAGCAAGAGGATTTGAGACGCTGATTGCTGGAAATCTGTAGTGCAGCACAGAGGAGCTGGAGCTAGGCTTATAATGGTTATGTGGATTTCTGGTCTTTCATGGATTTTGGTCAAGGCAACATTCCTTTCTGTAAAGGTATTAGTTTTTTTCCCCCTTTGTTGTTAATAAGAAGAGCTAAGAAAAAAAGTTTTACATCACATCAACAACCACCACAAAGCAATGGCATGGAATATGTAAGATACTAATAAAATGTGAAAAGAACTGTACAAAGAAATACAGATGAAGATGACAGCGAAAAATGGTAAAGGGAGAAAGCTGAAGAGTAGGGAAAAAGAGAGGACGTTTTTCTACAGGGGTGGCAACACACTTCAAAGCTCGACATGTGTAACCTTCTAGGATGGAGAAAGAGAGAAACGGAGAGAAAGATAGAAGAAGAAGAAGAGAGAGAGAGAGAGGGGGCCGTGGGTGGGGATGTCACCTTTCATCTTGCCACTGCTGCCACCCTTGATGCCTGTGGAAAGCTGCCATTACGGGTGTCATTTGATGGTTGTACTAGAGTGTGTGCAGTGTGTCCATGTTTGTGTGAGTGAGAAGTGTTAGTGTGATAGATAGACAGATGAGGGGGTGCAAACTAAAAGCAGCGCAAAAATGTTACACAAGATATCAAGTCTCTTCCCTTCATTCCTTACTCTGCTTCTGATCTCCAAATCAAGTTCTGGGTTGCAATGACAGGGGCTTCCAGCAGGGGGGGGGGTGCACATCAAAAGGGCAAACCTGCTGAGTGATGACAGCGTGGCTGCAATTAGGCCAAACCATAATGCAATGGATGTGAATGCGTGGAAGGCTTTAATGATGAGTTTGCTTCTGCAATTTAGCCATACTGCTGTCCCATTAAAACCTCACGACTCTTGTTGTGTCCTTTTTTGACTGCGAGTTTACCCAGTTGTTTCATGTGAGGATTTCACAACATTAACACACATCAAAACCTTGTTTCCAAATGTGCTGCAAACTCAGAGAGTAAGTTGGCAAATTTGTCATATTTCCTGAAAAATAGTGATACAATATTTCATTTGATGTTTCGAGCTCCACTGTCATCCCATTTGAACCATGTTGTGCTGTCTATCTGGGTCAACCTTCATTAAGGATGTAGCCACCGCCAGTGAATCTAGGTGCAACATCTTGGGAAACTTGTAAAACCTGACAAGAAAAAACCCTAACCCACATCCTCCTCCCCTCTGATACCTCTGTTCAAGCAACAAACAAAAGTTTTTTTTCACCTGAATTTTAAATGCAACAGATGTTCAGCTGTTGTTTTGCTGCCAAATGCTGTAAAATTCTGAGTTCTAAGAGATTCAGCACTGAATTAATACTTTGCACCGTGTATTAACTTGTGTTGTCTTCGCCTCCTGCATGTCACCTTGTGCTGTGAAATTCATTTAGCTGTCAAAACATCTTGTATCTTTTCTTTTATTGCACTTGCAGATTTAAGTTATTCAGAATTGTTTGAGGACAGGATTGGGTCACAGCAGAGATAATAAACTGGTTCTTTACAACAGAAAGCCTGAATAATAATTTTGGTGACGAGTATCTGGTAGTCTACTCTTGATGTGGAATCAATACCACTGTTCAGTCAATCGCTCAAGAGGTTTAGCAAAGGTTTCCTGCTGTGTCTGTATCAGGAAAACAAATAAAGCTGGAAGACAGACGAGACAAGCATCAAGATTTAATGGGTCTGTTGCCCAGTGCCAGAATAGCCAGAATCCAAAGACACTGGGAAGAAAAAAGAATCAATAAAATTTAAAAGACTTCTCAAAAAAAAAAAGAAAAAAAATCATCACAACACAGCATCAAGACATGTACCAAACAAAGGAGTCATTGAACATAAAATTATTCAGAACAGTTCACAACCGCCTAGGATACTAAGAAAGGGAATGGATGCAACAGAGTAAAAGAATCAATAGAACAAACTTTTCATGCACTTACAGAAATTCTAAGAAAACTTGCAACAAATTAACTCTTAGTGACGGTTACTCACCGTACACCAACAGGGTGTAGTGATCAGCAGCGCGTCCAAAGTTGTTTTGGGCCTGGCACAAGTACGTCCCGTTGTGCGATTGGCTGAGACGGGAAATCTGAAGAGTAGGCCCAGAGATCTCTGCCCTCTCAGGTAAGGTGTCATTAATCTTCGACCACTGAATGTTTCTAGGCCTGGGAGAAAGCACAGAGTAAGAGGCGTGATTGTCCTGAAATGACGTATCAGCTGACTGGTCAATTGGTGAAAAATTGACATTTTTTATAAATCAGTCATTCACTTTATGCAATTAATGGCATTTTAATAGTCGATTGATCTACAAATAATCAGAACAGTCACTGAACCAAACATAACAACCTTTTATGTGTGGCATTTACACACACAGTTAGATTTTATATTTAGTTGTATAATTTCACTAGTGCATTAACGTCCCTACAACCACCAGTGTCGGACACTAATGCATTGTTTAGTTAATGCAATAGAAGGGATCCCAATTTGAGATTTAGTAATTACATTACAGCTACTACATCCAGTAATGCTCCATTACTTTGACAAACTAGGAGGTGATTTGCGTGCTGTGTTCCTGGGAGTTTTGTGCAGGGTTCATATCAGGTTGGTTTCAGTGTATTCTGTGAAGAGTCTGACATCCCAAAGATCTGTGGTGCGTTTCTAAACGGTTAGCTTCACGTAAGAGAAAAATCATTCCCCTCCTCTTAACCAGAAACGCAATATATTTACATGTTGTGTCTTTATACACTCAACAAAAATATAAACGCAACACTTTTGTTTTTGCTCCCATTTTTTATGAGATGAACTCAAAGATCTAAAACTTTTTCCACATACACAATATCACCATTTCCCTCGAACATTGTTCACAAATCTGTCTAAATCTGTGACAGTGAGCACTTCTCCGTTGCTGAGATAATCCATCCCACCTCACAGGTGTGCCATATCAAGATGCTGATTAGACACCATGATTAGTGCACAGGTGTGCTTTAGACTGCCCACAATAAAAGGCCACTCTGAAAGGTGCAGTTTTGTTTTATTGGGTGGGTGGGGGTGGAGGGGGGTCTGGGGGGTCTGGGGACTCAGAAAACCAGTCACTATCTGGTGTGACCACCATTTGCCTCATGCAGTGTTGATCACTGCATGAGAAAACTCCAGCAAAAGCTTCAGGTAAGGTTTGGGGCGCAAAGCACAGAACACGAGCGACGTTACTTCATGTGTTCAAATGTTTATTTTGTGGCGTTAACTCAATTGCTAGCAGACAAATTTTGAAAATCAAACTTCAAACGGTCAGCATTTTGAGAAGGACTATTTTGACTGTTTCTTGAACCAACGAATAGTATCTAAGAGAATGACTGAGTTCTGTTATGAATGCAGAAGAGCTGGGTGAGCCGTCACTTAACATTGGTCAGATGTGCCCCCCGCGCCCAACCAGGTGCTAAGCACCCCGAGAGCTGAAAGTCCTAAACCGCCCCTGCCTTTCAGAGTGGCCTTTTATTGTGGGCAGTCTAAGGCACAGCTGTGCACTAATCATGGTGTCTAATCAGCATCTTGATATGGCACACCTGTGAGGTGGGATGGATTATCTCAGCAAAGGAGAAGTGCTCACTGTCACAGATTTAGACAGATTTAGTGAACAATATTTGAGAGAAATGGTGATATTGTGTATGTGGAAAAAGTTCTAGATCTTTGAGTTCATCTCATAAAAAATGGGAGCAAAAACAAAAGTGTTGCATTTATAATTTTGTTGAGTGTATGTACACATGTAACTGGAAAGCCTACATTAAGTAATTACTTGGTTTTGTTCAGGTTTATCACAAGCAGTACAAACTGAGGACTGGATTCGCTGTTGATGGTCAATAAATAGCTCTAAAATGTAGCTGGCTAGGTCAGTTCTGTTTCTTCATGTCAAATTTGTGTTCAGGATTTGACAGAATTGATGATGTGATGAGTAACCTAGCTTATAACTTGATCAATTAATTAGACCAATGATGTAATTAGGCATCTCACTGTATAATCAACAGATAAGTGAGTCAATATATAATTGAGGGAAATATCTTGTATAATTATATACAATCAATCACTTGAAAATGACTGAATATCACTAAAATGTAAATTAAATAATCGTCAGAATTTAAAAACAACCATCTTCTAATTAGCTAAACAATAATAAAATGAGCTTATTCAAAAATTGCTCTGATTGTGTTATTTTTATTAAGTTGAGATAATCATGACAGATATTTGTTTTTTTTTTGGCAATATATCAAATTTTATATGGAAAATAACAAATTATATCTGTGTCTGAAAAAATAATTTCAACTAAGTTACTCATTACAAAAACACCTCAAAAGGAGCGTGTTAATTCCAAATCACATGACCTGCTCCTCATGATGTCATTTCCTCCTGAAGAAGAGACTGGCAAGACTCCAAAGCTTTCTGAGTTATTTAATATAAAGTAGTGTGTGAGTCAAATGTTGATTTATTGCATGTCAACAGGTTTACTACAATGTCTTTAGAAATAACTCTCAATTTCAATTTTACTCAATTGCATATATAATATTTAGAAGAATCTTTCTCTAAAAATGCCATGTGGTGTTTGGTTATAGGCGGTCATGTTTATTTTAGGCCTGAAAACAGCAAAAATTTCAACTATGATACCTATCAGCTATGTTACAAAAAGTCCCACAATTATACATTGACCCAAGTAGTGAGTAATTGATTGCATTTTTCCCTTAAGTTGCCAAACACTGACAACAGTAGTACAACCAATCTAAAAAAAATAACACCAGAAGATAACTCAGTTATCACCCATTTCATAAAATCCAACCTGCGGATGAAATGAAATTAAAAATCACTAAGTGAAACGGAAAAGTGGACAAACGCAGAGAGAACCGTGGATGCTATAAAAAGAGAGGTGAGAGAAGTCCACTGGGTGAGGTTGACGTAAGATGAAAGGATAAAAAGGGCTTGGGGTAGGAACCAATGGCAGCAGAGGGCTGCATCCTGACAAATAATGAGAAGATAGACGGTCAGAGGGTGGCCATGGTGTGAAAGAGTTGGCAGGAGGGTGAGGAGGACAGATTAGAGAGAAATAGGGTGTCAGATGTGCAGAGTGGGGAAAAAAAGAACCAGCTGGAAGAAAGACAAGTACAGAAACAAAGTGTTGCTACATGTAGATGGGGGACAGAGAGAAGAAGAGATGGTTGGGTCGGAGTTGAATGGAAAGAAAGCAGGCAAACAAAATGAATTGGTTGTGAAAGATGGGCAGGCAGAGCGGACAGGAGGTGCGGGAATTACAGAGACAACCTGGCGAACAAATCTGCGTTTTGGTGTGTGTTTGCAAGCGTGTGTGTGTGTGTGTGTGTGTGTGTAATCATGTGTATGTGTTGCGGCTCATGCCACCCTGGCCAGATTACAATCCTGACTCATCTGAGTTCTAATCCCTCAAGAAGTCTAATTAAACCTTTTTCTTGTTTAGTCTCACACAAACACGCACTCTTTCACTCCTCCCACACACACACACTAAATATGCACAAACAAAATCTCCCTCTGTTCCTCTCCTGCAAACACGCACATACATGCTTGTACTCCCACGCACAGCAACGCCTTGTAAAGCTAATGCACAGATAAGCAGACAATTGAGCTAAATTACAAGACATTGTCTCCATCTCCCCTATTAATAACAGGCAGATGAAGAGTGTACCCCTTCACCAAAAGGAAGAGGCATATAATTGGGCATTAATGCTTAACAGGCAGTTAACAGGGCCAGGGAGCAATCGGGAGGGTGACAAGGGTACTATAATGTGTGTGTGAGTGTGTCTGTCTGTGTGTGTGCAGTCCAGCGTGAGATGAGGGTCAGAGTCCAGAGCTGCCTGCAGTCCCATCCCTCACTGTCACACACACACACACACACACACACACACACACACACACACACACACACACACACACACACACACACACACACACACACACACACACACACACACACACACACACACACACACACACACACACACAGTGTCCCCAACCAGCCGTTACAAAGCTTTAGTGGGGCTGTAGCCAATGCGCTTCTCAGCCAGTCCTCACTGTGGGATTTCACTAAAGTCATCGCACACGCACATGCACACACTTTGGCTGCATGAAGCTTCACTCAGGAGCTTTAGTGGACCTGATGCACACAGACAGACGGACCATCTAGGGGAGGATTTAAGAGCTTAGGACCCAATACCCTTCTGGAAAGTGCAGAAAGGGCTGCGAACACTCTGGAAAAAGGCTTTGTTTCAACGCCACTGATTAGGTTTATTAGCTGTCATGTACAAGGTTATAATATGTCCACGTTTACTCTGAATTTCTAGTATTTGGCTAGAAATCGCTCAGGCACGGTCTTAGCCCTTCTCTCTTCATGCAATAAAGTACGGATCAGATGGTTTTCATCCAGCTCTCAAACAATAAATGTCAGGTGAGATCACGGATGCCACGCTTTTGAATTTGATGAAATTGAACCGCAGTGCTTCTGTGGCATATACTCCCACCATTAAATAAAATACTGTAATTGATTTAATTAATTGACAATATTGTAAAGCTACATGGATTAAAGATAATCTGAAACATTTGTGGAGAACAGCATGTTCTTTGTGCTTCATTCTGATAGTCTGCTCCTTAACATTTTCCAAGAAAGGTAAGTACCGACAAGTGGCTGTTGTTCATTTCCCATGATAATTCAGAGAAAGAGCCGAGGCATCCTAGAGTCATTACAGAGCAATATAAAGAAGTTGATGTAAATTAGAAGTATTTGGTAATCACTTGATGTTTTTTGAGAAAGAAAAGTGCCATTATGTGGCAAGGCAGAAGGATGGCAACTTAGGGAAGCAAGAAACGGATGCATTAGACCAACACAGGAGGATTTCTTGTATGCAGCAAGCTATTTAAAGCTATCTGTGAAAACACTTTCACCCATTTTCTTGTTTCTTTGAAACCCCGGTATTAAGGTTTGATAAAGCACACATGTTCTCCTTTCAGTGATGCCCTGCTTTACTCTCACACATGCGGTAGCTGTCCTCAAAAGCCTGCTTTGTGCTGAAACAAACTCCACTGGAGCAGGTAGAGGTTGCTCAAGGCTCTTTCCACAATCACTATTTAGTAGGAGATTCTTTAATGGAGAGCAATTCCTTGGCAAACAAACAGCAACACCTTTGTAGTCAAACTGTTGTTATGCGCAGATGACCTACTATACATCCAGTTCATCTTTATCACACAAACGAAATTTCCGGCAGAAAGTCTTCAAGAAACACACTCCAACAACTCAATGTTGACAGTGCTAACAATTTCCATGTGCCATCCTTATCATAAACTATTTTCATACATATTTTCAATATTTTTAAAAATGTTTCTTAGAAAATAGTAAAACAAAATACAACTAAAGTTAACAAACTCAGCACACAGATGCTGACTTATGCTAATACGTGACTCCACCGACTGAGTTGCTAAACTACTTGGGGTGGCAGTAACAAAAACCCTTAAAAACTCTTTAAAACATAAACATTTAACTTTTGCAGTCACTCTAGGTTACTTGCTGTGGTGGTAAATTCCAGCATTTTCTAAATTTAGTTGTTTTCTCTGAGGAAATATATACACCTAACATGTCCAGCAAAAGTAAATACAAGAAAATAAAAAAAAGAAGCTTCCTGCTAGAGGTCTGTGCAGCTGCAGCTACCTGTTGTTTGGTGACAGTAAATTTGAAATGTCCTTCTGACAGTAAAACAATTCCCAAAAACTGTTGTACAGTAACTGTTATCTCATGACATAATTTTGTGGAATTTTGTATTTTTTAAAGATTGATGTTGAACCTGGCAACTCTCGCATGTCCTCATCAATTAAAAGCTTTCTGTGTGTCATTAGTTTGATTTGTCAAAACTCATTTCATGCACACATGCTTTATTAAGACAAACTTTTCATAATTTATCTGTATTTTGACAGAAAGTCCTTATACAGTGACAGAAAAAGTCCAGAGTGCTTCACAGATGTTTTCTATCCTGTGAAAGGTGAAGCTGAATAAATATGTGATTCGATTAAATTTTTTTGATCGGTAATTGATTAGAATTACTGTATTGTTGTGATAAACCATCTTCTATTATGTAGCTCATGTCCAAACACACAGACTTACAGAGGGTTGCCGGTGACGGAGCAGGTGAGGGTGAGTGAGTCGCCCTCTCTCAAAATGCCAGAAGGAGGAACAATTCGCACTGTGGGTGCAACTGTAAAGAAAGAGAAATAGGGGTAGAGGGGTGAGTGGGTGTTACATGAGTATGCATGAGTCTTTAACATCTGTTTCCAAGGCAACCAGTCGACGATCCTATGGTTGAGACACCTGTTACCATAAGCAGCCCACCGCTCCTGCAGCTGTTGCACCGCAGTTCAGTAACAGAGCGATGGGAAGCCAAATCCACACTGACGGTCGGTCATTATTGCCAGTTCTCTGGCTGAAGGAACCACCAGCGCGCAGACTAACAAACTGTTGAATATTAATCATTGTGATCTATCAACAAACATTAATATACAAGTGGCAATTATTTGCACCCAAAGACTGATGCAGGAGTATGTGCGGAATATGAACGATATCACCAACTGCAAATATTTATACATGCCTGTGGAATGTTTAGCTCTGTAAAATATTGATATACTGCGGGATAAGAATTATAGTGAACTGTCAGGAATGCTAATATGAGCAGAGAAGAAATACAGTAATTGAAGATTGGTAGTTTGTTAAATAGCAATACAGTAATACTGGAGGAGAAATAGAACTGTATATTACACATCCAGCATCCATTCGATCTTAATATAATATAGTAGGCGTGTGTGATAAACTGTCAACCCAAAGAAGACTATCGAACCCATTGTGGAAGCAAACATGTAATCAATAAAGAAACTTTGCATCAACTCTTTAGTAATAGGAGAAAATCTGATATGTTAGAAGCAAACAAAATGAATTCACATTTATAAAAGCAAATTAGAAGTTCTGGACTTGTTCAAAAAGGATATAAATAACAGCTTTCTGATATAATCCAACTGAAGCATCTACACATTTGTGAAAACACTGCGAATTGGTTTTAAAATAAAAAAAAGTGCTTCTATCTCAACTTATTGCCCTTAGTGAAAATTAACCTTAAGCCAAGGATAAAATTAAATCCCTCTCAGTATGTTTACTTCTTTTGCCTTCCCAAAATGGGCATTAGATTTTAGTGTATACTAACTCATGCAAATAAGCCTGCAATGATCAATCAGTCCAAAAAAAAGGTCCTGGGATCACTGCACATACTAATACGACCCAGGTTCTTTTCAGCTTATACCTCAGGCCAGGATTTTAACCTGGCCACGGGCCTACTTCTGCCAGCTCTCTGCATGACTAGATTTGTATGTATTAGTTTTTAATGAGAGTGGGACTCATACGGGGCATCACTGAATATCACTCTGTTAAAATCCTGGACTGTGTATAAATGAGCTTCATTCCAAAATGAGACATCCACCATTTTAAAAATGAGGCTGCTACTCTGACAAAATTATTGCTGACATTAAAGTAAAACAGTATAATGAATAGCACTGAAGTAGCAACTTAAGTGACAGCAATACAGATGAAATAATGCGCGTTTTTGACATATTTGGCAGTGAACATCACGGTATTTGAAAGGTGGATATAAAGTGCTTTGCTGTAAAGTGCACACACACACACACACACACGCACGCATTTAAATTTGAAAAGAGCCTTACAATACACATCCAGGCGATAATGCCGAATCTTTTTCTGCCCACTCAGTGCAGGGTGGAATGCCTCACAGCTCAGCGCTGCCCCGTTGTCTTTCCTTTCAACAGGGATGCGGATGGTGCTGGAGACACTGAACGTCTTCGAATTGTCCTGCTGGGAGACCACACCTAGAGAGAATAGAAAAAAAAAACGAGGGGACAGAGTGAGTGGAGGGAAGAAATAAAGGTAAAGCGGACAAGAAACAACCTAGAAGCTGAAACATTTCTGGTTTCTCTTTTGACATCATACCTGCGGTGGGAGACGGATAGAGACAAGGAGTAATACAAGACAGAGGAGAGGAAGAGATTTTTAGATGAGAACACGGGGAAAATAGAAGATATTAGCAGAAGGAAGAAGTTAGTGTCTGATGAATGAGCTTTATAGAGCAGGTAACTGTAGGAAAGAGGATGAGTGGTGGGGGACAAATAACAGAGAGAAAGAGAGGAGAAAGCAATTTGCATCTATATTTTATGGCAATTATGAGCAGCAGCACAGTTTGTTTTCAGATAGGAAATCATCTGAATGTTTTGTGAGTGTGCAATTTAAAAAGAGAGAGACAGAGGAGAGGGGAGGATAAAAGAGGAATATGCATAACCCAATTGAGATTTTAACTGAGCTCGACGTGGAGAGAGGGGGACGTCAAAGGAACAGGGTGAGAGAAAAAAGGAGAGAAGGACCTGTAGACGAAAAGCGAGGGCAGCAAAATAAGCATGATAGAAGTGTGTATGTGTGGAATGGTGGGGGGCAGACATGAAAGAGGATGATAACAGTACTAAGGCGGACGCAAAGTGAAAGAAAGATGCAAGAAGAGAGGAGGAGGAGAGACAGAAGGAGGGAGGAGGGACAGCGAGGCCAAACTAACGGGACTGGACATGGTCACGTACTTGGAGTTTGTGCTTGTTTAGGCAGAATACAATATTACTTATAACGCGCTGACTTTTCAATTATTGTCGGCAAGCAAATGAAAGCAGGCCTAATTGAAGCGTGAGAGAGGACAGCGGTGTGTGCAGATGAGCGGGAATAAGAGAGCGGCGGTAAGATAGAGTCTTAATTAAAGAGTGCTTCCCATATCTGTTGGGATCTGCTTCTAACCTTTTGTGTCACAGTTCATTTAACTCAGGGCCAAAAGAGATGCGAGAGTCAGGGAAGGAGAGGGGCAGAAGAGAGGAAACGACGAGTGAACGGAAGGAGGGAAGGGAGAAGAAGAGAAGAAAAAGGAGGAAGAAGCCAGATAGAGGGACGCATTAGGAAACAAGACGAGTCAAGGGAGGCCAAGGTGCAGCTCCTGTCCGTCTCGTTGATTCTTAAAGCCCCGTCCAAGCAGTAACCACGCTCAGGAGCATTACGTCTTTTGTCACCAGCGAAATTCAAAGAAAAAAAGGAAAAGGAGATCAGATGAAAGGGAGGGGGAGGAGTAGAGAGGAAGGACAGGGAGAAGGCGAGACAGAATGACAGTGACAGGTGTGTTCTGAAGAGAGGAAAAGTTGAGAGACTGGATGAAAGAAACACTGAGTGCCAGACAAAAATAGAAGGTAAAAGAATTGATGGCTGACATGAAGTCTGAAAGGGCAAAGCATTGCTCAATGAATGTCCCAAAAACTGTTGACATCAGATTATCTTACATTATTTTGTTGTTATGTGTGTGTTTTTTGAAAGCGCCGAGTATGAATAAATGAATAATAACACAAACCCATCCGACAACAATGTGTCCGTTTGAACAACGTTGTCTGTATTTATTAAAGCTGGAAATAAAACTGAATAAAGAAAATAGTCATAAGATTCAATGAAAAGCGCTTTGCATAGCTTGTTAAAGAGACTTTCTGTTCTCACTATTCAATTGAGCAGGTTTTCTGAGAAAGTCAAATCAAATGTACCACTGCATGCAAATGCTGTTTTAACAGCAGATTTCTTGGGGGTTAAACAGACTAAAAGCTATGGAAAGATAGGTCTCACATGTATTATTGAATGAAGTGCCCCTCTAACTGAGAGAAGCTGTGAGCGACAGTGAGTTAGAAAGAAGTGTAGATCAAGGTAGCAGACTGATAGCTGGATGGCTCATAGATTTATTAGAAGCAAAGAAGAAGGAAGAGTTAGAAGGTGGTGAATTTAAAACTGTGCCTTCGCAAGTCTGAAGAAGAGGCAGAGCGAGACAAGCAGGAAATCTGGAGTGTGTGTAGAATTTGAGCTTTCGTGATATGGCGCGCTTGTCAGATTTTTTTGCAAAAAAAAGTACATTTGAAATAGAATGTTCACTACAGAGGTTAGCAAGAGCAACATGAAAAATATATATGTCTATTTTGTTAGGAAAAGAAGTTGACTAGTGGACATCCAAAGACATAAAAGTGGTTGATGTTCTTCTATGAACTTTAAACCTTTGAAGGTATGGAGCCCAAAAATATTACCGTTCAGATCTCAGACGGTGTATTTGATTTGTAGGATTTATATTGCCGCTTATAAATATTGGAAAGAACAATGGATCAAAATAAAAGAACCAGACACGTAGGAGAAATTTTAACAGTCCTCAAGCCCAGACCCTCATTTCTCCACCCATTAACTATCCATCCATCTTAACCAGCTCCCATCAAATGATCCATCTGCCAGTCCTGCTGTCAACCCATCAATCACCAATCCTTTTATTCTTCTTTTATTCAGCACTCAACCTTTGATATCATCCTACCATTCCACTTCACCTGCCCTATAATATCACATTAACTTTCTCATTTATCTGTCATAATTATCTAACCCTCCATCAGTCCATCTGTCAGCTACGTCCTGGTACCTGGTATCTCCCGGCCATTACGCATCCAACGCAGGGTGGCGGCCGGCTTGCTTCTCGGCGACACACAGGTGAGCTCCACCTCTCCGCCCTCCACAGCCTCCTGCTTCACCTCCACCGTTGGCGTCTCTGGGGGCACCAGAACAGAGAGCGTGGCCACCTGGTGGTGCGTCGCATCCGTGTAGAGCTGGCAGAAGTAGCCACCCTCATCATACACGCTGACGTTGGTCAGTGTGATGCGCACCAGCCGTGGTGTGAAGAGCACCATCTGGAAGCGGTCGTCCTTCAGAGCTGCAGTTGGGGCGAAGACAAAGGAGAAGGTAGACAAGGGATGAATGTTGGGGCAGAAATTAAACAGCACAGACAGGTATTGTTGAGGAGGAGGGGGACGGAGTTGGGAAAGAAAGGAAGAGTGATGGAAATGACAAAGAAGGTGTGGTGTAAGTGACAGGAGCAGTGGCAAGAACAGGGAAGAGGGGTGGTGAGTACAATAGGCACTGCCATAAAAAAGCCCTGTCTCTTTAATGTGAAACATTAAATTTAAATAAATACTAATCCCTGTATTAATATAAAAGAGAGTAAAGGTATAAAGAAAGCGAAAACAGCACCAACAAAAATAAAATCCCTTCCCTTTGGGTCAGTATAATTGATTTTTTTTTTTTCAGATTTTTCTGAAAAGGAACACAGTGTATCAAGAATTGTTTTCGTCATGGTGCTGTGTTTACTTGAAATACACACACACACACACAGACACACACACACGCACACGCACACGCACACAAGCTAAAAGAGTCATATTCTAGGGAACTTTGCTTTAATTCACTTTACAGGCAGGCTTTTACTTGCATAATTTTGAATTTGTGTTTTGATGAGAAGCATCTAAGGGAGCTGCTTTGAAGCTTACTCACAAACTCCATTATTCGATTCTCCACAAGTGTAAGCTGTTAAATTATTGACAAAACATTTCTACCAGGGAAAACCTATCTAGATAGACTGAAATGTTATTTCCTTTAACTTCATTGTTTAGCCTTACACTGTGTAAATGTTAACCGTTTTCTCTTTCTAGATGGCTGGTTGTAAATGTTTCTGCCCCACCAAACTCATTTTCAGTCAACATTTGAAGCAACAGAATCTGCAGAGCAATTAATTTCTGTAAGTCAGCCTACAGCAACCTGTGCACCTGTGTCAGTCTTATTCAGCCAGGTTGTAATTTTGTGGCAACTTTTAGTTGTTAGTTTTCTGAGTTTTACATGGAAAGATGATATTTACATTCTGCTTTGTTGGTTTAGATGTCAAAATCACTCACGACATGATGCACAAAGTAGCAAAAAAGGCTCTAATTGGTATACTTCTTTTCTAACCCAGGGAAAAAATTGTCACCCTGTCTCCTAAAAATACATTCCAAACAACTGTATTGCAATCTCAGTTACATTTTGAGGAAAATGTATTTTATAGTCGATTACGTTCTTTTGTGTCATATTATAAATACATCCTTTTCAGCTCATTTTCAGCGCATTTTCAATTATATATAGGATGGCTTGGGACTAGTAACCCAGAAAATGGAGGACACGATTCAAAAATTGTCTGTCTGTGACCCTGTGATGGACTAGCGACCCACACCCCCGACCCTACAAAGGATGATGGGGTATGTAGATAATGGACAGATGGATGGATGGAGTCGTAGTTTAACTAAATCCATGCTATTCTGCTAAACCTAATGGAGCAGCTTTAGTGCCTAAATTCACCAAAGAGCAAGAGAAAACGGAGAGGAACAAAAGTCCCACACAGCCCACGAACTACAGTCTTCTGGGTGAAAGGTCTGTTGCAGACTTAGACCTCCATCTTTTCACACAGACTTTGTAGTTTTTTCAAACTGGAAACATTTTCTAGTCTGGCACACTTTGGGGAGCAAATAAGCTTCTTTCTAAATGTAAATGAGAATACAGTTTAATTGTATCGGAATATACTTTTTGTTAAACAGTTGCGCCTACAGTCGTGAATAAAAGTTCACATGCACTTGTAGAGACCATGTATATCATAGCAGTCTTATCCACTGACTCCAATAACTGAATGTTCTCGGATGGAATAGAATAGAATAGGTTTTTTTTGTCATCATACAAACAATTATGCATTTTGGTTCTTTCATGGTTTTATAGCAAGTCTTCTGGAAATGTGACAGAATCTGCTTTGCCAAAAAAAAAAAAAACATACAGCAATGCAAAATTTTGGTAAAAATTCCAATGGCCAGTTTCTCCTCAATAGGGCACTTTTGGCAGCCGTCTACAAGCTCCTAGCAAGCTTCCGGTTGTATCCTTAACCACTCCTCTCGACAGAATTAGTACAGAAACTTAGTTTGTTTCAACACAGACTTGATTGTTCATTACAGTCCAGAGGTTTTTGATGGGGTTTAAGTCTGGACTTTGGGAGGAACATACCCTAATTCCAGTCTGATTTAGTTATTTCTTTACCACTTTTGATATGTGTTTGGGGTCATTGTCTTGCTGTAACATCCAACTTTCTGGGTGATGATTTTAGGTTTCCCTGAAGAACGTGGAAGTAATCCTCCTTCATCATTATTCTATTTACTTTGTGTAAAGTACCAGCTCCAATGGCAGCTAATCAACCTCAAAGGATAATATTTGTTTCATCTGATCACAGAACTTTCTTCCAGAAGGCCTTTTCTTTGTCCATACGATCAGCGGCAAACTTCAGTCAAGTCTTTCGGTGCTGCCTTTAGAGGAAGGGCTTCCGTCTTGCATGGCATGGTGAAAACAAGCTTGATTGTTGACACTGACACCTGTGTTCTAGCATATTCCAATCAATTGCAGACCTGCTGTATGGTGATTCTGGGTTGACTCTTGACCATCCTGATGAATTGTCGTGTTTGTGACTGACTCTGATGAGTGTGTCAAATGGGCCCTATTTAATTTGGCTCAGAGTCACCAGTTGTAGTCATTCAAAATCACTCATGAGAAGTAGAGAGGCCATGCCACTAAGAAAATTTGATTTGTATGGCTTTCTACATCACTAAACTTGAAAATTCAAGCTGTATGCATATTCTTAACCCAGCAGATTTTGTCATATTTCCAGAGAACCGATAATGCAAGCTTGTTTTTTTGTGTGACAAAGATGTGTTTCAATTATTTCATCATAGAAAATTAGGCATTAAAGGATTCACTGGGAACTCACAACTGCCACGATACACATGGTCTTTGCAGGTGGATGCAAACTTCTGTTCACAATTGTACACTATGTTCCATGTGGGCAGCAATTCAGAGCTCTGGAACCAGACTAGCGCAAAACTGAATAAAGTACAAGAATGTGAAGTCATATCAGTTAAGATCTGTAGGTTGAGGGCCACTTAAAGGCCAAGAAAGTAACAGCTGCTGCAACAATTTGTACAAATTACAAGTAAGATTTGTACTTTGGGCTTGGAATTGCAGGTTTGACTGTGCACCACATTTCAGCTAAATGACATTGGCCCAGCCTGATTGCACATAAGAATACTTTACAAAAAACACAATGCATCCTTATTATTTAATGTCTTCAGTACATGTTTATTTTTATGTGTATCTTGGAAAATCGGCGACACAGTGGTTAGCATGTTGCCTCACAGATTGAAGGTCCTGGGTTCAAATCTCTTCTACCAAAAGTCCAAAGACATGCTAAGGCTAAATGGTGGTTCTAAATTGTCTGTAGGTCTAAATGTGGGTGTGCTTGGTTGTCTATCGCTGCCCCAGCAGCCATACAGAGAATAAAGTGGTATCTAGAAAATGGATGGATCAGTGGATCATCTACCTTTCTACAGGCAGTACATAGCAAGCATATCAAACAACACAAGGGAAGCAAGGACTGCTGTAATTTAGTGTATGATATTTTCAGCTTTGGAATCAGAATTTCTTGGCCTCAAGATAGTTTGCGCTGTATTAGCAAACAGCCAGTTCTATCTCTCACGGTCTGGAACCAGAGTGAGTTTTCACCCTCTAATTTGTGATGTCACTCCCCTGGACAACTCTGCAGCGGAAAAAATTGCAAAACATGGGAGAAATAGCACTGTGACTGCACCACAGATGATTTGCTGCTCTGGAATTGATAGTGAAGCTAAATCTAAAGCTTGGTTTGATATAAAAAGTTCAGAGAGAGTTTGCAAAGTCAGTCTCGACGGAGAGGCTCCAGGCCTTACATTGATACAGCATAACAGATGTCTTGGTTCTCTCATTTCCAGCTTTGAGGGAGAGCACTGTTCATTTTCCCAAACACTGATTGGACGATCCTAAACTAGAATGTATTCATTCATTCTCTTTGTAACTGCTTTCTTTATTCCCCTATAAGCCATTTTCTAATTAGTGTCTAGAATTTTTATTGCTCATCTTATTAGGTTTTCATCATGATTGTTTTACTTGCTGTGAAGAATTTGGTAACTCTTTTCAAAAGTACTTTGCAAATATAGCTTATTGTGCAACCAAAATCATTTTCAGAATGCTATTACACTGAGTGGTGTGGTGCAATGAGCAAGTGAGAGATGAGCTAAATGCTACAGTTACACATAGGGTAAACACTGCTATTCAGACTATGGAAAATAACTAGAGACAGCAGCTTTCTAAACTCAACAGTTCCACAACCAATCTTGAACCTCAGACCAATGAGCTACAATCAGAGACTGCACAGTGCACAAAGGAGGATAACAAAGAAAGGACAGTGACAGAAAGGACGAGAAGAGGTGAACATATAACAATTTTCCTTTTGTTGCTAAAGAAAGAGTAGAATCAATGAGGAGAAAATGCTGATAGTAACAAATAACGCTAATAACAGTCTGTGGATGACAGTGGCTCGATGTATATAGATTCTCATAAATACCTGCGAGACTCACTTTGTATTGACTTGACAATGAAACCTCCCTTGCTCTTCATCTCTATTTTATTCTGTCTCTCTCCTCTTTACTTTGTGTTAGATTTGGCTCACGGACAGAAAAGCAGACACTTTCTTATATAATACGTAGCCTCCTGTAGCACAATTAACCGCATGACACAGACAGAATAGCCATTGGCCTCTCTGGATGTTCACGCATGTGTATGCATTAGAGACAGTGGGGGTGAGGAATAAGAGAAATAAAGTAATATGAATACATAATGCGGCAGGTGGCATAAAATATTATATAGATAGGAATAGAAATCAACAGGAGACTGAAGGAGTGGCCCAGAGCAATGCAGTTAGCCCACTCTTCCTCCAAGTACACCACACTAATCTCTCCACCCCACTCCCCAAATTTCCCTTCCACCGGATGGCAGCGAGAGCATTGTTAGAGAGCTATTCCCCACAGATAGGTAAATCTTTTTTTTTCCCTCACTGCACTAAATGGCAACTAAATGTCAGACTTCCGTTCAAGTCCAAGTTCACCTTTATTGTCCCGTCTCATTTGCATGCTGGGGAGAGCTGGCGATAGGAGGAGAAATAGAGATATGGACCACTGAGGAGAAAGGCTCCATTTGGTTAGTTCCACTGCTCTATTATAGCTATCTGTCCCTGCAATCTCATAAAACACACCCTTGACTGGTTGCTCGCTTGCAAAACAGGCAGCCTAATTCACTGCACTTTCTGCAGCAGCTAGTGTGGAATGGGTCGGCAGAGAAAGGCCTTAGTTTGTTAGCCTGTAATCTGGGTGGCAGATGGGCAATAGGAAAGCGATGGAGCAAATGTGGAGGCAAAAAAAAGACAGAGTGAGATGAAATTTACACTCCGAAAATCTCCCTGGTGAGAGTTTTTGGTGCTTACAAGAGCCAAATAGCCATCTAGACTTCGTACCTTGTTCTAAAGTTTGGATTATTTCCAACTGTTGTGCTTATTCACTCCACTGCTGTGTGACTCTTAACCCTCTACAATTTCTCTTCTTTTCTTTATTTAAAATTAAGTCTGTCTTTAATTCCAGCCTACACATCCCTTTTACCATCAAGCTCTGATTAGACTTCATCATGCTTTCCGAGGGGTGCAAGTCTATGTCTCGTGGGAGAGCAGACAAGGCGATTCTGTCTGTGTACCTAATGGACCTTACCGAGGGCGCTGATCTGATAGAAATTGGGGGGGGGGGAGCTGAAAATATGGTTTCTGAAAGCAGCAACCTCATCTGCCCTAATGATTCTGCTCAGTGATCGAGACAACTAACAAGTAAAGGAAAAGTGTGTGCAGCAGAAGGAGGTCTGTACCCGTGAATATTAAAATGATGTAACGCATGATGTGAGGCAACTATTTTGTATCAAGTATTTCATCCTAATCCTGGAATTCTGTTCGTAAAATCTTCAGTGACTTCTATTATGTCAGAGACTGCTCCCCTGAGAAACGTGGGAGTCTCAATCGCTGAAGCAGTGTAATTACTAAGTGCTAGCTACTGATTAGAAAGCTGAAAAATGTGTTCAGTGCAAAATTCACATACATAAATACCATACCATAAGATTACAAGTATAAATTAAATATGTCTTTGAGTTGCATTTTTTAAATCTATTTTTTTAATGCTGGTAAAAAAAAAAAAAAAAAAAAGGTCTAGCAGATTTTAATTATTTTGAGCATATTTCACCTTGCAATAAGCCCCAGATGCATGAGCACTGCTGGAAATGCCTTTTAAATTAATTCCTCCTGATCATACGGAGGTTTAACTGCAAGGTCAGCTACAGAAAATCAGCTATTGATCGTACAGCCACTCATTAACATTTGCACAAGTCTTTATATTCAACACATTGGAGAACATCCTCCTACTTAGTGGAACAGATTTCTTTCATTTGGATTTATTTACTGATTCACACACTGGAAAGACAGTTAAAGGCTGTGTGAAACGAGCGCTGACATGAAAATCTTTATCTGTCGGGAGCTTAAACCCATGACTCCAATACAAACACTGCAATACCACAATATTCAGTTAAAATCGTGGTTGTCTGGTTCTGAGTTCAACTCAATTAAGATGAATTCAAGGATGACTGACAGTTTAAAAATATGGCCGGAGAAATAGTAGCAGATTGAGATTAAAATAATAATGTGTACAATACTTCGGAGCTCAGTGACATTCAGTTAGAGCAGCTTGAGTGAAGTTAGTTCAGCAAACAGACTCTCTCTCTCGCTCTCTCTCTCTTCTGTCTAGACCAAGCTGGGAATTTTTCTTCTTTTTGGCTTAGTCAAGCACAAGAGAGACAACGCTCCGACTGTTCAGGAGAAAGAAAAAATTCGATCTTGGTATGTCCATTAACTGTTGAGCAGTGTCCACAGCAGAAAGCTCCTTAGATGAGCAAGTGCTTCTTCAGCAGGGTTTGTTGTTTCTGTTTGGCCGCTCAGCCCACCAGTTACAGATAATTTCTACACTGGATCTCTGCAGACTTCACTTTAGGTATGATTTTGAAAAAAAGAAAAAGTAACTGCTGTGCAAAACAATATGCTTAGACAACCCACACACAGATTTCTGCTGCTCCTTTGCTAATAAAAAGCTACAGTATATCTAGAGAAGACAAATTATTTCCTAATTGGATTTTGTTAAGAGGTTTTCATGTTTGTATGTACTGTATTTGCATCTGTCGAGCATTAGATATTTACCTTTACTGATCAGGCAATGTGCTTGTTTTCATATAACTTGAAGGAAGAGCTGTTTTAAACCCAATGCAGGGTACTTGTCAGGTAGCGAGGCTGGCAGTGTCTCATGAGCTTGAACTGGCACAGACTCAAATTAATCTTTAACTTAACCCTGAACAGTTGAAAGCCAGTTTGACACCATCCCCAAGCGAATGTCATATCACATAGATTACGCAAAGCATAAATACCTATTGCAAAACCACAAATCATAATGCATTTTTTTTGCTTCAATTAAGCTGCCACGCACACATTTCAAAGGCTGTGTTTAATACCCTTGATCACTGTTCTTTTGCTCAGAGGTTTCCCAGCAGCTCTTACACAAAATCTGGCTAAGGTGGCAACTTTTGCCCTTAATTAGTAAGAGAAAAACATCTAGTGTTTGCCTACCCCGAGGCCATCAATGAAATCTGCCTTCATTATAATATTGGTTACAATAATAATTTGCCATAAAGCTGCCTTTAAAAAAAACATGTGATTGCCAAGGCCATGCTTCTAATGAGGAGTTTAATAAGCTCTGATCTCGTCACCGGGGTTAACAGTGGATTATGCAGAGAGCTTCAAACTACGCTGTTTAAACAGCTGAAGCGGCCACATTGGTAGGGCAGTCAGTAAATCCATCTAACTTGGCAGTTATCTGACTTTTTAGTGTGAAATGACTTTGAAGGCAAAGTGAAGACATTTGCAACAAGAAAAATGTAAAATGCAAGTGGTGGTGAGTCAGTGCTAATGTGTCTGAAAGGCTTGCTTCAAATAACATTGAGGGCAAATGTAAAGACATGGATGCATTAAGTTTGGCTGTACAGATGAATGTGCATGCAGTTACACACCTCTCGTGCCATTGAAGAAAAGAGTCTGCCGACGGGGATTCTGGATGACTACAATTGATCCATCATAGTTTTGAAGGCGGCAGGAGATCTGGGCCGTGCCTCCCTCCAAGACTGTCACATTCTCTGCTTGCACCGCCTGACAGTGGGCTGAAGGAGAGAAAGATGGACATTAATATAGTGATACAAAGGTGGAACGACAGAGAGGACAAAAGAGGGAGAAAAGTGGAGAGGGAACTGATGCAGAGAAAAAAGAAAAGTTCTATCCACCCGTCTCTTGAGATAAAATCTTTCGAAATAAGGTACTTAAAACATCCTTCATTTACTTGCCATTCATCATGCAGACACATAAAGGAAGACATGGAGAGGGGGAGGAAAAGAGAGGAGGCGACAGAGTGATACAGATGAAGCGATCGAGAGCGAGAGAAAAGACACTGAAGAACTCAACAAGTAAAAGAGGGTCCTTATGAGCAATGTGTTCTTACGATTATAATAGGGATGATTATAATTACTGCCATTCATCTCTTTACATGGGCAAACACACACAAACAGCCATATTGCCTCGGGCTAGTCTAACAGAATGCATCAACACACACATTTGAATACATAATGCCTTATTAAATCTCTAAGTGGCTGTTGGTCTGGTGGAATTTAGACACACTCTAACACACACACATCTGAACAGACACATGAAGACAAACAGGGACCAACACAGTCCAACAAAGACACCCAAACTGGACTACAGCCCTGACACTACCTCTGAGTACACTATTAGCTTAAACTGCAGTCTTACTTTATGAGAGACAGGCCAAAGTGCAGAGCTGTGAGAGACCAGTGGCAGCCTTGAATACGCTTTACATATTCTTAATGCTATTTCTCACCCAGGTGGAAGCTAAACCCGTTGATCACACTCCATTATCCAAATGTAATGGCTCTTATTACATGTATTTAGAAACTGGGCTCTTGCACCAGCTTTGGCTCCTGTGAATGAATACCACAAACACACAGACACCTTTATGAACACGTGTGTACAGATGCGCTACACAGTATGCACAAATGAGGACACAGAAATGCGCATGCATGTGGAGTTGCACTCACACTCCCAGAAACTTTCTCAGATAAACTTTCAAACAAACATGCCTGGCCCTTAAACCCAATAGTTTCAGACAAGGGGGCCGAGAAACCAGGGAGCCCCTTTGATGTTGCTGACAGCCCAAGAGTCAATAATAAGGAGGTTGATTATGCTCTGATTGTTGCACCCTCCGTGTTTGTGGGTCAGGCTGTTGACATGACTCGGCTGAGTCACACCTCCCGCTGAGCACAATGGACACAGAGCGCCGTCGCTTGAATTCAAATGATTTGCAGAGCAATTAGTCATTTGGTTCCAGCCAGGAGTGGAATGTGATTGCCTTGGAGAGAGTACCAGCTTTCTGGGCTTCCCAAACTAGTATTTACCAATTTGCATTCCCATTTGCATTCCCTCTCTCCCTGGCAAAGTGTTGGCCGTGGGGAGGATTTAGAGAAAGAACGACATCAATATTGAAGCACAGTGATAAAGCAGGCAATGAGAGGAGCCGATAAAGACGACTGGACTATATATGTTTCACTGCTGACTCTAGCAGCGTCTCTCAGCTCTGTAAAACACCTTCAGAAGGCAGGAAATGTTGTGAGACAAACAGATGGTAGCTTCCATAGCAGGAGTTGCTGACTTGACTGCTTTGGGCCCAAATAAATGTCTATATCTGCAACGGAGTGCATCCTAAGGTCTTGTGCGTACATGGGCGTGCATGTGCACTCAAGTACAATAGGTGGGCATGTGCATTGGGAGCGCATATGCAAGGGTTGGCATATTGCAATTAAGCTACTTTGACATCATCTGATCCCTCTGACTTCATCCAAATCTAATTCTCCTCTTGATTTTAATCTCTTTTAATGAAATACTGAAAGCCTACATATTCATCACATCAGGGGAAACACAGAGACACAGTGGATATTGAATTGAAGACAGAAAGAAACCAAGAGGGAATAAAGACAAAGGAGACTCTAATACTCCATGGAACTGAGAAAAAAATCTTGACAATTACCACTAATTGTAGTCATTATTGCTCCCATTCTCTGCATCAATATTGTGATTCATATCGGGGGCCATCAGGGCCTGCCACCGCCATCCCAATTATTTTTCTAATGGCTGTTATTACTCATCACCATAGCAACTGGGATAGGCCGCCATTGTTTTAAACAGTGGTAATTTTAATAGTGCTACTGTGCATCCTGACAAAGTCACTGCAGTGTCTGTGTGTGATTAGTGACCCATCAGAACGAAGAGGCCTTCAAGTGGGAGAGCAACTCCAGACAAAGAAAGCGGTCAAAAGTTTGCTTCTGGGAGGAGGCCAGAAAAACTAATTAGTTGTCCATTTGTACGCCCACTTCTTCTGACAGCTGTCACCCCTTCAAAGGAAATTAGCTGCAGTGGCAACGGCAGCAAAGCACAAACAAAAGCGACAAAAATAAATAAAAATTAAAAATCATTAACGGCTGTTGTAAGCGGGATGAGTGGCATTTGCTGGTGATTGCTGGGAGATGTCACCTTAAAACACCTGCTGGCTGCTGGTGGATGATCAGTCTGGGTGAAGAGAAGCGAAAGATGAAGAGACGATGGGGGAATGAGGGCACTAACCAGGAAAACATAGCAGGGAGTTAGGAAGTGATGGTTTGGGTATAATAATGCAGCTGGTGGGGGCCGGACGAAATATACGAGAGATGGCGCATATTCCTCCACTTCTGCTCGTAACGCAGCTGGGTATAGCACTTTAGTTTGACTGTAGATTTTATAGGCTGCCATTCACATCAAGGCCATGAGCCTGTGCCTCTGATCACCAGCGTAGCACAATCCACAGAGGGAACGAGAAGGAGGGCAAGCGAATCAACCTCTGTGAAAGAGGTATTAATCTCACCCCCATTAAAATCTGTGCCTATAATAAAATACCCCACAAGCGTTGACTCATATTAAGAGAGAATGCAGAGAGAAACTGATATCATGGTAGTGCACTGACGGCTATGATCAACGGTTAAATAAAAGCAGTGGAGGAACAAAAACAATCACTTCTCTCTCCAGCCAAGCGGGGGCAGTATTTCATAGCAGTGAATTGGTGCTTCTTATCATTTGAAATGCTCCTACCCCTGCTGTCACAGCCGTGGAAAAAAGGAGCCTTTATTTACTACATCAATAGACATCTGAGAAGGGCCATCATTTCAAAATACATAAACAAATAAATAAATAATAGGAGCACAAATTCATAAGACAAGGCTGTTCGGGGGCCCGTTCTAATGGTCCCGCAATGGGGTTGAATTATAAGCCAAGGGAGGCAAAGGATAGAGGGACAGAGGGAGGGGATGAAAGGAGGTGTAGAGAGTTTAAAGAGAGGGATTTGGGAGGCAGCCAGGTGGACTGCTGGCTCACCCTTGGTCACGGTAAATTCTAGAAACTGCCTCACTGGTGCAGGGTTAGCGGGCTGAATTACCACCTTGCTGTGTCCCACTCTCTTGCTTTCACTCTCTCTTCATTTCTCTCTCACTCTCCATGTCTCTGAGAGTGGGGACAGGTAAAGATGGAACGAACAAAACAAGCCACATAAGAGATGAAGTGTCTCCATTTGCCCCAAACAAGCCCCCGTGTATCCTTGAAGCAGTGCAGCCACGGTCTCCCTATTCATTATCTGTCATTATCTTACAATTGGAAGTGAGCCAGGAGCTTGTGTTTTCTTTGCATGCTGGCCACGAAATCGATGCAGGAGACTACAATGCATAACCCCTTATGCTGTTACCGCCTTAATTATAACAATAACAGCAGCTCATAGTTTCCACTCATATGGGGTCGTCCGCTGGCAACTTCTCCATCTCTTCCCATCTGGATGTACATTTTTTCCGTTATCCCCCGAGTCTGCGAGGCGAGCCGATTTCCACAGCATGTATGCAAATGAAGTTTGCAGTGTTTACGTGTGCGAGCCTGTGTGTGTGCGTGTGTACAAACACTTGCTCTAGGTTAATCACAGAGTTTTGCGGTGTACTGAATCTATGAAATAGCTGACTTTGAGGTTCTTCTCCTCCATACCTCCCTCTGCAGACCCACAATCCCCCCCACCCATTCCCTCTCCCCTCCTTCTCTTCCCAGTCTAAAATTATCACTCTATCTTTCTCAGGGAGCCAGAACTCTGCCAATCAAATCCGGTGCCAAGAAAAAAAAAATTCTCCCTCTATAAATAATACATAATCCTTTACAAATCTTGCTGTCATCTCTCTCATTACCTTCGTTCTGTCGCTTTCTCCCGTCCTCCTTTTCCGTGCTCTCCTACACTCAGCCTTTCTTCACATTTTTTGAGTGTACCCCCTCCTTCATTTTGACTTAGTCCACAGCTCATAATTCTTTGCTCCCGCTGCATCGTCTCTAATCTCAGTCTCACATCTCCCTCTTTCTCTTTTTATTTAAACCCGCAGTCTCTCCATCCGTCTCCTCCCCACCTTCTGCCTGATCTAATCCTTGATTCCTCCTCCCTTCATCGTCCCTTCTCTTTTCTTCCTGTCTTCTTCCTCCTTCTCATCTCCCTTATCTTTTATTGCATCGTTCATCATGCATCTTTCTCATTAGTGGTGTCCTAAAGGTCCCCTTTCCTCTCTTTCTCTCCTGGGCCTCAGGAGAATTGTTGCAACTCTTTCTATCTCTCTCCCCTGTTAGCTGCTGTCTCTTCACCCCATCCCTCCTTCTTTTTCTTTCTTCTTGTAGTTTTTCCTGCCCTTGCAATAGTTTCCTTCCGAACTGCAATATGCTTTCATTCCCTTTGCAATCTCCCTCATTCTTTCCCCTTTTGCGACTCAGTGGGAATCTTTTCCTGCCTCTCTGCTGGTTCTATCTCCACACTCTCCTTCGCTAAATGTGATTTGTTCTGCAGCTCAAGTCTGCAGCATAATCATGCTGTTTTTATAGTGTGCTGCGAGAGCGGAAGAGAGGAAGCAAGTGAAAGACAGAAAAAAATGAGAGAAGTGAATGGACAAGAGGACAAAACAAATGAGCTGAGCAAAAGACTACATTTCTAGGTCCCCTCTCCCTCTTTCATCTTCTTCTCTGCTTTTGCTTCTTTTAATTGCCTGTCATAAAGCTTAGCCTGTTGCCTAACTTTCTATTCCTCCTTCCCTCTCTTTCTCTCTGTCTTTCTTAATCTCTCTTTCTCTCCACCAGAAACTTTAGACGTTTTCTCACCGAGCTCTCTCTCCATCACACACTGGTGGGCTGTTGGCACTGTACTGCTAATCAGCAAATTCAGCACAAAACCGTCTCTTTTCACTCTTGACCTCTCAAAAGAAACTTTCACTTTAATTTATTTACATATTTCCCATCCTATTTTTAACATTCCGATTTTGCTCCCAAGGCAACGCTGCCTCCATCCTGTGCATTGAAATCTGTGGTCCTCTTTATCTCATCACCTATACCCTTTATTTCTTGCACCTCCTCCACTCCTTTCCCTGCATCGTTTTGACCTTCGAATCGTTATGTCTCTCCAGCCCTTCGGCGTATTTCAATCACCCCGTCCGTCTCTTGCCCCATACCCTCTTCTTCCCTCTCGTGCTGCACTGCATCTGCCTGAGCACTCTCCTCTCCTCTCGTCTACCCGTCCCATTACTCTTTCTACTCTCTTATTCACCTCTTCTTACCCTTCACAAACTACCATCTCTCTCTCTCTCTTCTTTCCCCACTCTTTCCTCCCATTTTCTGACAGCCAAAAGCTGGTTAGCTCTATCTACTGTGCAGCGTTTTATGGCCCGGGTCTGTCACAGCCCCAACAGCCCTGCGACAATGGCCACCACACATACCCCAACAGCGGCTTAAAGGAAATTTACAGGGCTATTACACGACAGCAACCGCACTGGAGAGTCACCACAGCCAAAAGCACTGGTCTTAACACCCTTTCAAAATCCACCACATGGCTGCCTTCCCTTTGTGTGTACATGTTGTGCACATGATATGTGTGACACCGATGGATGTGTATGTGGGAGAAATGGTGCTAAACCTGTGCAAGCTAGAACGTGTACCAATCTGTTTGTGTGCATATACACATGAGCATTAAGAACTGCTGTACTGGCATGAGTTACATAACCAAGCTGACTGCCAAGACACAAACTCATTCTTCCACTGTATCACTCACTCCCCTGTTGTCACCCCCACCTACATCCTCTTTAACATCTCACAAACCTTCCACTGATTTAATAGGCAAAAACAACAACAACAAAAAAAGAAACCACTGGATTCAGATTTTGGCAAAGAGGAGAAGTTACTGTGCACAGCTGTGTTATGTTTACCAATGAAAGAACATCATCCTGTATTAAATGCATAATAATAATGACAGGAGGTATTAATAGCACCGAGCAACTCTGCCACTGATCTCACTGCACTTCATATACCGCTTTTTCTTACCATCTCTGCCTTGTGTTCAATCAATTTTATGACTCTTGGTTTCAGATCCCGACCTCATGCGGCTCCTTTTGAGGCCTTGTCTCTTGTTTTATCTTTGTACCCATCCCCTCCATCTCTGTCTTTCTTCCACACACACACAGACTGCACTGTTCTCCATCTCCGTCTCACTATTTCTTTTTTTCTGCTCCCTCCCGCCATCACATACAGTATAAGTTTCTATCTGCCCAAATCCTCCTTTCCTTGTGTCAGTGTGTCTCTCAGAAAAGACACTGGTCTCTTGCACTTCACATGTTTCCCCCATTCCTTTTCTATTTAAAAAAAACCTCTTCGTTTGGTTCGCTATATCTCTCCCACTCTAGGGTCCAACTTTAATTTATTAGGTTCTTCAGAGAAAAGCTGAGAAAAAGGCTTTAGCCACTCTTATATCTTTTTTTCCCCTCTGTTTTCATTTGCTACCATTTCCATTTAGTCCTTTGGTTCGTCCGTCCCCTCTCTTTCTCTGTCTGGTCTCTCGTTCCCCAGTCCTTTCACCTCCTGGGCATACACTCCTGTCATCATATTCTCTCTGTACTTAATCTTAATTACCAATTCTAACTTAATTACCAGCATTTTGAACAATTCATCTGAAGCCCTCGTTTCATGATTCCATCCTGAGCTATCCCCCATTGGTCACATGTTGGGCACTGCACTGGATCTAATTTTGTATCACTTTACACCAATTACCACCGTATTCGCAATTCTGTTATCGTTTTACTAACAAAAACATTACACTGCAACATTTAGAGGTATATCTACAGGGAGATTCATTTAAATGAACAAAGAGCACCCACTTATACTAAATCGCCACATCCTGGCTATAATAAGAAATGACTGTGTACATGTGAACATTATGTGCTTGCTTCCCTGAGTTATTTGCTCTGTAATGACACCTGAGTATCCCTCTCGAATCAATACTGCACATCTCATTTAATCTGAATGTGTGTGTATGCACATCTGATTGAGTGCACGCATGCATGACTTACGAGTGAAGCAGAGCAGGACCAGGACCAGGACCAGGCTGCGCAAGGCCAGGGAGAAAGGGGCAGGGAGGAGGCGGCAGAGGACAGAGCTTCGGACAGGCCTCATTGTGTATTGAGAAGTTGTGTGTGTGTATGTTGTGAACGTGTATGTGGCTGTGCACGTTTGATCAATGGCTCCTCTGTGACCCTGGCTGCACTTGCTATAGACAAACTAGCCCCCCCCCCCCACACACACATGCACTCTGATTTGTTCTCAACGGCAATGCTGCAGACGTGTGCACGCACTAACTGCTCGGCTTTACATTAGCGCAATCAGACAGAAGTTGTTGTTTGAGGAAAACACATAAAGAAAGTGGTCTTATGCTCCACACTGCATCACAACGCATGTAAAGAAACTGCTGTAGCTGCAAAGTCACATAGGATTGACTTGTTGCCAGGGCTTGCATGCAACACACAGACCAGAGCCCAGAGTGACAACAGAGCTAGTGATTTAGGCACTATATCACAATGCAGACAGAGATGAGCTCAGAGTAACAAATTTCCTCTGTTGACTAGCACCTTGTATCGTTTAGAAAGAACTTTCGGTGCATATTGCCTTAAATCCATACAAATGGGAAAGCTTCGCTGCTACAAAGCCATCCAAGGGCTCGGTCCCATCTAAACAAAACGACACAACACAACGAACACAGATAGGCAAGCTATTTTTTCTCCACAGTACTCTGAGCCTCCTGAGACCAAAGGCTAAGATTCTCAGATCAATAAACCAGAAAAAACCAATACCAAAAGGTGTCCAAGCAGACCTGCAACACTGTAGTCTTTACCGGGAATTGTATTCAGTAGTGGCAGCTTCGCAAACTAACTGAATGAGGTCAGATCTAAGCGAGTTGTGAGCAAAACCAGCCCTAACAATCAGCTACACAGTTAACCACAACAATGCATGCTTGTTGTCTCCTGTAGGTCAAACTACACTGCTCCAAAGAACAGAAAGCATCAATACTGCAATATTTGAGTCAGATGCTGCCTGAGAAACTATGTTCCAAAGCAAATCTAGTTTATCTGTACTAGCGTTGACTGTATGGGAACTTTTAAAATAGAGCTATCTACAATGCTGTGCCCTCAAGGACAGAGAAATCTAGTGCAACAATCTTCATTTTCAAACATATTGTATTTTAATGAGTCAAAATAAGGTTTTCAGCTCGTGTCACCCAACAAATCTGCAGGCACAGGCACAAGTCAGCTATTACCACACTGTCCAGGGCTTTGAAGAGATGGAGACACTATCTTACTATCTAACTCATCTGGAGATAGCTAAGGTTAAATAAAATTCATTGAGTTCGAGTAGTGCTCTGTAAAGAGCAAATGAAAGTCCTTGCCCTTTGTAGAATAACCAACTTGCACAGGGTTGAGCAAACTGCAGTCAGACACTTCAGTTACAGATATTCCGTATTTGGTCCGCTATTTTACCCCAGAGCCTTGCACATTATCATGACGAGGTATCTACCATTATTCGCTTGAATGCTAGAATGCTGTCAATACGCCATCGTGTACACACTGTAGCGTAAATGGACAGTGATTTTACATGGTAATTTTAGACACCTCAGAATAATCACAGGCTATCAGACAGTATAATCGTGCAGCATCGACCTGCCTAACTCTTCCTATCCAACATGCTCCACTGGGTGCAGTCCAGATACACGCTCACTCATACACTAATCTGAAAGCCTGCTGTGTTTAAAGTCCGGACAGAATTTTGCTGATTGAGGACACGATTCGTTGCTGGTCTGCTGGAGTGTGTAGATCAGGTGTGTTTGGTGAGTGCCTAATGTGTGTTTTTAGAGTGTATAGACAAAGCGTGACGAACTGCACCACACACCTCACTGAGCACTATTTGATGGAATAAAGTGCGGGTGTCATCCTCCGATTACTACACGCTGCCCACACTCTCTCACTCACTGTGCCGCTGCAAATACAATGAGATCTAACGGCGACGGCCCTGACACTTCTGGCAAAGCTGAAAGCGGATCATCGCCAATCTTTCCTACAGTGCTGACTTCATCGGTCAACTGGCTGATGCTGAGAAAATTACTCTGTGTTGGTGTGCACCAGCAGCTCGGGCCTGGCAGGTCTGAGGCCGGCGGAAGATAGACGGAAACAAAGTTCAAATTGATCTCCTTAAATTGTGTTTAGTTTATCCATTTCAGCTCCCTTCCTCTGTCCTCCTTCTTCAGTTGTCCAGTCCGTCGCAGTTAGGTTCCGCAAGCTTGTCCTCGTTTTGCTACTCTTCCTTCCCGTTGATCTATGAAAACTGTTATAATCCCAATGTGCTATCGCTGTTGATCACATCCATCTGTCTGTCTGTTTTCTGTCTTCCACTTGTTTATATAACCTTGGCCTCCCTCCCCTTGCTTAGATTGTGTGTGTGTCAGTGGGGGATCAGTGTCTGCATATTTTGCATACTATTTTGTGACGGTTAGAGATGCATCTGTGTGTGTGTGTGTGTGTGTGTGGATGGCAGCAGTGACAATGGTCGTCTTTCAGGTTGACAAACAGAGGCTGTGTGTGCGCGTGAATGTGCTTGACTGTCCAGTGTTGACTGAAGCAGAGTGTACATTTGCCTCTTTCACCATCTACTACCCACTAATTTATCCATGCAGCCACTGACAGAGACATCATAGTGCCTCTTTATGTTAAATGGGTGTTTTTATGGCTGCATGGATGCACACTGCTGTCTGCTGAGGAGAACTGTGTACACGTTTGTGTGTGTTTGTAATTCAAAGTGGATATGGATAAAGCAGAGATAAACATGACTATGACTGTGTTATGAGAAATGCTGATGTGAATGTGGCCCATTAAAAGGTATCTGCTCCACATCTATATACTGCGGAAACATCACTAACAGGTAGAACAACCAGTCGGTACATTTTGCATCAGCATGCTGTGCACAATGCAGTTTCTTTGTTCAAGCTCATTTCCACATGTAGTATCATAACTGCTACTGGCAATAAAACTGGCAATGCAAAGCCAATAGTGGAAACGAGCTACACCAGACACTGCGTCCATGACTTTCATTGTCCTGTAAACTGTAAAAGGCAACAGTTTCACTTTTATAAATACTTGTTCTTAATCAGCTGATCATAAAAATCATCAAATCTCCAACAGGATTTATTTACAAACATCTCTATGCATTCAAATTGAAACACAGCGCTCCCTATTATCAAGTCAAATAAAGTCAAATTTATTTATCAAGTGCTTTTAACAAAATAAGGTCATCACAAAGTGCTTTATAGAGCAACAAAGGACATAATTACCAACATAAAGAAGAACACACTGCAAATCATTGCACAACTGGTAAGTATGTGTGAATATGTGTGTCTGCAAAGTCCCTGTGTGGGCAACCCCCTGATGGGTATATTTGTTTTTGTCGCAGTATGTGCGGAAGGAAGGGAAGTAATGGCAAATTGTGTCCCCTATCCTCCTTCCCTTTTTTTTTCTCTTTCCCTCTCTCTCTCTCATCCAAATCAAATTTTTAATGGGCTTCATTGGTGCCACCGTGGAATAAGTGTTGCCAAAGCACTTAAGGGGCTTAAGTCAGCAGCGTGCTGAAAATATTAAGCACTCAAACAGCCTTACAAGGATCCCTGCCTGCTTAAGTATGCCGAGGAGGTCGTGCCAGCATTTAATACCAATGGTATTAAAGCACTCCGACAAGGGAAAGGAACAGAAATATATACAGTATGTACCACGACTGGGAATAGATGAAGAGATGCCGGCTGTGTGGAAGACTGCAAAAACGCTGTGAAGGCATGAAGTGGACAACAGCTGAGGAAAAATGAATGGTCAAAAGGATGGAGGGACAAAAAGAAGGAAAAAGATTAGTAGTGAGGTGAAGAAACGAGCACAATTAAAGACAAAGGAGAGGACAGGAAAAGGAAAAGAAGTGGTGAGACAGTTGGAGTGAGGCAGAGAGGAGGAAATAAAAAATACAAATAAACAAGTAATGTAGGGGAGGAGAGATGCGAGGGAATTGGGCCAAGGTGTGGGAGGTAAGGGTTGATGGGATAGCTTTGAACCAGCAGCAGAGGGCTAATGCAGAGATTCTATCGGGAGGCTTATCCAAGATTAAATTTCTCTTTGTCCTTAAGGCGCTTCTTGGGTAAGCGGAAGTGTCGAATTTATTTCTTATGTCTCCCTTGAGGTTGTTGCGGGCAAGTAGATTGGGCTACATGTGTGTGTGTGTGTGTGTGTGTTCATCTAAGCGTGTCGTGGTGGGGATTGCATAAGTGAGGTGGGGTGTACATGTATATGTGTCTGTGTAGGCGTGAATCTTCAGGGTTTATTAGCTGGCAAAGTGTGAAGGTGGGTATGTGTTCCTGAAAAGTGAAGATAAATCCAATGAGCGTGTCCCCATGGGTGTTTCACCATCAGCAAACATCCAAGTATTAGCAAGGTTACATTAATGTATAGGCATGTGAGTTCATGCATATGCAGATATAAAAAATAGATACCAATCCATATTCTGAAAGCAATTCAATTAGCACTCAAACTTCTCCTCCTTCCTATAAAAAAAAGATTTATGGGGCTGCCACAAATTCACAAGTCACAAGAAAGTATTATCTGTCTGTTGAGTAATCTCCTCTGGGATTCTCCTCAATGTTAACAAAACACATGCTTTAGATTCTGCTACACCAACAGATTTGACTCCTTATACACTGTTTTTACCTTTTGAAGGGAAATAGCGAAATTCCAACTTACAAACCATTTTCTTTCTGTTAAAAACAACTATTTTGATCAAGTACATTGATATGATATCATGTCACACTGGGATGCTAATTCAGCCTCTTCCTTGCCCCTTCTCCTCCCTTTCTGATTTCTTGTTTGTCTGGCTGACTTGGCATTAATAGCTAGCCTAGAGCCACGCGCTAGCTAATCCTACTGGGTTTGCTCTGAACTCTCTAATTAGAAAAGTCACAGCTCCTCGATCTATGGACACTATCACTGACTGCATTTTCTGGAGGCACAACTCAGGCTACTTCCTTCTCACCTCATGCTCCCAGGCAAAGGAATCAATACGGCCCAATCATTTGGGCAGGTTTGAATGACACCACCAGTCTTTCTTTACACAATTTAGGATTACAAAGTGTTGATTTTCTCTACTTTCACCATTTGTTGACTGTGGAGTCTGGCAAATAAATAAAAGTCAATATCGCTCACAGCATGACAGGCTAATAAGAATACAAAACAGACTTATGGATTTGAATCATTGGCTGTCTGAAATTACATGGTTTGGTTGGCAAGGTACTTGCAAGGAATGTGGTTTTTAATATACTGTTTTGTCTCACCTTTGTGTTCTGTGTATCTACAGTAAGCCCTGAGATTAAAGTCACTTTTGGCAGGGAACAGACTTGGCGCTGTCTTTTCACTGGTTTTCTAGGGTGGAAGGGAAGACATAGAGGTGGTAGGCACTGTAGACATCCTATTATTAGTCTCATCCCATTATACATTTACCACGCATCAACTGTACAACTGTGCAAATGTAGCTTTTTCTTTTCCAGCCTGGCAAAGACTTGAGAAAGCATTTTAGAACACATCACTCCTAAGTGACACAGTGCAAGAACAGAAGATGGAAAATACTGTTGATGGCTGGTGGCGAGTATTGATGAACAAGGCAGCTGAAGCTCACCGCTTTAATAGAATGCCTTCCTTTTATTTCCTTCACTGTGCTCGATTCTCTTCATCACATACAGTAGTTATGGAAAAAATACACAAAACCTTTCTGACATGCACAAGCTTTTATACTGACAAAAACCACAAAATATTACGTTTTGGGGTCATACAGAAATGTGACCCATATTTGCAATTTAGATCTTTGGAACACATTCTAAGGAAACTTCCTCTTCAGTGTAAGTGAGGACAAAAGCTAGACGAAGACTCTCAGGTCAGACATGCTAAAAAAAAATAGACTTTCTTACAACTGGTTCATGCTCCAAGCATGGGATCCATTTTTAAGAAAGAGAAAGCAAACCCTCGATCCTACCAACTAGGGAACCCAGATACCAGATGAACTTTTTGTCATACCTCAAAAATGTTTTTATTCTATCATCCCAGTTTTTCAAGACTTTGTCATTTTATTTCGAATTATTTCCCATCATTCATTGTGAAGGAGACAGAGACAGTTGCATCTGATACAGATTTGTGCTCTGTCGACAAATATACTGCTCTTCCTCAGGGAATACAATGCACAAAGTCATAAATACAACACATCATTTCACAACAAAATGTTTTCTGGTTACATTTTTATGCTCTGTTATGATGATAAGACATGGGTTATGCTAACCCCATAACATTATACGATGATAGTTTTTTTTTTTTGGGTAGTCTTGCGTACATCTAAACTAATTTTGCAAGTGATGTTAAAGTACATTGCTGTTACCAATTCAAGGAAACTGCCATTCATCCATCCACTATCCTATACACCGCTCAATCCTCACTAGGGTCATGGGGGGGTTGGAGCCTATCCCAGCTGACTTGGGGACATCCTGGACATGTCGCCAGTCTGTCACAAGGCTACATATACAGACAAACAGTCACACTTGCAGTCACACCTACGGGCCAATTTAGAATAATTATTTAACCTCAACATATTTTTGGACTGTGGCAGGAAGCCGGAGTGCCCGGAGAAAACCCACGCATGCACAAGGAGAACATGCAAACTCCATGCAGAAAGATCCAGGAAGGCTGTGATGTGAACCAGAGATCTTCTAGCTGCAAGGCGAAAGTGCTAACCACTACACCATTGTGCAGCCCTTCAAGTAAAACTTTTGAAACAACATTTCACTGAAAATAAACATTTTTGCAACAAATGTATCTACAACGTGTTTAAAGTCATCATATTTCTTTTTCCCCCTGCTTCTTGCTTTTGTTCTGTCCCTTGTTTTTTGCACAATATCTCTTCCTAACTGACTTAAGAATGAACTAAAGGATGATTACTATTTTCGTAGATGTCTGAAGCTGCCCAGAGACATGGCCCTGGAAACATGCCAGGAGATACACCGTGTGGAAGTTTTGCTGGAAACCCAACACTATGACATTTAAATACTAGTACCTGTATGAACAGACTGAAACAGCGGAAATCAGGTACACAGCAGCTGTACGATTACATATGAAAAGTGCATCAGGCACACACAAGACATTTAGGGACACATGGGGTGATAGCTCTTGCTAGTGCAAATAGTAATGTAACACTTGCAGACGGGAAAGACACAGCAGCAGTCTATGAAGCTGCAGGTTTCACATTTGCTCAGATAAAGAGAACTACAGGATGTAAGGTGATAGAGCATATAGACCAACGAGGCAGAGTTCTTTTTAAGGCAGACGTGACACTTAAATATGCTCTTGGCCCTTGCTGTTCTCATATGCATTAATAAAAAGATACACACTTTAAGTGTGAGATTTCAGCCATATTTTATGCATAACCATGCAAGCCCCTTCCACCCATTGGGATGCAACAGAATGCTAAGCTCACTTCATGCCTTATTCAGCTCAGATAAATGCAAACAGTGTTACCTGCCAAGTTGAAAAAAGTATTGTCTAAGGTTCCTAACAAGTGTTTCTGCGTGTGCTGTGAGCACACGCTACAAAAACTACCTGCTGGGAGTAACACTCATTATCCATGTGGTATCGTACCTCCCAGTGACACACTACGACTCTTTGCTCACTGTTCCTCTGCTGCGCTGCATGTGTCAGTCCTTTCTTCTTTGTGCTCTCGGTACCTGTGCTTGCATTTGTGTATTAGGTGTGTGGGCATTTTCCTTTGTTCCTGGATTGGTACATGTGTGACAGATCGTTGTCACTGTGGCCTGTATGCGTATGCACTAGCTCGCTATCTTCTTTGTACTTTCCAGCTATGTGCATGTGATGTGGTATTGATGTGTTTATCACCTGTCGAGGCCGGCAGCCTATAAGATGCTTCATTTTTGGGTGCTCTGTTGGGAGTGTTTTATATATTTCAATGTGCACAGTGCAGTGACAAGCAGGATCTGAACCAGATTAGCTGCATGCCGTGGTAAAGTGTAGGTGATAAAACCTGAGGGCAACTTTGGGCCACCTCGCTCGGGGGTTCGGTGCCAATTGGCTTGCCCCCATTCCACCAATTCACAAATGCCTAACAAGGGATAATTTCAAACTTGCATGATATAATCTTTTCTTTCACCCAGTGCCTCAATGGAACCCTTATGGCTTTTATCACACCCTCTTTCCCTCCCTTCATCTCTCTCTGTCTTTCTTACTGTCTGTTGCTGTTCCAACCCCTCCCTGCATGTCTGTCCTTCTCCCCGCTTGCCCTCTCTGCCTCTGTTGCATTTTTTGCGATGCTTTTCTTGCTCTCCTCTCCTCTCCTTCTCTGACCTTACAGAGGGTCTTTGCACTGACAGTCACTCTTCTTGCTCTTTCTTCCTTTCTCGTCGCTCTTTTTTCTTTCTCTCTCTCTCTCTCGCTCGCTCTCTCCCTGGAGGAAATTCACACACTCATCAGTTTGCCAGCTCTGTTCCTGACGAGCAGGCTCACAAGGAGAATATTAACGAAGCTCCTCAACCAATTAACACCTAAAGCCACATAACAACCTTTTATGCCAGCAGATGCCCTTGCATGCATGTGTGCGCACACCTGGCACAAAAGAAGTGGGGGGGTTCAGCAAATGCCGCACAGGCGGCAAACACCCTGCTGCATGCAAACACTTACTGGAAAATGCACAAATTGTCTGCTACCAACACAGTGCAGTCAAACTGAACTCTCACATAAACAGAAACGCACACTGTGGCCTCAAGAGCAAAGATACGCTATCACACACACATACACACACCGCACTAATAGATTGGTGCTGACGAGTATGCATGTTCGGAGATGGAGGGAGACATTTACAGGTGCAAAGAGAAGGCACTGTAGGTAGAAAGGAGATGCAAATAAGCGATGAGCAGCAGTAAGGGCAAAGAGGGAGAAGAAAGAGAGGAGGCAGAGAAGGAAAGATTATGAGAGTGAGGAAGAAAGACAGATTTATGGAGTGTGAAGAAAGGCATAAGAAAAGGGGAAAATCAGTGATGGAAGGTTAACGTGGCTTGGCTGCTCTTGACATGGTTCATGCTAAATTTGAAAGGTTTAGTAGTGGGTGGGTGTAGACACACATATTGGACGCTGACATACACATACACATTCTCTTTGCAGGACAACACAATGCATAAACATGGGCAGTAGAAGGGGCATTAATACCACACACTAACACCACCACACCAACACCCACACACACACACACACACACACACACACATATTTCTGGACACGTGGGGGCAGTATCTTGCATGCATCAAAACATGGTGAGAGACAGCAGGAGCAAGGGGCGTGAGGGAGATAGGAAGAACAAGTGCGAACGGACAAAAAGCGTATGGTAATGACCCGGATAACGAAGACGGCCCACAAGGGGTGGAGAGTCAGAAGAGAGTGAGAGAGGGGCGAGTGTGAATGTGATAAAGGAAGGAGAGAGAGAAACTTTCCTCACGGCCTGCTGCTTTTGGATCGAACTGTGTGCAAATGAAAAATGGAGATGAAATAATTAGACAGGCTGACTAGAAGCGCTCATCTAAATATGTAAATGCACTTAATTTTACTTTGATTTGCTCCACTGCTTCCCTATCACTCTCCCACTTTCTTCTTTCCATTCTTTCCCTGTCATGCGTTTCTGCTCCGCTCTCTTCATGTTTCTTCCATCTCCTCTCTTCCCCTCTCTCTGTCTGTCTGTCACACGCTCCCCCTCCTTCACTGTCGTTCTTTCTTCTCTATTTTGCCTCTGCATATTGAAGCTATAGTATGTTAATACACAGAAGGTATGTGCACTCAATTATTCACTGTTTTATGGACTTGCAGCAGTGTGTATGCTGGAAAAAGAGTGTTTAATTAGTTCATTTATGCCTGTCTGCCTCTGCGATGAGGTATGCATGTCTGTGCAATACTGCACACACAGCAACATGCATGAGAGTGTATGTTTAATGGCCAGGTTTGGATTTTTTCAGGCCCATCTTAATGCAACGCTAATATGCCATACATATAGTTACTGAGTTAAAGTTATGCATCTTTAACTTTGGTTGCTCCTTTGCTTCTGTTTGTGCCTCCCTGGGTGGATTCATATCTTATTGTGCTCACGTTTCAAAGACTTTGCGTAAAATTATTCCACCTCTATTACACAACTTTAGCTAAGAGGGTATCACATCATTGCCGCTAAGGAGAGGAGGGATGATTACAGTGATGGACTCTTTCAAGTCCAGCCTGACTGTCTCTGGTAGAGGAGATAATGTGACACCCAAATTGTGAATAATGTCAGCATAGCAGGCACAATTGCATTTATATTGTTTGAACTTCCTCTTGAAGACGACCATGCAGTTCACATCTCCATTGTGTGTGTCCAGCCATGATGGTAACGGTTCACAGAGATCTGTTCGAATTAAATATATTGCGCAGAAATTCTAATATGACTGGAGACACTGTGAATGAAAAGTCTCCTTTCCTCTCACAATTTTCAAGAATTTTTATAATTGTTTTTTTTAAACTGTATGCTGACTGAGGATGTTATTAAATTAGATTATGCTTTTCTTGCTGCACTTCTGTTTGCACATGTTTAAATATGACTACAGCACCTCAAGGGAAAATGAAAAATGATTTACGTGGGTGAATTTGTATGTGTGTGTATCTTGGTGTGTGGATTATAGATTAGAAGAGTCACCAAGGAAAAAGGCAGCTGTCCCTCTTAATGACAATCTGTCAGAGCTCTGTTGTAAGTGCTCCTCCTCTTTCATCAGGCTGTCGTCTTGTTTCACCAACCCCTGTCCTTTCCTCTTTAGTCCAGTTTGTACTAAACATCCCTCACTGGGACACTCACTGTTCCCACAAGGTGACACTGACAGCAGTTCTCCTGATTTCCCTCCCAGAGTTCCCTTTTTTCCTCTTCTCTTTTTCTATGCCTATTGTTGCCGTCTAATGTAATTTGCATTTATTTATTCTGTTCATTTTGGACTCTCTTTATACTGGAATGTCAAAAAAAACTTGTAACTACAGCTGTGTGTGCCTTTTCTTTTACAGATCAGAGTGTAGAGAAAGTGTCTTGATCTATGATATGAAGTGAAGGTGTTGCACATAATTAATACACGTTTTTATGGGAACACTTTATGGTGTCGAGAAAGAACCACAACACGTGAAGAATGGAAAAAGGTAATTTTTAGAAAAGTTTCTTAAACTGCTGGCTGACACCATCAAGATAAGCAATGTTAAAGGCCAATAGAGTGTAGGGCTTTGCTGTTAGCGGTGTGTGCAATATAGTATATGTTTTTATTTTATTATTTCTATTTTTTTAAAGCTCTACACAGCTAACCCATTCTCATTTCAAGGTCATCAATGCTGCCGTTCTGCCAAAACCACTCAGAGATATGCAGTCCCCTTTGTAGCCCATGAAATCTGCATCAGTACTAGAAGTTTTCACAGTTTGAGGTTGAACCAATGATGGCAACACAAGTCAAAGAAGTTACCCAGGAGACTGAAGTTCATGTGTTGGTACACTATTTTTTTTTTTTAAATCTTGTTTTCGTTTTACTTTGCGACTTAACTTCGCTTTCACTCCCCACTAAGTTCAATTTTGTCACTATAACTAGTTGGACACTGTTAGGAAACGGTTATAGTCTGGGTTACGATAAATGTTCAATGTCAAAAGTGATTTGCTCTCACAGCAACTTTCGATTGCTTCAATATGAGACTGTGCATCTAACTACATTTAACTTCCCAAGATGAAAACTAGGCTAGGCAGAAATCTTTTGGTGCCATTGCACAAAATTCCCATAATAACCATAAGTCCAAGAGGAAACTAGGTTTCTGCATGTCCTCTGTTCTCTGTTTCTTGCATTACAAATTGTGACAGGAGACACTGGCCAATAACTGGTGTTTTCAGAGAAAGTGTATTACTATTGAATGTTTTGGGAAAATGCCAATGTCCACTCATGTCCCTTTAGATGGTGCAAAAGCCTGAGTCAGTGGCTAATAATCCTGCAAAAAAGGAAGACTGACTTTGAGGAAGGATCTAAAATAGAACTAATGATGCTTTCATCAATACAGATAAAGTGTGTCAGAAATGGAAAGCATTTTGTGATTACACTGACCTCTACATGGACTCCAAGCTTGTTATCTCAAAAGACTTGTTTGCAAAGAAAGAAAAATCATTAAACTGAACCACATTTGTATATGCCAGTGCTCGTCTGGTATGAAGGGCTTCAGACAGAGACGATGGAGAGCTGCGAGAGGAGAGCAGTATTTTCAAGTCTAAGTTTATTTAGCCTTTTCAAGATCTCTGACTACTGCAGCTTTAAATGATCGTGTCAGACAAATGAAGATCTATGCAGACAAATTACAATCTCACTAATTGTGACACATGATGAGGCTACTAAATGTGGTTTAAAAGGCAATGATTGATTACAGTAATGATTACTGATAGGTAAGGAAAGCATGATTATTGGATCTGAACAAATTCATAACTTTTCTTCAGACTATTACTTCTCGGGTCTTATCACTATCTGTCTTTCTGCCACTGCTGTCTCAGGTGCAGGAACATGAACTGTCTTGTGGGTTTTGATTTTATTTATTCTCATTCAGTCCTTTCTTGTTCTTGGTTGTTTTTCTGACGGTTTGTTTTTCTACAAAAAAATATTATTTTCATGTTTGTTTTTTCTCTCTGAGGACAAAAGAAGGGTGACAGTCGTTGTGTTCAAAGTTTGTTTCTTTTGCAGACATCAGATAGCTAAAGGTATCAAAAACAGCATATTTCCCTCTGTCCCTCCCGCACTGACACTCCACACACTGCCCACATGCATACTGTACTAAACAGCTAGTTGGCATGTTCAAAAGTACCTATCACTGCCTCCACACAAGTGACCCTGACACAGCACTGATTTTGTTCATTCTGCCCTCTTCTTCTGCTCTCCTCACGTCCTCCAGCTCTAACTACCCTCAGGCTGTGTTTATTCATTTATAACTCGCCACCACTGTTTTTACCTACATAATAAGCTTTAGTGCTCTCTTCCACTGGACTGAGCAATGACCATACGGCACACCACACATACACACACACACACACACACACACCAATCAGTCACTGCTGTGTGGGAACTATTAAGCAGACACATCTACAGCATATTAATCATATTTTTAATAAGGAGAGAAGGCCAAACGTATACCACACATACACACAGACACACACACACTCACTGGCGGACTTTAGAAAACCCACTCCAATCTGCTAATTGTTTTTCAACTGGACTGTTCATCAATTCGTTTTTAGTTCAAAAAGAAAATTCATGGGAAAACCTTTCAAATGTTTTTATTTCACCCTAACTTTATATAAGGACTGTCAGTCACACACAGCACTCAGTGGCTCACAGCTGGGGGCCAAGAGGAGCAAAAGTTGCTTCAGCCACTATCCTTTAGCGTCAAGTGAAAGAAAAATGATCAATTCAGGGCTTTGTTTCTCTCATTCATTGTACGTTTGGCAACTGGACACTGTTTGCCTTCAACAATCAAATACTTGTTCCGACCACTTCCACAAGCGAAAAGCACCTCTCAGAACGCAGTGCACAGTGAATTCAGCGCACGCACACACACACCTACAAGCATGCACATTCCTCATTCCTCTGTTTACTCCTGGATGACTCAAAGTGGACGGAGAGTCTGCCAAGCCTCAGCAGAGCGATGTATCAAATGAGTAGCTTACAGCAATTAACCAGCCCAAATTTTATATACCTCTCATCTTCTTTAAAAAAAAAATTCAGATTTCACATTTAATTCAGCTTGATCAACAGCACGGCTGGTTACCTAGCTTGAGGGAACTCAGGGGATTTGAGACTATTTAGAGACTAACCACAAGAAGAGGAATTACACACCAACTAGCATTATAAACACTTGTAGCACTGCTGCTATCAGGTAGTGTTGTATCTGCGAGGCCCCAGTACACCTGTTGATAATTCTAATGAAGACAATAACACCCCCAGCAGGGACTAAATTAAGCTGCAGCAGTCACAAACAGGTCTAATAAGGCACTATGTGGGGCCAGCACACCAATACACAGATTCTGAGCTGTGTGCGAAGAAGGGAGATAGATGAAGAGTTCCAGTTTTATTACATGACCTCAGAAAATCCCTCATATCTGACAGAATGTTTGCATAAGAATCCTATATGTATTCACCTCCCAACACAGGCTATGCCACCCACAAACACACACATGCATGCACACAGAGACACACACTGTGTTTCATGAAAGCTATAGCCCTGACAGCAGTCATCCTTTAATTTCCTCTTAGTCTTAAATGAGGACTTCAGCCCATGGTTTGTAATGATAGTTATTACACTGCTTTGCCTGCAGGAGCCTATCACACACACACGCATGCACGCACGCACACACACATACACTGTTTAATTGATATATGCGTAACAGTGCAGTTCAATCATGGAGTTATTTTGGAGGGAACCGGCACAGTAAACGATGCAAATGCACTCATGCGTGCGAACACAGATATCCACACAACCCAAGCTGAATCACACACACACACACACAACAGACATAGTTACAATCATTCAGTGCAGCTGGTCCTTTCTCCACACCCATCTTCTCATACTAACATCCATCACCTAGCAACCACGTATCAGAAAACACGCTCACCTCGGGACCCAAGCAGCCTGCCCATGAAAGGCAGCCAATCAGGTGAGCTTCTCTACTGGGACAAACTAGTGCGATCAAAAGAACAGAGTCGGGGAGGGGAGTTGGTCAATAATGTTTCAATGTCACCAGCACTAAGCGACTTCTCTTTTCCACTGTCAAGCTTTTCACTCCGTTTTTATGTCCTTTTCACATAGTACTGATGGCAAAGCACTCGAATCTCATTCTCATCAGCTCCACTCCCGCCTCTCGCCTTCACTCGGCACGTAGGAGGCACTCTGTGACTATAAAACCTAAACAGATTTTGCACATATACTGAGTCAGATATGCACAGTAACTATGAGTAAACCGCCAGTTGATATGTGTTTTATGCTCCTAGTAAGATTTGGATCAGAGAAAGATGAAGTAAAACTCATTCAAACGACTAGTGTCATTTACAGGTTGCAGACATCGACGCACTTCAAACTTCGGTTTATGTTTTATCAAACATTTTGCGTCGCACATTCAAACAAAATCTATCTTGAAATTTATGACTGGGCTGGCTAGCTGCCTCAAATTAGAATGTGTCCCTGTGCTGATATTTCAGACAGCGACAGTGTTTGTAATGCAACATATTTTGAGAGGGATTATGCCCCGCCAGAGAATTTTATTTCTTATAGTAGCTGTCAGGTGATTGACAGTAAGCAGAGCCCAACGTAACCCAGTGATATGAAAGCACTCAACCTGGGGACTCTCTGGCACAATGAGATAATGATAAAACAGAACTGTAACAGGACCAAATCAAAGCTTCATTTCTACTGTGATGGATTTTCTGTCTTGTTCATTTTCAAGTCTGTTCAAGATGCTTTTAAAGGAGAAAAAAAAAGGCAACAAAAATGGCATTTACTGATTGTACCAAAGAGGGCTATTTTGTTCCACTGTTGTTCAGCACAAACTTCAGCACAAACTTAAACAAACAAAAGCATTATCTCGTAATAAAACGTAGACATTTCTGCTGACTATAACACTGACTGACTGCAATGAAACGCCTTTGAAAACCACGCTGAAGCCAAAGGATCAGACTCAGCATGCTCCACCTCACATCACACTATAATAAACTCTCCTTCCGCTTGGTACTGTAGGATTTACTGCTGGATAGAATATGTGATCCCCATGCAGTACAGGCTTTGGTTGGGATTTTTACAAATGCTGGTTAATAATCATTAGACATCTCTGGCATTATTGAGGTAATTCAAACCGATCTGTCAAGTTCACAGGGTTAGCTGAAATGAATCTTAAAAACCTTCACTGGTACCAGATACATTTAGGCTGACCCCTGTCTCGATCAAGCCTTTGATCCAATTGTCCGGATTGGAAAATCTGCTGTAAATCAGCCTGATAATCCTTTGGCACACCACCAGCCTTACTTTGTCTGTGTCCTACACCTTTTCTGGCTCTGTCACATTCCACCCTGCACCTCTTTTCTTTTGTGCTTCTGTGTCGGGCAATTGAGTTATCTTGGACGGTCAGTTTTGGACAGGAAAGTCCCATTCATTGTGTAAAAGTAGGCGATAAACGAGAGAGGAATCATTTAGTATGCAACTCCCAACATATTGATCTAAATCTTGTGTCTTACAGCACCATGACATTACAATCAGTAGTTTAAATCAGAACAAGTGCGGATTGGTGTCAATTTTACATATTTATGGCAACAATGGCACGTGTTTTATTCACAGTTACAACAATAGTTCTCGGAAGTTGCTGCTGCTCTGATTGACCGACACAGCTGGGTTCTTCTCTTTGTGTGGAGGCTGAGCCAAACAACGGAGAAAACAAGATTTATCAGAGACAAACCTGAAATAGCAGATAATATGAACCAATAGTTACCTATAATTTACTCAGGGAACTTCAATGTTTCATTTTTGAAGAACACCGAGGACATCATCTAAGTGGTTGCAGCTTCTATCACTTTCAGGGCTCTATTGTCACTCTGGCCCCTCATTCTTATAAAATGTTCGTGCACGAGTGTGAGGAACGCCGGCTATAAGGATCTGTCAAACAGTATGCTATTATGTTACCATACCATCACTCCAGGCAGCAGGAGACACTGCAAACCTCCTGTTTTTTAGTCTCATGCCATCCCTCCCTCCGCCACACTCTATCATTGTCTCTCTATCCGTCTGTCCCTACGCCTCGGCTGCGATCCTTCCATCATTTCTATCTCTCCCCGGTGTGCTGTGCTTTTTCGGCTCATCGCTTCACCAGTCCTCCTTTCTCTCTGGCCCTCCTTTCTCTCTCCTTCTGTTGTTCTTGTTGTCTTGTACCTTGCATTCCTTTCCTGCCCAACAACCTCCATCGTGCCACCTCTCCTTGACTCCATCCTTTTTTTTTTTACCGTCACTGCCAACACCCTCCTTCACTCCTCCTGTCCTCCCACATGTCAGCCTGCATCGCACTGGTTCTTATCCGTTGGTCATGTTGTGCACCTTGCTTGGTATTCATAATCCATTACGTTCTGCGTTTTATCTACTGTACATTGTCTGTCCTTCACTGATGTCCCTGTCGCGCCATCTCATATGTACCAGTGCTTAAGTATTTATTTGATTCCTTGTGCATCAGTCTAACACATGGATATACACAGCTTGGACAGCTTGCTGAGTTGTTTTCCATTTTTATTTTTCGAAGAAAATTATTTTTTCCACAGATTTTTTTTTTGAAAAACAAGTGCGAAATGGTAAAATATTGGTTTTAAATAACACAATTTGCAGCACTTGTATTTTCAATTTCCAGTATTATTAATTACTATTTCTAAGGCATCAGAGAGGGATGATCTGCAGCAAAACCGGCACAACTTCTGCATTTTATGTTTATTTCATTTCTCTATTGATTATGGGAAGCATATTCTGAGTTGTTTTTGTCACAGAAAGACCTTGGTTAACTGTAAATTGTGGTGAACAGTTTCCTTTGGCAGCAGGAAACAGCAACTTTCTGTTGCGTGGGAGCATAAAATTTAAGAGAAAATCAGTTACAGCGGATCTGGTGTGTTTCTTTCAATACAACTCTGGCTGGTTTTTTTTTGGGTGAAAATCGTTAAGAAGTGAAACTGATTAACCTTCCATGTGTGAGGGTGTGTTCACACAACCTGATTGGTATGGTCCTTTTGTCCGGCAGTTACTGCGGTGAATGCTGGAGCAGAGTTCAAAGAGAGGACAGGAGGGAGGAGGAGCTCGATAGGTTGCACGTGCACGTACACACATGCACGTACACACACATAAAGAGCAACCGCAATTCAATGTGCTGGCTCCTGTATAATATTGGAGCACAGGGACACACACAAATTACAGCCACACAGATGAAATGTGAATTTGAGGCTGATGGTAACCTCCAGTAGATTCGAGCATTGGGACGTACACTCGTGCACACGTGCAGAGCAGACGAATGCATATTAAAACAGTTAATATCTCTGTGTGGAATCATAGCATGGACAAAACTTCACATCCTCACACGCACGCACACACAAAAGCTCAAGCTTACTGCATTTAGGAGAGCGCTTTGATAATGTCACAGCCCTTAGGCCAAAATTCTCCCTGAAGGATCAACCCCAAGTTGCTACAATTCAGTATCTATTTGTGTGTGCGTGTGCACGTGTGTGTGCTTCTTTAAGGCCAGTGGTGATGAAAGCTGCCTGCAGCGACAAGACAAGCTTCACCGTGACACCAAACACACCCCAGAGGACTGTGGACTCCCTGCTGCTCAAAGAGGAGTGAAAGAGGAATGAAGGGACGGACGCGGAGGAGAAGAGAAAGAGTAAACTGATAGGAGATGGAGACCGACGAGGGAAACATACAAACAGAGAGAGCTGCGCCGAGAAGGAGAGACTGAGAGGAGAGGTAATTTGTGATGACAGAATGAGAAAGGGAAAACAAAGAGGTAGCAAGAAAGAGAGGGAGAGAGGGAGGAAGCAGCAGAGATACGTGATAGATAAAAACACAGAAACAAGAAAAGATGAAAGGCATCAGAGAGAGATGGAGAGAATCCTCATCAGAGAGGGGGGGGAGGTAGAAAGAGTATTTATCTAAGCCCTGAGGGGAGGAGGAAAAAACTGAGTGAGTGGGAGACAGAGTATACAAGAAAGAAAGCAAAAAGGGGAGTAAGGGATGAACATGAGCAATGAGAAAAGCTGAAGAGGAGCTGCCTTTTCAAAGCTATTTGGTCCTGAGCCCCCATTAATTCAGCCCGCATTTAGCTCTCTCTGTGAAGTGCTTTGGTAACAATGGATTCATCAAGCAGCCTGCACGATTTGAATTTAACTCCAGCGACGGAGACGGGGACGGGAAAAGGGTTGGTGGGAATATGAGAAGTGGCAGAGGAACAGTAAGGGGAAGAAGAGGTGGGACAACCCGACAGTGTGGTGCTCCTTCACTGTGCAGGGAGCTATTCATTGTGAATAGATCCCCATGGGAAGGGTGGAATGTCAACTTTCATTGTCACAAAGATGAGTTATTGTTTATTCACCAGGACAGACAAAGGGAGGCAGAGAAGATAGGGATGCCTTTGTGTGTATGTGCGTACAAGTATGTGACTTTGTAAGTTTGTGAAAGAGTGCAAATGTAAGCATATATTCATGTGTGCATGGGCGGAATGAAGCAAGCGAGAGGAAATTTCAGCATCATTGCAAAGCACGTAAAATCCAAACAAATTTTTGCACCAAAATCATGTCGAAATATCACCCCGACATGTATCCCTGTGTTTATATGGCGAGTGGGCTATCATGCTGCATTTTCAGGAGGCCGCACATTTTTGACCTACCCCATTCCCTGCATAATTGACTATCCACTCCTCCTCTCTCCTCCCCATGCTTTCCATTATTCCCTACCCCCTTCCCTCACTTGTCTCCCTCTGCTGGGATTATTTACCATTTACAGTACTCTGCGGCATCATCTGTCACTTCTGTCACCGGCTCATCTCTCTTACCCTCCCTCTTATCTCTCTTGCCAAACACTCAGGTCATTGTGAGTCGTAAAATAACAGCAGACAAAAGAGTTCTTTTTAACTTTTTCTTCTGCCATTGTGTCCCTGTCCTTGTTTTGTTTTGGGTCTCATACCCAGTAAATTTGAAACCTTGTGCAAGGCAAGGAGGCCACACATTCTTACACAGACAGACCGAGATAATAGTACTCTGCAAATAGGGTGACCAATAAACGCACAGTCAACACTGCACAGGTGTTTGCCCATATTTACACTCAGAGCCTCTATAAAGTCACACAGTTTATCCCCTCTGTATCCCACCATTTTAAACAGCGACATGGGAAAGCCAGCATTATGTAAGGCTTTTTTGTCTTGTGTTTTTACCAGTTTTCACACGAGAAGACCCAGATTTTCCCAACAACAACAGAAAAAGAAGGCAGATTCCACTCAATTTTAGCTGTGTTTTATGTCCTGACACATTTATAAAAGCTGCTGTGGGCTTGACAATTACTGTTTACAGTAAATTAGGTGTTTTGCAGAGAGATGACACAAAGAAATGTTCCAGTAACAGAATCTGAACAGTTGAACCAGGATAAAATGCAGACGAGGTGCTGATTATGAACAAGAGTCCCTCTAAGTTGTGGATTTGTTCAATGAAATGACGGTCCCCTGTGTATGGATGTATGAAAAGCCCTCCCTTATTAACTCTAGTGGTCAAGTGTCCACACAGACATAAACCTTTTTTTTTTTTTTTTCTTTTTGCAGGGCTGGAGCACCTATTGTACTGACGTGACTTCAGAGCAGAAGAACTGCCATTCCACAGAAAGCCTGAGGAAAAAGAATGCGTAGTATCCCTTTGAAGGAGTCACAATGGTTTCTTTCTTTTGAAAACTTCAAAGAGAATATTTTTTACTATTTTTTTCAGTTTGTCAAAAATACTTTTTGATTCTTTACGTTGTCATGTGAAATCTTAATATCAGTTCACACAAGGCTCTGGCTTACATGTGTCTCCTGCCCTATCAGTCCACTGGGCCGGTAATCACTTTCAGTCATTTTTATTGCTAGATTTTCATTGGGACTATATATTGTTCATTTTCATTAACTTTGACCCTATTTCTTAATAGTATGAATCACTAAATTAATTCTCAGTCATTCTTTAATCAAAACAAAACATAATTAGCCTACGTGATATGTTTTGGAAAAAAAGGACATGGAGGAAGAGAAAGAAATTTCAAAACAATTTCATATGATAGGTCCACTGCAGGACCACTTCAGCCACAATAATACACACACACGCATGCAGACACCACCACAACAACATCAAAAGAGCTTCTGTCCATTAACTTGATAGTCAGGACAACCTACTGTTTATTCCCATCATTGAGCCTTGTTACGTCAGCCTGTCATCAGTCTTTGTTGACCCTTACACACACAGATACTGCATGTCTTTGTGACACAAACAGAATTCAGAAAACCCCCAAAGACAGTCAGTGCATGAAAAGGCTCTCCTCCAAATGGCTCATGTATTCAGCCTCATCCCCCAACGGATCTGCCCCATATTGACAGAGCAGAATAGTGAAGGCCCTTGTCAAAGTATGACACAGAACAGCGTGACACAGTTCTCACACACTACCTGAATAACACAACAAATGATACAACATTGCATCGCACAATTTAAGGCACCATTTCATTCAATTGTGGACATGATCTCACTGTGGCCACTCTGACACCAATGTGAAGCTGCATTTAAAACTCTCTACAGGTGAATAAACAAGCTATTTTTTTGATAGAATGAAAAATAAATGCGGCTTGAAAATAAAATCAACACGGGAAACTCGGTGAAAGGGAGAAAAACAGGAGCAGCAGTGAGGAGTTATTCTTAACAAAACCCTTTATCTATCTTGTCAGCCTTGAGAACCATATACAATGTGTGCCAATGTGTCTGCCATTACTTATTGACGAAATAGCAATACATTTCATAAAGACGTTTACATTTACTGTTCAGGGTAAGGTATTATAAAAGCTACAATGTATTCGTGAAGCATCTTAATGTAGCAAGAGTCACAAAGTGCCTTTCAAGTCAATAAAGAAAAACAGATGACACAGACTTACTTCACACAGTAAACACTGCCATCGATAAAAGGTCTCTTTGTACAAATAGGTGCTCAGACACAGATAAAAACAGTCTGACCAACCAAAAAACAACAGGAAGGGTGTCCCAGACACAGAGGACCACAGCAGGACAAACTCAATCTGATGACTGAGAAACAGCCAGTAAAAAACTAACCTGTGTCTAAAAGTTTCCAAATGCAAGTTTGCACTTGAACAAAGAAAGACTTTAAGATTTTAAGCAAAATATTGGAATCAAAATTGCACTCCACCAAAACTTGGTGACACAAAATCAAGAATTGAAGTAATATGCATATCGTCTGGCCAGTCCTTATTAGCAGCTGCAGTTCTGGATCACAGCTGATGTGGTTCTAATGAATGCCATAGTGGAATCTCATCTGCATATCAGTCGTAAAATAACTGTAGACGACAGGCGGGAATTGTTGGATGGAGTTTGCGTGACAGTCAAAATATAATAGAGCCTTGTACAAAAAAAACAAAAAACAAAACATAAAAATAATGCCCAGGTGGTGTTTTGGATGTATACTCAACTTGTTCGCATCTTTCACTCCAGACAGATGTGCGCACACACTGCTAAATGTCTCACATTATCCTGTGCTTTTCCACAGATGGAAGGGGTAAAAATATCCCAAGAACCATAGGTGCAAACTGCCGGTGAACAAAAACAAACCACAGAGAGCTCAAAATACTTCAGAGATTGAGTTTGCGAACACTTCATGAGGTGGGAAATGAGTTGATGGAATAAGGATACACAAGCTACACTACAGGACAAAAGTTTGCAACTTCAAATTAATAAATCCCATGGATTTTGGGATGTATTTACTGTACGGTCAGACGAGGCTTTCATTAATATGCACCATTTTCCTCCGTTTAACTTTAGATATACATTGATGTCACCAGGCAACTGCTGAATAAATTGTCAACAAAAGAAAAGACGAGCTTAGTTTTAGAGTTGAGAAGATCTGCAAGCGCCACAACTTTAGTGCAAAAGTGAAAAACTAATCATGGTTTGGATTATTCACTTTAGCTCTTGGTCTTTTGAGAATTTGAAAAAAAATAATTAATCTCAACTGTGTCCATATGCCTATAAATAAATACCACAGAAATCGCTAGAAAGAAACAGCTGAGAAACGAACCAAGAGTAGAGATACAAATATCTGATATTTACAATAAAAATCTATTCTGATGAGTCACTTTTTATATAATAATCATGTTTATATTTTGCAAAGTATACCAGCGAAACGATGATAATTTTTTGCCCAAACTTGATCTTGCTTCCAAACTTTTGGCCAGCAGTGCATATTCTAGTCAGAAACACTGAATGAGAAATCGAGAATCTGTATTTGTTTACACTCTGTTTTCCTTCACACAGTTTAAATATACATAAGTGTAGGTCAAAGCGAAGAGAGCCAAAAAAATCTATAAAAACATAAATCAGGAATTACAACTTTTACCACGTGGCTTGTCAAGTCAACTTGATCTCAATAACCTATTTCTTAATCGAAGGTGTTATTGGAGTAAAATTGCCTGGGAGGGGGACATTTTATCCATTATGTGTTCGGTATCCTTTCTCGTTGGCTGCTGATGGCCAGAGAAAACGAGAGGGGAGCAGCGAGGCCGTGAGACAGGGGGTTGGAAGGACAGTCGTTGGAAAGAAAGGAGGTGCTTTGCCTGATGGGACTTTTATGATGTCCTGCAGCACTGGAGCGTAGAGCTGAAAGAGGAGGGATGAGGGCCAAAAGAGAAGAATGTCAGCAGGGCCTCTGGAAGGACAAGCTCCAGAGTGGTCACCTGGTGGGTTTGGAGGGCTTTGCAGAGTGGGACAAAGACAGCATTTCAAACTGCGTGTGCACGTGTGTCGTCCTTCTAAACTTATTGCTTTGCATACAGAAACACAGAGTGAAAAAGGATTTCTACTAAAGTTTCCTATGTTTCTCCGATTAGTTATGTAGAAAGTTTTGTTTAAACTCAAGCAGGAACAAAAAAGTAATTCAGGTGAATAAGGCAGGAATGAGCATAAAAACAAACATGGTTTTTTTTGCATACAACAGAATGACATTTGTAGACAACTCCTTATTGTGGAGAAAATGTTAACTGCCTAAGAAGCTGAAAATAATAGTCAGACATGGCCCTGCATTTAAACTTTGAAGACAGAAATGATAAATACTGAGGAGATACTTGACCTCTTTCCCTGTCTGGAAATGCTACTGTCATTTCACCAGTGGAAAAGAAACGGAAATAAAATGTACAATTTTCTAGTTACGTAAATGAGTTACTTAAGTCATGATAGTTTCTCATTTCTTTCTCATTTAAGGAAGTGGCCATTATCACAATGGTGATAAACTATCCAATCAGACTGTGCAGCAGTCCTTGACATTGCAGCATATTACAAAATTCTTCAGAGGAGGTCCTGAGATACTTCTTGTCTATCGAAAATGACATTTCTGTCAAGGCACATCTGTGTCATTTAATCATGCATCTGCAAAGATTTAGGAAGCAACACTACAGGAGAAACCATGTGGCAATGGGCCTACTTCTGTGTTTTTGAATGTTACGACATTATAGGCATTATAAGTGGTGCTAAAACAGCTGTGATGGTATGTGTATGTTTTTCCCACACATACGGTTTCCTGCCTTCAGGTCATTGGATCAGATATGATTTTGGGTTAATGTTAAGAGATACGGTTGGGTTTAAGTTAAGGTAAGGAAAAACACAAGTTTTAAAAAGGCAGAAACGGTGTGTAAGCAAAAAAAAAAACTCCACGTTTTCCATGTGCCTTTAAAGTTTGCTTATGCTAAAACGGGAGTTGAGAGTCAGCACTTTAAAGAAAGTCCAGTGTATCACAGTTAATATATACAGTTGAGCCAATCAATAGGAGGTATCAAATGATTATGTTTGACTATGTCCGTTTTTGGTTTTTTTGTCTTAACTGTATCCAAATCAGTATGTATGTACTCACCCATGTGTACTTGATGTAGGTTTTGGAGGTGCCCAAGTACATCTCTTGCTGTGTGCAATCTGCAGCCGGTCTATAGCTGTTGTATCCCTCCCTCCGTTGGCTCATCTCAAATGGCAATTTGTAAAACATGGCCCTCTGTTAGCCCTCTCCCTCTCCTCACAGCCATTCCCTGCACGACTGCTCCCCTCCCTCATCCGTCCTCCCCCTCTCCTCTTCGCATCGCTCGTTTTACTTCCTTCCCTCACATTCCCTTCTTTCCCCCTCTCTCTCCTCTCATTTCCATACCTCTAGTGCTCTCCGCATCTTTAGCTATCGTTCTCTCTCTGCCTGTTTATCTCCCTCCGTCGTTGTGTTTCTATCTCCCTCTCGCTCTCATTTGCCCTTCCTAGTCCATGTGGTTTTTCCCTCTTTATTATCTCTGCCTCTTTTTCTTCTTTGTCCATTGTTACTGCTACACTCGCATTACTTCCACCATCTCACCTCTGTATTTTTTTTACCGATCTCAATTATCTTCTTACATTCTCCTAATACAGTTCAAACAGCAACATATGAGCTTTTTAAATAATTAATGCAGCAGTAAGGTCGCAGCAAACAACTATCTGCTATAGTAACACACATACTTAGCAGAATATGTAGTCACATTTTCTCTGTGTGTGTTGCAATACATGCCTCTCTGTTCCATAGCTTGGTAGCTGACCACACTGTGAAAGTGAGCAGACACTTAAAACTGCATACTTTATGCTCACCGTAGCTCCATTTCCCAAGAGGAAGTGTTGGGAACAATGGAAGTTTGCACTGTTGTTGCTGTCAGTCAAAGTTACAAGGAACGACCTGCAGGCTGGTTGGTTGAGTTGCTGTCAGTGTAATGCTTTGGCTCCATTTGATGGGAACATTCGGGGGGGGAAAAAATGCCGCCTGTAGTATAGCTGTAAGACTGATCCAGAACAAATACGTAATGCATGCATTTCCCTTAATAGTTCAATGACTTGTCTTGCTTAACAGAGTCGAACTCAGCAGCTATTGGAGAAAATGAACCCTTAAAATTGAAAGAGGAAGGGCTGAAGGTAAGGATGCACAATGATACTCAGCACTACAGGCGTTATATTTAATATAGCAACCAGCCTACAATTGACATTGACAGGCAGATAGTGACGAAGATAAAAATAAATAAGGCATAATTTGAAGTGTTTTTCTTAGGGAATGAGTGGTAGGAGATGTCTACACATGCCAACAGGCCTTCACATTAAGAGTGGGCACAATATGTTAAGTTCACTATAGGAGAGACAGAATGTTCTCTTTAAATTAGTTGGAAAAAATATCTGCATATGAAGGTATCAACATCAGCAATCAGCCAAAATGAGTAGAAATTATTGGTAAAAGTCCAACATTATGGATCCCTAGTTGATGGGTGAGTATAGCAGCAAAGACGACGGCGTATAATGGCTGTTGCATAAATGGTGGGAGGAAGAGAAACCTGAAGGACAGTGAAGACGAGAGTGATGAACAGATGACGCAGATTTTCTTCTCTCAGTCTTGTTTGCTTCATATTACTTGCCTTCTCTCCACTTGTCTTGTCTCATTATCCACCAATAAAGTCAATTGTTTATCCTTGCCTATTATTCAACTCACTTCTATTAAATTTGTTCCAGGATTTTTCAGTATTTTGCATTATTGGCCAGATGCAGTTCACCGTCCTTCACTCCAAACTCTCCCTCTAAACTCTAAGGAAAACAGTCTGTCTTTCATCTTCATTAAAGGCCCGTCCACCCCTCTTTTATATCTTCCTCTCAGTCTATCCAGCCACATGCCGACACACAAACACAGGCACACGTGCTCTTGTGCGTGTCACTGCATTTCCATGACAACTTCAACATGAAAACCACTCCTCCTCCTCCTCCTCCTCCTCCAGAGGTTTCCGCTCATTTGCATTTCATTTGCATGTTTCCCGAGCGATCGGCGGCATTTGACTTTGACAGTGGCAGGGAAACTGACATGACCCTGTCCGTTTCTCTTGCTCTCCCTCAGCGGATGTGTTTCGCTCGTGTTTCACCCTTCTCACTCAGCCTTTTGTCATTTAACCTCTCAACTCGATCTCTGCCCGTCACGCTTCTTACTTTTTTCTTTCTTTTGTATGTTCACATAATTGTGTCACTTCGAATGTCATTCCCCTTTCTTCTCCCCTCCTTCTGTAGTTGCTGGTTTGAAAACAGATCACTTTTACTTTGTCAAACTGCACTTCCTCCTTTTTTGTTTCTCCCATTTGTAAACAGTTTTTTTTTCTCCCATCATTTTCCATCCTTCTCCAACTGTAAGTCTTTCATTCCTTCTCTGAATAAGATTCACACTCGCAGCCTATTTGGAATTGGACAAAGAGCTTTCCACCCATTTCCTTTGCAGACAAACACAGCTGCTAGTAAACACGTTGGCACATGCACACATCACGACTGCATTAAAAAACACAGAAAAAAAAGGCAAACTGTACTAGTACAAAAAGCGTGTGCAAACAGACACATGGATGCACACATCCCTATTAAGAACCCACAGAGACATCCAAATCAAACACACACATACTGCACATCAGTAGCGGTAAACAGACACAGAGACACGCACGCAGCTAATACCATTTACACTACTGCACACACTCGCATTCAGACAGACGTCCTCAAGTAGCTGTGAAATTAAACTTCTTTTTCAGATCTGGCATGTTGAAAAATCTTCTGAGTGGTTAACCAGACACAAAGGCACATGTTTTTTTTCTTCTCTTTCTTTTCTTTTGTTTTCCATTATGAGGATTTCCAATTAAACAAATTCTCCATAACTGAGATTAGCATCACTAATTTGCTTCTTCCACTCCACAACAAATTACATGCCAACATCAACAATATGGCAAAGTCACCTCCCATCCCTCGTGCTCTGCTGGGGAAACTTAAAACGATAGGAGAGAATGAGGGTATGACAGAACATTGCTGTTGTGCGTCAGTGTCTGCTCACATCCTCCGCTGTGGAGAATTTAAAAGCTGCGTGCAGGATGCTTGCTGTAATTGGCTGCACCGTTAAAAGGGTAGAAGTCTTCACAGGGCTTCATTACCAGCAAGCCTGCATGTGGTATGTCAACAGGGTAAAAATAAGACGGGATCACCAGTCACTGTACTATGTATACATGAATATATCATTGGAGTGTGCTTTTCTGTCGTGAGAACCAAGCGTGTGTGTACATACATGAAAGGCAGTCGTACCTATTAGTATGAATCACCAAAAGTATGTGCGTGAGGAGGATGTATCTCTTTGTATTTTTGTGTCGGCGGGGAAGTGGAGGAAGCATTCATTAATGTCTGAGTGTGTGAGCGTGTGCGTGTGCTCTTGCTCGGAGTTGTCTATTTGTGAAAGCTACTGTGTATGTCAAAGGAAGAAAGAAAAAAAATCACTGCTCTCTCTGGCTCTCATTTGACATTTTAAAACCCAGCCAGCGGAGGACAGAGAAAGTTTTTATGAGAACAGACTAACCGTCCAGCAGGGATGACGGACAGAGAGACACACAGACAGACTGACAGAGAGATGGGGACAAAAGTATTCAAAGTGAGAGACAGAGTGGGAGAAAACACAGCAGGAAGGGAAAGTATTCAGAGGACGGGAGAGAGAGAGAACAGTATTCAGAGTGTCATGGCGAGAGGAAGGGCCTGTGCAGTTTCATTGATTTGGAGCGGTAGGAGGGGAGAGAGCGGGTACAGAGGGGAGGCTGGGAGACAGAGCGGCTACTGTAGGAAAATGGCTTTATAATACAGTTAAAGAGCAACACAGAAGACGCGGAGTCTGACGGACAGAGGGGCAAAGAAGGACAGCGCAGAAGTCAGAGTGTTGCTAAAACAGGCCAAATAGATGGCGCGCATGTCATTTTTGCATTTGCATTTATTAGGCCTGCACGTTGTGAGTGACAATTAACGCTGTCTAAGCCGTCTTTTACATACTCCTCTCTCCCCATTTATTCTGAAATCACAAAAATAAATAAACATTGATGTCATTCCACTCAATGAAGCTCTGTGAATGTGTTTGATATTCTAAAACAAAGAGAGAGAGTAGAGATGATAATGTCTTTATAATGTATATTTTCATGATATGCAAAGATGTGATCCATTTTTTTAATTCATTATAAATTAAAATGGCCTGATAATGTTTTTTGCACTTGCGGCTTAGCCATGTGAGAATGATATGATCGTGCCAATAAAGCTCTTGAATTGATTTGACCCTAGGTGACAAAGACAAGTAGAGAGTGGTCGAGTGAGAGAAATGAGAAACAAGAAAGTCAAAGAGAAAGAGTGAAAAACATAGTGTTGATTAAAGCACATTCTACATATCTTTTTTAATGAATTCAATTTATTAACGGCGTTAAAAAAAAAACAGCAATAAATTTAGTTCCCAAATAAATGTTGCCTACAACAAAGACTGACACAGCTGTTCTCCTCTGTGGCTTCTGTTCTTCAAAAGCCATTCAAGCCTCATTCTTCATTTCTATGGCGCTGCGGTTTATTTGGAATCAACCTCACACATACTGTCCTGCTTCTGCAGCAGCCAATAATGCACAAAATATGTTTTCAGTTTCTGTGACTGCGAGTAAGTCCCCAATAAATATACTATTTTCTCCTGGTTGAGACACATTTGTTAAAAAATTCAGAGCTTAACCCGTTCATAAATTTTTCATTTTCAGTAGAAATGAATCCCATCGGGGATGCGTGTCACAAGCAACAAAGCAAAGTAACAAAAGACGAGAACAAGAGATGAAGTGAGAGTAGAGCCAACCTTTTCCTATAAAAACAAGAGGCACATATAAAGTGAGACTTTTAGATTTTCTTTGTAAATGCGTGATCACTTATTTGTCAAATGTTAATTGTACTTTGGCAATAAGCAAAGATTTGACCTTACCAATATTGCATTTTAAATTGATTTCAGCCAAGGCAAAGCAAAGTGTGAGAGTGGGTAGACGTGAGGTCGGGCAGTGATAACGACTGAAGAGAAAGTCAGAGAGCGGCGGTTGTAAAGTTGATTAACTTATTATGTCGATTTACATTGATTGTTTCATGTATTCAATCAGGGCTGCATGATTTATCATTTCATCATCAGCACAACAGACACGGACAAAAGTCCCATCAAAATAACTCAAACACATCATGTAACACATTGTTGCTGATTGATGCAAAATAAAGCTCGCATGGTTTCTATTTTCCATGACTAATCAACAAGAAAAGTAAATTTTATATCATTTAAACCTAATTCAGATCTTGAATATAGTTTTTAACCTTTATCAGCAATGGCACAGTTTGTTGACATTCAGGCTCTGCATGTGCACAGCAAAATGAGCAAGGAACAAGGGATATTTGGTTGCAAAAAATAAATGCAGTGTCAGTTGTTGGGTTGCACAATTAATGAGATATTGATCACGATCATGATTTTGGCTTCCAACTGCTTATAGAAAATACGCTCATAGAAAACAACGGATGTAGATAGCATAACTCAATTTCATCGTGAGTAAATCTGACTATCAGAATTACTATGCTCCAGTAACACACAGCCATGTTTGTTGATTTGTTCATATTTTTAATTGCAGCCTGCAAGTGAAGCATTTGCTGAACATCAGTAAATTGTAGTGTCTATCAATCTGCAGATGTTCAGCAAGTGAGCAGTTTGTGGAGATACTTATTCTTATTTCGCCCCTTGGATCTACTGAAGTCAGGCAAGGAAAAACCTAATTTAAGTCATATTTTGATGCAAAGATTTGCACATAAGCGGGGACGCAGCACAACATAGAAGTCAAAGCAGTGCTCTGTTCATTGTAACGTCAAACTGCACCAAAGATATTTTGCCTCCAAAATCAATGACAAAGTAGTGATAAACAGCCCAACTGTAATGTCAGTATCGATCAAATATAATTGTGTTTTTCATTTTGGCCTTAATTCTGCAGCCCCAGTCATTTGTATGCAAATACATCGACAGAAAGAATGATGTTCAGCAGAAACAGGTACTCAGCGATGTCTTGTAGCTGCTGCTGCTACACAGCGCAACACAGCCTTGTGTTTGATCATGTAAATCAGAACCACAAAGCTCTGCACGATGAGCGCAAAGCCACTGCAAGCAAAAACCTGTTGTGAATGCCTTTGCTAGTTTTACACCATATGAGGAAAGTTCCATAAGCACTCCCCTACAAAATCCCCCTAATCTTGTAGAATGATTAATTATTTCCATACAGAGTTATTTAAGTCATCTGGTGAAAACGCTATTGCTGAAAAAAAATATTGTAATGTCATTTATTTCCAATATCATGCAGCTCTATATTCAATCCATTTGCAATATTGTCTCTCTCCCTGCAAATAAATATAAATTAACTTATATGCACATATAATATGCAGACTTGCAGACACACAACATGCATCTAACTAGATACAATGCAGAGAATGAGTAAGGCAGTCAAACAGAAAGACGGAGCTATGAAGAAGTGAGATAGCTAAGTTGAGAAAGAAACAGCAAGACACAGAGAGATGAACAGATGAGCCCAGAGCACCAGGGAGTAAACAAGCCAAAGCTGCACTCTGTCATGACCTGTAGTGACCCTGTGACAATGTGACTAATGGCCTTGAAACATACAAGGACCAGGAGAGCAGCCACTGATGGAAACACACAACATTTCACACGCACAGTGAGCTGTATGCAAGACCAGCACACTTCCAAAAGAAAACCCACAGAGAGGTACGAGGAGATTTAGAATGAGATAGAGAAGATAAAAGCACTGCATGGTTAGGAGTTCAATTTGTGTTCTCTTGCTACCCCGCTGGAGAAAAAATGATTAGAAGAAGCTCTTCAACTCTTGGTTAGGGAAGTTTAAAGGTCCCACATGCTTTCATCTGAAACAGAAACAAAGAAACAAAAGAAACCCTCCACCATCTTCAAAAATCAGTTTCACCACGGAATCATCAGGTATGATTGGCTGCATTACTTTACCGTGAAAGGAGAACATACTACGCGGTACAAAGAGGCATCTGGTCCTACATTGCAAACCGAGATGAAGCTTTCAGTGTTTGCCGCTGTGGCAGATGGTGGATCACAGTGTGGTGTTGTACTGAAGAACACATAATCCACTTGTATTTTGTTAAATCATATCATAACATGACAGTTACATTGTATACTTTCATTGTCTTTACAAGATGTGGTGTTAGAGAGAAGGGGAGGGCAAGGAAGGGCATGACAACATCTGGAGTGCAGGACAGAACAGAAAACAATCTGAAACCGCGGAGCCACTTTTGACCAGTTGCCTTTACTTATTGTATCACTGTTACTTTAATTTATCTCATTTATTGCTTTTAGGCTGCTCTTGTCTGCTGCCGTGAAGTGGACTAAACTCCAAAGTCAAGTTTGTTGTTGTGTAATAATGTGGAACGTATTAGATTAGAATAATAGCATGGCATTTCTTCGACACTTTAGGGGTCAGCCGTCTGACTGCAAACAGGATGGGAAGAGTGTTTCTTTTCTCTGTGTTTATGGAATAAATTAGTTAGGGATGTATTAGTTTATGGTGTGGCATCTTTAGGTGGCCCATATTTGCTAAAAGAAGATGAATGTGCCTTTCAGCATTTCCAAAGTTGCCTTGTTAACTGTGCATATTTTGTCTAGCAGACTGGCCAGGCACCAGCAAGCCTACATTTACAAAATACCAGAGTTTCCTTTAGAGCTAGAAAGTGCATGAACCTAAAGTTTCCCCATGAGGACTGGACTTTTGGTGCGTTGCATGGATTCACGGGGCAAAGCTTTTGGTTAACAGTCAGTAAACGCCAACAACATTGCATCTCCTCTCATATTTATGCTGCATTTAAACAGTAGAGACAATCGGAAACTAAATGATGTCAGTCTTCTGTCGTTATGATTTCAAAGCCAGTTTTTTTCTTCTGACATATTTTTAACATGACCTAACTGAAGGTAGTTAGAAGTTGTATGAATGAAGACACTGGACTGACTTCTTCTACCCTCCATTCTATGGAAAACTCAAAGGATGACATATTTATAACAAAACAACAGGCGAAACTGCTATGGCCACGAAATTGTTGCGTAGGATTACATCTCACCACAAACCAGTGGGAAAACATACTGCAGAGCGCAAAGGATTCATGAAATAAGGTGTAAAGTAACCCAGCTGAATATTTCATTCAGGTCACAAACTTAAGATTATGAGATCACAAATGAAAGAAAATGTGTTTAAATGTATCATATTTGTATTGGCAAGACGAGTACACTCATGCATCAACTTCCCCACAATTAAAACATTTAGGAGTGAGGTAATGTGCTTTTTCTAGTAATTTTTATTCTATAAATATCCCATTATTCCCAGTAGTAAGTCGTATGAGCTGCAGAGTAAACTGAGTAACATTGTGCAGTAGGCAATGTCTAATTAGCATTTTGCATAGAGGGGGATATACTGAGGGAATTTGTCTTTTTGTTTATTTGTTTGTTTGTTTTGGTGCCTTTTCGGTGATATCGTGCGAAATTGATTAACCTGAAGCATGACATACAATACATACTAACTCATGCTCACACCTTGCTAACTTGTAGCTGTTAAGCAGGACTAGTTGCAGCTGTTGAAAGGAACATTTGACAGCTGAGCTAAAAGACGAAAAAGTAATTTTACAGGTAATGCACTTTTGTTAGATAAATAACTGTTGAAGTAATGCCATTAATGAGTTATTACAGTTTTGGTTTTTTGTTTTTTTTTAACCACATACAACAGAATCCAGAAGAGACATCAAACTAAAGTGAAGTGTGTCGGGGCAGAAGGCAGCACATCAGGATTAAATTCATAGAAAGATGGGGGAAGGACTGAGATTAATAGAATGATTGATTGCCTAAGCCTTAAAAAAAGAAAAAAAAACCCTCTGAGGCGTCCTATTTTTCATCATCTTCATCTTTTTTCTCATTGAATTTCATCCCTCTGTCTTCTATCCCATCTCTCAATCTCTGCATCATTTTGCCACTGGGTGTTCTTGCATCTCTCCTTCTTGTTTGTCTAACTTGCTTACTGTTTGTCTGTCTGCCAACCTTCCTGTCTTACTGTATTTCCTTAAACATCAAATTCCTCTGAGTGTTTTTAAACAGCTCCCTCCCTCCCTGCGCCCCTTTCTGTGTTGTCTGCCCGTCTTTGTCACGTTGCTCGCTCTCCCTGTCACTCAAATTATACAGTATTGCCACTGTCAGTCTGGGACGTTGCACGTACTGCCTACGCTTTGCAAATACACCATGAACAAAGTGAATGCAGCCTGATGTGCATTTATACATGCACACAGTCAAAGGTGATGTCTCAGGGAAGACGCAGTTTCAATCACCATCAGTAGTGATCTGTCACACTCCTGTGATACACTCTCAAAGACACCTGCATATGCACAGACGCACGTAAAAAGACACTTCACGTCAAAGCGTCTATTCTGAAACAAACTGCCAGTAAACCTTCTCCCATTCAGAAACTTTCTCTCCATCTTTTGCAGCTTCTTTCGCTCCCTCCAGGCCTCCCTCTTCTCTCTTTCCCTTTGTCATCTACCTTTACTCCTGGGAGGCAATTACTGTTTTCCCCTGGACTCAAACTAATTAGCTTGAAAACTCCCACAAATAAATAAGGCATCTGGTTTGTGTGTGTGTGCATGTGTGTGTGTGTGTGTGTGTGTGTGTGTGTACTGTTTGTGCACCTATGTGCTTGCGCTTGTGTGTAAATGAGTGGAAAATGAAGTTGAATATATAAATACTAATATGGCACAGATTTAGGCGAGACTAAAGCCTGCTCGAGTGTGTCTCCAAAAAAAGGCAGAAGGGAACGCTGAGGCACGTACAGTACATGAGCACACATTCACACGCACACGGCAGCTCAATATCGATCAAAAGTATGCTCGCCAAAGACATGTACATCTCTGACAGCTTAATTTTGATCGAATATGAAATGTGAACATGCAGACATATACACACACAGAGAGTAGCCTATCTGACAGCTCATTTTGCTCCAGTTGCAGGGCTGGTGAACCACAAAACCAGCAATGGCAGGCGGTTATGTCGCAAAGACATTTCAACGTGTCATTTTTAATGATTCACTGACAAAAACGCTTCTCCTTTCAATCTAAACTCAAGGAAAAATAATAAAATAAACCAAAATAAAGCAGCATTTGCAACTGCCAGCTGCAGTGTAGGTTGGTCTCTCCCGCCAAGAGACTAACTTATCATCCAGGAGGCTTTCATACAAGCCGGTAAATCGAATGCATGTAAGTAGGTAATCACCCTCCTTATCTGGGCAGAGGTATGAAAAATTCACAAGCAAAAATGCAATAAAAAAAGAGTGAATTTGAGACCTGACATACAGCAATGGGAGAAAATAAGATTTCCAGGGTTATATTTCTCTTGCAGTTTGAGCTTTTTGCAGCATTCAGCCCACGCAAAACAAGAACACATATCCCACAAACACACAAAAAACTCACACACATAGAGGAATGCATGCAAGAACAAGCGCACCTATAGCTATAAAAGATCCGCTCACACACAAGCACGCACTGCACAGAAACTCACAGATAATTCTAGATCCCTTGATTCCTCAAGAGGAACATGGGGTTACACTTAGTAACAGCACTGTCTCTCTCTCTGTCGCCAAAATGAACACAACGCACACACTTGCACACAAAAACATGTGGCACCCTGGTGTAGGGGAGAGCATGTCCCACTTTTTAATAACAAAAAAGCTCTGGGGAGCTATGTGTGTTGATAGCTAAATGACACTTACAGGTTGATGTGCTGTGGATATGGCAGGAAAAAATAACAGGCTGCCAGGCACAAGGGGAAGGAGGCCAGGCCTACATAGGGAATTCATGCAGCAATGAGGAGCTGATTAAAGTGCCTGGCAGAAAAACTGGCAGTGTCGCAACTAGACACAGTAGATCAGGGCTAGCCAGGGAGTCTCAGTTCACAGAGTCACAATACTAATCCCTGCAGGCACAAATATTGTGTCTTAACAGCCTGTGCTTCCGCTGAGGGACTAAAATAACATTTTAACTTCGACGACGCTGGCGCAAATTGAATGACGAACTTATTTTAACAAGTGAAAAAGCTTAACTACCTGGTTGTCCTCATCAAAGGCTCGACACTTGCTGGAAAAACTCCAGCGCATATTAAATTTACAGCAAACATTTACAAGTAAAACCATTATAAACCTGTGAAAATGCAAAGCTATGACTTTATAGGATGGAGGCATGAAGAAAGCATATGGTTATTAGCATGTACAAGAAAATGATGTGGCTTCATTTTAACTCTCAAATAATAACTATAAACAGCAGGTAAAGCAGCTGCTTAATATAAAAAGAGAGTGAGAATGAAAAATAATTTAAAAAAAACCTCATAATTAGGAATGGGCTGCACAGATATAGAGAATGGATGGATAATTAGGAACGTCCGGGTTCCCAACAGTCCTTTGAATATCAGGCTTTCCTGTCACTGTTAATAAAGGCAGACCTCCTTCAACGAATAATGACAGTTCTCACTAACGTCAGAGATGTTTATTTTTTTTTAACAAACAATATCATAACCCTCAGGGGGAAATAAAAGCAGAACTTCTCACAACAAAGGCAATATATTTAATGAGTGATGCTATTGTTGAGACTTCCTCCTATGGTAACTAAATTGATCACGGCAGACGAGACGCCATTAGGATCCATCAGACTTTGCTCAGCGGATGACAGTGATTGAGCACGCTTGGACATGATACACATGCTTTCACATAATTATTAAAAGCAGCACACCACGAAAACAGAAAAGCTGATTTTTCTCCAGTGGGAAGTTGGTGAGGTAAATGTGAGCAAATAATTTCTCGCGTATACAAGGAACACAAGCAGCCCCATAGGCCACACAGCACACTGAGATTAGTATAGAATTTCAAGGCAAGTTTATAACAAATATGAATACTATGCACCAATGGTTTCATGACTGAATTATATGTTTTTTACAGTCGAATGTAATACTTCTAATATTTGTCTTTTGGGAAAAAAAAAAACAAAAAAAACGTCTACATTTACTGTGGTGGACGACAACAATACCGCACGCCTGTGAGGGTTCGTGTAGCTCATACTGACACCCACACTGACTTCACATCACGACACAGCCCTGATGGCAAACCTGCACAGAAAATGGAAAAAGCTAGCTATAATATCAGGTGTGTCTTCATTATTTTCAATAGACATGCTTGTGTTGAGCAAGAGAACACTCGATAGAAGGGCCAGCATTCGCTCTACTGTGCTGGTATAGCAACACACAATATACTTTTACGGGTGAAGAGATCCCAGTGTGCTTCCTATAGATAAAATGACAGTGTGTACATGTATACATTGTCTATTTTGCACACATGCAGCAATGTACACATGTGCGGGTACGCAGTTACAATATATATCTGTTCTGACTGTAAAAAAAAGAGAGAAGACTTGCAGTGACTCATGATGACAATATGTATTACTCACATCTGATTACAACATGGTGAGGTGGGAGTTAAAGAGATTGAGGGGGGTGTAGCAGAAAAGAGGGAATGCAATGGAAAAATACTGTGTGTGTGTGTGTGTGTGTGTGTGTGTGTGTGTGTGTGTGTGTGTGTGTGTGTGTGTGTGTGTGTGTGTATAGCCCCTTAGCCCCCTTTTCATTCTCTCCCATTTTCATCCCCACCCCCTCCATATACATCTCCATGGAGACTGCCGCCTGGCAACAGCTGGAGGAGAGCCAGTTGCCGCGGCGACACTAACGCCCAACAGTAAGGAACAGTGATGTCACCGGGTGGCCAGAATGGACAGACTGTAACAGGCAGGCCAGATGATGAGCATTGTGAGAGTTAAACACTCGTCTTCTCCTTTATCGTCGCCATCTATCAACCATCGCGCCTCTTCAGTGACAGATTCTCTCTGTTGTTCATCTTCATTAGAGGTGTTTCTGTGCTGTCTTTGTTCATCTCTCTTTCCCTGCCTCACATTCAGTGTCTCTCACTCTCTTTCTTTCTTACTCCCTTAATTTGTCTTTCTGTCCTGTTATCTCTCCATACGTATTTCTCCTCCTACGCTTCTCATGCCTGCTTTGACTCTTTCATCAATTCAATTTAACTCAAGAAGCTTTAATGGCCTTTTAACATTATCTTGACATTAAAGTGCAAACACATTGCTTATATGCATCTCCATTTAGATTGTAAAAGTCTGCATATCTCGTGGTACAAATTCAGCATTATGCTAACACATGAAAGTATGACAATCTTTACTTAACTTTGTCTCTTCACAGGCTAGGAAGGAGTTTCATACTTTATATGTAATATAATTATATATGACAATTCCAGTAACAATCACCAACACAGAGAGTTGCAGTGAACATTGCACATGCTGGTATTTTGAACAGCATGTTGTAAAAATACAGGTAAAGGTCCTGCTCCTAGCATTTTACTTAAGTAAAAAGACAGTACTATAACTATTACTAGCACAATGTACTTGGTATGAAAAGCAAAAATACTAATTATGTGCATTGTTGCCTTTCACAACGATATGTTAAAACAATTTTTTTTAATGTTATTTAACTAGAACTATAATGTTGCACAAGCAGATTTCATTACTTTACCACAATACTTTTAGAAAATTCAATCTGCAGTAACACGAGTTTGTAACATTTGGAAGTACTATTTTATCATTGTTACTCGTATACAAGGAATTACAGCTGGTAAATGAATGTAGTGTCCTGAAAAGTATTATTATAGGAGTAATATATCCCTCTACAATTTTAATTAATTAATTATTTAACCTTTTTTTAACCAGGTCGGTCAATTGAGAACCATTTCTCATTGACAGTGACGAATGTGTGTATTCAGAACAATCAGTATCTTATCTTGGCATCTCCCTTCATGCATGTGTGTCTCCTAAATGTGAAACGTTACACTGCTTGAGTCTGTATGTTTCATTTCTGAAATGCTCTATTATATTCAATAACTTGACATCTGCAAAGTGGCAGTTTAGCATGCAACAGAACTGCACTAAGTCCAGGAATTTTTAAACTTGAGCAAGAATTTTGCCTGAGGCACAAGTGACACTGACTCAGCTACAATCAGGACCACTGTCTTGTATTTCTGAACAATTATGTTGATCACTAGCAGCTCTTGCGTACACTTGTAGAAGACATTCATCATGTTGACTGTCAAGCTTATGAGCATTTTTTCCCCGTGCTGTTGTCATCACTGCAAAAAGACGAAAGTCAAAACCATGAATCATTTTCTGGGACGAACTGCTTTGGTTACTTCAGTTGTTGAAAGCAACACCTGCGTTTTCTTGCTTCCTTCTGCTCTGCATTCATATCGCTTTTCCTGTCACCACCACTGCCCATCTCTGTTGGACAGCTGTCCTACAATATGAATCAATGTTACCATCTAAGCTTCCACTTTATCACATCACCCACTCCGCTCTCATCTCCTTCTCACCATTCATCCTCTGCACATCGCCTGCGCCAATCAAAGTTGTGCCACGAGCCAAACCCCATCTTATCCCATGCACATAAGCACGCACACGCACACGCACACGCAAAGAGCAGAAAGATAAATCCAGATTGCAGAGGTAAAGACTGCAGGTAATGGCAGAGTCACTCTATGTGGGCAATTTGTTTTCCATGCCTCTGCATGTCTCATCCTTAACCTCAACCTGATCCTAAGAGAATCTAAAATAGAATCATAACCTGAACACATGTTTCCATGGCAGGAATTTAAATCTTAATAAATAGTTGTCTCAGTGACAGAAACACACAACACACAAACACAGACAGTTCATTCTGTTATGGTTGGCCAGTGACCCCTGGAGAAAATGAAAGCCGGGAAGGCGAGAAGTCAAAGAAATAAAGCTTGAGAAAAAGAAAAAGGCATGCGATGAGGGAGGCAACAAGGCAAGACAGAGTGGTCCTGCTTCAGTTAGCACACTAACGTGATCTGAAATGCACCGCGCTCAAAACACACTTAATTAACAGGGCAGTGCGGCGCCTACAGCTAAGCTAATGCTAAAAGTAATGAAGAAATGAACGTGAAGGCTAATGCTAGAGGAAGTGCTGCAGACAGTGGAATCTAGTTACTGGGCTGAAAGAGATGATTGCTAAATGGCTTGTGGGTTAAGTAATTTGCTCTGGAGTAACTAATATCCTTGTCTTGGTGCAGCACAAGAGCCGCTGAGAAAACACATACCTGCATATATATCCAAAAACACACTCAAACGTACTAGAAGGCTTATTTCTAAGCAAAAAATGGTCAATGAAATAAGGAGATTTAGTGTTTCTCCCTCAAAAATGCTCCAGTTTTATATTTCTGGCAACAACACTTGGGTAATTAGGCAGGGAAAGAGATTGTGCCAGAATATAAATCAGCCTTTAAAAGAACAATATAAATTTGTTTGCAATTCTGGCAAATATAGGGACTACTCGGGGCAAACTTTGGACTCATGACCTCAGTATTTCTATGATCCTGGATGTGTCCTTCAAGGTAGCAGATGTGCACTGCTGTGTGAGTAAACAGTATATGTGAGATGCTGAGGTCTGGAAGCTCAATAGATCTAAGTAGATATGCACACGATGACACATGATATGCATGATATTGTGTCTCTGTGTGTGTGTGTGTGTGTGCGTGTGCGTGCGTTATGTGGTGAGTAACTTGCAGTAAGGCTGATTTCTGCCTCATCCGCCTGTGAGCCGTCTGAGGATTAAATGTTGACTTTGACTCCTTGGCCTTCTCTGACACTTCTCTCATCCCATTTTCTTAGCCGGTCTAGTCCTCTACCATCTAATCTGTCCCTCTTTCTCTCTGCCACGGGTCTTGTTTTTTGCTTCCACTCCATTTGTTTTCTGTCCCTTTCCGTCGCTTCTCCTGTTCGTCTCGCCTCTCTCCGTCTCTCTCTCTCTCCTCTTCTGGCTGCATTGTGAATGCAAATAGCCTGACACAAATTAACAGAGAGAATCCCCACCCCCTCCTCCACTAACATCTCTGGGCTGCTTTTGCTCCTAATGGGTTAGTTGGACGATTGATTGCTTCCCATCACCAACATTGGTTGTATGTAGATAAGAGCGCACACGTTCAGGTGCGAGTAGACACAAACAAGCATCCCACAGGCGCGTATTTGTCACATTTGTTGAAATGCAATAGACACAAACAGAGGAATCGCACAGTCACAAATTTGTCTTCTCTTCTTTCTTTTGTCAAATTTTAAGTTTGCTGCCTTCAGTCTACATCAACAATGAGCCCAATAAATGTGAAAATGCTGTTTATATGTAACAACAACATGCCACAATTAAACATTAGAACAAGAACAAAAGAGTAAAATGTTCCCTTTCTCCTTTTTGCTGGCAAAACTCTCCCAACACACACTCTCTTTTGGCTTATTCTGATCCTTCCTGTTTATGATCTTCTATACACACCTATATGTAATCAATTTGACTGCTTTTATTTACACATTTATCTTCACCTGCTGTCAAACGACACACAAAAATGACAAAAAAAAAAAATAGGCCTCACAAATGTCATTTCTTCTTTGTTACACAGAAGTGTCCAGCAGATGACAGTTGAATGATGGAGATGTATTTCACATAAGTATAAATGCGGAACATCATGTTTTTTTGTGAGATGGGTTTGACATTTAAAATGAGTGATCACAAATGGTTGCCGATGACTGTCGAGTACCAAGGACAATCCTCATGGGTGGCTGTGGCTTACTAATTGAAATGTTTTCGGTTGGATCCCCAGCTTCCACACTTGTCAAAGTGTGAATGGGCAAGACACTGAACCCCAAGTTGCTCCTGTTGACAGGTCATTGGTGTCAATGGTGTGTGAGTGTGATGAGGTGAATGTGCAACCAATCATGATTACTTTATAATACCATATGATAAAACTATTTTATAGTGGATATGAAGGTGTTTGGCCTCTGACCTCTTATGAACAATATAGGGGGTTGACTTTAATACCACCCCTGGAGATGAGCACAGATGCTGATTTGAGATTCACTCCAAAAAAATTTTTTTTATAAAAAATAGTCACTTGACTGCAACATAGGCTTTATTTTTGTATCAGGGCTTCCCTTTGTCAACTATTGGCATTCTTTGGGGTGTTTTGTATTTTTTCCCACACTTTTCAGTCAAATACTGCCCTCTGTGCTTCTGAAGTAACACCACAGCATACCCCCACTGCTCTCTCTCTTTCACTGATCCAACTATTCCACAGTTTGGCAACACATTCTGCTGAATAGTTAAATACAGAAAATGCAACTGGCTTCTCAAGTCCAAAGTGAACCTCAAGTTAAACTAGTTAACTTGTTCCCTCTAGTGATGATCACAGCTAAATATTCAGCTTGATTACATGTAGTCTGTGTGTTCTGCTGAGTCCCTTACTACTTTTAAGAGACAACTGAAGACTCAATTGTCCAGAGAACACCTAGGCACTTAATCCGACTCCACCTTAGGGGTAGAATAAGTTGGGTGGGGCAAAACCCAGCACTTATTTAGCACTGACAAAGCTGAAAAAAAAAGAAGGGGTGGGGGGGTGGCACTTCTTCTGCAACTTGATGGCAACACCTTTGACCAATCGCACTTGAAGTACTTTTTGCACTTACTACAGGTTTTTCCTTATGTCTGAATTCTTGCTTGTGTTGTACGTCACTTTGGACAAAAGCGTCGGCTAAATGAAATTGTAGAATTGTAGTCTGATTCACCAGATTTAGGATGTAGATATAAACCTGCCACTGACCGATCATTTCAGCTGGCTTCCTCCTCTCTTCCTGCTGTCTGTGTTTTACATTTTTATTTGCTTCAGGAAACAACACAAACAACCTCTGGGCAGCAATGAACTACACTGAAATTTCAAGTTTTGCAGAGAATTTGGATCGTGCTGTAAAGCAGTCCCGCTATTTTATTTTTTCTGGTTGATTATCCATTTTAACCCATGAGAACCCACGGTGACACCAGTGTAACAAGCACTTTGAGTGCCCCAGTCTTTTCCTTGTAAAGTTTTATGTCTGACCTTAACTCATTAAGTCCTTTAAGGAAAAATGGGTCTGGGTTCTTATGGGTTAAGCACCTCTCACCTTCCGGAGTGCAAATGTTTCACGGAAACAATTCCATCTGTCACTGATCTGAGGGAACACCAAAGTCACGTCCTTTTCATAACCCCACCCACAACCACTGTATTTGTGAGTGGTTTAAAGAAATAGAAACAAGCTAGAGTACTATGCTCTTCTTCTGTCATTCATTCGCTGCCTGTTGTGTTGTTGTGTCATTATTGCATTGCTTTTCAGTGGTAGTTAATAAATGCCTTGTGCATGATTATTATCAATGCTACTGTGCACTTCTTTGTATGGTAGCTAGAGCTCAATGGAATCATATTTCACAACTTCTAATTATAGGACTGATTGATAAACACTACCGTTCACGAGTTTAGGGTCACTTAAAAATGTCCTTGTTTTTCGATGAAGATAACATGAAATTAATCAGAAATACAGTGTAGACATTGTTAATGTGGTAAATGATAATTCTGCTAGCTAATCATATTGAAAGGCTATCTGATGATTAGAAAACCCTTGTGCAGTTATGTTAGCACATGAATATGACTGAGTCACCCCAAATTGTTGAAGAGTTTTATATATATATATATATATATATATATTCAATCTGAAAAACTAATTTTCCAGCTTATATCTGGTGTTGCCCTGATAAACCAGCACAATTTGAACTTTAAAGTGTAATTTTGTTACATATTAGAAAGTTAAGGCCCGGTCACACCGCCGGACCTTTGCTGGAGCGTTCCTGGAGCGGTGAAAAAAATTCATCACCGCTCGTAACCGTTCACCACCATTTAACAGAAGTTGGCCCCCGTTAAAGCAACGCCGTATACGCTCGGCTACCGCTGATGTTTCTGGAGGGGCCCTCCTACCGCTCTGAAAGTTTTGAGCTGCACAAAATATTGCGAGCGGTGAGGATGGGGCAATTTTCCGCCCCGGCAAAGTTCACCCCCACTCCACCAACACCCAGTCAAAGTTTGGCACCGCTAGACGCAAGTTCGTGGACGCTTGGGTCCGCTAGGCCAACGCAGAAATCTCAAATGCTGGACCACCGCTGCTTCGCCAGCGTTGCCCGGGCGGCGATTAAACGTTGCACAAACTTCGGTGGAGCGGTTGTAAGCGTTTTACGAGCAGATACGGGGTTGCTGGAACGGTGTCGGGCGTTGAAGCAGCGATCCGTGGCGGCGATGAACTTTGGTTTGGCGTTGGTATAGAGGTGTCGGAGCAGGACCAGAATTTGGCTATAAATACGGGGAGAAATGGACCAGGAGCTCATCTGGAATTGAGCTGCCGTTGAGTTCAGACCTCATCTATATCGAATTTGCTCAAAGTTACAGTAAAACTGTATCACCATGGATGCTGAGAGACTTGCTATGATTGGTGCACTAGTCCAGCGGCAGAATCAGAACCTCCTCAGATTGCAACAAGCTGTTGACAGAAGGAGAAGAGAGAGAAGAAGGAGAGACAGAGTTGTTGCTGCCTTTCCTTCTCCAGCCTTCCTCTTCTTTTGTCCACGTGGCATGATGAACTTCAACTATCGACTTCTATCAAAAATCTATCAGAACTTGTATCAAAACGATCCGTTCAGCTCCGTAGTCACAAGCGGTATGCCGCTAAACCAACTTTATACCCCCGCCGAGCCAATGCCTGTATGCGCAGAACGCTGCTATACCAACGCTCACTACCGCTAAACCAACGCTCACTACCGCTAAAGCAACGCCCGCGTTTTTGATTTTTTTTCCCATTTTGTGCGCGGTGACGAGCGTTGTCGAAATTCAGCCCCCCCTCCCTAACGTTCAAGGAACGCTCCAGCAAAGTTCGGGCAGTGTGACCGGGCCTTTAGGAAGTAAATTTACTGCCACAGAGCCTCTCAACATTGTTATTGTATTCTGGTGTCCGCACTAACATTTGAGTCCAGCATTTTTTTAAGTTATCCACACTAAAAAAATAAATAAAATAAAAAGCTCAGTCTTTGAGTGAAAACACTGCCCACTTAAAATGTAACTAAAGCTAAAATGAGCAAGCAAACTATTTTGGTGGCTAAACGTGGCTGTGATTTGCTTGGTGAGAACTAGATGGTTTGTTGTGCTGTCATACAGAGGGCAAGGTGGAGGAACTGCAAGACCAGGGCCAGACCATCCATCTACTGTGGTCAAACACACAGACAGGGGTAGCTGACCGAGCACACACTCATTCACACAGGTCGGCATGAAGACCACATACACAACCACACACACTCACACGCAAGCACACATTGCACTTCCAGTCATTGGATTTAAGCCCAATTAAAGTACAGTTGACACTTCATTGGAGATACATGGGTATGCTTAGCAGCCCTGGTGTCTATATGTGTGCAGCTGTCTGTGTGGGTGAGCAAAAGAGGACGAGAGTGGAGGTTTGTGCGTGTGTGTGTGCGTGTGTGTGTGTGTGCACTTAATCTTTTAGCCTGTTAATGTTTGAGTTGGGTGAATACACATGGGAGCATCAGTCTGTGTGTAGGCAAGGCTTGAAGAGCTCATTACTGCATTTGTGTGAATCCAACTATCTCTAAAAGGATGTTTGACTCCTGTCTGGCTGGGATTTCGGTGTGTGCACCTGTGTCTTTGTGTGTCTGTGCTTCATTATTTAAAAAGTTACGCATTTTTGTGCCCTCACATGAATCTCTGCCTCTCTTTAGGTGTGGTGTGGATCCTATAATTGATGAATTGATCTTCCTGTGGAGCATTTATTTTGTGGTGACATCTTGCTGTGCATGTGAGTGTTTTAACTGCTGATCTATAATCATCAACAGATGTGCGGTGACTGTCATGCTGAACGGTGCGGGGTTAAACTTAAAGCACACGTTAAATGCCTGAAACAATTCTCTAATTCAGGCGTCTCTGCTACAGCTGCCTTGCTGTCTCTCTTCTCCTCCTCTTCTCATCCCTCCTTTTCTCCGTCTCCTCTCCCACGTCTTCCATCTTGGATTTGCTTTCTGATGGTGTGACAGGAAGACTGACAGATGCACAATGACAGACAACCCCTTCTGCACATTTCATTGGCCACACAAAGACAGGCACAAACACACAGGGAGACTCACACAGGCATGAAAAGACATACACATATACAGACAGACATACAAGTATAATACAGAAACACATTCACACAACACTACGAACAAACAAAAGACCCAATGTACAATAAAGCAGTCACAAAGAGGGAATTCAAAACAACACAAACAGATGTGAAAACAGACACACACACACAACCTCCCACACACACCATACATATAAGCTATACATAGCATGTGGCCAGACTTTCGAAGCAAGATGAATCTCGGTGTTTTGATCAGTGTGTGGGCTAGTTGGAGCGTCAGAATGTAACAGCTTTATAAAGTGACCAGCATGACTCGCTAAAGAGGAACCAAATGCTGACCGTCTGTGCGGTTTCACCAGCCCGCTCCCCGTCTGTGTCAGACCGCTAACGGCACACACGAAACATAAGACAATCCGATGCAATTACTGCTACCCCGTTTGTGAAGGTTTTGAACTTGTAATGTACACATTTCCATAAAAACATCGGAAAACACCAAAAAGCCTCAAATGGACCACGGAGCCGAATGAACACTGCTCTGACACACTGTCAATAAAACTTAAACACTACAGGCCTTGCCAAGGTAGCATATTACATGGTCATTGCACTGGATTGCTTATATTTCAGTGTTTCCATCATACTCAGTCAATTGTAACAGCCCACTTCACCTGAATTTCTAACAGCACAGCAATCTGTGGTGCACAATATTGCTTTCTTTATCACTATCGGCCAGTCATCGCTCACATTATCACAGCAGGAGCATTATTGTTTTGTGCTGTTGTTTTTGCATTTGTGGCAGGAAGCAAACATTACTTTTTTGGTTCAAATTCAGCATTTCTTTCATATGCTTAATGATCTAACATTTAGATGGCCTTTACTGTGAAGGCCTTACCTGTAAGTGTCAACAGTGGTCGAGGTTTGTTAACGCCGCTAAAAAAGTTCATGCACCAAGCCATCTTTACATAAAATTGTCAAACAAGTTGCTTCCAGTGTGGGTAAATCTCAGAAGTTGCAACATGTAATAACAATAAGCAATGTCTTTCACAGTTGGATCTGTCTTGTGGATATACTGTAGAGAGGGCAGAGTTTATACAGCATTGATTCTAATCCAGAGCATTCATTGCAACTCTCAGTGCTGCTTGCAAAGTCTGTATCTGCACACAAAACCAGTAATCTTGCAGGGAGAGGTGATGTATTACATTGATTAGCCAACTAGGACATGTCACACGTTAGTAAAAATGTATGCGGTTATTAATCTACTGGTTGAGCCCCCCAGCACTTTAAAATTTGCAGCGGAAATACTTTTTATAGGTATTTTTATTGCTTCTTATACCTGCACTCCTAATCACACTACAAGAAAAGAAAAAAAAATGTACCAAGGGACAGAAAGTGTAGTGATTATGGTTTCCTCAAATAGCTTGTTTCTACTATATCTTTGGTCATTTTATGAAAAAATGCCAAGAATAAATATAATGAAGTGACTGAAATATGTCACACATTTGAGAGCTGGCAGCTAGAACATGTTCATGATTAAACTGACAGTGGGGTCAAACTCAAAGCATATAGTATAAAATATTGCAAAACTTTATTAGTACTAAGTTGATGAAAGGATTTGGTCTGTGTGCAGCATGTTGTTCATGTAAATCCAGTATCTGGCCTTCAAACCTAATGCATGCAGTGAAATGAGAATGTCATCATTAGCTCATGTTGTATTATGTAAGAAGCTCATTTACTGTTGCACTTGAGTCTGCCAGTGGTTATTGAGTAGCAAAATAACTGATGAGGCAGTGCCGGGAGAATCCTTGAGGATACTGACAGCTCAGTTGTGGCCTGTGTTAAACACTATGTAAAGTGGAACAGCATATATCTTAGAATCACTGCCATTATTGGTTCTGTTGCTGGCCCGATAAGTTTTCTCCCCCTGAACTTATTCAAAGTGCAGAAAAATGGAAAACATTAAAGAGAAAAGGACTACGAAGGCTTTTGTGAACAAATTCTAAAACCACCCATGTGGAATCAGTGCAAACACAAAGCAATTCTCAGACTATTAACACAAAGTAATCTAATCACATTGAGTGTATAGTTTGAGTCTTTAAGTACTCAGAGAACTAACTATTTTTGAATTCTTTACAGGAAGTGGATAATCAATGGTACATGTGCTTTTTTTATTTGAGAGTATCAGAAGTTCAAGATAAGGGCAAATTGGCTTAGTCTACATAATGAAAGTACATCAGGTGTTCACACGCACACACTGTCCATGCTGTGATTCTCAGTGTGTGCCTACATTGAGCTGTATTCGCAAACTACTTGGTGCTACCTCCCCTCAGAACAGCACAATGATAGGGCAGCTGCTTATTCACACCAGGACACACACTGGCATGAAAGAAGTACATGCAACCACATGCACAGCGTGTCCCTCTGCAAACTTATCACAAAAGCATATAGCCTTTCTCTCACACACAGTGCTGAATTCACCTATATCCTTATTTTCCCATCGAAATAGAGTAACGCTACAGTAGCCTCAAATTCCATTTTCTGCACTAACTCTCACCCGACCGCTCCCTTCCTCGCGGTCCCCGTCTCTCACTCATTTCCACTTACTCTCTCCTTCCCTCTCTACATCTCTTCCTCCGCCTTTGTATTCCCTGTGTCTCTCGTCTCGAAGGCAGCCTCTTATTTTCTTTTTTCACTCTCAATCTCAGTCTGTTAACAGCTCCCTTGTTGCATTTACTCCCTATCTCACTCTCTCTTTTCCTTCTTTTGTATGGTCCAGCGGGGCTGCTGACAGTAACCACAGTACAGTAGGTTGCAATTAATCTTTCAAATAATTCTCTCTCACCACAGACACTGGACACACTTGCTGAGGGGGAGAGAAATGGAGAACTGAAGAAGGGGACGGAATGCAGCAGAGAATTGAGATAGACTAGAAATAGAGACACACGACACAGCTGCTATTCCATTATTATAAATATGATGAAAAAACAAACTTGCTGCCTATGTGTAAGCCCAGTTGTTTTGCTCTCTCCCCTTAACAGTAAGGCGCTCCAAGCAGAGCTCAGAGAAATAGAGGTGGTGCAGTCTCTGTCTGCCAAATCTGTTTCAACACGTCACAGTCTCAGAAGGGATAATTAATCAGAGATTGATGCATAAAACATGAAGTCCACATTTTTAATATACACTACGCTTTCATTTTGACATTCATTGTTTAATACAGTGGCAGCCAATATATTTTGTTGAGCTGTTGATGAAATAAGACATTCAAAAATACTTAAATCTGAAAAGCCATTCCCTGCAGTTGAGACAGGAGTGCACTGATTGACAACGACTCAAGATTTGAAAACAAACAAAAAAAAAAACACAAGCTCTCCTCTGCTGTAGCTGTCTTTTAAGTACTTACTCCGTGTTGAATTTCTATAGCACTTTGAGCAATTCTTTGTCGTCTTTTTCATGGTCAAACAGTTGTTAGGGTAAGCGTTTCTTTGATTGTCAGATAACATGATCTAGGTGAAACGCTCAAAAGGTGATACACACATTTAACATTTCTCTCAGGGTGATATCTACAGTGAACTAGTGACACTGTGGTGGGATTGTCAGGACGGAGCATCAAAGGAGCTGTCAATGCAGAGGCACCATGCTGGACATGAGCTTTTCAGCTCATTTCAAATATTGAAACTTTGAAGGTCATGATGTTTAAAATGATCCAGGGCTCACTGCAAGGTCGATGTAGCTGTTATTGAGTTTTTGTTGTTGCTAGGGCATTCAATCCTATAACACAGACCTCCTATATATGGAATCTATGGCGAATGGTCAATAGTGGTTTCACAGTATGTCCTCAGAAAAAAAAAAATTCCTTCTCGTAAAATCATAGCTATTGATAATTGTAATGTCTAGTTTCATGTATGTTTGTCATTGGGCTGTCCCTGTTAAAGTTTTATGTAATTTCCAACAAGTTACATCCACTGCAAATTGTCAGCACTAAATGAAATGTTTCACATCAATGTCAATCATAAAAACTGCAAAGGAATCTGTCAGACGCTTTGCGTGGCACGCTGAGCGATGCTAAATTGTGCATGACCATCCTCACAACTTTGCTCTGTCTTTTAATTACACTATTTAATTAGTGTTTATCCAGTTAGACGTTTTGCCTGAGTGTCTTGCATTTTTGTTATACAAGTGAAATGTGCCCTTGTAACATTAGCAATTTTCCATGCTTGCCAGTAAAGGAAGAGCAATTAGGACTCATTTTGATTAATTTAATTTAACTCAAATGGAGAGGTAAACACACAGCCAAAAGTAGATCTTACAGACGACTAAATGACATGAAAGAAAAGCAAAGGACAGAGGAAGAGGGCCGTTGTGAATGGCGATATGACAAACAAGTCAAGACGGATGGCAGATCTGATGAGGGAGCATCATGTTTGACGAAAGGAAAACTAGAGATAAAGCAAAAAAAGACCAATAATTAAAGCAGCGGCATCAAAAAGCAACATGAAAAGATGGGGAGAAAAGGGAAAGAAAAAAATTATTAGCAAAGAAATGAGTGCAAACAAAGACATCAACTGTAGCGGTGGAGAAGGAGGAGATGGGAACAGCAGAAGTGAAGACTGTGAGGAGAAGCAGGCGTAGATGAGGAAAGGGACAGACGAGGAATTACAGAGCGATAGTGTGAGATACTGGGATGCTGCAAGAGGTCACACTTTGCTCTTATTGTCTGCAGAGGACAATCATGGTTCACAGTGAGACTGTATGTGTGATGGTGTAATGTGTAAACATCCGTGTGAATGCTTGTCTCTTTGCCGGCAGCTCCGTTCTCACTAGAAGTAGCAGTAGGCGTAAATGCAAAAGGCTAAGAAAACCATGATGATCACAGGCCAGGAAAGGAACAATATGGTTTTGTGCATCAGCTATAAATCAGAGGTAGACATCATTAAAAAAAAAGAGAGAGACATCGACATTTTAGGCATGTGATCAAAGCTCTTGTTCAGAGTAACTTACAGTGAGTACACCTAGACTGCCAAAAATCAAAACATCCAAGTATAACGTGATGGAGGGAGGCCAACGAAGCATGGCAGACACATTGTTGGCTCTAGGTGCCACAAATTTGGCGAAAAAACAGGCAAGATTTCAACTCAAGCAGAATTTTTGTCTGGTTCAATAAAGTGAATGACAGTCAGTGCCAAGCAGGAGGCTTTCCGGGCAACCATAAATTTCCCTCTCCAATTAGTTTTATATGAAGCAGGGGTTTCTAAGCTGGCGTGGTTCCACAGCATGGCCAGGGAGAAGTGAATGGGAGAGATGTGGGGAAAAGATACTACAGGAGATGAAAGGCAAAGGTGCACATGGATAGGCACTGTCCCGAAACAACGGGAAGTCAGTTATTGTAGTTTGGCCCATTGATTTGCTCCGCTGGTCAATACCAGCAGTCAAAGCTGCAGCAGTATGGGTGATGTGGCAGTCGAGGTTATTTGAAACCTTTAGCATCTGGGTGCTGCAATTTAGATGAAAATTGCCTCCCTTCTTTAAGTCATTAGTCCATTGAATCCAAACACACAGATTTAATGTGCATATTTATAAATAAAGTACATTTGTAGAGATTTATATGAAAGCATTAAACAAGGACACACTTTAAAAAGCCCTGGTACGCTGTGCATTATGGACAAAATTAGTGCATATTGCAGATTTGCTGTTTATGAGTAAATTACTTGTTTTGATCTGTAGGATAATGGCTTCTGGGTCAGAAATCCTAAAGTAGAAATTATACTGCATGCTTTTCATGAAGTTATAAAAAGATTAAATTAATGAAAGAATTGATTTGTAATAGCGACAAAAAATCTAATTGCACAGCTAAACAAAAACACAGAAATCTGACTTCATCTAGTTCTAATTAACCTGACATGAAAAGATGTCACCAAAGATGTAGCCCTTTTTTCAAAATGGATCTCATTCAGACCCTGTTTCCTGGGTGAAATTTCAGTCAGGTGTGCAACGGTCAGAACCGCACTGACCTCACAAAATATGGAAAAAAATAATATTGTTATAGTCTTGGAGCATAGATGAATTATAGAAAAGGTTGAAAGGGCCACTTTTTCAGCAGCAGAGCCAGACACACACGGCTGAGAGGAACTGTTGGCAACAGAACAGTATGTGGATTGATTAATTAAAGATCTATATCTTTCATTCTTCCGACAGAAAGAGAAAGAAGTGACTGTGCTCCAGAAAAAGAGAGGCCACTGGTAAAAGGGGAAAGTAAGTGATGAGGTAAGCTTGGACGTACAAAAAAAAAAAAAGACGGAGGGGTTTTTGGAAGGGTGGACAGATGTAAAATTAGTGGCAATGTGACAAAGATGTGGAAATGAGGGGAGCAGATGCAGGATGAGAGAGAGGAGGAAATGGGACAGGATGTAAGGATGAGGAAAACCAAAAGGACGGGATAAAGGTGTGGACGGTGCTGGAGTCAGGAGGAGAGAGGCTCGTGGTGTGGTATTTTTACCTCTTTCCGATGATGGAGTGACGAGAGGTGGGAGGTGGGGAAGAAAGCGGAAACTGTAATTAATGGAGGAGACAGGGGAGAGGGAGGTGGGCTGAAGGCTCGTGTCGCTAAAAAAAGAAGAGCGAGTGTACAAATCTTCACCCGCTCCTAATGGATTTGAAGGCTGCCTACTGTATGCGGATTTTAAAATAATACCCCCTTATTCCAATTATACAAACACAACCTGCATGGATGCCTGCATTTACATCATCGCGGAGCAAGTGGTTACAAATTATCCTCATTTGCACGGCACTTTAAGTGTTCACTTTAATTCTGTTTGCGTTCAAGTAAACTGGTGTTCAGTACACAGTCAGGTAAATAGCTTCATGGGCAGAAACACACCATATCATTACTACAATTATGCCCTTCATTACACTGTGGTATCATTTCACTATTTTGTTTTGTTGAATGAGCGCGTATTCCCCTCAGCTTATTTATATAAACGCCTGGTAATGGCCAGCCCCTCGCTCTGGCTCACAGTCATCTGAGCTTTTATCCGTAATTTAAATTTTTTGTCAGGTTTGTGTAACAGAAGCATTGTGCTAATTGCAAAACACGGGATGTAATGTAGCCTAACACTTCCGTATGTCACCATCTAAGCCGAGGGTTTCGATTACAAAGTAAAAGTTAAATCACGCTGGTTCTCATGCTGCTATCACCATCACAGACGCACAACTCCAGCAGTCACTAAAGACCAACACGGAGAACACACCAAATCTGCTCTCAGTCAGCACTTCTCAAATTTACACTTACCTTTGCCTCAAGCCCACAGGATTGCAAAAAGACATTTCTGAGCATCAACATCATGAATCTCTGTTCTGCTACTGGCTGACTGCTGGCTCAGATGTACTTACTCAGCAGCTGAGAAAAAAAAAAACAATTGTACGAACAATCAATGTCCAAACTGATGTTTGACCCTGCTGGCTTAAAAGAGCTCACTCATCAGCTCAGAGATTTACAGTAACTCTGCAAACTGCAACATCTTTCCACAACCATCTCATTTTGTCTAAATAACTTGCAGGTACAATGCGTTCTCCTATAAATCTCGAGTATATGAATATGCAGCTGAGGGCATCCACTTTGTCTCAGTCACTCCTGAGCTCTCAGTGTGCTTGATAATGAATGACTTTGAGAGATGAGTCCAAAGGTACTACAAGGTACTTAGGATTCAGGTCAACAATACTTGACCTGTGTGGGCAGCCTGGCTGAATAGCCCTGGTAATAAGCCTGGAGGTTGAATGGAAAAAAAAGTCATTATAAAGAAGTAACTGGCAGGCAAAAGATGTTTTGATACCAAGAGTCTGAACTTGCTCTCCTCTCACTCTCCCGTCTTCCAGCTCCTCCTTCCTTGTTCCTAAGTCACTCCATCCCATTTTCGTCATTTAATCCCAGTCCTCTTCTCCTTTCAATCTCTTGTGTCTTTGCTCCTCAGGTTATCTCATTTCGCTCCGGTTCTGTTTGCGCCTTGAAGACATCATTCGTTTATATGCCACTTCATCTGTATTTTCATCACTTCATCTTTCTTCTCTCATCCTGTAATTCATCAATCTCGTCCTCGCTCTCTCTCATTATACACTTCTCTCTCATCATTTCATATTTTTCCTCCTCCCTCTAAATCAACTTCTTGCCTTGAGCCATTTTTTCCGATCTGCAACTGTTGACTCCTTCGCTCCTTTCCTTCTTCTCTCCCTTCATCTCTGGCGATGGCAGATGATAATAATGTTTATTTTTACACACACACACACACACACACACACACACACACACACACACACACACACACACACACACACACACACACACACACACACACACACACACACACACACACACACACACACACACACACACAAAAGTAATTTGTAAATTAAAGGAAAAGGGCTTCACTCTCAAACCAATGTAATTCAAGAAAAAGAACAAAGGTGGTTGTGGGAAGTAACTTCCTTTATTTGCCTCTTCTTGAGTCACCCTCCTCTCCCTTCCTCCATTATTTCTACCCCTGCCTACCTCCTTGCTGCAGGGCAGGTTCCGGGTCTCATTAGAAAGTGCTAGCCAACATAGCTCTCTCACTGAGCTCACTCGGTGTTTTTCTCCCTCTCTCGTGTTCTGTCATGTCCTGACCTCTCGCCAGTCACAGCGAGAGAAAACACAGTGCACGTTACGTACACAACAAAGGTCACAAGCCGTACAGATAGACACGCGCACGCCAATACCCATGTATAAAAATGTACACCGCGGCTCGAAACACACAAAACCTGCTCATAATTCATCTAAAACCGCAGTTTGAACCTTTCGGTTCAGATAACACAACACACAGCCCAGCAGCAACGCCTGCACACAAACTGCACACAAACCAGTAAATTGCACATGAACTCACCAGTCATCCGAGATCACATAAACAATCTGTTCTGCACACAGACACACACCAAATCTCTCAATACAACCTGTGACCACAGCTAATGCTCGACCCCGCGGGCTCAGACAGTGTACCACCAGCAACCTCATTCTGAAAACCAGAGCTGCTGCCTCTCCCCTAATACACTCTCACTGTGGGCCATCGACTCAAATTGGAAGCAAGCCAGAAGCAAGGTCAGGGCGGGTGGAACATGGTTACACAGGTACAACACAAGCACGCCCTCGCCTCATTACAGCCAGTCAACCCTTAACTTTTTCTTTGGGTAATCTTAATTTTATGTCCGAGTTCTTTAAGCATGTGCACTTATCACATGACTTGCAAGTGCTCACATCACGCAAATGAAGGAAAATAATGCAGAAAATTGAAAAATTAGTCCACATTAGGAGGGTGGAGAGGTAGCAGTGTTGGAATTTCACGCTGGAAATTGAAATTTGAGTTATGTTTAGCACCATTCTTATTTTTAAGAATTTGTCGCATTTTCAGTCACTGTTTTCAGGCGTCGTTTGCTTTTATTCGCATTACAGGACTGCTACGGTCTAGGGACCAAAACTACTTGGTTAGGTTTAGAAAAAGATCACAGTTTGCCTTAAAATACACCTGTGTATAAATGACAAGTCCTGCCACAAGAATAGTCTGTAAGATCTCAGCTTTCTGAGGGAAAACAAATCAGTTTTGCACTATGGACTAATGTAGCTGTTACACATTTTGGTGTGAGACTGAGCTGCCTTAAATGCAGTCTTGTCTGCTTCACTGGAAGGATTTTAAGGGTCACAGGATTAGGACAGGACTTGTATCTACACACCAACAGTTCTGAAGCTGTGAGATTGTCTCTTTTAAGATGCTGCCTGATGCACACAGAGCCATTGGTTTGATTCCCCACATCAGACACGCTTTTATCTCCGTGAGTTAGGACTGAGTTGGGCAGAAAGCTGTTTTGGCAAAAAACAGCTTTTCCCTTCCTTTCCTACTGGAATAGTGCACTGACCGACTTATACCTATCAGAGGTGTTTACTTTGGGAGTCCATTTTACGTGATCTTGACAATGGCCAGTAGCAATCTTGATCTATGTCTTTGCATCGACTGCTGCGCCTTCACTTTCGGAACATATTTTTGTTAAATATTTTGTCTACAGTCTTTTGCACAGTGTACTACAGTGTGTTGCATTTGTCACTAAATATTTATATTGTAGTACATGTTGTTGTAAAACTGTTTTTAGGTTGTCCGCTTGAATATTTCTGTCTAAAATCTCTGGATAAATGTAAAAAACATATTAAAAGCAGACGAAGTAATGATCTCACATTGTAGGTTTATTAGTTTATAAGCCCAACCTAATTAATGATATTATTAGGAAAGCAAAAGTTCAAAGCAAATAATACAAATAATGTTTTACTTGCCCACAAGTTTTGTGTTAGAGTTACGTTGGAGGAAACACTGAAGAAGACGCCTAACATATGGCAGCGTTTTTAACTTTTGAAGTACCTTTAAAAGTTAAAATGCAAACTCTGAGCAAGAATTATTGTATCATTTATCAAGAATAACCACAGCAAACCACTTGAAATGAGTAAGTTGGACAGAGATGAGAGATGTGATTTACATCCTAGCAGGCAATGTAGTAAATGTATTTGAAAATGTTCCTTTTGATTATGTTTACTCATTTACATTTTGTTTAAAGTGAAATACAAAAATCAGAAATCACGTGCTGCCTGTCTCATTATTCCAACAAAGCCATATGAAAGTCCATCATTGTACAGTGGGAGGAGAACAATTAACAAAAATATTCGATATGTCGTTGCGACTAAATCCAACTTGGCAGACAAACTGACTTGGTTACAGCCCTGATTCTCACAAGCTGGAGTATGAGCACCATCTGGCAGTGTGGGTAGGGTTCAGATTTTTACTGAAGAGGACTATTTTTCTCGACACAGAAATTTTAAATATCAGAAATTTTGCAAGGTTTCCACTCTTCACGGCAAGAGCTCGAATCAAGTACCAATATAACCGAGGTGAATAATCTCATATAAAAATATTTATTAGATATCATCGGGCAACAGAAATATGACAAGGGTCACTCAAGTGAATGATGATAAGAGGCAGAAAGTGTTTGTTTAGGGCCTTGTTTTGCCTCTTCCTCTGGCCGCCTCTACCCTTTCTGCGTCTGAAGTGCCTTTTCTGTTGTTCTTGACAGTGCGTTTGCCTTCTGACAGACTGAGCTTGTATTTGTTTTTCCATAATGTAATTCTTATTTGAATCTCACTTTGTCAGGGTTTTTCCACTTCCCTTCTTGTGCTGTGATCATCTCTGTTTGATGATGACATCATGAGCTATACAACTTTGAGTCCTTCAGTTCATTTCTTAATTTTTTTTTACTACATTTTAATGCATTCTTGTTTTTTTGACTATGCATAACATGTCCCCTCTCCAGAAAACAGATTAAAGTCACTGAGCCTTGTGACTGTTGAAAAGAAAAATAAATGGGTAATTTTTCAAAGAATCCATTTCAGTGGCACAGTCAGCGCAGGAGTGATTTCTAGTGTATGAAAATTACATCTGGAGAAAGACCTGGGGCGTCAGTGTTAGACTTTTGTGACTGGGCCACTATGTGATGTGGTACTGGTTAGGCAGATAGGCAGGGTTCGGGCCTATGAGCTTGTCTCAACTCGGAGACTGGGTGGCATCTCTTTCATTCTGTCCTCTAGCTGTCATCATCATGCACCCACTCACGCGGAATCCAAATTATACCAGCATGAAGCCATGTGAATGCATGGATTTGCTGTGTGTGTGAGAGAGAAACAGGGAGTGGGAGAGAGAGTTATCAATGTGAATAAGTGTGTGTGTTTGTACTTTTTAATGTGTGTTTCTATGCAGGAGAGAGACAGAAAAGAGAGAAAGAGAAAAAGAGAGAGATGGCAAAAGGTTAGGGCTAAACCACATCTCTAAATTTGGCATGAGCTCAGATCAAAGGACTGCAATGGTAGAGAAGGAGAGAAAGAGAAGGGGGGATTAGATATCTAAGTAGGAAAGCTCAAGAGTTCTCTTCTCCCCTCTCTATCTTTACTTTAATATAGTTTTTCTCTCCTTTAAATTTACTTGTTCCGCTCTTTTCGAGTAATGCCACACTAGGCCATATTTAAAAATGCATCTTTGCTCGTTGTTTTGGCCCTCCCTCACCACTAAGATGGAGTATTTGACAGGTGAAATGTGCAGCTTTTTGAAAATACGATCCAAGGTGGACAATCTGCTTTATGTTTGAAGACTGGAACATGCTTCCCTCGGCACAGGTGTCATGAGGTGACGTTTATGGAGAACCTATGATTAAAAAAATAAAAACTTAAAAAAAACTGCTCGCTCCAGAGAGATAAAAATGAAAATACAAGCATGGATACATGCCACTTTCACAACAGTATTTTCAAATTTAGCTGTCTTAGTTGTCACACGTTTTATTTTCCTTTCAACCTTTCTGCCCCATCCCAGTTCCCAAATGGTTATGTAATTCATCACGCTCCCTCTATCTCTCTGTTTCCCTCTTTTTTGTCTCTCCTACTCCCCGTCTGCCTCTCTCTACACGGGTGGAACAAATGGAGATCAGTCGTACTAATGCTGAGTTAGGCCCCTCGTCGCTCTGACAAAGCTACAGCATTACCCCTCTCATTTAACCACCACTCTGATCCACTGCCTCACACACACACACACACACACACACACACACATATAGACTTGAAAGGACACGATATCTCACCGTATTCCTTTCTCTATACACACGTAGACATTCATGCAGCGTGCATGTACGCGCATGACCAAGGATTTCCGTGCATTCTTTTCACGCAAAAGTGGCATTTCAGCTTCAAAACAATGTTGCCCACAGGGTGCCCAATGCTCAGGTCAGCTGTAGACCTCCTTAACAAATGGTCTTCAGAGCCAAGTGTGTCAGGATCTGTTTGCTGTCTGTCACCTTTCTAGGGGGTCTGAATAATGTTCCTAAAGAATACAACATCTTGAGTTCTTCTATCATGATCTTTCAACAATAATAGCATTGTCCAAATGGCAGTTATGGACACTTCACGATTCCCTGATCTAATATACTTCTCATAGTTGTACACACAAATTGATTGTTAACAAGATGCACTTACTACTTGTTCAAACTCCAGATGAAGAAGTAGAGAAAATATGGGTACATTTGTTTAAGTGACATTTACCCATCTATTTAATGTCTAAACTTTTTCTGCTTCATTCACTGTTTTAATGTTACCGTGCCACAACCATGCCAGCATTACGGTGCAGAGAACAATGTTACCATAACTAGTAGAAACCACAAAACTATGAACCAAGTTGCCATAAACGGGAAAAATATTTTAAGAACGATCTCTGTGTCTATTCAGAGGAGTTACCCTTATTATAATTCAACCTCTAGCACTGCTTTTCTTGGTTTAAGCATAAAATCGAGTCCTTTTTTTGATATGGCACAAGTGCAGAGGGAGGCGCACACCCACAGAAACTCCCCCACACATGCATACTCGCACACACGCATTACAGCGCAATAAAGCATTAGTAGGAGACTTGTACTTCAATCAGCCAATTAACCTGGAGCAGAGCAGAACAAAACATTTGGCATTTGCCAATAGGGCAGTAACCTTCCAGTGATAATTACTCTTTGAGAGAGCACAAACACACACACACACACACTCACTCACTCACACCCTCCAGTGCAACATCCATCACGCGTCATGTTGGAGACAATGGTGGCTACACTTCCAGCGTAATCAATTATTTATCCTTGTCTACACACGAGGAATCTTGAAATGCAGTGTCCACATGCAAACACAGACGTGCAGATGTACAGACAAGAGAATGATTGTTTCTACAGTCGACAACAAATGCAGACAATATGAATAGTGTGATTCTGAGCTACGCCTCAAGGCATCAGAGTACTTCGCAAAATGGATGGCCTACACACATTTTGGAATAAAGGCGGGGAAACATACACACACTCAAGTACATGAATAAGCCCAACATCATGCGCACAATTGAGACATTTTTTTTCCTGCAGAGAAAGAGCGTCTCGGTTTTGAAAATGTCAAGATAAAATGCCGTGACTGTGGTGGAAGAAAACACGAGAGAATGTTTGAAAGAGAGAGAGAAAGGACAGAAAGACAGGGAGGTCTGAAAAAACCCATGTATATTTGATTGAGAAAGGAAATGCAGGGAGATGAAAAAGGAAAATGAGGGAAAGAGAGAAAAGATGATGGAGAGTTACAGTAAATTGGCAAGGCCGCTTCTGAAAGCACGCTCTAGGGGGAGAGGAAGAGAGAAATAGAGTGAAAGACAGAATAAGAGGCAGAGGGACTTGGAGAAGTGCAGCATCCAGAATGGATTGTTAGCTGGTAAACGACTGTCACTTTCTTTAGGGAGATAAACAGATTTGACACCTCCGCATTCTTCGTCTCTCCTCTTGTCCCTTCTTTTCTCTGACTCGACATGGCCTGACAACCCTTCAAAAAAATCACTTTCTGACTCTCTCCCCCTCTCTGTTCCCCGCTGTTCTGTACCATCCCTAACTCCTCCGCAGTGTTTTTTTCCTCTTTTCTCCTCTCAGATATGTGCGACAAACTCGCCCTTCCGGCAAAAAAGCGGCATATAACAAGAAGAAAGGGGGGAACTACATGAATAAAGACCCCATTTTTCACACGCTCCTTTTCTCTTCCTCACTTGCCAGGGCCTTGTGATGAGATTAGATGAGGAAGGAGGGGGGAAATAAAAATCAAATGAAAGAGATTTCTTTCCCGACATCTGGAAGAGATAGAAAGGGATAGAGAATAGAGAGGAGCAGGCAAGATGGAGAGTGTAAACGACACAAAGAGGAGGATAAGAGAGGAGGTACGCATGGAGAGTCGGAATGGGGGAGATCAGTGGAGAGATGAAGAACAGAAGACTTAAAGGAAGACATGCGTCTGTGCAGAAGGCTTGTGATCAGTTGTCACTTGGGATCCATGGGCCCAATGTGTGTGCAAACCTGCGCGCAGGCACGTTGCGCACGAAAACAAAAAAGAAACCATAAGCACTAAGAAAAGCTTAAAGAGATTCACACACATAGCTGATAATCATTTCCATCATGACCAGCATCTGTAGAGTGAAAGATCAGCTTTGTGGACTGGTGCTAACTGGGGCAAGCACATAAAAATAGATAGGAGGAATAAACAGGCCCTTGATTTACTCGGATAAACGAAAAGAGATAGAGAAAACAGGGAAAGGAAGTAGATACAGAGACAGCAGGGTGAAAAGATGGAACAGCACCAATCATTCGAATAAATGAGAAGGCGAGAAAAGATGGAGTAAAGAGGTCTGAATGCATTAAAGCGGTTCGGTTTCTGTGTTTTTTTCCGCTGTGATGAAGGAAGTTGTTCCGCTATGATAGTGAGGCCTCTGGAGGAAAGACGGGAAAATCTAAACAATGTGAAAATTAGGCCATGCAAACACTCACAGACACACAAGTGCAAGCACATGCACGTGTGCTCTTTCACTCTGCACAACACATGTTACCCATTCAAAGGGGATTGCGAGAAGCACAAAGCAAGCCTCCACTTGTCGGCGTGTCTCTCCACACCCCACAAACAGCCTCACAAACATGCACACACACACACACACACACACACACACACACACACACACACACACACACACTCATTCCAACTGTTTATGCACGCAGTGGTAGGAATAAATAAAAAGCATACATCTAACAAATAAAATGAATTTTTAATCAATGGAGCCGGTTGAATTAGCTCTGTCATTAAGTAAACAGGAACAAGGCACAGTTTGAAATATTCATGTTGGGCCCTGAATTCATTAGACTCTTAGGAGGTGTTGTCCCTCAGGGGCCCTATCGAGATCTGGGACAACACTAAGGGCACGATGATGTATGCATTAAGACAGCACACATAGTGTTATAATGGGGAGGGGGAGCGAAGCGAGAGGAAGCAAAAACCGAACTGTTCTCATACACTCACCGGGCTTTTTATAGATTTTAGGGAGAGGGGGTGGTTAGCAGGAAGATGAATTGAAAGTGTAGAGGAAGCCTGAAGAAGCCGAAAGAATGACAGAGGGGAAGAGTGAGGGATCAAAAGAGGAGAAGAAACCCGAAGGGTGGGGGGTGGAAGAAGGGGATTAAAAGATGACAAGAAACAAAGTTAGTTGAAAGGGAGGAGGAAGCGCAGATGAGGGACAGAGGGAAGCAGAACACGACGAAGAGCCAGCAAAAATCAAAGTAGCAGGTACGGGGGGTGAAAATGAGAAGAAAGACAGCCAGAGAAGAAGTAATTCATAGCGAGATCAAAGCAGGTATGGATAACAGATGGAAAACAGAGGTGGGGATGTTGCACAGTGGCTTAATCTGTGGAGAATAAAGGATTTACATGTAGGTCCCATGTTATGAAGTCAGACCATGTACCGAGAGGGAAAGGTAGATAACAGAGATGGAAATGGAGAGATTATAACATGAAGCAGAAGGGGTAGACAGAAAATGAGAGAGAGACAGAAGAAGAACCAGAGAAGAAGAAAGTGAGGCGAAAGGGAGGCTGCGAAACAGATGAGAATGATGGAAACAGATTGAAAGGAGAATAGAAATGAGATCGGAAGCACAAGAGTATGAAAAACCAGATAGACTGAGGCAAAAAGAGAGAAGGAAATAAATATATTAATCTCCTGTATTTTTCTTACAGCATGTGACAGACAGCAGGGAGCGAGAGTATAGCAGGAGAGAGGGAAAAAAGGAAAAAAACGACAGAGGAACAGAGGGAGCATGGGCGATTGCGTAATGACTTTAATGAAAGCGCTGAATTCCCAGCGGATATTTTAGATATGACTCCTGGGGACTGGCGTTGGGAAAAAAAAAAAAAGACAGAGCAAGCGGTAGGAACAGGGAAGTAGGAGGAGGAGAGAAAGTGCTGTGAATAGCAGCGAAGACAAAAAAGCTGCAAACACAAAAGGCAATATTGGGTTGCATTTTTAGAATAAAAAATTGAACAGTGCTGGAAATACAAGGTGCATGTTTGTGTGTGTGTGTGTGTGTGTGTGTGTGTATGTAAGGATTGGTGAATACAACAAAACATATTATAGAATTTTAATATGATGAAAGCTCCAGGGGGTTTGGCACTGTGTCTTACAAATAAATCTTCCATCGCCTCAAGAGAGCATATAGGGTATTCTATTTTGCCTCCGTTTCCATTTCGAAAACTAAAAAAAAAGAAAAGATCTTTTTGTGATTTCCCTGTGTGTATTTGTGTGAGTGTGTTTTGGGGATCGAATGATGCACAAAAACATCTTGTCATCTTATTTTTAATCTTATGACATGTCTCTATTGACTGCACAACTCACTAACCTGGACCTATCACACCTCATCTGTAACCGTTTTCAGTCTCCGACTAAACGCTGGGCCTCACCTAAGGCCATTTCACAACCGTTTTTCCTTACAAATTTTTCATTGAACTCTGAAAACATTGTTGGATTCATGTTGGTCAGTTTGCAATGCAGCAGAGCTAGAGATACTATCTTTTTAATTCCATGTCAAAAACTCCAGCGTGCAATTCATTAATGACAGTTCAGTTAGGGAAAATAGGTGTGCCGAGCTGCTGAACTTCAAGTCACCATATGAAGCATGCTGCGAAAGACTGGAACACTCACTGCTTTACTACACCCCACCCCCATTTTTTCCCCTTTTTTTGTCATTTTCATAGTTGTAGTCTTCAGCCTCAGCCACCGTTGATATTTCTTAATGAACACAGTGATATTTCCCAAGACCTGTAAACAGACTTTGATGTGTGAAATCTGTGTAATTTTCCTCAAAAAGGTAGGTTCATCCACATTCAGAGCCATTTTCTCACTTACTCACGGTGGCAGAGATCAATGGGTTCATCCTCAAATGTTTTAAAATACCCATCAGTGAGATTTCAGCCTCCTTTACACTGGAGCTGAATGGAATTTCTTATGTGATGATCGCATCATTAAAAAATGTCATTTTAAAAATTCAGCAGGTAGGGCAGGTCATCCGTTAATCGCTGGTTTGACACTCCTCCTGGCCATGTTGTGAAGCATTTGCAAGCATGAATTTCAGCGACAACTTAACAAACTTGGTGAAAAACTATTTTCACTTGCCAGAGAAATCCTCACTGCCAAGGTTTGAAACTCAGACTGGTTCTCAGAAGCACAGAGGCACTTGAACACTTCCGCACATTCACACTTATGCTCAATCCCCACTGCAACACAATAACATGGTTTAAAATAGTGTGTCTGTCTCCCTCTCCATCTTTTCCTCCCCCTCACTTTCACTGCATGAGGGAACGAGACAGACCGAGGGAGATGGAAGCAGGCTGGAGGTGAGACGGGGGTTAATTTAGTCCTTTAAACAGGACAACCGATTGGATTACCGGCCCTGCAGAGCAGGCAGCCACTCTAAGAATTAAAAAGGACACACCTCAAAAAGGAAAAAAACAAAACAAAACATAGACAACCTGAATTAGACTCACACTCTCTCACACTCCAATCACTATGCACATCATGGAGGCGAGAGTTTGCAGGGGAGCGTCGGGAGGCCAAACTGGGTTTTGCTTTGTTTTATCAACCCCCTACACCTTAAGCAAATACCAAGTGATTTGTTTTTAAAGTGGATGGGATTGAGCCTCCCAAAAAGAACAAGAGAGAGCACAAAAGAGAAAGGTTGAAAGAATCACCCCCCACACTGTGGAAAACACATCACGACAAGATGAAAGAGGGGTGGACGGGACGGAGGGAGTGATTGATTTTCATGCAGCTCTAAAGCGGATCCCTCTGGAGGCCAGGATAACGTGAGAGAGAGAGAGAGGAGACAGAGAAAAGAGAGAAACTTGACAAAGAGTGAGAAACAGAGAATAACGGGGAACAAGAACAAGATACTTTGCCCTACTCCAGTTACCAACAACTCTTTTTTCCCCCCTCTTCTCTCATTCAGTCTGTCTTTATTTTGTTTTTCTATTCTTCTTCTGAATTAGACAGGGATGTCTTTATTTTGACTGGAATCCTAATGGAACCTGAGTGCTTGCTGAGAAAGAAAAAAGGAAGAGAAGGTGAAGAAAAAAGACCAGCAGAAACGGGCAGATTTAAAGGTGCAATGAATTGAGAAAGGAGTGCAAAGTGAGAGAAGAGGTGAGTTGAGTGCAGTGAAAAGTTCATGGAAGGAAAAAAAGCAGATCAGAGGGTCCAAAAATTACCAGCAAGATTGGAAAAGAGGTGCGTGTGTGTTTGTGTTTGCACATGTGTGTGTGTGGCTATCACTTTGCCAGTGTGTGTGTGTGGTGGAGTTAATGTGAGTCTGTGTGTGTGTGTGTGCAGGAGAGGACCGCGACAGAGAGGAAGTGAGAGGTTGGGTGGGTGGGGGTGACGGCTGGGATAAAGGGCTTTGCAGCCATGAATGTCATACCAATAAAGCACAGTCGGATATTGAGGTTCAGCTTGTGCGGTGTGGAATGACAGGAGGGACGGAAGAGTGGAAGAAGGAAGAATAAGAGAGACAGAGAATAGAATAAAGGGGGCCGAGAAAGATGGAGGGAGTGTTATGAGAGAGAGAGAGAATAGTCATTGCTCTGGCTGACACATTCATACAGCCGCTAAAACTTCCTTGGGAAAAAGAAAGAACAGGCCGTTACAAAGGACATGACACAGAAGGCTACAGAGCCACAATAGAGGTTCGAGGAAGGAACAGGGGAGAACAGTGAAAAAGTAAGCACACGTGGGTGGCCACAGGGTAGAGAAGAGGAGGGTAAAGGTAGAAAGCGAGCGAGGATGAAGGAAGCAAAGGAGAAATGAGAGCGAGGCAGCAGAATGTTTGTTGATATCCCATTTTCCACAGCGGAGATGAAAGAGAGAAAGAGGGGATTAGAAAAGAGTGGGCAGAGAAGACGAATGAGCTGGTGATATCGAAAAAGAGTGGGGGAGAAACAGAAAGAGAAAGTGACCAAACGTGAGAACAAGCGAGAGAAGGTTAGGACGGAAATTCAAGAAAAAGCGCGAAGGGGGGGGGTTCGACTGATAAAAGGTGGTGCGGGGGAATGTTTGCTATGTGTGAGAGTTATCATTACTGCCATCTAAAAATAACATTGGCATTGGGCGGCTGTGGTCTGAGAAATGAGGAGAGAGCAGAGAAAGAGGTAATTACAGCAAGCCTATTAGCATGCAGGCTGCCCTCATTAAATATTCACACAGGAAACTGGGACTGAGGAGTAATGTTTCTGGGCAAATGCCAGACAGACAGCCTGCCAGCCAGCCTTGAGAACTATTTGGACATGCAGACAGCAGCAAAGACAGGAAGAGACGACCTATTCATTCATTCATCTACTCAGGCCCTAAGTACACAGATAGGAAAACACAAAGTCACACAATTAAAGGTGGCCTTGCAGTCATTCCCGTGTAGCCGCAAGCGTTTTAACGCAACTCAACCCAAATGATAGCAATCGAAGTGAAAAAATCTGTAAATCACAGCTAAATTATAATTTGAAGCTGTACATTATCAATATAAACAAAAGGACACTAGGGAATTGTTGAGGAACATTAAGTGCCATCAGGTTTAATGCAGTTACCATTAAAACATGTTTATTGTACCACTAGTCCTTCTCTCTTTCACTCCTGCTGAACAAAGAAACTGCATGGGGAAATACTAGGTCTCTAAACTGTGCTGAGAACATTTTCACTTGGACAATTTAAGACATTTTTAGGCTTTCAAGCAACCACGGATACTGTGATCCAAGAAGCCATAAAGCCTATGAGCCAAGCAGGCAGACACACAGCCAGACGGAGCGACAGTCTAATGAACAGCAGGGAGTCACATGGCTCCGAGCCGGCAAAACACAGCCTCATATACTAATCTAGAAACTTACTGAGGCGGCGATGCTCCAGTGTCCAAGCGTGTAACAAGCGCACAACTTCATATATACAGGCGCACGGTGAAAAAGGCCCACCCATGCAGACACAATGACAAACAGATGAAAGAAGAAGCAATGTCAAAATCGTCCCCGTACACATCCATTACAGAAAAAAGTCTTAAATTAAGACATTAATCCGAACAGACATTTTGACGTAACATTTCACTGACACTCAAGGCCATCTAAAGCAAACACACTCACTCACCCCGAGTGTCTTTAAACACTTGCAAACTCAGTGACGCTAATCCTAGCTGGCATTTTGACACAAATGCAGAGCAATATAAATAAACATGCGTCCACAACACACATCTCACACCCGACACGACACCTCTGGCACTGATAGAAGCAGACAGTCTGACACAGAAACACACATCACACTCTCTCCTTGACTCCATAAGCAGCACACTAGAGATGCGCACACATATCGAACCGTACAAACAGACGGCAACGTAAATAAACAAATGCACAAGCATCACGATTCGTGTTCACACATTTAGTCTTTACTGCATGTGTAAAAGCGTAATGACATTTTACATTTTGCCGCTCCCATGTCCATAAAAAAGATGCAACTAATGATTGCTTTCATTATAGATTAATGTAGGATTTTTCCCCAAGTAGTCAAATAATCAATCATTTGGTCAATGACATGTCAACAAATAATTAAAATACCTATTACAACTTTGCGGAGCCCTAGGGTCTATTTTGAAAAGGTATTTGTTAAGGTATTTATTATTTATCATACAGTATATGACAGTGCCAAATCCTGCCAAAAGAAAAGATGGAGCCCATTACTTTGGCTTTGAAAATAAGGGGTAAATTGAATACACAATTTCTTCGTATTCAAATTATTCCTTTGTTATTTTAAAGTAGCAATAATTAATTGTTTATATTCAGTCATGAAAAAACACGCAAAACTCTGTAATCTGCAGTCCTCTTCAGCAGGAAAAGTTTTAACATGTCCGCTCATTGTTTCGCTCTGAAGCAATATAGTTTTGTTTTATTGATCTCATTTGAAGACACGGCATGCTTTTTTCTCTCATGTGAAATCCCTACACCTGCCCAGTCCACCACCAAAAAAAACTCACAAACCTAGTGACCAACATTTCATTTTTTAATGCAGCAGATTTATTTTCCATGTCGGTGGAGACCAAAATAAAGCTTATTTTCAGCAGTTTACCACAAACAGAGTGTTGAGGGTGTTGTATGTCTCCTGGATGTCTAGTAGCTGTTAATTAAAACATGTCACTCACACCATGTTCGAGAAGAGGCAGCAGTGGTCACACAGCTAGAAGGCGCTTCAAATCTCCTGGTCAGCTGTGTAGACTCCATGCTTTCCCCGTACCGGTGTGGATTTTCTCCAGGTCCTCGGGCTTCATCCCACAGTCTTGCATAATAGGTTAACTGGTGATTCTGATTTGGTCATCGGTGTGATTCTGAGCTTGCACAATTGCCTGTCTCTGTGTGTTATACCTGTGATGGACTGGTGACTTATCCAGGGTGTCTTCCAGCCTCCCTTGACTCTCTACAGGATAAAGTTGGTTTAGCTAATGGATGGATGGATGGATGATTTTTTCAAAGTTAATATTTCAGTGCATTCTTACACCTTCTTCAGATGCCTTTGATTTGGTAAAACATCAATTAATGTAGTTCCAACTACATGACAGAATAACAAGGCTGTTAGTCAGATACGGAAGGACCGACTACAATCTTCTGTTGACTGTGCTGCATGTCTTCAAAAGAAATTCTTTAGTTTTCCAACCAGCATGATAAGACTATATCACTGATCTGTCACAATCATTAAAACCACCTGTTTAATGTTGCGTACAATCTACTTGTGTCACCAAACGAGTTCTGATGCATTTCAATACATGGATGCCAAATCAGATTGGGAAATGGGGAGTTTGGAGGCCTAGTCAGTACCTTGAAGTCTTTGTTGCTTTCCTCAAGGAATTCCTGAACACAGTTTGCAATGTGGTACTGGGAGAATACTGTCACTACAGCAGAGTACACTCAATCTGAGACAAGGTTTGAGGTAGGTGGTACATGTTAAATTAACTTGCACATGAAAGCCAGGATCTCAAGCTGGCCAGCGAAACACTGCCCTGCAGGAAGATGATCTATGTCATTTACTTCACCCATTGGTGCTCACTGGTGTACATTTCTTTAGTGTTTGGATTAAATTAGCAGTTCACAGCTCAAAGTTCAGTGATGATACATTGAGTAAACAACATTGCTGCTACTAGCACACACACTTCATGATGACACAATGCACATAACATCATTTCAGCAACAAGTATTTAAGTGGCTCTTTTGTGGGTGTATGAGTGGTCGCATCGCAATAAATGATTGTGGACATTTAATTTATCCTAAATGTCATCCGCATTTCAAAAATTGTTTTCAAAATGCAACCACTAGCCGCAGAAAAACAGACAGACAGAAGCACAGGAGACAGTGACGGAGAGACAGACGGAGGTTGTCAATAAGAGAGGCAGGCTCACGTACTAAATTACTCACAGTCACACCTTGGCACACTCTCACAGCCGCTTCCCGAAACTAACAAGTACAAACATGACCTAGCCTTGTCCCCGAGAAAAATCACACTGGTGAGCTGGCATACAGTGAAACAGCTCTGTGCCAAACATGGACACCCACACACAGCGTACCTGCAGCACGGTGACACAACATGCAAATGCTGGGTGCTGGGAAACGAAGAACACTGGATGTGAATAAGCAATCTCTGGCGGCAGTGAAAAGTTGAGATTGCAGGGGTGCCATCTGAACTTTACTGCCAGCAGTGACACTCAGCTGCACGCACGTACAGGTCACACCCACACCAACATTAAGATCACACACCCAGAAACAACAGACATTAGCTGGCTAGCTTTTAATTATCGAATGTCACAACATAATTGATTGCTTTTTCAACCCTGAAGCAGAATCCTTGGCCTCTAAAGGGTTTAACCATGGTTTTATCCGTGAGAGAATTTTCACATGCGAGTGGTTTATTCATGCTTTACATCATAGTTACTTCATAAGATCAAAGAAAGCCAATTTACCATTGGTGCCACTGAATAGCCGCATTAAGAGCACTTAGAATTTAGATCCCAGTATTTATAGACCTGAGCTGAACAGACTGCAACAAATTAAAGATGGGATCTACAGTAATTTCCTGTTGTGGACAGGCCACAAAGCAAATGGTCAACATGGAAAATAATTTATTCCGTATTTGTTTAAATGGTCTTACAACATAGAGGAGAATTTCTTTAAGCTGCTATGATCAACGATGACATGTGAAGGGCTAAAAGTTTGCAGTTGGTTTTCATTTCTAAGACTTTTCCGGTAAAATTAGACCCAGTTATACGATACATGTTAGAACCTGTCTTTTGTAGGTCATGCCTATGAGCCAACAGACAAAAGAAAAGCACTTTCACAACATTTCTTTTACAGTTGTGGCTTTAAACTGCTGAAAGTGTTGCAACATTTAAAACTATTTTTTTTCTTGCATCTAGATCTTTAATTTGAAAAACTGAACTAAGACAAGGGACACAAAAGAACATAAAACAATCTCTCTGCATGTTCAGAGGAAAACAAAAGCGGAAGGAAAATGTAAACTTAACCTCAAGTACAGAAGCTTTTTTAAACATTAAAAAAAAAAACACACAACATGACTCTCCGCCAATAAATTCTCATAGCGGAACAAAACATTACTTATGGTCACACACACAATTAACCAAGATCTGCACAGTTCAGCTAAAAGGGTTCAGGTCCCACTAGACACTGCTTTTTCAGTGTTACAATACTGCTACAATTCCCAGAACTCCCAATCCACAGGCCCGACAAAGACTGACAGTACAACCACAGTCTCAGACATCGATTACGTAAATCTCCTTACATAACAACTCCACGAGGATAAGGGTTTATTTGTGTGCCGCCTGAAACTGTAAATTTGTATGCACATGAATGGGAGTCTCATTGTGTGAATCTACTAGATGTGTATGTTTATGAGTAATTGTGGGGGTGTGCGTCACCCTTTTCCTACCGTATGTGTTTTTGCACTGTGTTTAGACATTGATACACATCTGTGTTTGTTATATTTGTAAAACCATATTCACAGACAACTGTGCCATGTCTCAAATGTTGATGTGATGAATGACATGAGCAGAGGGGCTTTAAAAAGACGATTGACAAAAGTCACTAAGAAAGGTTTGGAAAATGTTAAACAACAAAGGAAGCTCTAAATGAATTTCCATTCTTTGTAGCTCATGAAACCCCAGTGAGAGAAAAAATGCAGTATGTTCTTTCAGTCTACAGAACAACACGCTGCCTTGTTTCCTCATTTCATACAGATGCACGCAATGGCTGACTGATGGTTTGGAAGGACAATGTAATTGAGTTTTGGAAGCGCCTCTCTCCTGAGGAATGCCTCCATGTTTGCCTCTGTGATATTTGTGACACAGAAAGACTTTCCTGTTGCAAAACCACTGACATTTGAAACAGGGAAAACAACGTTTTCCGTCAAACAAAGATGGGTAAGTTATGACATGTGCTGAGAGATTACTACAAAGCTTGCAATTATTTATTAAAAGGGAAATTAATGATTTGTTTGAAAGGTTTCAAAAGCTTATACTGCCTTTCATTTGTGCATTAATTTTGAAACATATTACTTTGATGCTATTGTATTTTTTGTTCACAGTTGTACAAATAAAAGCTCGTAGAAAAACACAGTATAAAATCTGTTCTTTGAGAAACAGGTAAGTATTTATCACACTGGCAAGTGCACACTTGTGTAGCAGATACACAAGTGGACAAGTAGCAACTTGTTTTTGGGTTTTTTTTTTCCCTAAAAAATTCCTTTTAAGCACCATAGAGCCATGGACTTTCTTTCACAGTGCAAGTGTTCCTTATATTCATTCACAGTTCCACTCGGTCACACCAGGGAGATCTCCAGTACAAATGCATTCTTCTGGTATTGAACAGCAAGCAGCTCCACCGGAGCAGCTGAGGGAATACAACCTTAGTGACGATTTTTCAGGAGGTGAGGACAGGATTTTTCTTGCTTTTCTCACCTACATTTTCCTAAAGGTCAGAGTCAAGCACATCCTACTGCGAGGTAAAATGTAATTGCAAAATAGGACCACAAAAAAAAAATCCAAAAGGGAATAAATAAATCTTCAGAAATCTGTGGCAAGTAGTGAAGCAATAATGCAAATCCTCAACCACTTGTTGATTTAACCGACATGTACACTTGCAATATGCTTTTGTTTTTTGCTGTCTTAGGTTCAATTCTTCTCCCTATAAATTGTTTAAAGAGCACGGCCCGTGTCTTTGTCTTTAGCTGTAGAAATCAAATATTTAAGCTGCACAGTTTTACCAAACTGCAAAAAGATTCATGAATCTAGGTACCTGGCGCTCATTAGATGAAGGGTTAGCAGCGGCCCACAGCAGGATAATGGCAAAAAGCTACAGTTATCATATCTAGTCATACAAACGCATGCTTGTTGCCTTTTTACATTACTTCGATAAAGCTGTGGGGCGTCGCAATGGCCAGAGGTGTGGGCGGAAAGAGAGAGCCATGCAGGAGGGGGAAAAAACAGGGAGAGAAAGAGAGAGAGAGTGTGAGAAGCCCCCAGATATAGAGAGAAGTGGTTGTGTTTGCACGAGATAAGGCCAAGGAGCTAAATCACATAGTGAGCGAGGTGGTATGCTATTAAGCAGGACAAATATGCCTATTCAAACAGCAACTTTCACAGCCCAAATGAAAATACGTTAGGGCAAGAGACGAAGGGAGGGAGAGCGAGAGGGAGGGAGGAAGAGACAGGGAAGGAGGGGGAGAGAAACAAGAGGGAGAAGACAGGGAAGGGTAAAGGGGGCAATGGAAGGAAGGAGTCAGAGATGGATTATGCCCAACAGAGGGAGAGCAAAGAGAGATAAAACAGGGAAGGTGCTATTTCATTTGTCTAATTATATTTATCTATCTCTTGCTCACAAACAAACAAAAGAGACAAATGGTGCTGACTGACTAAACTAGAGCTGAACGGGGACAAACAGGCACTCAAACACACGAGTGTGAACACACACATTAACCAAAGGCATGCAGCGACAACAAGGAAACAAATCCAAGGAAAAGAAATAGTGGGAGCGAGAAGAAAAATATGTGAAGTGAGAAAAGTGGCAAAGAAATGAGAAAAGCTGAGAAGAAGAAGATAGTAGGGCTAAGGGCACAAGCCAGATGACACTGAAAAATTAATGCGCAATTGCAAAGAGGGATGTGTGTGAGACTGAGAGGGAAAAGGAATGTGTGAGTGACACAAGGACAGACGAAGAGAATATTGGTCCCAGCGCTGACAGATTTAAGGTTATGGTCTATGCACTTCTTCTCAGCCACACACCTTCACTTTCCCCCACTCGCTCTCCTCTCGTTTCCTCTTTCAGCTTTAACTCCACCCCCCCTTCTCCTTTCTATTCCCATTTCTCACATCCTCTTCCCTCTTCTCTCCTTCTCCCCCTCTCTTTCTCTGTGCATGTGTGATTTGGCTATTTGTCTTCTGTATCTTTCACACACACACACATGCACTTGGACACGCACACACCCTCCAATGACTGTTCATCTTCGTAGATCTGATTGTGTCAATTTGTCTCAGTGTCACGCCACTCTCCAATTTGCCATCTGCCTGACAGGATCTTATTGATTGGCCCACACACTTGTCATTCTTCCAGTCTCTCACCCTCCTGTCCAATCTCTACATCTCCATATGAGAATAGTTTTCAGATACCTCTGCTTTCCACCTCTGTATATCCCTGCTGCCATTCTTTCATTATCACACCTCCTCCAGCACCTCTATCTCTCCCTCTCTCCATGCCATTCCCACATCCCACTTCACTTTTCCTCTCATTTCACTCCCTGAGCTTTATAGCGCACACAAATCAGAGCTATGGGCTTTTATGCTGTGATCAGTAACTCAAATGGAAACGCAAGCATAATAGTGATTACCTGTCATAGCCCGGCTTTGCTTATAAGCAGCGCCGTAGCATCCATCGCCAACTTGAAACGGCAGACTAACAGTCTTAACAGTCTCTGTAATTCAGCACAGGTTCCCAGCAGTCAGAAACAGTGTTGCTCTCTTGTGCAGCTTTGAATGCCTGCAGAAAACTTTAGAGTCACTGAGAAGTTTAACTTCAAAAGATGAACACACAGAAAAAGAAAATTCAACCTGAAGGAAAACACAGGGGTTATTGAGTTTTCTTTTTCTGTTTATCTCGAAAATTCTTCTAAAATCTTCTCACTGCTTTTGACTCACATTGTCATTCAGTGTGGTGCAGATATATATATATATATATATATATATTGCATATATAGATAGATAAACAAATATATAGGTGTGTACATAACCATGTGTGAGATTAAAATCTCTAATTTACACTGGCTTTGGAGCTCCATCAAATATCCTACTGAGAGACAATCTTGTCAATCTGCGGCTGCAATCCATCAATGTAAATGCATTGTATTCATTTTATCCAGGAGGAAAAAGCTTCCTTTTTCAATTGTTCATTCCAGGCAATGACTTTGATAACTGTCAGCCATTTCTAGATAAGTACTGCTTGAAACAATGTGCTCAGCAGTATACCTATACAATTGATGTTTCAGTCACAATGTTGCATTGATTTTTTTCTCCCCAATACAGCATGCTTTTATTCCCTGTTCTTTTTTTTTTTTAAATCTAGCAAAGTTAACACACAGAGAAGATGATGATGCAATGGTCCTAAGGTGTCGATCAGCTGCAAGGGGTCTTATTGATGTATTTTCTCACAAGTATCTCACTCGCTCGCTGACTGTAATTCATTCACGGATAATGCATTAAACATGACCAGAAAAAGCTCTGTTGTTCATATCAAATAGAAATGTGATCCAGAAAATGAACCAGGCATTTTTGCTTTTCCTTCCTTTCCCTTTCCCCATGCTGTTTAATTTGTGAAAATAGTTTATTGTGTGTATAACCACAGTAATTTTTTCGGGGGTTAGGCATCCTTGCTATTTCGTTTCTTCTTCCCCAGTTCAGTAGTATTTTAGTTATTTGGCATTTTTGGTCCATTACTTTTGAAATGTGTTGTTTATAAGCTCCTTACCTTTTATTATCATCTTCATCTAGTCATGTTGCCTCGACAATCCTTTAACCATGTTGTACCCAGTGCTTTGTCTTATTTATTTGTTGGAATAAAGCATACCTCACTGAAGCTATTTCTAGGAATACTGGGTTTCACAAGCCGAAAAATCTCCTGCCATGACGCAAGCCTGCACCTTTTGACTCTGACTGCACCTGCCATAAAGCACAATGTAACCACACGGAAGAGACACGCAGGAGAAGACATGTCGTCATGATCAATCGGAGCTGGGTAAGACGTGCAGGAGAGAACTGATGTAGGCCCACATAAGACTGTCAAGACAGTGGAGTCTGATGAGTGCAAGCTCAGTCTGCAGTCAGAGCTCCAGGACTGTCTGGGAGTTCTTCAGACCAACCAACCAACATGCACTGCCTCTTCATGGACTGATCAGTTTGCCTGTCTTTGCACAAATGCACAAGAAAATATGCTATATGTATTTTTTATATGTATTTAGAAGGGCAGTGTACAGCCTAAATGCGATTTATTGATCTACAATTCCATCTTATGGCTTCAAGGTAATTTGCATCCACAGTCCTTTGGCTGGTCAAATGAAACCATAATGAATAATACAAAATAATAACAAAATACTAAATTAGACAGAAAAAACACAGAAGGCACGCAAAAATGCGCACAAAAGCACATCACAAACATGTGCTTGTCAGATAATTAGCACTCATGAAGTCTATGGGATAGAATATCAAAGACAGTGAGTGAATAGTTGAGCAGCTTCTAGCAGACTTTTAAAGTTGGTTTCGAAAGTGCTGATAGAACTGCGGTCCCTCACATCGTCAGACGGGCTATTCCATTGATTTTTGGCCATTACAGAGAAAGCTGATTGCCCAAATGCTGTACGGCGGAATGGCATGATGCAATCTTGTATAGAGGATATTCTTATGACTATTTCACTGGTCTGCCTCCAACAAGCAATGCAATACGGTGCATGGGAAAGGATCATGGCATGTATAAATATCTTTGCTGTGTCCTCAGAAAAACTCTTTCTAATCTGTATCAGATTTGTGAAATTGTGCTTTGTGGTTTTAAGATTGCTTAAATCCGTTTCTTAAAGTTTGAATTTGGGTCCAAGAGATTAAAAACCAGCGATAATGTCAATCCTTTCACCTTTGATAAGAATATCAATATTAGGGGCTTTTGCCAGGTTATTCAAATGACGCAGTGGATGTATGAATTATTACCACAAATCTAGTACAAAAAAATACCTGCAATAATGTACTTTTTACTGAAGGTAACAAGATGAGTAATCTTTTTATCACATAGGCTAGATCACCAGCTTATATAATTTTTTTTTTTTTTTAATGCCTGTTGGAGCTGCAGAATCTGCTCTTTTGAAGTCGGTTAGGAAATGTATTATATTACGTAAAATCTGACATCCTGTGGTTCAACATATACTCCCTGTGTAAATGCTCAGTGGTGATGTCAAAGTTTTAAAGGTAAGTAAGTAAGACTTTTGCTGATCAATAAAATAAAATATATTTCTGCAGGGGTACAGCAGGATAGTTGATCAATACCTGTGTCTCAACCTTTACTTTGCCAGGTAGTGAGATTTGTGCTTTTCAGAATTCATTTTCTTCATTGTGGAATAAAAGGCAGAGCTTGAAATTTCAAGACACTACCAAGCATTTCCTCTTTTTAAAACTCTTAAGTACTTTTTGGTTGTTGTTGTTTTTTTTTTATTGAGCTCTTCAGAGATTTTTCTGAACATCTTTTCTTGCTTATCATTGGTTTGTGCAGTGCAATGGCAGAAATGTTGATTTTGGCTAAGAGGAAAAGACACAGCTGTGCTTCTGTGCAGATGCATCAGTTTGCACAAGATCAACTGCACTTGATTTGGAGAGTAGAAATAAAGCACACATTCTTTTGCGAAATGTGAGGGATTTAAAAAAAAAGCTTCGGACATTCACGGGGGTGCTGGGGTCACTGAAGAGGGGTATAAATATGTAAAAAGGGGGCTGAGGTGACAAGGAGTTAAAAGATTAACTTTATCATATAAATCAGTCACACTTGTTCCCCGCTATTAAACAGCTCCTTTCCCACTGCTCAAGCGCCTCATTTTCTCCAACTAAATTCATTCCACAAGTTTCGATGTGCATGAGCTACTTTTTGCTTCTCACAGATCAAACCTTTCATTATATTTCATGATCTGCTATGTTCCATCACATCTCATAAAAGTGAAAGCAAAAGCTAAATAGCCAGACATATAATGAATTGTTTTCCCCTCACTGCCGCCAGAACAGATCAGCAGCAATAAGAGGAATTTTAAATCAAAGTCATCCTACACAATATGGATATATACACTTGGCAATAATCAAAGTCTGTTCACTCAAAACAGCGCACTGCAGTGACTACACCTGAAATAGCTGACTTTGAACTGAATGTCATCTTTTTTTGCCAACAGCTGCTATTTATAAATCACATTTGCATGGCTGCCCAGTACCCCTTTTATCCTATACAAAGCACTATACCTCACTCTCACCTTTAATAGCAGCTTTGTAGGCAAAGAAAAGAGAGCAGAGATAATCTAGGCTGTGAAGAAGTTTTAAACTATAAGAAGAAAAAAACAATCACAACCAATCTACAGATGAAAACACCAGATATTCACTTTTCTAAACTTTCTCTTTTTGCCTTAGCTATCATTATTCAAATCTGGAATCCATAAAACCTCTTCTCCTTTGAGGCCCTTGAATGTTCCTATTGTCAAATCTGCTGCTTCTTGTTCCCCACAAGACAAACAGGACTTGGCTTGGATAAAATTGGCTTTGAGCTGTTTGCGGCAGATTTCATCTCGCTGTTAGTGGAGGGAAATGTTGCCCAAGGCAGGGCAGGTGATCAATATTATCAAGGTGTATCTTCCAATGGAATCAATCACATCTGACGGCTTTCCAATACAAAGGCAGAAATGAAATGTGCCTGTCTCCTGGTGAGGAAGTGATGAGAATCACAGCGGTCCTAATTGACTCTGTCAGTTGCTTTCAGGTCACCAGTGTGGACTTAAAGTAAGGTTTGTTTGGCAATACTGAAAGGTTAATGTTTCATGTTAAAGACCACCAGTGAATCTTTTTTTTTCTTTTACTTATATCATTTGTTCTTTTTGTACTTTGCACTGCATTTCTAGAGACTAGCCCACACTATGCAATGCAGCTTTTACCCTCAGGCCAGAGAATATTCATATTTCACACAAGAAAACACAGGAATTACCATTTAACATTTTAATGCTTCATTAATGCCTGCAAAGGAACACCTAAGGGCTTTGATTGCTGTCTGAATCAGGCCCAAGTTTTCCTCCTTACCGAGCAAGCTCCACACTTGCAGGCTTCTGATGAAACAAAAAGACTTTCTAATTTGGCATATAATGTGCCAGCAGGTGGCAAATGAGTCTCAAATCCCAGGATGGCAGCTTCACCAGCACGGCCACCCACTCTGAGAGAATGACCATGTGGGATGTAGGCAGCCAGAGGCACTGCCATTGACCTAATTCTGTGCGTAGGGTGGCCAAGATTGGATGGCTCTGGATGGGAGCTTGGTTTGATGACAGCAGTCCCGCTACATGGGTGTGGCTTCAAATTATGCCATAACTACCTCTTTTATCATTACCCAACCACCCTTATCCCCCTCTTCTTACTTCCCACAGGGTTCTGTGCTGATGAGAAAAGAGGCCCGGCCAACTGGGAGGCTCAGGCATAGCTGAAATGCACGTTTGTGTGTGTGCGCGCGCATGTGTGTCCGTGCACGTTTGAATGCATGCAGGTGTGCATTTTATGTAGACCAGGCTTCCGTTCATCACCGAGCTCAACTCTCAGGGCACTGCTGGAGACATAGGTATGTCGCAGAGGACACTGATTGGCTCAGCAGGGACAATGAGCTCGAGGTAGATGAAGTGGAAATGAACCAAACCTGACCTGCCATGCAAGTACAGCACCGTCACTGTCACACTACACACACGTCACGCTTTTTCACGTCCACCAGGCACTGACACATAAACACTTGTACAGATAAAAGCTCCTCGGATATGCTTGATATACATTTCATTTACACTTAAATTAAACGCACAGACCACTTCATCAGTACATAGATGTATCCCCCCCAGCTTGACGACACCATATGATGGCTCATCGCTCTCTGTTTGTATTCCTCCAGCCTTGTTGCATCTGTGATGTTTGCGTATGATGTTTCTTACATGTTTTCTTAATTTTCTACATCCCGCTGTGTACATGCACATCAGGTTCACATTGCTCTGTGATTTCTGTATATGTGTGTCTTTATCTTTCATGTCCACAGTGGTGTGTTTCTATTTTATGCATCTGTTTTGGCTGCAGATAGCACAAAGCTTTGATGTTTATGCACGCACAAGTGTTATTTATGTGAAATATAATTTCTACCTATTATTATGTGCTGCATTTCGCTCCCTTGTGTGGCTGTGTTTATGCTTTTCTGAACCCCTCACAGTCCTACCCTTGGTATGACTGATTCTCTTTGGCTTTACAATGCTGGAATGTTGCTTCACTTACATCACTAAGACTACATAAATTTGGGTACCTTGTTAGTCTTACTCTAGTGTGTCTGCATGAAACACAACTGCACAGTGTATAATGAACACATACATTGCTTTGACAGTGTGGTTATGGCACGTTAGACTTGAAGATTATTCAGCCTTTTCATACCGCCTTATGATGAATGTAGAGCAAGTGTATGAGTTAATATTTCGTTTCTATACTTTTATATTTTATGCAACCACAGACAGTGATGTTTTCCACAAGTTGTGAACGTCTGGAGGGGATTTGTTATGTCTCCCCTCTAGTTACTCCAATGGCTGACTATTTTTTCCCCTCAGCAATGCAGGAAATCCTTGCAGCTATTGTATCTACTGAGAGACGCTCATAAACTCCACAAAAAACGCAAACATGACATTTGTGAGGTTTTCTAAAGGGATGTATAAAGACTTACGCATTTGTGTTAGTTACTTTGTCTGGCTGCAAAAGGAAATAGGAGGTGTGGTCCTACTTCTTTAATTACAGTTTCACCAGGAACTGCTGCAAACACAATCCACTTAAGAATGAAATCTTTCACCTTCGTATTTTGGGAGAGCCACAAATTTCTTGGGGAAAAAAAAGTCAGTAACAGCATTTTTTTCGACTGTGACACTTCGCAATAGCAAACTGAAAAATCAAGTACCAGCTGTACTGCTGTTATCCTGGCTTGACTTGTCTTTGAGTCTGCACTGCATATTAAGTCCTCTGGTGTAATGCAAACCCATCTATCCTGTTGGGTGGAAGCACCACATTGTAATCACGACATGAGCAAATGAGAATACATGCTGACCCCTGCATGACACAGCAAGCTGATTCGGGGTTATCTCCACGCTGTTTGCTACTACTGTGTAATGTCTGTTATTATAGTCATCCTGCCATCCATCGTCTTATTGACATCAATTATGTCAATAAGATGCCTTCCTCTGGCAACATTTCACATACATTATGGAGCGTTGACACATCAGTTTCACCCTATTGTGACTGTAAAAGGTAATGCACTACTCATTGCACAGAAAGGAAATAAGGCTACGAAATTAACCTCACACAGGTCATTAAAATGAGCACAAAGACCGGCGTTGCTGACTTCATTACTTTCAGTTCATTATTTCCCATCGAAACATGAGTCTTTCAAGAACAGGACACAGACTAAAGAAAGTCTAGTGAATGGATATGCATTGTGTTTATCCTTGAGGAAATAGGTCATAGTTGTCAGCCAAGAGGATGACATCTTTATAATCAAAAGATACCCTTACAGATGAAGTTCAGTAAACATGTTATGGCAAGCTGTGTAATTTTTTTTTTTTTTTTGCTGCTTTCAAAACTTGACAGGTCGGCGGATTAAAATAGACATTTTATCTTTATATTACATCAAATTATTAACATAATTTCTCTTCTTATAAAGTTTGTGCCTTCCCTGTCAGTATGTTTTTGCTGAAGACAAAGCCAACTTCCTAATTAGTTTCTGATTCAGTCTGTGTGGATAAAACTATAAAAATCATTAGATAGTGACGGAACTGTCTGCAAGTGAACTGGCTCCTGCAGTTGAAACAGATAAACTACCCATGGACTCTGTCCTATCAAATCCCAAAGGACACAAGCCCCTCACAACTTGTCAATTTCTCTTAAACCGCTAGTAGAACTGAGCTACCAGGAAGATCAGAGTGACAAAGTGAATGAGGTGCACTTAAGGTGAGGGTGAAGAGTCAACCAAGGTGAAAAAGTTAGGAGGTATGTTAAATAACAGGTCAGGGCAGTCGAAAGAAATAAACCACAGCTGACATGGAAGATGTAGGTAGTTAACTAAAATAAAGAGCCGCTTAAATCTTTGTCGAGCCCAGGAAGTCATAAGAGAGGATGAAAAAAAGAGGAATAGTGCCACTATATGGAGGCAGGGTTGAAAAATGATGGTTGGAGAGAATGATGCCCATCCTGCAGGCTTAGAAAGGCAGAGAAGAGACGCCGTCAGGCACTGAAGGAGAGAGCAATTAGATTTATCTGCTCATTAACAGAAGGGATAATTGACTACAAGAGTCTGCAGCAATACACTAGGAGACAGAGAGAGAAGGAGAAAATGAGCCAGGGAGAGAAATGAGAGCAGGTGGAAGGAGAAAAGACAGGAGGCAGGCAGGGAGGGATTGGGAAAAAAGGGGAACAAGGCAGGGGAAATAAACAAGAGAAAAGTGAAAAATGAATAGAACGGGGGAAAGGAGAAAGAAGGATGGAAGAGGGGAAAATCAGCCCACAGAGAACACAGAAAGAAAAGGATTAGTGAAGGGAGCTGGAGTAAGAGGGAAGGCAGGAGGAGTAAATGAGGATAAATGTACAGAATAGTGTTTGTGCCAGTGTGTGCATCTGTGTGTGTGTGTGTGCATCTGTGTGTGTGTGTGTGTGTGTGTGCGTGTGTGTGTGTGCGTGTGTGAATGTGTGTGCACACATTTCTTATGTTACTGTTTTAGGTCAATGCAAGTTCTCACAAGTCTTCATTTGCCTGCACATCTTTGTGTGTGTGCTCTTATGATTGTGTGTCACAAAACTGGTTTTACAGAAAATCACAACACAATAAAAACTCAGAATAGAAATGCAGGCCACACACACACACACACACACACACAACACACACACACACACACACACACACACACACACACACACACACACACACACACACACACACACACACACACACACACACCACAATAAGCAAGACTCACCTTTAGATATGTAGAATGCAGGCACACACACACACACACACACACACACACACACACACACACACACACACACACACACACACACACACACACACACACACACACACACACACACAACACACACACAGACATTGCATATCCGAGCCACATCATTGTCCACCTGCTGATTCGTATCCATTTTCAACAACAGTTGCAATCAAATCCTGTAACTCTGCTCAGAAATGGCACAGTAGCCCGCAGATTTCCATGTGTGTCATTAGTGCTTTGTGTTTGCCAATCAGTCACTCACAGAGGCATGCATTAGTCACGGAAGTTGGAATGGCAGCTATGATAATGGATAACACTTTCACTACTCGATCCTGAACCTTCTCAAAACCATTTCCCTTTCACATTAAAATGGTCACATGTAGACATGTCTCAGCTTTTATTTGTGTTTGACGAACTGGCCATACTTTATTTGGGTAGTTCGATTATGTAACCTTGGCCTCTGAAAAATCTGTTCAGATAGTACTATTTTCTTTTCTGAATGTTGTTTTGAAGATGTTGCTGCATTGATTCCAATCTCTAACCAAAGAGGTGTGGCTCGGGTCTGCATGGGATGTTGTCTATACAAAGTACAGGCCTTTGACAAGAAATTGCATCCTGTCTCACAGGTGTTCTTTGCTTTAGGCTATGGAAAACACCTGTTTCAAAACAAATGTGTCATGTCATGTAAAATCCCGTAAGTACATAAAAGTCAAAATATCCCATGCTGAGATGCCAACATGGGTCTGTCAGCTTGCCCAGTCTGTCCATCACTTTGGTCCAAACTGAAATATGGCTATTAAATGTCACTTATTCAAATAATAATTTTCTAAGCAGGATAATGTAAGCAATAAAATTTAACATTTTAAATTTGTTTAATACTGCGTTTTATGACCACATACCAGCAAATATACTCTTTCCCACCATCTCAGCTGTACTTTTTAAGAACTAATTCTGAAAGTTTGCATGCTAACATTGTAAATGAATTTGTTAAACATAATTCCTGCTTAGCATAAACATGTTAAGATTGACATGCAAGAACTGCATTAGGAAGTAAAGTTCAAAGCCACTAGTCTAGAGCATTATTTGTTTCATAGTAGAGGCATAATTCCCTTCCTTTACCAAGTGCTTTAAGTTGGCTTAACAAACCAACAAGCAGAAAATTATGAAACAGATCAGAATTAAAAACAGATTTATTCAAATGTGACATTTTGTACATATTTGCAATTATAAATTATTTCAATAAACATTTCTTTGAAGGCAGGGTTGAATCTTTCATCCATCTATCCATTCACGTATTTATCCATCTGTGTGTGCCTCTACGCTGAACACATCATCCGAAATCTACTTTACCACACAGCCACCCCATGTTTTAGTTAAAGCTCTGTGGGATTTAGGACTTAAGAGACAAAAGCTTTGAACATTTGACTCGGTGAAGTAGCAGCCTGACTCTGAGCCAGGCACGCAAGTGTTTCTGGGATGGTTAGACACGAGTCAACATGTGACGTACCATTAATGCAACATCATGCCTTTGATCCTACAGAGGTGGACTCAGTCCACACATGTAGGAGGTCAAGAAAGAGAAAGAACGGGTAAGGTTAAAAAAAATGAGAAGAAAGCCACTCTTCGCCACCTCCTTCATCAGATGTTATTTTTTTTTCTGCTGATGATTCAATGAATCCCCAGTAAAGCAGCCATTGCCTCAGTTGCATCATGGATACAGCAAAGACGAGAAATGAAAAATAACATGCGAGAAGGTAGAGCAGGCAAAGAAAACTCCTGACTCTTCACCTCTCCTCAACTTGTACAATTCAGTTTAACCCCCACCAAATCACTGCCCCTGTCCGTATTGTTTCACCCACCTCATCTCCTGCTCTTCTCAGCAGTAAAATTGTTCAATTGCTCCCCAGTCGGCTGTTCATATGTTCATTCTCAATTAGAAAATGCATTGGTGCATCCTTCCACAGCAGAAAAGACCTGTTATGATAGCAGTGTTATGTAAATTGGATTAGTTCCACTAATGCAATTATACTTATTGGTAATCAAGTGTTATATATGGCATTTCATTATAGGCGTATTTTAGCATTTAATGAAATAAACATATTCTTATTTACATAAAATGTATTCCTACTGTAATATATGTAGATTTCACCCACATTTGCACATATACAATTCAAAAGCCTGAAACATCAAATAGCTCCTATGATTTGTCTTTTACTGGCAATGAGCTTTTGTACTAGTATGAGTGCCGGTGTTAAGTAAATCACTTAAATCGTAAAATCTGAAAGAAATACAACTTACAGTTTCATACAAATGCAGCCTTTAAAAAAAGAAAACATTCACAAAATCTCAGTCTCGTACTTTTCTCTGCCTTTCTACATTTCCCCACTTCTTCCAGCAGTGCTGCAGTTTTAAGAGTTTTACAATAAGTGCGATTCTGAAAGTGAAGCAAGGTTGAGCTTCCAACAGCTGGTCTGCTCTCAGTTTTTGCGATTGCAAAACTGCCTGACAATGCTTGACTCTCCATCCAAACACAGTTGCACATCACACATGTGCATGTACCAACACATACATGCACACACTGGTACACCTCCATGCTTGACAGGAAAAGGAAATGGCTTTCCTCCATTTGGAGAGCCACAAACAAGAGGTGCTGCCGGCCCATTTCAGATAGCAGTCCTCTTAAAGAGCCCCTCTGTCTATGAATATGGAGATGAGGATTTGGGAAAGAGGGAGATGAGGAAAGAGGGGGAAAATTGAGGAAGAGAGAGATCAGAGAGTAAAAAAAAGAGGTGGCAAGGGGGAGGTTCTGTGTCTCTGAGGTGCTTTTCTTGCCTGCCCTGTGGCCCTTGGCTGGATTTACGCACTGGATTTAGAAGAGTGTATCTGTGTGTGTTTGTGCACGTATGTGTGTGTGTGTGTGTGTGTGTGTGTGTGTGTGTGTGTGTGTGTGTGTGTGTGTGTGTGTGTGTGTGTGTGTGTGTGTGTGTTGGGGCGCAACTGAGAGGGTCTATGTAGACCCAGAGCCAGAGGCGACAGGTCAGAGAATAATCACACACAAGCATGCTTACAGTTATAGAACACACACACAGACATACACATGAATGCATGCATGCACACATACACAAACACTCGTAATCAGCTTCCTCCTCTCCATCCATCCCACAATCCCCCTATCTTCTCCACTCTGTTAAACACATGTGCAATCACACACTCAAATACAGAGAGCTTACACCTATGCATCAGCTGAGTGCACTGTGCCCCTTCTCTGCCTAGCTCCTTCTCATCCTTCTGTTCATCTTTCCTTCATTCACTGCCAAGCCAGTATCCATTGCACCTTAGATAAGCTTATATGGTTTCCCATCCCGCCTGCATTCATTTATATGCAGCTCTCCAGCAAAACAAACAGCCGCCCGTGTACAGCAGATACTATCTCAGTATCACCATCCAGCAGCCACTACACACCACATGAATTATGGATTGTTGTACGCGTGAGGAGGAGGTCAGACAGGAATGACAAAGGCCAGTCCCTCAGGTCCTGTTAGACGATTGATGACCGCAAATGTAACAGTTCATTTCTGACATTGTCATTGTTAGCACTGTAAAACTAGTAAAAAACACTTTCCGTGCCACTGTGTGCATATTAGAGAAAACAGCAGGGCACTGAGCTATGATTTGTCCAAAATGAAACTACAACTCAATTATGTCACTGTTGTCATCATGGGTCCACACCGCTGTCATCATCATACCTATAACCAATCATTACTGCAACTACAATCAGGCTTTTAGTGGATTTCGTTTCCTTTAGACGGTGACTTTAACTCTAATTTGTTGATTACTATAATTATTTGTTGTACCATGTGAGTTTAGCGTGTGTGCTTTCAGTAGTGTCTTATAGATACAGTGTAATTATTACATAAAAAGATGAATCTGCTGTCAAAAGACACTCGCTCATACAATGCTTGCTGGTATTAAAGAACAGATTGAAGTTCACAAGCTCATTTGAACAATGACAGCGCTGTCAGTCGCTGCAGTTCTTCCTGTTCATACTGGATAGAAACAGGTTTGTTCAATAGTATGATTCCCATGTCAGTAAGTGGAGAAGATGCAAAATCTAGTTCAAATCTGATCGTGAAATTTTGTTTCATTTCATTCTCTGTATCTCTCATACCCTGCCAGCTTCTTTATAAAGACTTCAAATTACCCAGAAACTCCATCTTTGTGTTGCTGCCCCTGCACTGCAGCTCTGCAAGCAAACACTACATGGAAATGGCTGAAAAAGACAAAGAAAAACTCTGTACTGAAAGGACTGCCTCTTGATTAGTCACTTGGTTTGTCCGACTCTCCTGTGGCAGTTGAAGACAAATATTAGTTTCATCTGAGGCTCTGCACCCATTTCAGCCCAGAAACAGAACTGTGGATTTTGACCCCTTCTCCTGCATTGTAATCTCATTAGGAATGGATCCATTCAGTCCCAGAATGCAGACGAGTAATGATAATAACAACCAATAAATCTTCCAGTGCACACACGGGCACTTTGTAATACGATAGTCTGGAGAAAAATATGACCCTATCCTTTAAGCACAAGATATTTTCAACATCAACGTCAAATATTAAATTAGGGCTGAAATAATTCCTCAAATAGTTGCAGGTTCCAGCTTTTCCTATGTGAGAATTTGTTGCATTTATAGGTGAAATGATAGGTAAGCTGTGGAAGGAAAACACAATTTCTTTCCTCAGTTTTGAGCAGGTTGAACAAATGCGTAGATGCTGAGTTTCACACTACCTTACAGTTTGTAATTAACCCAGAGAGCATGCTGATTTCTCCTGGAACAACTGAAAAATGCTTGAAATGCAGCTTGCAATAACTAGATATGCAAACAGCACGGGGCCACCAACTCTCTTGACATGCAGTTCAGGTGATTTGGAAACTTTGAATGCATTAATGTAAGTGTATGAGTTATACTGTATATATTAACCCTGTGCTGTACCTCTCATCTCTCACCTAATGCATGCTGGGAATGGCTCCAGCCCTCCCATGACCCTGCGCAGGATAAGCGGGCATAGAAGTTGGATGTAAGGATAATTAGCGAAACTGACAGCACTGGCAGTCATGACACTGTAGTCGCATTTATCATCATCTCCATTACTGTAATCACAATCCCAACCATCATAATCATAATCATCATTACACCTGTATCTTCATCACCATCATCATTCACCCATGGGGATGCTATCTTACATTATCACCTTCACCATCATCATCATATCTTTGCTAGCTGACGTCATTGCCACAGCAGCCGGCCGCTTCATCATACTCTGTAGTTTCACAGACCTTGTCAGGTCTCATTTCTTAACAGCGGCACCATATAATGAGAGCCATAACCATTATTGTCCAAAGGTCTCCCGTTCCAATCCTTTACTTTACCAAATGACTTTCTCTTGCCCTGGCTCTCTCGCCATCTCTATTTCCCATTCCCCAGCTCTAATTACACACTGTTTGTTTGGCCTCCTGGCTGCACCCTAATGCAGAGGAGAGGCGTCATTAAAGTGATTTACAGATGTAATCCCCCCCCCCTCCCCCATCTCACCCCTCCGCCATCCCACTCCCCACCCCACGCCGTAGCCCTCTCTCTCCTGAACTTCCCACCCCATAGCACCCCTCAAATATAGCTCAGCCTAATATTACCGGTGGATTGAAATCACTTTCGATTAATCCCTTTTGCGCTCTGCCTCTGTCTTTTCATGCTTTCTCTCTTACTGCCCTTTCCACCTCTGCAACTCTCTGTAGCGTCACCCCTCTCATAACTCCCAACTTTTTAGGTTAAAGCTGTTTTCACGCACTGACAATCTGCCTCCTTCAGTCTTTCTTTCTTTCCTTCCTCCTCACCCCCTTCCCTCTCTCTTGTCCTCACTTTCAGACACAGACAAACATTACTCCACTCTGTAATTACAGTATGCTATGGTAAAAACTGTAATCATTTCGGGGGTATGGCTCAAATGTTATCTTCTTCCATTTGCTGGGCGTCACACTTGAAGAAAGGAAGTGAGCCAAACGGTTTACTTCCTCCTCTTAATCTGAAATCAGAGGCCTGACAGCTTTCACTTTTTGAACTTTTTTTTCTTGCCTTGTTTTGCATCCTGGAACAAGCACAAGAAAACACACACCAAACCCACCTTTTAAAATTAAGCATAGAACGTACACAACAAGCAAGCTTAACAAACAGCAGGATTAAAATCAGATTCAATTAATCCCTTATTCCCATTGCCACCCACTCAGCAGTGCTCCTTTTCTTGCACTTTCCGCATCACTAACTTGCTCATTTCATTCCTCAACCTCTATCTTCTTGGGTTAAAATGGGTTTGTGTGTGTGTGTGGTGTGTGTGTGTGGGCAGGTAAATAATGTTATCTCTCTTACCTGATTTTCCCACACCCCCACTCTCTGCTTTTAATTAACACTCTTTATTTCGCAGCTCTCCATGCTAATCTCTCTATCGGAGGCCTATAGCACTAGAGGCTGAGCTTTTACTCCCACCGCGGGCTCTTTGTGCTCTTTCAAAACAGAAACGGCAACAAACACAAGTCTGCCCATGCACACACACAGACATTAACCCACACACACACACACTTACGCTCGCACATTAATACACTCAAATTAAAAAGCCAAAGTAAAGATGCACAGGCGAAATAATCTCTCATCTGATTTATAGCAAGAAACATACACTTTTTCCTCCCTTTGTGTTGTGTACTTGAGGTGCTGTGCAATGCCGGGATATTAACAGTTTACGGTGATGCATTTCAACTTCACATAAAATGGGTACTTTTCACACAGCTAAGGTAAATCTTTGTAGAGCGAGAACTGCACTGATCAGTGAATGTATCAACCAAAAGAAGTGATAATTGTGTGAATGCATTCCACTCTGTGTCTGTAGTTTCCACACACATACTTGTGATTGTGTTTATGCCATCTTATTCACATATTTGGTTGAATTTACATTCTTTTACACTCCAAAAAGACATCTGAAATAGCTTGTTTTTTCCCCAACAAACTCTAAAACTGTAAGACACTTGAATAAAATCCACATCAAACAAAAAGCAAGTTCTTGCGAAACTGGAACCGTTTCTCCATTGTTCCTCAAAGAACTACTTCTAGCCAAGTGGCTTTCCTCGGGAAGGTCAGTATAGTGGTTTGTACTGTACAGCCTGTGGAGCCGCATGTATAATGTCTTCTGTAGCTGTGGAGGAGCTTTGTCAAGTCAAAGAAAATGACCCCCAGTGACGCCATAGTGATGTCATCAAGGTTATCTCAGCGAACAGAGAGTTTCTGTTGCAAACTGGGAGCAAAAGACATTTTATCTTGGCTTTTGCTGCTTTGATGTTTTTTTAAAAATCACTCTCTTCTTCCAACTACGTGGGATTGAAACATAAAATCATGGTAGTAGCCCTACAAAGGCTTCAGTATTTACCAAAATTGATTCCTTTTTTCATCCATTTTGTACAAGTAATTGTTTCAGCGTTCCCCTTCACACATACTTTACGCCATGCTCGCAGAGACCTTCATGAGTGCACTGAGCCAAGTGTGAAATGCAATGTGGCGAAGGGAAAGATAACATCAAAGAAGGAATTTGGGCTTTGGGCGACATTTTATTTGGAGCCTTAATCTTTCCAGCACATCATACTGTCAGTCTTAGCAGATTCGCAACACGGCTCCATGTAGCATTATTAGACGGATGCATTAGCATCTTTCTGATGATTTCATTTTTTGGTGAGCAGACAAGTCAACATACAGTATGTTCTCCAATACGATGATGCAATGTAAGGATAACATGCGAAAGATCATATAACGAGATGCACATGTTGCCTGGTTAGACTGTTAAGGCATCAGTGTGTAATGCGTGTGTAACTGCAAAGTGACTGCTGTAGAGCTGTCAGAAGATGTTGCCAATGCCAGATTGAGGACAAAACAAGTCTGGTTTGTGTCCAAATAAGGTCAAACAGGGATTTGCTGACATCCATTATTATGTAATTGTGTGAACAGGCATTACATGTGCCCTTACGTGCATTTTCACACTGACTTGAGATAAACAAGACAGAGCAATTCATATGCAGGAGTTAATAAATATAGAAAAAGCATTTGCACATGTATATATCTGCTTTTGAGTAATTAGACTTTTGGGTTTGAATCATCTGGCCTCTGACTTTTTAACACCATGTTTGCCTCCACCTGTAAACACCCAGAGGGTAGTTTTAGTGGTGCTGACAGGACTTTACACTGCTTAGAAAAGACTATGTTCATATGGACAGACAAAGCTTCCATTCAGGTAAGGAAGCTCAGTGAAATGCTCCCAGGTGTAGTTGACAAATTCTGATATTAAGCCGAAGATTAAACTATTCTTCAAGGCAGACCTTTGCACTTAATATGAAATGCTTCTGTTGTTGGTGTATTATGAGGGCAATATTTCAGAGCTGTAAATGTAACTCACTGTGTGGAGTGTTATACATTATATAAGTTTAATTTTTAGCTAAATTAAAGCATCTTTGTCTCACAGAGTAGTACAACGTTCCCCAACCAATCTGTCTTTCATCATTTCACTGTGCATGTGCGGTGGAGAACAAGGGTTTTATTGTTTCAGTGAATATACTGGTTTTCAATCAAAGAAAAAAAGAGCTTTTCTAAGAATTTAATAAGTATCTGCCTTAACAGTTTTTGGTTGTTTTTTTTTAACTAATCAATACAAATGTGAAGTGGGTCAGAGAAAAATCACAAAATATTTCTTCTTTAGTAAAAACACGAACTTTGTACTTTTAATTTTCTGTCATGTTTTTTGCTCCATAAAAACATTTATTACATATTGTGCAGTATTCAACTAAGTCCAGTTAGGAATAGCTGTGCAAGCAATTTCTGCTCAGAGGTGGTAGAAAAAGTGCAATTAATCAAAAAGAAAATCATCAAAAGTATTGCAAAAGAAAAAAATAATTTGCATCCATATGCTTCTCACTAGAGTGTTGTTGATTACGGAACTGAAATGCAACTTGACTGAGACTGATATATTATTTTTTATTATTGAGTAATGAGAAGTTTGGATGAGGAGCCTCTAAACTTGCAAAGGGTCCCTTAACACATCTTTGGCATTTCTGTACTTTATTCCTCATCAACCTATTCATTAAAACCAAAATATCTGCAGTACGTTTTGTTCTGTTCACAGAATAAGTGTCTGGAGTAATGCACATCAAGATGCACAGCACAACATTTCTGAGAATGTTTACACCTACAAGACGACATGTTTTTCTGTGTGTAGGTGTACGATTGTGAAGTATGGACAAGCATTGCCAATCAGAGCAGAGGAGGTAAAATGGAAGGTAAAGTTAGGAAAGATAATGTGGGCTGAACACCACGTAAATGATGCTCCGTGTCTGCTTTGTTCCACTCGTCTCTGTCATCCACCTTCGAGATGTCTTTATTAAAGTGGATCGTTGCTGTATTCGCACAGGGGAGACATCATTTAATTGAACGATTGTCACACATGGATTCAGACAGTTGTGAATGGAAATATGATGGAGCCAAGGTGTCTCTGAAACCCGTGCTGCCTTTATACCCGTCAGCGAATTGCTCTATATTTTACACTGCAAACGGTGTACAGCCGTTAAGCACAGCCGAATTCCTTGAACTCTGCTCAACTCTAATAGCGTGAAAAACAATGTTCTATCACAGGGTGCTCCGACACAATGACGTGGGCTCAGCAGCAGCGCATAGAAAATCAGCACTACCTTTGAGTTAAGCCATCGGGTGTATAATGCCGTCACATGCTCCCTCTGCCTCTTGTTGCACTTTTCTGCACACTCTACGGAAGAAAAAAAAATGGTCCACTTTTTCCAATCAGGCCTTTATTGTCCTATAATGAATACATTTCCCATAAAAGTAGCCACTGTGGGAAAACGGGAAAGAGGGAGGAAGAGAGATAATGAAAGACCCAGAGCACAGAGAGGTAAATGAGGATAAACGTGGAATAAAACAACAAACCCGAGCAACAGTGAGCGTGGCGGATTTAAGGGTGAGCCGGCTGGAGGGTCTCGGCCAAGTTCTTTGCTCTTTCCGGCACCTTCATATTTCACCCTCATTGTTTCCACTTCAGTATAAAAGAAGTTTTGTCAGCCTTTCGTTTGTACTTGCAGTTGCAAATCAGCATTCAGTTTGCTGGTTGCTGTGTGCGCCTGTTTTCTGGCCCATTAAATAACCCTCATTAAAGGGCAGCAGCAACTAATAATGTCTGAGCTGCACCAAGCTTGTCCCTGCGCCCTGTCCCCTTCTGTCCTTGTTTAATTTCCCTTTAAGGCTGCTTATTGATTCTAGCCCTTCCATTCTGTAACTCTTTTTATTAATAACACAAAGCAATAACAAGAGTGTCACAACCTCGAGTTCCACACAAGCAATTAATAAGATTAATCTAAAGCTGGCAGTTGTGTGTTTGTGAGGCTCCATACAGTACGGGTCTCTACCTAACCGTATGCTTGACCTCAATATACCCGTGCCGTTATTTTCCCTCCCCTCTTCTCTCGGCTTCATGCCCAACTCTCTGCCAACTCCAGCTTCTGAGAGAAGGTGCAGAGTGAGACACAGAAAGTGAGGTGAAGAGGTTTGGGCCAAGGATGAAAGAATGGGATGCAATACTGAGGCTGAGCAAAAGAGACTATGATGGAAGGAAAGGGAGGCCAAGAGGAACGAGAGGAAAAAGGCACAGAGGGGGAGAAGAGCTGGGCGGGCGAATTGGAGGAGGAACTGCCAAAAGGCAAGCCTTGGTGGTAAATTCAGAGGCGGACAAGGTGGAGAGAGCTGAGACAGAGGAGGAGGCAGGGAAAAATACGGATGTGCTGAGGGGAACAGAAATGAATAAAAGATGGAGGTAGACAGATAGGATCGAAAGGTAGCTCAGGTGAGTGAGAGAGCTGCTGGAACTATTAGATTCTCAGTAGGTTGTCACTCCCTCTCCGCTGTGGTCTAGCTTCGTGCGATGTTAATGTAACTACTAAATGGTCACAGTACGAGGTGCATAAGTTAAAATGAGCAATTTGTGTAAGGGACATGTATGTACAGTAAATATGTACCGAACTCCATCTGTTGACTTGAATCTCCGTGTGTGCGTAGGAATGCGGGGCGTGAAGAAAACTTTTCAGGACTGTGCATACGTGTATGTGTGGGAGGGTGTATGGCAGAACATCAGCAACTACAAGTATGTGAGAGTCTATTAGATTCACTGACAGCCACAGATTGTGCCTTCTCTGGATCATACAGACACGTTTTAAGTACTTAGCTGGAATGCACTGCAGGCAAATCACCGTCCCGCAGGATTTAAATATTCAGAGAGGTTATCAGCATTCTTTGACACTTGGGTAAAAAGCACCACCTGTGCCAAACAGACAGACAGGGTGGCTGTTACAGCTGAGATGCAGTTGAATTTTGTCATCTGTCTCGCTCTTCTTTTTTTTTTTTATTTTACATTTTGGCTAGCCTGCCAGGTGTAACCCACTAACTGTCAGGGAACATGCCCAAGGCTGCCAAATATCATAAATATGAGCACATTTATGTCCCAGCTTAGTCATATCTGTAACCAGGGACTGGCATTGGAAGGATAATTCCAACTTGGGGCTTATTTTTAAAGCGCTGGCCATGACTTTTGAGTAATGTTGCACTCATCAAAGTAAGAAAACAAAATGGTCAGGGCCTTCGGTGTAAACAAGCCAGCAGTTTAGCCAATCTAAGCCTCTACTTCGAAGTAGAAACCAAAGTAAGGGCACTTGAAATATTAGTAATAGTCTCTCAGTAAAACACAGTGTACCTGTACAACTGCAGTGAGTACAGCAGGTCATCGTCAATGCATGAAGCCAGTCTGTAAACAATAATAATTTAACTCGGTCCTATAATCCAGTTACAGTGGGATACCTGAAAAGTTAGTCTCCTGCTGATATGGTCATCTTACAAATATAATTTTTTCTCAACTGAGACTTTTCAGCAAGGTTGATGTGTTCCTGGATTCCAACAAAAAACTGGGCAGGCACAGTGTCATCACAAGCAACAGAAATAATGTTAGAAATCCCACAAGATCCACTTGTAATAGACCTGAATTATCCTTAATTCAGTTTATCAGAAAATGCCTCATCCATATAGATGGATGTGTAAGCTTAAAATTAAAACTTGTCTTTGACCTTCATGCAGAAAAACAACGACAGCAGGACAGCGAATTCATAGCAGTCGTTTTCAGGACTTCACTTGTTAACAGCTGATTGAAATAAGCAGTTAATTCGTGCACGATATATTCAACCTCTACTGCCTTGGCAATGGCGGTAACAACAGTTATTTCAGGCAAGGTGTTTGCTAAATCAGCCTCACACAAAATCCCACACACACAAAGAGAGAAAGGACAACAGATGCATTCCTCGCAAATGATGGATTATTTTGTGTGATTATGCTGTTGGTCCTCTCGTGTAGGTGGGTGACCAAATCATGTAGCTAGGCTGCAGTGCCAGTGATGATCAGAAATGTGCGTTTGTGTGTCTCTGTGTGTGTGTGTGTGTGTGTGTGTGTGTATTTGTGTGTTTATATATAAACCAAACATAACTTTCTGTGTGGGTATGGTGAGGACTGGAATGAAGGCGAGCTGTTATCTCCTACTGCCTCCCTCCCTCCCTCCATGCATCCCACCTCTCTGTCCTCTCAGCGGCAAGTCCATGTAAGTCGGTTACAGCCACATAATTTTCGGGAGGATCGGATGGCAGCATTTTGTACCCCCATCACCCCTCCTCTCTCTCTCTCTCTCTCTCCCTGCCTCGATCCATCCACCACCTCTGGCCATTGCCAGCACTTTACAACTGGATGAGCAAAGTGGCAGCGGCTACCTACCTGGCTCTGTGATTGACTGCAGTGCTGCTGAGCGAGCCTCACTGTATCTGTGCCGTGTTTATTGCTTCTTTCACCTTCACCGTAATTGAGTCCCTTCCCCATGCGAAAGATGCACCGTCAGACAGGCGGATGTGTGTGTGTGTAGTAGGAATCCGTCAGGGGTGCGTGTATGTGTGGGAGCTGGAAGTTGACTGACAGGCTACATAACTCAATTCAGCAATTCTGAGAAAACCTGATGGCTGTTCTTCTGTTCTCTCTCTCTATGTGTGTGTATGGAAATAAGTGTGTATATGTGCATATAAATGTGTATGTGGGCTCCTGTATAATGCTGTGAAATTTTATAGATGAGAACCTGGTATATATTTTTAAAAGAAGGTGTGTGTGTGTGTATTCAATTTGAAAAAAAAGTATCAAAACTGTATAGAAAATATATTTCTAAGTGCACATGCTTGCTTATGCACACTTTATCATGTGTCAAGCTGAGCCAGTCGGGGTGTGTTTGGCATGACAAAACCACCAGGACAACGCAGCATGTGTATGTGCCTGCATGTGTGCACAGAATACTACTTAGCCTCCTTCAAACACATGCATACACAACTGTAAAATGACCAATATGTCAAGAGCGGGCCAAGCAGCAGAGTTGCATTCTGATATATAATAGTGATATTAGGTCCTGCAGACGTTAAAGAACTGAGGTTGAAAAAAGTAGAGAAGAAAAGAGAAGAACGATAGAGTTTACATGGGTGTTTGTGTGTGATGGCCTGTTTAAAAGATGGGTAGGAAGTAGATGATAATTAACTATAAAGGAGCCAAACTCAGTTTTACTGCAAATAATGGGAACACAAAGTTATGCACAAGCTTCAGGAGAAATAAAAGATGTTATGGGGCTGGAGGAGAGGGAGCAGGATTTGTTGCAAACAGTCATGGGGGAAAGAGGAGGTGGGTGGGAGATGAATGGAGATGGTTTGGGGGACTGCACGGTCTCTGAAGGGCACGTACGTTGAAAATAAGCCTCCACCTCCAGAATATTGCAGCACAGCATATAAGTAAAATGCACAGTTCAGCAAGCCCACAGCAAAAGAGATGGTGAGAGAAGGTAAATCTGGAGGTGCAGTAAAAAAAAAAAAAAAAAAAGGGAAAAAGGCAATTGACTATAAAAAGAAAACATAAAGTTAAGGGAAAGGAAGTGGAAGTGGAACTTATTCTGAGAAATGGGAACAGAGGCAGCAGAGGAGGCGGGGAGAAAACAAAAATAATATTGGAAATGAATTGATGTGGCGTGTGTAAATGGAAAGAGAGTGAAAAAGTAAAGAGTCAGACAGAGGGGATAAAAAACATTTTGTCTATGCAAATGAGAATGGGAAAGCAAAAACACAGGCATTCAAGCTGGCCACCTGGGCCCTGTCAATCCTCTTTCTCTCCTTTTTCCCTTCTCTCCCTTCCTCTCAGTGTTATGTCTCCACACCTGGCCCTGTCATCCCTATAGCCTGCAGCTACTGTATAGGAGGTAGATAGGAAGAGGAGGGAGAAATGGTGTGCAAACAGCAGGGAGGCAGGAGAGACTGTTAGCCAAAATATCCATCAGCAAGCGGTCTTGGCAACGAAACGCCCCCTCCTTTCACCAAAATCTGTCTTTCCAAATATCACTGAGTGTCCCTCTCATTGCAAACTCTCAGTCACAGTTGGAACAGATGCATGCAGACGCATTCACTTGGAGCACGGAGGAGGGTGTGCGTGGACATGGGTATTGGCATTTAAGTACACCAACAAGGTTAGATGTAGAAAGACAGGCACACAGGGAGGGGCAGGAGGGATAAAAAGGCTTTTGAGTGATCGTGGTGAGCACAAACAAAAAGACACTAAGTCACTGCTGAGGCCCTTGAACCAGCTTCACACTGTGAGAGAATTGGGAATGATGGATCAGAGAGAAGGAAGGGGCAGAAAAAAAGAGGGGGGGGGGGTGAATGAAAAAAGGCAGGCAGGAAAAAAAACAGGGAAGAAGTACAGCAATCAAGTGTGAAAAGCAGGTTTGTTTCTGAACAAAAGGCCGACAAAGAGTGCTGCGAGGATAAAGAAATGAAAAGACAGTGTATGTGTATTTTTGAATATGCGGGTTTATTTGGAACACAATCACCAGGTGTGTCACTCTATTTGACTCGAATATCCTGGGGCAGAGAGGGAACATAGCATTGAAAAAGCAGAGAGCATCAGGACACACAGCAGTGTAGTGAAGAACTCTGAAAAAACTCCAAAAGGTCACGACTGTCTCCTGAGTGCAGTGCAATGTTTGTGTTGGTATATATGCAAATTTGGGAACAATTCTGTGCGTGCGTGCCTCAGCCACCTTGCAAAACTGCCTGCGTTGCTGCAGATTTGAGTACAGTTCTGTAACCCAGCCAGTGATTTATACATCAGTCATCATTTGGGATCAACCTGCTTTTTAATTACCAGTGGTTTATGTTTGTTTTTAATTTTCCCCATAAGCTCATAAATCGCTTTCCTCACCACAACTGAAATCCATCTCCACGGTAAATAAGCTTCAGTTCTAATTGCATATACAAGTAGTTCTGATATAAAACTAAATTTGACCTTCTAACTTCTTCTACTGATGTCTTTGTTTTGATTGAATGCAATGATAATGCCAATATGTATTATAATGACTATTAACTGCTGTTCAATTTGAGATTGTAGGTTTGCTTTGTGTTTACAGGCCGGTAAGGTTTTCTGAATAGCTTTAGTTATGTTGATGTGTAACTCGACTGACTAGCATAATAGCTGCAAAGTTAGCAGAATTGGATGGCTGAAATGCGTTGTAATTTCCACACTAAAAATATCAGCGTTTTCTTTTCCTTGATGAATTGCATTCATATGTACTTTAATTGAAGCTAATGATGAATTAACAGTGAGAAAGTCAGCATAACTGAGTCTGATCTTTGTACCACAATACACTCTGGACGCCACGTAAACATAAAGTGTCCTCAAGAAGAAAGAAGTAAGCTGTTTTGAAATGGCATGACAATTTGCTTCAATTGAAATAGTTTTCTTTTACACTAATGGAATTTTAAGAAACCAACACATTGATTCAAAGTAATGTTTATCCAAGACTGTTGCACAAAATTTCCTATAATGCTTTGCTTCACATATGGCAACATTATCTAACCAACAGCGACACATTACTGAGATACAGTCTAGTGCTCCTCGGTTCTCTGAGTGCATCCAGTCCTAACGTTTGAATTTATCTTTGTCTTCTGGTTGTTTTTGCAGATGCATTTATACCTGCTTTTTTCAGACTGGTGACCCTCCATCTTTTTGAAGTGAGGCAGCCAGCATGTATCAAAGAGCTTTTGATTCATAGTGACTTGACATAATGGCAGATTCAAGCAATTTGAGTTTACAATAATGTTATACCAAGATTCGCAGATTGATGCCAGCAGCAGCATCTGCAATGATTTTAAAGACAAAATAGAAGAAATACACTGTGTATACATATTTTGCATCCTAACGTGAAACACATACTGACTATATGCTGTCAATTTCAATGACAGGAAAAAACCTAACTGTTAAAAAAAATCATGAATCATATGGTACAGATCTTGGTTCATTTTAGATCAGATGTACAGCGAGCTGGACAGACTGTAAGAGCAGACAGAGCAACTCTGATAAATGGAGGAGAGATAGTATCCATCAAGGCCTTTGGGAAAAGAAAAAGATAATCAAGAATGAAAGCACATTCCCCTACAGCTTACTTTTATTAGTTTCTCTTGCAATAAAGTATGTTACTGGGTATGCAGTCAAGAGGCGACAATGTCGTGCTGTGTGTACTGTGCCGGACCTATATTGCAGGCAGAAAAACCACTTGCTGTCCATGGCTACGGAGTCCACAAAAGCTAAAAATGTCTTTGGTACCATACACAGAACCCCACCGGCTCCCGCAAGCTGCTTCACAGCTCAGTTCACCAGTATGGCCCAGCGGGTGGCAGTTGCTATGAACCACCGTTTCTCTGCAACTGTGCCCAGTGCCCAAGGCCTGTGTCAAAATCACTCAGTATCACAGACTCTAGGCTGGTTCCACTTTTCTACTGCAATGGCCAGAAAGGAGAGACATGGTCCTTCTGTGGTCAATGATAACATTATTCGCCCAACAGATGGACACAGGGATCGGAACATGTCTGTGGATTTGAGCGAGGCACAGTTTCCATTTGCTCGTGATGCTTTACAGGTGGTGAGGGGAAACGGGGTGTACCTGTTAATGGCCATAATGTGAATCAGCAGTCAGGCACTTAAATGACCTTACAGGTGCTCAGAGTCAGGAGACTGACTCTGGGAGAGAGTCAGTCAGAGCTTTTCTCAAGGTCATTGGTGCTTGGCCACTTTTTAAGTGGCCTTGCCAACTGTAACAATCTCTGCAGAAACAATCGCAGCACCAATCCAATTTGGCTCAGCTTCTTTTCTTTTCTGTTTACTTCAGTGCAGACGGCTGCATAGCCTCACTTTTGTTTTGCCCTGCTGAAAGCAGAGCATGAATTGATGACCTTATGAATCTCAAAAGAGCCCAGCAAATCATTGCGGTAAATCTCACACCAGCACATTAAGCATGACCGCAGGCTTTTTCCCCTCCATTTTTTTCTTTTTCTTTCTTCTCTCTTTGTCCAGCTCTCTCTCACTCTTTACTTCCTACAAGCACTTGGGGGTCTTTGAGAGCAGCCAAGTTTTCGAGGATTGTTTTCATGTGCTGCTAATTAATTACCTCTAATTAATGGTTGTTTATGGTTTACTAATGAAGTGGATCAAAGCTTACTACTCCTGATGTTGAGGCACTTGTCGTAGGCCGGAGAAAGTGATGAACGGAAGAACAGACAGAGACAAGCAGGGGAGGGAGTGTAGAGGAGCGTTGAAGAGGTATAGTGGAAGCTGCTGTAGATTTTTTTTTCAGTAGTTGTGTCAACAATCCCTTGGCTTATGTCCAGAATGGAGCTGGGCAATCTGGGTTTGATCTATTGGCAGCTGCTGTTATCACTTGTCTTTTGTTGAATGATAGCATTCGGTTTTTAAAGTGTGCACAGTAACATTTGCAAAGATAATCTATGATAATCTTTTGCTTACCAAATACATTCTTTTTAAGCCAACATGCTCTGTTTTCACCCATTTTCAAATGCTTTCAGAATGATTAAACATTCATGTCTATGATGAAGGTTTGATTGCGTTTGAATAAGTCGCAAAACTGTCACCACTGATGTTTCTGTAACCACTGCATCTGACACTACCGCTTTATCCATGCCAGACATGGCCATGGCTCGAATGAATTTGCCACTCGTGGGAGAGACATTTTGAGAGTTTTCTAAGATAGAAAACTCATCTGAGACCTCTTCAGCATTGTTGTGTCCGCCTTCTGAAAATCTCCATCTGATTTCCCAGAAGATAGTGCACTGCTTTGACTGGCAATTTTCAGCATCCGACAATCTCATCAAAGCAAACCTATTAATGGTGATGATATGAAGAAGGATTCTAAATGGCAGACAGATGAATAGCCCTGTGCGTGTGTGGGTGTTTAATTCTCCAAGCTGAAGCACTTTGTAGCTCCGCTGAAAGTGGGAGTACTGGCCATGAGCTGCTGGGAAACAATTTCAAAACTTGTTTGCCTGCGTTTGTGTGCATGTGGGTGTGAGAGTGTATGTGCACACTGTGACCTCATCGATCATGACACCTTGTCTCTCAGGTGTGGTCACCTACACAGTGCTCGACCTCTCTCTGTCTTTATCTCTGTATTTTACCATCCATCTCTCTGTCTCTCCTCCTCCTCACCCCTGTTTCTCTTCTCACACCAGCACCCTGTACTCTCCTGCTTAGGCGAACCTTCTTAATCTCACCCTTTCCTTCCTTCCTCCCTTTTTTAACTTCACAAATCAGTCATTGTGCACCACAGGGGTTGCTTTCTCTCCCCCTCTCTCTTGTCTTTTTTTTTTTACACCCTTCTATTTTCAAGCTGAAATCCTGCAATCATTCACTCGTTTGCTGGACTTCTCTCTGCCTGACTTTCTCCTCTGCTCCGCTCCTCCCTGCTCCACTGGTCTGTGACGCATGCCCCCGGCACTTTCCCTCCCCTCCTTGCTCTCTTCCTTCATTCTTTTATACACTGTGCAGCCAGCCATCTCTCCCTGTCCCCCTGTGTCTCTTTCACTCCTCCTCTGTGACCCCATCAGTTCCTTGGTGCCCCCGCTAAGCCCGGTCACTCTTCATCAACCAGCCTCGACTGGACAAACAGACCTCCCAAGGGTAAAGGGAAATGGGGTCTTGTTGGCAACCTTGTGCCCAGCCTGACAGTTTCACCTAAGTTTAAGTCCATTTCTGATCCTCCTTACCCTTGGACGAGCACCTCATTACCCGCCATCCTTTCCTCCGCTGGTCTCTTCATCAAGCCTTGTAGATGGGATGTGCATTAGCCTCTGCACCAGCAGAGTACACAGTTTTCAGCTCTTCAATTTTAGGCACTTGCCCTTTTCGGCTCAATCAACCTCTCCCGTCCAATCACGGCTGGTGAGGGCTTCATTGCAGTGCCTGAGTGGGGATAATCACCTTGGTTACTGGGCATTACCGGAGGACGCTGTCTGGCCATGTTAGCGGTGTGCCCTGCAGGAGCTGCACAGACAGGTGTCACAGCGGCAAGGGAGGCTGTTAAACAAGCCCAGGGCCAAGCAGGAGGTAAAAACGTTTACTTAAAGTCATGGAAACTGCTTCACCAATAGTGAGGAATGCTCACCCCATGGCATGTTTTAATGTTTTTTTTCAAAGTCAGGATCCCCTTTTTTTCTCTCTTTGTCTCTGTTACCCGACTGCAATTCAGCACTGACTGGCTTCGACATCAGTACACCTTGTACCCCAGTAGAAAGAATACATAGCAACTGCCTTTGTGCGTGGTGCCAAGAAGCCATGCAGAGGCAATCACTGTTTACTGATTTCACAAACCCATGGCAAAGACAAATATACAGTGAGAGGGGTCAGCAGCTGGAGAAAAGCTGCTGGCTCAGGGGACATCGGGTCACAGAACGGAAAGTTGCACCGAAGGGGGGCGTTTCGCTTTTGCACAGAGCCAATCATATCAGATGGAGTTAAGAGAACGGGATTGATTGGCAGGCTTCGGATGCCAGCAAATGAAGGAGACGTCCTTGGTGTCCTACTCAGCATTAAAAAACTTCAGCAGCAAAGTTGGTGAAACGCCAGTTGTTCTCAGAGAGCGACACGTAAGGACGACATAGATCACCATTATGATAATCACAAGCGGCACTGTCTGGGGAATAGTAATGGGAAGGAGATGAGGTGGCAGCCATAAAGAGTGTTTCTACATTAGCGCTGGCCTGATTAGATTGACAGAAAGTTTCACTAATGGACAATTAAACAAATGGTCAAATGAGATATAAGGATTCAATTACCAATTGGTGTCTTTGTGTGCCCCTTTCAATCATAGTGCCTCATGTATTTTGTTTGCATGAACCTCTCTGTGAGGACAAAACACAGACTGAAACACAGCATTAATAGGATGTGAAAGGGATGGCTGATGACTCAGTCATATGATGCGTCCTTGCGAAAGTAACAACATGACTGACAACATCTTATTTCCTTTTATTTGTACTTAAGTCAATGTCAAAAATAAAATCCTGTCCGGACCTGGTCTATAATGCTGGAGGGGGTTATTGAGATGCAATCACTGTGTGAAACAACAGCACTTCAAAACAAGGAGATATGGACTGTACTGAAGACTAGAGGGCAGATTATGACATAATTACTGCAAAAGACATCACCTATGCTAAACGGTGAGCTTAGAAACTTCTGCTTCTGACTAATGGACCCATAAAAGCCTAAGGGAGAATAAAACCAGCCCACACTAAGCTCCACAACTCTTGCAGTTGTGACTTTCCCAAGGAGCAACACAGCTCAATTTGTTTATGGAGCTTCTGCCAGGGTAGTTGCTCAGTTGAGATAGTGGGCCATCCTGTCAGGACCCTTTAACTGCATCAGTTGCTCAATCAGGCCCCCGCACAACAGCAGCCGGCAGTACTTTTTTTCCCTTTTTTTTTTTTTGAAAAAGGCTCATTTCAGCTTCTTGTCTGTTGATGGGCATGCCAGCACTGCCAAGTTGAGGTTGTCCAATTATTTAGACCTATTTAGACCTACAAAAGACAGGGAATTAGAGGAAACGAAAGAACATAACAATGAAATCTGATTGGGCCTTTGTGTGGAAAGGAATTCTCTGAAATTATTCACAAACGTGCATTACGTGATCTGCAAATGAAAAATAAGCTTTACAAATGTGTTTAGCAATTTTTGCAGAATTCTGGGTACAAATACATGCTTCAATCCACACACAAAATAATGATCTATTTGAACGTATGTAAAATAGTTTTACAAATACATATATAACAATGTGAATAGATACACATTTTTAACTTTAACTATTCAACTCTTTTTGCCTTGGACAAGCTCCCTGTGCATACAAAAGTCTAAAAATATGTGTCATGTTCTTTTTCATTTACATACAGATTGCTAAATGTGTGCATGAATCGAGTGATGAGCACAGATCAAGAGCCATAACGTTAATGTAAGTTATTCAAGAATGATAAGATGAACAGTGCACCAAACTATCAGATGCAGAAAGTATCACTGTTACCTTGTTTGGCTTACAATGGGTTACCAATATACTCATTTTAGAGGAAATCCCAACATGAAGTTTTGTTTGTCTGCCCATTTTCTGCTTTTTGACTGGACAGACTATTTTCCCAACATGTCCACCGCTTTGCGGCAGCTCATTAAAGCTATATATTTCCATTTACAGCTTACTCTGTAGCACTTAATATGTGTTCTAACTTATGATTGACAAGCTGTTCTGTCTATTAAAATCACCAGGTATCCAAAATTTTCGCCAGTCCTTTTTTGCACCCTGCATGCATTATTTCGGTCTGAGGGTCTCTTTCCATGCGTGGACTGGACCGTGCATGTGTGATTACTCAGACTCATACACACACCATTTCACACGTTTGTAAATCTAATTTTTCATTTGTACATCATGTGATACACATGCCTGACCGTGTTGAGACTAATTTCTCTCCGCTGGCAGTTCAGACACCACGGAGGGGATGTCTTGCTCTTTTTAATTAAATCGTCGACAAGTTTATTTTATTTTAGGAGTAAATTACCCTCCAAAGTTCGGATCAAAGAACAAACCTTGGCTTACGGTGAAGACGTTTTCCGTGCAACAAAGAACAAAGACACATAAATAGCAAGCCCAGCACAACGTTGAAGAAAGCAAAAGGCAATCATGATGCAAACTGTGCCTGACAAGCATCAAAAACTACGAATAAGCTCAAACTCTCACATGTAAGCAGGGTCATTGATGTACAGAAGAAGCTTCCATGTGTCTTGTCTTGTCTATAGGCAAGGTGTGCATCTCTGCACCTATGTGTGCTCATACATGTCCATATTTTTAGTTTCGCTCTGTACAGCATTTCCCTTGATGTTTGTGTTTACACGCCAAGCCTCCCTTCTGTGACTCACAGCGACATTGATTTATGCATGGCTTCTGTGTATGCGTGTTTGTGTGTGTGCGCATGCTTGCACACATATACCAGCTATAATTGGTATTCAAATCTCCTCCTACAAGTACGTCCAACTGCTGCCGTTTTTCAACCACCAGAGCCTCAGCCAAGGTCCAAACAGGATGATGGGGAACAAGCTCAAACGGATGGCTCTCATTGCACACATTCAAATAAACAAATGGAGGTGATTTAATGCACACGGCGATAACGCAGGTGGTAATGGAGGCAAGGGAGAGAAATGGGGATGAGGTGTAAGAACGGGAGTGATGGAGGGCAGCGATTAAGGGTGGGCTTGCAGCAGAGGTGGAGTTAACGGCATTTGTTACTGTACGTGCCGTGTTAAGTTTGGCCCACAGCTGCTGTGGCTCAGGGCCCTCCACAAAGCCATGCACCCTGCGCACAAACACACGGCACTGACTCTGTGTGTATGCGCGTGTGTTTGTGTGCATGTGTCCCTTAGGCCTGCCCGTCAGACATACTGTGAAGTCTTTCTGCCTTTTTTCTTCCTCTCTTTGGCTCTTTTCTGCCTCTCTTGCCCTCTCCGTCACTCCATCCCTCTCTCTCTCCCTCATTCTACAAAGGAGGGCCAAGACTTCCAGCCTCGCTATCTTCACAGCACCCTCTCCATCTATCTCTCCGCTCATCTGTCTATCTACCCAATCAATCTGTCCGAATCTATCCCGGAATAATAACAACCACCAAAGCCCTCCCTCCTTGTTCCTCTCCTTAAGAATGATGGAAGAAAAATGACCAAAACACGGGTGATTTCTTTAAAAAGAAGAAATTTAGTGCACACATAGTTTATGTCAAAATGTTCTACCGTGTTCACAAACATCCTTACATTTCCTCCCCTCACGCACCGCCTGCGTCTGACACCCCCAAATCCCCCAGCCTGTCTCTCTTGGCCCCTGTCAGAGGCTAGATTAATGACAGTGATCAGTGAGCAGCCCCCAGCAGAGGTTGCCCGCAGCTTGGGCAAAACTCAGCACTGTAAGCAGCACACAGGCGCATTTAGACAAACTGACATGATGCACATTCGCAGCGTAGACGTATATTCATAAATGTGCACCCAGAAACGCACACAAACCTCTCACACAAGACTCCTGTTAGACTAACATACAAACAACTGCAGCTTATGCATACAAATCAAGCAACCACTGTTCCTGAACCAGACACACAAGCAGACACACACAAACACGGCCCAGTGAAGAAATCAATAGGCAGGCCATGGTAAGGCTGGTAGGAGTGTGGCCAGGAGAATGTCTATGGGGTGGTACAGGTGCAGCCTACGTGCAACAGACATCATCCCAACGGCACAACACACAAGTCTGACTGTGACAGTGCCCCAACCTGGCATTTAACCCTTTCACTGCCTCAGGACAACGTAAACAAAGCCCCACAGACGCACAAACCAGGAGAAGCAACATCTGCATGGACTTCATCATCCCAGCTCGGTCAGAATCACCGATGCTCTGGGTGAAATTCAATAAGGCTTCTTGTGAGTTTATATTCCTATTCACATCCAAGCAGACAGCCCAGAATATCAGACCGAAGTTGCTCAAAGTCATGATCAAATCCCTATTTTGCAGCAGCTGCACTTGTTAGAGGCTACATGAAGGAAGCAGTGCAGGACTATAAGCTGAGGTGTGCCAGCAGGGGAGAGGAAAAGCAACAAAGGCACAAGCAGGTGCCATTACGCTGCTTTGTAATAGATTGTTAGATGTTATTGTAGCTGATAAGGTGAGGTCTCAAAGGTCTTTTCAGTGCCTCGCTCTGCTGCAGAATAGAAAAGCAGGAAGAAACACCACCACTGCTGACTCTGGTGTGTGTGTGTGTGTGTGTGTGTGTGTGTGTGTGTGTGTGTGTGTGTGTGTGTGTGTGTGTGTGTGTGTGTGTGTGTGGCACGCGTCTGGTCCATTGCGGGCATTTGTTGTGAGCTCTCATGTGGCTATCAGATATGTTCTGTCAAAGCCGTGTGCATGCATGACTGTACACGCACGGGCTCCCGTCCTGTCACACACAGAGGCAGTGATACAATGATATCATACATCCCAATCCACGGCCACTCTGTGTGAATGCTGTGACGCACGAGGGTCAACGGAGCGTGGGATCTTTCAGAGAATATTTCTACGTTTGGGCAAAAAAAAAAAGTGGCAACAAGCTTGCGCCTTTCACTTTTGTTTTCATCTTGGGGCATGTTAGGGGATTTTTCCAGCTTAGCAATTTGCGCAAAGTGGTCAACACAGTGACTCATACCCAAGTAAGTACTAGCGCAAAGAGCTTTCATTCCAATTACCCCGTGGTGGGATGTTAACAATGATTGAAACCTGCCATATGTTCACGTGTTTTTATCCCGGCGTGCACTCCTCGTTCCTCCTTCTTCTCTGGCTGATAAGTCACAATAGACAAGGTGCATTCAGGAGCATTATCCAGCCGGTTCTCAGCGGATGGCAAACTTGCACGGGAAAAAGCACCATCGCATCACACTCTTCCCATTCACATCACACTCCCTCACTCTCCCCCGTTCGAGCCTTACCAGTGTTCACCAGGCAGGCGACTGTGATGATGGTGAGAGGGACGCAGTAGTTCCACACGGTCACGAAAGCCATCGCTGATATTCCCCCTCTGATCTCTTCCTGAGTATTCCTCTTCCACGGAGAAATCAGAGTGACATGAACCCGCAGGTTCACTCTCCGATTGCGCCTTCAGCGTCTCTGTTTGTCTGAGTGTGTGTATGTGTGTCAGAGAGCGTGTGTGTGTGCGAAAGCGCGCACGCGTGCTCCTGTGCGTGGACGACTGTGAGTGTTTTATCAAGCGCTCGGAGGGTAACAGCAGCTCTTTACACAGTAATGCTGCCTCTCACACACACCCACTTTCTCTCTCCTGCTGAATGCCTGAATGTATGACGGCTTGGCCGGTTTTTCTCGGTTACTTTACATTGTAAATGTATTTCAAAGCTTGCCAACAGGGCGGGTCCGTGCGTCTTTCTGACCAATCGCAGAGAGCAGGAGCAGGTGGAGGGGTGTGCGGAGGAGAAAGAGGGGTTGGGCTTTTTAAAAAGAAATGAGCTATACAAGGAGAAGCCCCTGACTACAAGAGGAAGAACTGGGGAGGGAAGAAGGGAAGCATCTTCCAGTTAATTGAAATCAATTCGCTCTAAATGTGATTGATAACCAACATTAATTTCCCGACGCAAATAAGCAATTTATTTCAAATTCCGCCCCAAGGACTGCAAAGGATGTGGATCCCAATGATTCAAATAACGAAAATGAAACTGATTTTTATTGTTAAAATTAAAAGACAACAATACTGAGATTATTAATTTCAGTCTGAAATCAATCAACCACCAAGATTATGCAGATTAAGAATCCAGTGCGTGCCGGTCCGTGGGACGTGTCTCCCCAGGACTCACATTCTGTCCAGCTGGAGGTACTTACTCTGCGGTACTGTTGTTGTTTTTTGTAATTACTTTTTGCCTATTTGGTGATGAAAACTAGAGGAAACTCACTGCCAAATAAGTTTATGCAACAGCCTCTGGGTGTTTGGAGATTAAATTCAGTTGCAGGAGCTGCTTTGTCTCCAAATGTGCATAGAACTCATCAAGGAGTGAGGGGAGCAGACCTGGGTGTATTCCGTTAAATCGCCTTTCCCAATGACGTTAATGGCCCGGAACAAAAACTTGTGCCACGGACGAGTCAGTGTTTCTGCTCATCTGTAGTCAGGGGCTATTAGATCCTGCTAAAGGGGCTCTTTAACTTTACCCTCATGCTGTGGCCACAGTTTGCCCATAATTGTGTTTTCCAGTCAGAGAGCGCTGCTCCATTATGAAAATTGTTTCTCTTTCCACATCTCTTTTTCCCTCCCTAATCTAGTGTTTTACTATGGACTTATAGCCTACAAGGCTTGAAGGCATCTTTTGGAAACTGTATCTTTGGCGCCCCCCTCAGGTCACATTAGAGATGGCACGTTATGGGTCTCCAATCTGCTTTGGCCTCTCTCTCATCTATCACAAATCCTCCAGACATTTTGGTCAGTTTAGTTCAAACAATCTGAGAAGTTCAAACAGGCAGTAAAGCATCAAAGCAGTCTATTAATATTAATATTAATGTTTCTATCTTCTACTTCCCTGGAAACGCTTTGAACTTTCGCTCCTTATCTGACCTCTTCTGATGGATCTGTGTGAGATCTTAAAGTGTCAGCTTCAGGCTCTCTCCACTCGGTGATGTTATTTCTCAACACAAGTTTTAACCTTGTTGTTTTGGAGAGGATAATATCTGCCCCACTCATTCCCCAATCCCCATCCCTTCCCATTTTTCCCTGTCAGCCTCTCTGCGAGTGTTTGTTCCCGGGTTGGCAGGGAGTCGGTGGCAGCAGCTCCCTAGCACCAGATGGGGCATTGTCAGGAAGTAATGAGGGGAAAACACCTGCTTCTCCAGCGAACTCCACTCCTTCATTTTCAGCCATTTGACACAACATATGCGGTATGCACATACAAAACCAAGTGACCGTGACGAGAACAGCAGTAGGCAATGACATGGAGTTACAAATGCCTGGCACTGCAACGTATTAGTCAGTGAGGTGCCATGTTTGCTACAACTCACCTCTACATGATCTGTACTGAAGGCCACCATGAAGTTTGTGTACCAGATTAACTGCTGGCAAAGGCAAAGAACCGCCTGATTTTAATGTTGCACATTTACATCCTTCTACTGTTAGCATCCTGCCTGCAAACTGTTTCTGGCTGCTCTGTATGCACTGCACAGCCCCTGCATCACCCTAAGCTGTTGTCCAGTGGTTTATCCATGAGGCGGTATCAAGGTCAAAATGTCACTGTAAACTACACTTCTCTCCCTCCCAACTAAAGCTGTGTACCTCAGGGACAGCTCCACTGTGTGAAATTCCTGATACATAATCTTGTCTTTTCTGGCCAACCAGCTGAAGCCCCAGGACCAGAGCCCACTAGGGAGCACACAGTGTTTCACTCATGACTGACTCAAAGGCCAAAACAAAATGGTGCTCGCTGGCATTTAGCATGCAGGAGGGGATTTTAAATTTACAACATTGTATTTTTTTTTCCCCAGTGGAGCGTGACGATTTTTTTGAAAAACGATTTCTGTTTTGGTTACAGTCTCTCAACCTGTTGTTTCTATTTTTCTGAGCTTGACCTAAGACATAAAGTAAGGAGAAGTTTGCAGAGTTGGAAAAGAAACACAAAGGGTCTGTAAAATGCTCAACGGAGGATGGCTGCGGCAGAACCGAGCTGCACAGGAGGTTTGAATAATCAGTTTAATAACATTATCCTGGCTGTGCTCTGTGGCGCGTGCACCCGTTAATGTCATTGTTAAACTGCCGCTTCGCCCATTATTAACAACTGCCCACGGTCAACCACACACTGATAATAAAACCACATAAAACCCAACATAACTTCAACAGACAAGCGTAATGAAATTCTCAGTATTATGAGCACGGTTATGGTAATAAGCGATGGTGGTGCGGCACGGCATTAAGGGTTACAAGGCAACAGAGGAGAAAATTAAAAAGATGAAGTTGTAGTCTATGATGGTTATTTTGAGAGGGAATCAGAATAGACTAAATCTAGCTCAGTTAAAGAGAAACCAGCAGTGGCAAACTGTACCTGCTCTTGAAGTGGCTGCACAAAGTTTCAAGGTTACCCAACTTCACAATTACTCTGCTGTGTGAGTCTTTATGTGTGAATACAACTCCATGCATGTGTAGCCAAACTGAAGCTGGCTGCTTCTAGATAGATGGGGAAGGAGACAAGAAAGCACCGGCAGAGTGCTCTGAGTAAAGGTCATTGCTGAGAGTAAGGTCTTTCAGACTGAAGAGCAAGGTTGGTAAACAAGCTGATGCAAGCCCAAGATGGCATTGGATCGAGAAGATGAGCGGCCAAGCGAACATGCATGTCCGGTTTTCACCAGGCTGTCAATACTCCCTGACCTCTTTTGTATCTCTAAAAGGCAAAAAAAATCAATGGCACACTGGAAGGCAGTAAATAGTGAGACTTTTCTTTGTAAAAGCCATTTAATATCACAGATATCTAAAGTGTAGTAAATTAAATATGAGAGTGCAATGTGCTTGAGAGCTGTCACGGTAAAGATATTATAATAGCTCTCTCAAAGCTACTTTGAGCTTGCTATGATTTGGAAAAAAAAGTCTGAAAGCGAAACAAATCAACATAATAAAACCTTGGCCTATCACCAAAATGTTTCACTCATAATAAACAGCTGAGCAATTATATTTGCAAGTGAAAGGAAAGAATTGCATGTGGAGTCTTTTCAGCTCTTACAACTCTTTATCATCATTTTGCTAAGAATCTAGCGCACCATCTTTCGTGCTTCAGAATAAATGAAAAGAAAATTGGCCACCTCTACGTCCAAGACACATAACTGCAACCTACACCCACAAGCAAAGCTGCTTTGGCATCTCTAAAGAAATCACTTGCCCTGCAGTGTGTTTATACACTCGGTTTGTTACCGATTTTGATTTTGCTCTCCTCCCAGTTTACCAATATCCCTATCTGCCTCCCTCCTCTCCTCCCTCTCTCCTCCCACAGCGTCCCTCTTTATGCATCTCCTTTATGCGATCCTTCATTTTCTGGCCACCCACTCCATCTTCCTCATTTCTCCCTCCATCCGTCCCCCATCCTCCTCCTTCCACCTGTCTCTGTAGTCACACCAGAGGCTCTTTGTCTCCGCTTGTGGAGGGTAGGGACTCAACACTTGCTTTGTAGATGGGCTTTTTCTGAGAGCGGTCATCACTGGAGAGGGAAGGAAAGGGAAAGACAGAGGAGCATGATTATCAGTATATCGATCTCTAAGCAGACGCTCAAAAAATATAAGTGGGGAAATTATAGACTAGAACTGAGCGCTGGAGCTATACCTGGATGTTATATGAAAGTCAATTACCCCCCTCTTTTGCTATCTGTATCTTGCTGTACACACATGTCTGAACACTTATTCATTTGTAAGAATTAAGCTTTTTAACATCATGACAAATATACAGAATATATTTTCAGAACCGGGCTCTTTCTGCCTATTGAAAACTCTCGGTCCACATGGAAAAGTAGTTAATCAGTGAAGCTACATGGGGTCACGGTACACATTAACATGTTGTCAGCTTATGGGATTAATGGGAGTGCCACTAATTTCCTTATCATTGTTGCAGCCCTTTTTGTGCTTCAAATACGATGCATAAAATTTGACTTGCTGCTATTATCTAAAGCTTTTTAGGAGCTGAAAGTGTATGGAAGCACATGGGAGAGGAGGAGGAAGCATGGAAGAGATCAAGCATGAGGTCATGTAGGTCAGACCTGCTGAGATAGGATTTAATATTCAGTGTGGTTAATGCCTTTTCAAACACAGGACCCAGTGTGCTCATGTGGAAAGGTTTTTGGAGGGGGGGTTTCGCACTCACACAGTGAAGGATACAGCAAGGTGCACAATAGCACACATATTAAAATACACACACTGTAACTGAAATGGCCTTGGTTCTATCACATGAGACAGAATGAAATATTGTTGCAATGGTCAGATCTGTAATATAAAGTCAAACTGCAGGAGGAGAGAAGGAGAACGGGTTAGGGAAAATAGGAAAGTGAATGCGGCTAAACAGAAGCACACTTTCACTTGCGTTTAAGGACAAGCTATCCATCTGATTCTAAACATATTTTTAAATGAAGTTTTCATGTTAAGCAAAATGATTATGAAAGATGACGAGACATAAATGATCAAAAAGTCATTTCTTACATGGGCCCTTTGCCGGTCTTGGCCTGCTTGATTCTGCGGCAGATGAACACGCTCACGGAGAGGATGAAGACCACGAGAGATACAGCCGCCGCCGAGGTCATCAAAATGAGACGGCCATTACTCGTCTCATACCAGGGGGCATTCTCTGTGGGACAGATCAGACAGACATGAAGGGAAACAGGCATCATACAGAATCTGACATCAGCAAAACTATGCGCCTTTAGGCAAAGCTTCTAAAAGCAAACACATTTGTAGGAGACGAAAGTGTCTGTCTGGAGTTCAGACAGTCATGGCCCCACACAGAGCACTGATCAATTTTCAATACTTCTGTGAATAGGTTCTCGATTTATATATAACATTTGAAAAGGGAATTCAGTAAACCTGGTCTTGAGAGATGTGATCATAGTAAAAAAAGACACAGAAAAAAAAATCCTGAGAATTGAAAGCAGCAAATACTATTCATATATACAGCACTTTTGTATGTTAAGAGGATTTCTTAGCAGCTTGGAGTCACACAGGTTAACACAAAGAACATTTGCTTGGGTGTTTGTATTGAAGTGCAACTGCATAGCAACAGCAGGGGCATGGACTGTTTCTCATCACAACTTCAAGGATAAGCAGACATTACGTACTCTAGTATATAGAAATTACAGTTAATTAGTACATGTGCTTAAGATAAGATGCAAGAGATATGGTGGAGCAAAGTGACCAATTAGGCAATTGTAGCAGTAATAGGATAAGTATACTATAATAAATACCATGCATTGGCTTGATTGCATTTTTATAGGTTGCATAATTTCAACTATTGAAATCACCAGGCTCATGAATCCTTCTGGATGAGAGAACAGTGTTTAAAAAACTGCAGTGCATTAACAATGTGTAATCATCTCACAGGTCAGTGACAAAGATGATGAAGACAGATGAAGTGCTGTGCATTCCATTAGCTAAAATGTACTGAAATTAATTCTTCTCTTGAAAGAAATGATCATGTTTCGTGAGAGATAGGATAAATTGTCAGTCATACAGATTCCGAAAAAGACAAACTGTCACCCATGAGACATTTGTTTGCAAAAGCTGCTCTTCTATCCCCAGTGACCACTTATTATCAAGCACAATAATATAATCTATTTCTTCTGATAGTGTTGAAAGACCAAGGGATGTATGCAATTAACACCGGGGGAAGAAATAAATGAAAACAACAAAGGTATTTGGCCATGAATTTTACTTTCTAATGGCTCATGAATATTTTTTATTTCTGCGTCTCTTCACTAGAGTCCCCTAATGTTTGAAGTGTTATTTCTGTCAAAAGAAAAAAAAAATCAAAGGTCAGTTAAAAACTATTGCTTTATTTAAAGTTAGCAGCCTCCTACATTGCCATTTACTTTTGATATTTGAAATGTATTATACCCTCTGATATGATCAGCTCACATGTTTGACATTTTAGAGGCAATTTAATTTTGGACAGTCACTTTTTTTGCATGAGATGTTTTAATAAATGTCTTTACCTCTCTTTGTTGGAGCATCACATTGTTTTTTTTAAGCTTTTCTCTGCATTTCTACCGCAGACACATTGCACCTCAAGTCTGCACTAGTCCTCAGATACGTAAAGGTTTCACACTTCTAACTACTAGCGTCTGCATATGCTCCTGATGGCGTAATAGCCTGGAAATACCTAACCTTTTGACATTTGAGTGGTTAGAGAAGGAGGAAATAGAACACAGTGTTTTTTGTTGTTGCTTAAGGGATGTTGACAGGTGAATTTCCCTGCAGTTACAAAGAAAGCTCAAACAAGTTTTGAGAAAAGGAAGTGGGATACAACCCCCACCCCTGAGACTTACAAAGGACAACAGGCCTGGTCCAGGTAGACCTAAAATCTTTATCTTACCAGGCAGAACGGTGATGCTGATGGTGCGTTTCTTGCTGAGGGACTCCACAGAAGGATGGTCAGCCATGCAAGTGTACTGTCCTTCATCCACCGCACTCACCTTCCTCAGTGTCAGCGTAGAGGAAGGCAGGATCCAGTCGCTACCCTGAGAGGGAAAAACACACAAAAGGGTGGAAAAAGTGAGGAAAATTTAGAAGAAAAAGGCTGAAGACATGCTTTACTGGACAGATTGTTCTGATCCCTATGAGAATTGACAAATTCGTATAAATTAAAAGTGCACTTGGCTGTGAGCAGAAGAGAGATTGAGAACAGACGATACAAGCTGACAAAAATGAGGCAGGGAGAAAAAAACTTTGAGACTATCTGACACAGACAGTGTAGGAAGATAAGAGAGAAAGAGACAGAAATGCAGCAGAAGGTTTTATTTTGGCTGATTTGCAGTAGGAGGGACAATGAGAAAAAGTGGAGTAGAACAAGATAGGGAGAAACAGAGAAAATGGTGAAGGGACGGCGTAAGTAAGACATAAATATCTGCTGGTGTGTGGCCCCTGGAGAGCAGTCCCAAATGTCCCAAATGAAGTGTATTTACCTGAGCAGTAATCCCAGTGAATGAATACACATCGACACAAGTCAATAACCCAGATAACAGCATCATCCGCAAAGAATGATGCTGCAACAACACACTGTTAACACAACACATAATGAGATGGCAAGGGAGCAGGATGAATTGTTGACACAGAAATAGCAGCACTATTATGAGATAGAGCCCAACATGGGAGGAAACAAATAATAGGCCAAACACAAGGATTGGAAAACAAACGAACGTGGAGGAGGGGGGTAAAAAAAAATTACACCATGCAAATGATTTGGCTCCTGGGAGCTGCCGCTCCTGCCAAGAAAGTCCATTTCAATTTGAATGGATCTGAATTAAGAGGATTTCCCATAAAGGCCAGGTCTGGCCAAAGCAGCATTTTGTATGCAAATCCACTGGCTCCCAGAGCAGTGGCCCGTTTCTGCCTCTGTCCTGCTGTCATTACTGGGGGCCAATGTGCCCACAGCGGCTGTCTGTCAAATAGGGCTATTTTGATGCCACTTTCTGCTCCATATCCATTCCTGTCATACATACAGCAGGCGTACACACACAGATAGAAAAATACACACACACACTTATCAAACAGGGAGATAGGTTTCATCATATTTGAGCATTTCCTTGAACGTGCCATTACTTTTTCCTGAGGTCATGGGACTTGTGTAACTTTGAATGGATTCACATGTGAGTCATAAGTCTCGATTCACACAGGAACACTCCTGTCAGGTCCAATCACTGTTATTCTTGGTCAAAGTATTGTATATTCAACAAATAATGACGAAATCTAAAGCACTACATATGATCATGTGGAGGACAAACAGCATTAGCGGCATAAAATGTCCATAGAATTGGATTTGGACTTGTAAGCCCATTAAAAACCCGGATTAGCAGTGACCCTTTAACAAGCATATTAACCCCGAGCCACCGTATCAAGCGGAATAACAAAAGGGGAAACTCGGCAAGTACGTCTGCCTATTCCCAAGATATCTTAATAGTTGCACAGCTTCATTACGCCTCTTACCTGCTGGTAGCAGTAGAAGTGATTTTGACGACACCTTGAAGGCGTAATACCATTTTGTCACCACAAGGCCACAGTGTATCTCCAGACACATCAACTTCTTCGTGCTCTACATGCCAGTTGTCACTATGGCATTTTACACTGAGGCATCTTAATTTCCCCTGGGCAAGGGTTTCTTAGCTCAGTGAAGAGCCCAGTTGAATAATTCAATGCCGGTTAACCAAACACGAAAAAAATCATTAGAAATCTATCCACATAATTGTTTTCAGGTTGACTGGCTCTTGTCTAGACCTCATTAAACTATTAATCCTCTGTAAGTGGGCAAGCTGCAATCCCCAGCGAGTGGTGTGCCTAAGCCAACCGGTCACTTAAATACAGAGCACTTCTTTTGTGGAGAGGATGGAAAGACGAGAGGCGAGGGGAAACAAGTGGCTTGAGGAAGTCGGGGAGAGAAAGAGAAATGTGTTAAAGGGGGAGAGGAAATTAGGCGAATGCTTGAACAAAGAGGTCAATAGAGACTTGGTCAGACTGGAAGAAGACAGGAAAAAATAAAGAGGTCACATTGAGAGACAGCGGAGAGTGGAAGCGGGAAGTTTCCAAAAGTATAATGAGGATGTTGCCGCTGTGGACAGTCCTGATGCTTTTTCACCTCTTTGTGCCAGTAGTAGCTGGGCTCTTCTGACGAGCTGGCAGAGCACTTCACCACCACGTCATCTCCAAGTCGCACCTTCAGCTCCTGTGGGACACTCAGGTAGCTGGTGTAGCCCTCCCTGGAAAGTGACAGCTCGCCCATATCTAAAATGAGAAGGAAAAAGGATGATGAGGTATTAATGGTGCAAGAAATTTATTATACATCGAAGCAGCCTCTTCAAGTGTTTGGGACATGACCGAACCCATGTCTGCACCGGTAGCAGCTATTAAACAGTCTGAGTTTTTGAGTATCTTTGAGTGCACGAGCTTACATATGAATGCCTTCCAGTAGTACAGACTGTACCAAGCAATCAATAATAATGATAATAGGCTTCATCTTATCGAAGTCTTTAGAGAGGCAATGTTGTGAATAATGGCTCATTTTCTCTTCCATCTCAATAGATGGCTCACGTCCATCCAGCTCCTGGCTTCTCTCTTCCTGTCTCCTTCAGTCCTATAGTCCATTCTAATCTGTTCCTCTTATTGATTCCCCCATGAGGCTGAGGAGCCTATCAAACAGCATTTCGGTCGATTTGATGGCCACCGAGAAGATAGAGGACGCTGAAAATCTGAGGAGTTATGCCAGGGATGATGTTTCATGCAACTGTGTATCCTTTCACTGACAGCTGCAAACTCAAGCCTCACCAGGGGAACATCTTTGTTTGCTTGGAGTGCAGAAAAAAATAATAAAATGAATGTAGTCTACCTATCACTGGGAGACAGTATTTGCATTGGATCTTTACTTTATGTGTGGTGTGTGTGCTTACCCTCCACAGCACAGAGAACAGTCTTTCTGTTTAGTTTTCATGCATAGACTGCTACCCATGTATAGTGAGGTGTTTTTTGCATACTTTCTGTTAATAATATCAGTATTCTCAGATATGCTACATGTTTCTTTCTTGAAAGTGAAATCAAGAAACACTGTATTTTATTCATATATCTTTCTGGCTCACTGTGAGTTTTTTGACGACGTCTGTTTGACTTCTGCAGGAACACGAAAATCTAAGGATTATATTCGTCAAAATGGGAAAATACAGTGTCACAGAGTCATTGTTCCACAGACTCTAAGCAGACAGCTCCCTCACAACTCCCACCCATATCAACCCAGGCACTCACAATGCACTTTGAAGACCAGCGGCTGGGAGGAGTTGTCTGGCTCGGTCACATTGTCGGCGTCTGACACACAGCGGTAGGGCCCCTCGTAGAACCTTCCTGCATGGGGAATAGTCAGGACCAGACTGTCCTCGGTCTGTGTGATCCTCATAGAATAATAGCACCAAGATCTCTCCCAAACTGAGCGCCAAGTCTGCATGTACTGGGAAAGAGGAAGAAAAAAAATACTTAAAGGAGGACAGAGAGAAAACATCCTGTTATTTACTTTCGTATTTAGTTTCCAAAGACAGAATTACTCAACTGCAAATTCCGGTAGCAGCAGAACAGCTCTGACCTTACGGAAGTTTAAAGATTAACAAAGTGTCTTGCTTCCTATTCAACTGTAAATACATGAAATTCAGTGACACTAACATATCTGATTATGGGAAATAAAAAAGGTAAAATTACATTTCTTGACTTAATACTTGTTTATTGCTGAGGATTGCAGTCATTTCAATACTTTTTTAAGGACACTGAAGTCAAATATCAAATTTCGGAAGAGTCAAAAAGTAACAAATGGCATAAGTGTGAAGATGATTTTGAGGGATTACATTTTATTTGTTGGAGTTTTGGTAAAATTCCCCATTGTTGAAACCATGCCAGCTGTTTTATATAATATTGAGATAGAGCAGTTTACTGCCCATCTAGATACAGGTGTTGCAAATTAGGTTGGACTATAGAAGTCCTGTTGTTCACTGAACGATCCCAGCATTATGTACAGTGTCAGTGCGTACAAACGTGACACCTAAGTCAGTATGCTTTTGCCCAAGTTATTAAATCAGCAGGAACACTTTGCAGTTTTGCATTAACTCAATCAGGTCAAAAAATAACGAGAGGGTTCTGAATGCACCACTGCTTTTCTCTCGCGCTCACCCCCCTCGTTTGTTCCCGTGGCTCACCTTGGAGAAGACCTCAAAGTGGACCTGGCTGATGTTGAGCTCAGAGTCAGAGTACTGACACTCCAGTGTGATCGTGTCTCCCTCCAGAACTGGCTCCATTGGTCCTTTAATGAGCAAAGTTGCTGCGTGTGGACAGAGATTACAAATGCATGTTATTGATCACAGCATGAATGGACCGAGGGCCCAGGAGTGAATACGTGTCGAGTTGCACTGGGAATCTAACTGCTGTTCTGTGCAATGCTTTCAAAACAACCTTTCCCCTTCTCTGACATTTCATCCGGGCTCCTGGTGAAAATGCCAGTCCTCTCAAAGCCACCATGAGCACAAGACCAACAACAGGTTTTTCAACTTTACTGATGCCAGGGACAACAGAAACAGTTTGTCTTTGACTTCAGACAAGAATTACAGCATAACACAGTTGTCTGAAGATAAGAACAGAATATGATTTTGGCCTCAGCACACAGGAGCCATACATAAAATATGTAATTGTTCTTATTGCCAGTCTCTCCCTTATTCCAACAATATTTCCTGCTTTAGTCTGGCTCTTGTAACCACCAGGGAAAACCCATCAGTGTGACAGAAGAGAAAACAAAGTGTTTCCTCAAGAGAACGGATCAACTCAGAGACACACAGGCAAGCAGAGGAACAGGCGAGAAAAAACACACAAAGCCCAGGAGCTGAAACAGTAGGAATATATTTGTGCAAAAAGACCAGATCCAAACATCCAGACCTAAAGATTAAACCAATACTTCATCAGAGAGGAGCAAATAAAATTAAGCACTTATAACAGTCAGTGAGAAATATAAAACATATTTACCATAACTGCCATGAATCAAGGCGACCACTGCAACAACTAGAAGTGCCTTCATGTTTGTGAAAACCCTTTGAAACGTCAGGAACAAATCAAACCAACACGTCGTGAGGTCGTACGCAGTTTCTAACGTGAAATGAAAGTTTGCTTAGTATTTATGCATCAGCGAGTGTAGGTGTGGCTTTGCTTTATTTTTTTCTGTTCAGGGAGAGCGTTCAAAACAGTCTGAAATTCTGAAAGCAGAAAAGATGATACACATGCCCATATCACTGTAGAGACGAAAATGAATGCTAAATAAGCCTTATTACACGTGTACGTGTCTTCTGACTCAGTTTTGCTGATGAGTGTTTACGCTTGAGATATTGTTGATGTGAAGAGTAAACGAAAGGAGCGCTGACAGATGATCCAATCACCAAATTCACCTCCAGCGCATCACGTGTATCTGAGGGAAGTCGGCGCTCTTCAGTTTTCAGTCTGAACTTTGTTGTTAAGGTCGGTGGGGTTTTTTTTTCTCTCTCTCTCTCTTCTGTTTTTTTTCTGAAGAAATTCTACGGAATTTGAAAGCTGTCGTGACATGTTGCCATAGAACTTTGCACTTCCCCGGCGTGATATTTAATGCCAAACAAGCAAACATTTTAGGCTTCATTTGCTTTGACCTTTCAGTGTTTTGTTGTTAACCAGAGCCGAACAGGAGCAAGGATCGAAAATGATGCTTTCTCTGCCGGGGTCCAGAGATACGCTGAATTTAAAACCCTTGGGTCGTCTCCGAGCTTTTTTTTTCTATTAAAATTAGATTGATATGCATGTATAAGAATTAGTATATTAGTGAATAAAGTAAGCATAGAAAAAAATGTTTTGAATGCAAATTAACTCGACTCTTTGTCAGATGTTCTGTCCCACCTCATCTATCTTATAATATATATATATAAATAATTAAAAAAAAAAACATTCAGGCTTTATTTGGAGGAGCAGAGTGCATGATAATAAAAAAATCAATCTACAAGCGACCAGAGGAATTCGAGGTGAAAACGTATCTGCACCTTTTTATAATGGCATTTCATTCCAAATGATGCTATCAAAAATTAAAGATCTATAAATTTGAAGTCATTATCTAAAATTGCCCCCATATAGACCACAGTGATATGTGAAATTATTTGTTAGCCGTATCAATATTTGTATTTATTTATTGATTTTTAACAAGCCTACATTCATTGCGACTCTGAAGTTGATAAAAGCGCATTAATTGAATTTAATGTTGATGTAGTTCAACGGAGCATTCGGCAGGTGGCAAAGTGGAGGGCTCCGTGTTGCCACCGGAAATAGACGTAAACAAAGCGGAAGTACCGAAATATAACCTCGCTAATTTTTTTCTCGCTGTGCGGAGGCGAATTGAAGGAGCTCTTCTTCACCAGACTCACTCTTTGTCGTCAATGGGACGCCGAAACATGGAGAGATAGTGTTTGTTTAACTGAGTAAGTGGCAATTTAACGAACACATTTAGAATCCAACGTGCATAAAGCTGCGCCGCTTGGGTAGCTGCTAATGTTAGCCTGTGCGGCTAACTGCAGTGCTATTGTTTTTAGCACATAACGTTTTTGTTGGAATCGGTTGTCTACTCGTTTGCTTTATTTGGTGAAGCTGTCAAACCACCCAGTGGTTACCTGTCTGGTCGCACTGTTCTATTAGTGTAGTGTAATTTCGTTAACTTGGTTAATATTTAGAGTAGATCTGCGGCGTTATTTGATGGCTAATTTCCTGTATATGCCTTACACACTTAGCATACTTATGCTATCGTAAAAGTAGCTTAAGCAGTTCTTAACCATGAAAAAAGATCTCTACAAACGCTGCAAATGCTTTCCAAAGATTACACACCAAGACTACGCTTAAATTAAATTGCGACTTTATTGTTATTAATTTAGAAAAGCTAATAGAATAAAAGTAGCTATTCATAAGTGAATAAGAAAGCAACATAAACACATTCAGTTGATAAGACATGAGCGGAAATGCGATATAAAACAGTGATGAAACGCTTTATCTGCTATAATTCTTCTATCTTGTACAGACAGTTTGCCTCTGTGATGCTAACGTCTTATTACTTGCTTAATACTGTGTAATAACTAAATATCTGATATTTTACCCCAGATTTGTGGTTTTGGTCCTTTTAGAAAGTATAATTCATCACATCTGTGCCCAACTTGGACTGCCACTCGGGACCACTACAGGCACAGACGGCACACTACGGTTTTGCCCCCCGTGAGACTCCAGAGTTCCTCCACTTTTCCAGTGGCCGCCAACATGGCTAACAGCACGACAACAGTAGTAAAGGGTCTTCCTCCCGGCCCTGCAGGCAGAAGTAGTCCAGAAGGGTCTCAGGTTAGTTCATGTTTGTGCACACCACATTCAAAGATGCTACTGTTGGGCTGACTTGCTACACCAATCTTTGCATAGTGTCCCACAGACTTGATATCAGGAAAATACAAAGCTTGTGAACTCATAAGATTTTTACAATTTGGACTGTGCTTAGGCTGTTATAAAGCACATACAGCATATGCATCCTGGTGAGCTTGTCTAACCAAATGGGTGGATACATTTGCTTCCTTTCCAGGTGCTCAGTAAGAAGAAGCTGCAGGACCTGGTGAGAGAGATTGATCCAAATGAACAGCTGGATGAGGATGTCGAGGAGGTCAGTCAGTGGTTTTAACTGAATTCTCAAGTTAAAACTGTAAATATTTTGTATGTTAGTGTAGGATATGCTGAAGCATTGTGAAATCAGTAATTTTATTTTAAGTATTGGAGTATTTGTTGTAAATTTAGTTCTGTTGAAACCCAGGCTGCATGTTAAATTGTGTGGAATATTCCTTCATTTGTCTGAGCATAATTGATGGCTTTCAAAATGCCTCTGTCTTCTCAGATGCTGCTACAAATTGCAGATGACTTCATAGAAAGTGTAGTGACAGCAGCCTGTCAACTTGCACGCCACCGCAAGTCCAATACCTTGGAGGTGAAGGATGTCCAGTTACATCTAGGTAAGCTGCTGGTTGTGTTTTGCAGAGTTTTTTACACATGTGGGTTACGATGGTCACTCTGCAATTATTTGGTGACGGCTGCTAACACACGTGGTATCAGTACTTATCTAAAAATATTCCCCACATCTTAAGACAATTTAGTGTTTGAATTATTTCTTAATATTAACTGTTCTCTTCCTTTCAGCCATAATTGTATCTTTATTTTCAAATATTGCAATTACTTTGAAGCTAAAATGTGGTTTATCAAATTTTCTGTGTATTTAAAAGATAACTGAAAGGAGCAGATGCATTCATTTTGAACTTTAAAAAATATCGAGGTTTTGACATCTTGAAGAGATGCTTTCGAGGTTTCACATGATGTACAGTTAATACAAATCCAAATATTTTCGAGCCGTAAATCTTTGAAAGCAATTTTAGCTTCTTTTTTTCATCTTGGATGGAAGCAAACCAGGGCAGTCTTAAAATGCACAAGCATCTTGAGAAATGTGTAGGCAGTTTTAGATGAATATGGTAGCCAATCTGCTGGTAGTTAAATTGCTGTCTTGAAGCAAACACAGAATGTCACCGTGTTTGGAGAGTCGAGACTGTGACACATGTTGAAATTATACACTTGACAGCCTTGAAGATATTTAACAATTTTTGGAAATGAGACGGAAATTAGATCCTAGGAGTGTGACACTTTTCTGACTTCTGTGCAAAGAAATGATAGCCTTGGTGGCAAATGTGACTTGTATTTATACAGTGTTTGATGGCACTCGAGTGCTGAAAATTCCGAAGAGTGATGGCCTGTGTCCCATTTGCATTATTCATTGCTTTTCTTAGAGCGCCAGTGGAACATGTGGATTCCTGGTTATGGCTCAGACGAGATCCGGCCGTTCAAGAAGGCCTGCACCACAGAGGCTCACAAACAGGTAGAGACTAAAATGCTTTTATTTTTGTTAATGGTCTATATAGAGTAAGCACAAGTAGAGAAATTTGTCCCAACTGCTGCCTAATTATGTCTTATGTCAATATTGCTGGTTTTGGTTTTTAGTCGTGACCTATTTGCTGTTCCTAATTGTTTGCATTTCTTTTCATTTCAGAGAATGGCACTGATCCGTAAGACAACCAAAAAGTAGCGAGATTAACTAATACCCACTCTGTGTATTATTATTTTTTTAATTGTTTTTTTTCTTTTCAAATTGATTTTTTTTGAATAATAAAGAAGAAAGAGATGTTTTCAGTAGGGCTGTTTTTCTTTATGACATTAGATAGTGTTTTATTGTCACGTCTCCCTAACTTTTGAGTGTTTTGCCAGAATCATTGCATTTGTATGTTTGATTCTGTTTTGTTGCCATTAAAGTAAGCCTGGCAGAACTCCATTGCATTTTTGTCAATAAACATTTACTGGAATAATTCTTTTAGATTGTGACCATCATTGTGTCTGGTATGCGTTTCAGTTTTCTTGAGCATAAGGATGTGAATCTTAATGACCCATCTATCTCCTGAAAAACAATCTTTGATCTTGTCTTCCCAAAGAGATAATCATCTCATTTTGAGTATGTACGAGATTACAACTCCTTTGTTTATCTATTTGTGCAATGATTTTGATGTTTTGTTTTTTTTTATAAATAGAGGTTTGTTATACTGAAGTACCACTGCAAATGAGGAGCACATTGTCGTTTCTTTGCCTTTGTTTTTAGATGTGCTGTTGTTAATTGTTACTATTACAGTAAGAGTTTTTATTACATTTAAGGGTAAAACATTTGAATTCAATAATTCCATTTCTCTCCATAGTTGCAGAGAACCAAGGATACCGACTAAAACACAAAAACAGCCTTTAACAACCTGTCATGTATCAGCAAAAATAAGCTGTCTACATTTTGGCAGCAGAAACACAGGAGACTATTCATCAGCCAGATGAACCACAATTGCTATGGAAACCTCTCAAAACATTGCAAAAGAGCAATATCCAAAGGCACATGAGAGAATTTATTTAATAAATTCCAACAACAGCACCTGAAAACAATCAATCGGTCATAAGATGCCTGGTAATTAGCAGTCTATGCAACTCGAGTGCAAAAGAATGAAGGTTACCTAAAGGCCTATGGTGATGTTTTTAATCTAAATCCAGGCACCAAGTACATTAACTGCTTCCCCTTACAGGTAGAGCAAGCCACACAGAAAAGAATCACATTTATGTAGTAAAATAGATTTTGAGGAAAAAGCAGAATGTCCTTGGAGTGCGCTGGCTGCCACCCTCTGTTGCTCACAAACCCTTGTTCTAAGTTATGACCTTGGTGTGGACATCAGCTGTGAGTAACTCACTCCTAAAGGGATAAAATGTCAAGCATTTCTCAAAAAAAAAGGGGCAAAAAATCTCTTATATCGTAACCGTTTCAAATATAATGTCTCGTCCGTCCCGAACCTCTGGTGCGGGAACCGCTTTTCTGGTGAACAGGGGTTGAGGTGCGAAAATCAACAGCAGAACAGATGTGGTATTGTCCTCTGCAATTAGATTGAATGAGGTTGTGTTACAGTCACTTCTTCAACACCTATAAGACTGATGAAGGAAAAAGCACAAACTACCAGATGTCACATTACAATGCTGAGATTAGTAATGACCTGATCAGTCCATTCATCTGATATGCGGCGGTCCTCGCATCTCGCAAAAAAACGAGAATATACCCCTATGTCTTCTAAATACAAAAATCTATAGATTTTGCGATTAAACAGCCTCACTGGCAGCTTTATGAGGCCGTACGTTGTAAGGCACACTTTGTGGCTAAAGCTAATGCTTTAAGTGTCAATTGGTTTTGCAGGAATCTGGTCTTAAAATAAAAAATGAGCTGACTGAAATTCTGACCCAATGATGGAATTAAATTAGGTTCAGGAAAGCCATTACACTTTATATGTGACATCTTAAGCACGTAAACAACAATCAATTAAATAGTACTCAAGACGTTTCCCCCTAAAATAAAAATGTTAGCCTGCTGGTGGTGTAGAGGAAAAATAAGCCAGTGCTAACAATATCGACCAGTAAAAACATCTACAACCTTTCCATTAAGGCAAAGTATCAGACAAAATCACAAAACTATCAGTCTCTCACCTTGTTACAGTCGCAAAAATTGGTGCAAAATTGCATTTCACATCAGCGTGTTTCATGATGGTCAGACTTTACAGTAAAATGCCACCACAAATTCAACTTCCCGGGGGCCAGTTTTGACTCCACAGTAACATGAGTGCACATGGCTGACCACTGCCAATCCACAGTTTAATTACAGCACTTCTTGTTCTTGGGGGCTGTGCTGAGCTGTGACATGCTGGCCCTCTTTAACTGCAGCGCCTGTGGGGCAGCGCACTTGACTCCATCCCAGCCCTCTTGCAGCTCTACCTCTCCACTCAACAGACCCTGGTAGACCCGTCGAGTGAGGAGCTCAAAGGACTCCCTCACATTTTGGCCTGACTTCGCAGACGCCTCCACATAGGGCATCCCGAGCTGTCCAGCCAGTTTCTCAGCCTCCTCTCGGCTGACCGCCCTCTCCTTGTGAGCATCTCGGTCACTCTTTTGGCCTACCAGGATGAACAGAACCTTATGCGGCTGCACTCGATCGCACACCTCAGCGTGCCACTCCTTAATATGGTCAAAGGAGGCTCGGTTGGTCATGTCAAACACCAGCAGGCCTCCGACCGAGTTGCGGTAATAAGAGCGGGTTACTGACCTGAGGAAAGGGGTGAGGCAAAAGGGGAAAGAAAACAAGAGAGACAGAGGTTTTTAAAATTTTTAACACGTGAAAACATCCCAAAACCCTTACAGAGGAGTACAGAGTTCAGACTTTTCCAGCAGCTTATTTCCTGTTCCAGTCAGTAATAATAGCTGCTGTGTGTGAGTTGAGCCCTCTCAGATAAGCAGATTGACAAAGAATTTGTCTCTTTGTAAGAAACTGATATCCACTGTTTTCTCACCCTAATCATGAAATTGATTGAAGAACAGACATATAGTTCTTTCTTGAGTCATCGAATGTTGAAACCAAAGAAAGGCTTAGTTAAGGCTTCCAGCAGTCGGCAGTTGATGAAAACTCTTCGTTTGAACAGCTCTTACTGAAAGCAAACCTAATTCGGCTGAGCTTTAAGCTGACTTGTGGAATTAGAAGGCTACAAATATCACACAGAGTGGAGGTAAATGTGGGCATAACTTGCAATTTGCGACAGTTTATTAAAGTGGAGAGCTGAAATAATGTATTTAGATCAGGAATGAAGCATATTCCTCCTACTTCTTTCATTAAAAGCACTGAGCATGGAAAATGACGACTTTTAAGAGAGCTGTCTCTTTCACTTTAAGCTTTGCACACACACACTGCATTTCACAAGGTGGACACAGTCACAGCTGAAAGCAAATACTGATGAATAGCTCTGGTGTGGACAGAATAACCAGTGGTGGCTTATTTGGACAGTATATTTGCATGCCCACTAGTAGACTTTCTAATAATTATCTTTCAAATGGATTTTCATGTTTCATACAAAGAGGCACTGAGCTGTAGTACGTGGCCTGCTGTGTAAAGAAGTCTTGTGCAGGTTTGATAAATTAAGACATCGTCAAAGGATCAAAGGATTTAAAGTCAGCTCTGTAAGAAGAAGTGTTAAGCAACGACTGATATCTATGTGGATGGCAGACAGCCTGTCAGCAGATAAGTTCATCCTCACCTGAACCTTTCCTGCCCTGCCGTGTCCCAGAACTGCAGCTTGACACGGACCCCTGGTTCCACCTCCAGGAAGTGGACGTAGAAGTCTACACCTACTGTCTGGTTGATGGATTCCAGGAACGAGTCCTCAGTGTAGCGCTTGAGCATCGAGGACTTGCCCACGGTGGAGTCTCCCAGCATGATGATCCTGAACTGATACTGCCACAAAGTCAGGTCCATCGTTGCTGACATTGAGAAAATGGCGGGGAAGGGAGCTTGTAGGGATATAAACGTACAAAAAAATCGAGGTAAATAAAAAATTGATAGAATAAGATATGTTAAACATTTGAGATTAGAAAAGGTTGAAGAGGAATATAACAAACAGCCAGACTGGGTAAAAAATTGGACAGAACAAAAAGATGAAACCTGCAAGAGTCAAGCAGTCCTACACCAGCTTCTCACCAGTTGGTTCTCTACTTCTGATGTTCACAATGTTGAGAAACAATCAAGTAGCCACTCCTTTTTAATCACTCTGTACTCACAGCCACGCCAAACGCCTGTGTTTGGTGGCTGCAGCACAAGTCTCTCAGTCTCACATGGTGGCTCATGAAATCCTCTGCAAAATTAGGCGCGTAGAAAAATCCGCCCGACTAAATCGATCCCAGGAATCGCCGTAGTTCTCATCTGAGCTGCTGATCCTAACTGCTACTCTAAGCATGTTCATGAGTGTTGCCGTGCAGGGGTGTGGACTTCAAAAGTTTGCCTGTTGATACTTGACAAAAGGAGGGGCGAGAGCACAAGGACAAAGGGAGGGCCAGTTGTGGGAGAGAAAGAAGGGAGGTTCATAAGGAAGTAGTGGTTGTATTTAATGTCAGATAGAGGGAAACTGGGAAGTTTCCTGCTGTCACCAACTCACATGTCGTCCCAAAAAGAAAAAAATATAACAAGGGTGAGTGTTGGCCCTACACAATAATTTGCAGCAGGTTTTTTTTTATCACTTTATGGTCATGTCTGTTGAGTGAACTTGGCCACCAAAAAAAGGGAAGTTGATAACAATGGCGCTCTAAATCCCCTGGGAAAGGTTCAGGATATGCAATTAATTTTTGCACAACAGCTTAACACTACATTTATGACTATAATATATTTATGTTTAGGAATGTCACAATTCCGACTTTAATACTAAGCACAGGTACCAGTTATTAAAGGCAAAATCTGTGGTCAAATTGGGATAGCCTTCCAAACTATATTTCATCAGAAGGAAACTATCAAAACTTAAAACACACTATTTGATCCTGCTATTCTTTCCAAATTGATTCGGATATAATAGCTACTACTACTACTAAAATTATATGTACAGCAGGGTTGCTGCAGAAATCAGCCAGTCAAATTTAAAGCTTATTAATGCCATTTTAATGCTATACTGTGAAAAATTTGGAAACCACCCCTGACCAACCACCGGCTGCAGTCATTTTCTAAAATCCACATTTTCTAGCCATTTTTGCTGGGATTTACATTTCCCCATTCCCCACCACTCCTCCACCTGGTCCAGCCTGCCAGCCACTATAAGAACATGCAGTTCTTGGCCACTGTACCCGACCGGCCGGAACAGTTATCACAATGCTTAATGCCATTTAAGGCCGTAATTTTCGCAAAATCAACTTAATGTCTATTAATGCTCTTTAATGCCCTGCAGAAACTCTGTACAGAATGTTAACATTATCAGCATGGAATCTAACAGATCACCTGCTTTATCAGCATGTTTATTCAGTGCTGCGTCTTAGTATTGTGAGTTGTGTTTACTTCTACAGCTACTAGAGGGAACTTATGCTTCACAGTTTAACACAAATAATGACTACCTTGTAATGACAAATAATGTTTTAATTCAGAATAAACCCACACACTGCATCACACATGCATCCAAACTTCATAAATAGAAAAATATGGTATGATCATACATTTGAGTCAACAAAACATAAATAAAAGCAACAATAACCAAGTCGGAAGATGTACCTTGAAAGTTTGACACTTACAAGCTACGGTTGGCTGCTACTGATGTTTTGAGATCAACCTGAGGTCTTATTTTCAGTTTTATTATTTCAGTTTTCAAATGTCAAACCTTCTTCTCCCGTTTCCTTCAGTTGACTCAAAGGTCACCAATGTTTGCTGGACTGTCAGATGACTCTGCATCAGCATATTTCACTTTAGGAAGCTCTGGGCCAGAAACGGCAGCAAAGGGAAACCGAATTCAAACTCATATTTGTTGATAAAAGGCAAAAGGCTCAAACCTTAAAGTCATGCAACATGAACTGCTGAGTTCTGGTTTATGGAATAAAAGCTTACAACACTGCCAAGTGCATAAGTCTGCATATATCGGTTTCAGTACAGGAATAAAACCCAGTGTTGTTACGACCCTTAAACATATTATATCGTACTATTATAACAGAATAGTTCATAAACATGCTGCAGCCACAACCATTATGGTCCAAGTTAACTTTAAACCTGTAGAATTTTGACAGCAATCCAGAGCAAGAATATTTAACATCAAAGTTTGTATTCAAACCAGAGACATACATAAAACAAAACTGTCACCAAAAACAAGGATTTCAAAGAGGTAAAAGTATCAACAATGTGTCCAACTGCCATGATACAGAGGCAAAACACGGAGTATGCAAACAGCATGACAGTGCGTGTCTTATCAGTGTTTTCTTACATTGGATTGGACCGATTTGCAGGAATCGGCCAGACTGACTGACTGCTGCCACAAGTCCTGCCAACTCACCTGTTCATTCTGAGTAGTCACAATTTGCTATGCCTAACAACAAACTCCACTTCCCATCTTCTCAGAGTTTTGCCCAGGCATCTTGCCAACAATGATACCGCATACTTTCTGATAGGCTGATGTCGTACCATTTGTCATTTATCCTATTCTATGTTTGTAATTCAACAAGTGTTCTGTATAGCTATTCCACAACATCCACATTTCCTTAGAGTTTACTCATAAAAATGTTACTCAAATTTTTACCTTTCTTGACACAAAGGTTGAAGGCATTATACGTTTAGTGTACAAATGATTCTGCATACTGTGTCAAATGGAGTAAAAACAGCTTGATCTAAATTTTGGTTTTGCAGCATCTGCTAAGTGTGACCAATTTTTTTTTTTTTTTTTGCCAGGACCTTCCAATAATCTGCAAGAGTGACACAAATAACAGCAACTACACCTACAAAGAGGGAAACCTCAGCTCAGTGATGTCCACGTCAGGTGAGCTGCTACCACTGCGGTCGCTGTAAGTGTCCCTGGAACGGAAAAAAGCATAAAATGAGAATTAGAGCAGTAATATCATAAAAGGTTTGAAACTTCAGTGTAATGGTGCCATTACAGAGTCACGGTAAACTGTAATTATTATTAATGCATTTTTTGATGCGACTATAATGAATAATTAACTGCAACAAAAAATGATCAAGGCGTTGCTACAGTTCCCTGTTTAATGTTCCATACAAAGGAAAACTGAAACAACAATTAATTGGTTGCTGTGTTGTTGAAAAGTAAATTGCAACAAAGTAATGGCTGTGGGCTGGAACACCATTTTTTGATGATTGTTTTGCCCAGGTTTACCGAGGAGAAAGACGGCAGCCCTTAGCCATGTAGCTCTGGAGTTTTCCTGCTGCAGCCAGCAGGAGACCAAAGTATGGAGGAGAAGGTTTGATGGGTCTAGAGGTGAACTCTGGATGGTACTGCACTCCAACAAAGTAACAATGGTCTAAAACAAATAAAAGTGGATTAGTACAGCCATTTTGACCTCTACTGTATTAGACATACTTTACCATGAAACATGTGGGTAAAATACATGAGTAACAGAAGTAAGGGGATGCTTGTTTTCAACTTACCCTCCAATTCAATGACCTCCATTCTCTCTCCTTCCACATCCTGGCCAACAAACTGAAGTCCATTCTTTTCAAAGTGGTGCTTCAGCTCCGGATTCACCTGAAATGAGATGAAATTATTCAGGACAGTCTTATGAAGAAATTCTATTATCTTGCAATACTCAAGTCAATATTTGGACCCCTAAAACACTTATCCAGAGTTGGGTCATGGGGGCATGAGGGTAATCAGGGCCTTCCAGACATTCCTCTTCCAGCAAAGCTTTCTAGTTCTTCCTGTGGGATCTCAAGGTATTCTCAGACCAGATGAGACAAGTGATCCCTACAGCGAGTTCTGGTCTACCCCAGGCTCTCCTCCCAGTTGGATGTGCCCTGAAAACTTCTAAAGGAAGGTGCCCAGGAGGCACACTAATCAGATGCTGGAACCATCTATGCTGGCTTCTTTCGATGTGAACGAGCAGCTGTTATACGTCAAGCTCTCTGCAGATGTTTGAGTCTCTCACCCCATCCCAAAAGCTGAGCCCGTCCACCCTATGGAGAAAACTCATTTTAGCGGCTTCTATCTGTAATCTCATTCTTTAAATCACCAACCAGGTTCATGACGATAGGTGAGGGCCGGAACATAGACTGACCACCAGTAAATCATGAGCTTTGCCTTCCAGCTCAGCTTCCTCTTCAGCACAACAGAATTGTACAATCTCCACATTACTGCTGACGCTGCAACAGTCGGCCCATGTCACAGGTCATTGTTTGGGGAAGTAACTCTCCCCCATCCCAGAGGGCCCAATCCGTTGCTTTCCAGCACAAAACAATGCCCTTAGACTTAGAAGTTCTGTCTCTCATCCCAGACGCCTCACACTTGACTGAAAACTGCACACTGAGGGTCACAGAGGAAGCCAACAGAAACTTTACATTCGCATAAAGCAACGACATGATTCTAAGCTTCCTGAACCGGATACCCCATCACCACGGCTGTACTTTGAGGTCCTGTTTATGAATGTTGTAAAAGTGACTGGATAAAAAGGGGGTCACCCTGGCAGAGTCCAACACCCATTAGAAATGTATGTGATTTTGTGCCAAGAATAAACTACAGAACTGTTAAAACCTCAAGTCGCCGCAACATGTACCAGCCGAATAAGATACTGTAGACAATGTTTTATTTCATTAATAAATAAGGTCTGCTTTTTTTTTTTTAATGTTTTTCTGATTTTGGCACTCAAAAGTTTCCTTTTCAAGTACATCTGCCTTCGAGGAAATCCTGGGGCAGACTGAACTCACTGAAGGGATTATATATCTCATCAGGCCTGGGAACACTCTGGGAAGAACTGGAAAGCATAGCCAACGAAAGGAACATCTGGAATGACCTGCTGTACCCACTGCCTCTGCAATCCAGCCACGGATAAGCAGAAGAAATGGATAAATGCATGGATGTACTCCCAAACTTTAAAACTTTTGTTTTTCTCTCTACCTCAAATCTGTGTCTGTGCCTCTCTTCAACATATTCCACATCTCCATACAGTCTTCCTGCAAAAATCAAGCATCAATTATCACAAACATATCAGTTGTGAAGACGAATAAAACCTGAAACAGTTCACAGTTTGTTTCAGGAAGACACATACTCAATACACTGTTGCTGGATTTGAAAATGGTCCGCCTCTTCCCCAACCTCATAGTCCCACCCATCTGCCCTGGGTTGTGTTCTGGCATGTCAATCACCTGTCGAGATCAAATAGAATGTTAAACCACCAACCGTATTTGATGTGATACAAGCATGGTGGAGAAAAAAAAAAAAAAGCCAACCTACCACAGGGTGTTTGGATTCTGGATTAAATTCTGTGGAGTTGGCATCTGAAAAAGATAAGCAAGACTGATCTAAGCTCCTATCAACTTCCCAACAGGTCTAAGGTTCCTTCATCATTAAATTACAAACCACAGGAATCAAATATTGCTTGGCAGTGTCCTGCAGCTGAACAGCATAATTACTCACCTTCCCATTTGAGAACGTTGCGGGCAAACTCGCACACTGCCAGCTGCATGCCTAAACACACCCCTGCATAAAACAAGACCAACAGGATTTTTGCATAATGAGAGCTATTGTAAGGACTCATAAATAAAGAAAGGCTGAAGATCTCCATGGTAAAAACCACTTTCATGACTGAACGCTATTGGATTTGCATATAATTATACAGTGACTATAAAAATAATTTTTCTCTCTCTGGACTTTATGTATCATTATTTTACAGCTCTGAATGTTCTGAGTGGATGCAATTAAGCATTTATGTCACAGGCAGAGCAAGTCTCCACAAATGGTTCTAATTTACACAGAAAAATAAAACACTAAGTGATTGCAGGAGTGTATTCAGGTCTGTATTTTTTAGATTCGAGGGTGGCAGTAATTTTAGTTTTGAGTCTATGGAGCAAGAAGGTCTTTAACAACTGAACCTGACCTTAACATTTTTCTTAATTTGTCTTTGCGTAATTGCCCCAACTACGTTAAGCTGCATAGATATCCTCCCAGAACAGAAGGTTACAAGTCTTGCCACACATTCTTGTACATGGCTGTAACAAAAATTAACATTACTTTTCATTCTGTGTAACTTTTGCTTTGTATTTTAATTTGATATTTTTCAGGTAAAAAAAGGAATTCTTTGTGCCCTTCACAAGCCTGCCAGGGTTTGCTGTAAGCATCACTACAAAATTATGCCTCTGTTGAATGCTCTGAGCTGCAACTAAGTAATTATGCAGTCACTTGCGTTTTGTTTTATACTGGTTTCTAAAATGTATTTTGTTTGAACTTCAGTTTTGGTCCAATTTTTGTCATAATTACCAACACGCACTCCAACTTAATCAGGTAAACAATGAAGGACGAAATCCTACAAGATGAAATAACGGTATAAAGTATATAGAGTGCTCTAAAATGAAGGAAAGTCATTTGTAAAGCTTTTTCAGTTCTGACTGACTGTTCCAGACTTGCAGGCATTTAACCTATTGTTAATGACCTGTTCACACTTAGATACATGTGGCTCTACTAACTCATGTGATGATTGGATGGATCAGTGACATAAACGTGACCGTGATGACTTAAGGCGCTGACAACTCCACAAAAGGTTAAATGCCTGGTACTCCCAACCAGTGGATCCCCAGTTCAGTTGCCTTGTTTTAGCATGCATTTATACTGTGACTTCTATGACTGACAATCTTCAGTGACATAACAGAAGACGGAGAATATGAGAGAACACCGTATGAAATCTCTCACCCAGAAAGGGCTTATTCTGTTTCCTTGCCCAACTAATAGCCAGCATCTTGCCTTCTGTTCCTCGTACACCAAAACCTCCTGGAACCAACACACCACTGTGGAAACAGAGGAAAGGATTGTCAAGCCTCAGTTCATTTCACGTCCCTCTCTCTTTGGACAAAATGTTAGACTGGTAATCTAGTAAGCTAGTTCAACACAATACTCTAAGGTCGTTGAACTGAGTAAATATTAATTTTCACAATGTTGAATGTAAGAAATTATTGATCAAAACCTGCTTAGGACACACTGGACACATAAATCCAATGCATCCAAAAACAATCGGTCATTTCTCTTTACCAAAACAAACCTGAAAAGTGCTAAAATTCCTTTACTTTTTGTGGACAATTTAATGGACCTAGCTACTCACAACTTCCTTTAACTGCATGTTTGAACACATCTACATGACTCACAAATGAGCTCCATTTACATGCTTACAGTATTACACCAGACTGCCATCATGTGGCATGAAAGATAACATTGTATCACCACAGTGTAAATCTCAATGATGACAGCTGCTAATTTTCAACGTTCTCAAATCCTACTGCCACATGTTTTCTCCTACTATTGTCAACTCACTGAGAGCTGCAGAGTTTTTGCCAGGCCTCATGATATTTCACAGGCTCATCTTGCATAGTGGTAGTCTCCAAGTCAGCAGAGTCTATGTACTGTAATAACAACAAACAGTAGAATTTGCAAAGAGATCAGTCAGCATCGGGCAAACAGGTTTACTGCTGTATAAATACAGGCACAGGCAAGGCTGTACTGAAGTTCTACAGCTTTCTTTTCTGTAACACTCAACATGTGTAAAGCAAGTGTTAAAGAGTGCTGCTAAATCAATATGCAAAAAACATAATAGGTAAAATGTTTCTGTACCTTGACCTCTAGTTTGTGATTAATAGCAAGCGCTGAGTGTTCCAGTGCCTTAATAACAGACGTGTAGGAGTCCGCTAACTTTGTGTATTTCCCCACCAGGGCAATAGAAACATGCTCCAGGAGACGGTCAGATCTGAAAAGAGAGGGAGATTATTCACTGTACTGACCCCGGTGCGTCATTTAATTATAACTTCTCAGCTCCTCAAATAATAATTCAGTGCTGTTACTTCACCCCCACATCTAGCTTCCTGTAATGATACAGGACCATTACTCCTTCAGAGTTCAACATTCTTTGATTCGTAACACAATTCCCAGGATGACTCACTGATTGAACGTAGTGGGCCGTAACTGTAAAGTATATCATTTGCATCCATTTTCTCACAACCTTTGAGCAAGACGAAATTAGAGACAAGTAAATGACTAGCTTCCTCACCTGTCAGCCATCTCCTTCCACTTTGTAAGCATCTTTCTGGGTCTCATCTCAACAGGCAGGTTTAGCCGCTTGCAGAAGTAGTTCACAACACCTTGGTCCTCCAGAAGCAGGGGCACTTTGTAAATTGAAGACACGTCATGGACACAGATTACCTGTAAAGAATTAGAAGAGATTGTTACCATGTTCCTTCATGTTTACTTTTTAATGAATAGTGTGACGGATCAATAACATGCTTGGATTGTGATTTTAACTGGTAATAATTATGTCATACTATTGGTATTGTCGCACAACTTTCATGATGATTCTGCAACACCTGAGGGTAGAATCTCTGAGCTCAGGCTTTATGTTTAGTGGACATTAAAACAACATTTTCGCATCCAGTACCACATATTTTCACCAATGAGCAAGGGATGACTTAATGGTAAAAAAATGGCCAACCCTATCTGATAATAGCGTAGTGAAGTGGTGGTTGTTATTGCTTCAGTCACTCCGAATACATACTTTTTTTTTTTTTTGATTAGATACAGCTTTAACACAATTATTATTATGTTAAAATAATACAAAAAGGTCACCGCAACTGCAGAGACAGTGGTGACAACATAAACTACACTAGTTCAGCCTGCTCTACACAGTTTTCAGTGAGGCTGCTAACTGGGACAAAAACAAGACTTTACCTGTGTGGGCTCCACATGACAAAACATGGATATCTTCTCCTTGACAGACGTTTCCAGGGGCATTGCACAGCGGCACATAATCTGGCAAAGAGATATGTATGTTAGTGTAATATCAATAAGCAAAATAATAGCCGGGCACATTTTTGGGGGTTGGTATTTAAAGACATACTTAAGCAGACTTTGTTTGTCTACATCATGAGATCAATACGCATCTAAGAATTACTGAGTTATCGACACATAAAACAAGAACAAGTAACCTGGCCTGTGTAAACCTGGCATGCAGGAGGGAATGCCAAGTTTGAGAAACCGCTATAATCTGACTCACCAAATCTGGAGACAAGCCCAGTCCTCTGAGCTCTCGGACACTGTTTTGGGTCGGTTTGGTTTTTTGCTCTCCTGTTGTACTGGGCTGAATTTAAAAACAAAAAGAAATTGTATAAAACTGACTCAAAAGTGTCAATGCAAATGAAGTGAGTTGTGATTTTTCCTGCACAATAACATTCTCCAACAATTAACAAAAAAACAAACAGAACAACACTAAAGACCTACACCACAATAATAATAATAATACTGTGGAATATTGTGATCTTATAGTTAATTTTCCTGCAATACCTGTTGATGAATGCATGCTGTGTGTTGCATACCTGTGGAACCAAGCTGACGTGGATGTTGCAGAAGTTCTCCCTCTTCACTTTGAACTGGAACTGTCTGAAGGCCTCTATAAAAGGCATGCTCTCGATGTCCCCTACTGTGCCTCCCAGCTGTTGGCACAAAACATCAGCTTAGACTACAGAACTGCATGGATGAACAGACAGGTTAGTTCTCAGCATTTCATATTTGCTGACCAACTTGTTGTCAGCAGCACTGAGCCCATAATTCTGTCAGAGCTGGTTTGAAGTATGGAGAGAACTGCTAGGGGCAGGATAATAATTTAATTTAGTTTATGAGAATTTCACTCTTTTCAGCTGCAAATTTATTAAATATGAAATAATTCTGCACAAGGTACTCTACTGAAAAAACAAATACGCACGAAGATTTACCACTTTTTTTTAAATAAAAAGAAAACCCTACTGTATGCCGTCCCTTTCATTTCTAGAAACAGTGCCAGTCTCAGAGAAGAGGATAGTTTTACAGACTCTCCTCAAGAAATCCAATTCAAATCAATTTTCAGTTTTTCTTGTTTGTCTCTCTGCTTGACTCACTCGCATTTGTGCAAGTTCTGTGATTTCTCGCATCACTTACAGAATAATGCCACAATTTTCTGTTGCTTCAAGTAACATGATTGGTCTCACTTCTTTATTTCTCCACAAAACTAAATCCTGATGAAAAAATAAAATAAAAATATCACCTGTAGGTGACTCAGGAGAGTGTAAATGTAGCATTTTGTGCTCGTCAAAAACAGTGTTTAGAATCCTGTCACACTGAATGCAAAATCAATGCTGGCTACCAGCATGAACTCACACTTGCAGACAGCAATTTACCTCTATGACACAAACTTGAGGCTCCACACCGTCATCATCCACTGGAATCCAAGCCTGCTTCATTACCCACTCCTGTATGGCATCTGTGATGTGGGGGACCACTGAGAAAACATGTCAGTATGATCACAAAATTAAAGAAAGGATTTGCATTGTGCATTAGACAATTTGTTCTAAAATGCACAAATCAAAATACAAAATGTGTTCATGTTTTGAATCTGCTGGCATGTCACATTTGTAGGAAGTAGGAGAATTTATATTCAGTAAAAATAGTATGCTTCAGTGAAGGTACCTGTGCATTTGCATTTTAAAATAACTCATCACTCAAAAATCACGCCCACACCAAGCAGTTTTTCCCGTATCCGTTTCTGCATCCATCATCATCAAACTATAAGCACTTCTAACCTTGTACTGTCTTTCCCAGATAGTCTCCTTTTCTTTCCTTGTTAATTACTGACTGGTAGATCTTTCCAGTGGTGAGGTTGTTGTCTCTGATAAGGCGAATGTCTAAGAAACGCTCATAGTTTCCCAAGTCAAGATCCACTTCTCCTCCATCATCGAGAACAAACACTTCACCTGGAAAGCAAAGACATTAACTTATTAAACACTTAGTGTATGCAGCACAACAAGAGTGGAAATTCAGTACTTTGATTGCTGACATTACAATTAACTGCCGTATGGAAACAATCTGAGCCTATGCCACTTGAAGTTCAGCCATTATGCTTCCGCACTATATCTACAGTTTCTCTGTTACAGCAACTTTTGCCAGTGTCACAAGAAACACACCAGTGCAAAATTGGTAAGGATTTAGAATTTTGGAAAAGTAAAAAAAGGATCTCTAGAGGTCCTGTGTCCATGCCGCACTGGGTTAGAAGAGTTTAAGTAACATAAAGGGGACCAACACAATACTAGGCAGGTGGTCATAATCTTACGCCCGATCTGTGTATACTAAAATAATGCAGACATGCGCTTCAAAAATGGCCAAAAATAAGAGGAATTGCAAAGACAACTGCCAAATAAAGACACAGACTTGTTGCCTTTATTATATGCAGACTGATGGTACTTATTGTCAGGTGTACTCACCTCACAAAGGCCCATTCTGACACAGGAAAATCACTGTATTTCTTGTCCAATATTAACCACAGGACTCAACCACACAATCAACCACAACAGCAACTAATAGATGATGACAAACAATAATAATCAACAATGCTGGATGTGGTGAATTACTCACCATGTTCATAAGGTGAGAAGGTGCCAGCGTCAATATTGATGTATGGATCGATTTTGATAGCAGTGACATGAAGGCCGCAGGACTTGAGGATTGTGCCAACACTGCTGGCAATGATGCCCTTACCAATCCCCGATATAACACCGCCCGTAACCAAGATGTACTTCATACTGGCATGTGAAGACTAAACACACACACACAAAAAAGAATTCAGTAAATATTCTGCAAACCTACTTCTAATCTCCAGGGCATGTTACCAGTTCAGCCACATGTCAGACACAGAGGAGGTGCTGGTGTGGTAGAAATCAGAAATCATGTTGTTCAGTCCCACAAACACAAAAATCAATCTTACATAGCTAGAAAACTGGGAATATTTCTTGGCTCAGACCTAAGGTTTAAAACACAAACCAAAACAGTTGTTCAGTCCTGCATCATTCAAATAAGAACTGTCTCACCATTCAAATAATTTCTCTCTTACTCTGAACTAGAGTAAGATCTACTTCAACATGCAGCAACTTGGCTTCTTACTTGTAAAACAGCTCCATTGTTTTGGGTTTTTTGCTTTCCTGGTCACTGTTCTCTCCGTTCTGCCTAACTGGCTTTCTCTTGTAATATTGTTAACCTGAGTATCCCCTTTGATGGTTTGTTTGTCAAAGTACTTTATATAGGTGCTACACAAACAAAATCAGAATTTCTGTTCTGTGGATGTGCACTATTACTCAAGTAGTCAACTAATATTTCAAGTACATTGGTTACCTTTATATACCTACTAACCATACAAGAACACTTGCATACATACATACAGATATACAGATGATTCTTTTTGTCTGACATTATTTCTCTCTGGCTCAATCCTGCAAACTACTTTAACAAATGAAACATTTTTAAAAATTGCAATGGCACTATAAAACATTAAAACAGCATTTCTAAGGGTTAGGTGTGAATATATTTGTTATAAACTTCAGACGTCGAGCTAATTATTTGTTTACATGCATTTTTCTAAATTAATCAGCCATATATTGCATGATGACATTGAAAAAAAATGTAATATGCATAAATACCCCAAACAGAGAGCATTTAACCTCTACAGACTCTCTCGCAGGTTAAACGGTTTACAACCCCAAGTCTGTATAACTAGCTCATATGATACGAAATGAAAAGGCGGGAAAATATAGCCGCACTATAAACGGGGAAATACAAAAAAAGACTGTCGCGAGCATTTGGGGTTGTTTTATTTGACATTTTAATGCCAGCTAATTGCCATTAAAATAATGCTCGAGAGTTTGTTTGTCTAAGCTGAAACACGAGCGCCGACAAAGTTTGACCTAGCTAAACTTAGCTAACGTTGTCTTTCCCAGTGCTGCTTTGCTCTAACTATAATTTTACAAGATAACCTGACCCAAAGGTAATATGTGTGTGTGCCAAGTGCACCTGTGACCCACAGTCAAGGCAGCTAGCTTGTTGGGACCAATTCTGAGAGAACAACGACTGGCAACATTTTAACATTATCGTTATCGACTGACAACACTAGGAAACGAAAAGCACAAACTCACTAAACAGGAAGAAAGAATAGGAAGAAAGAGGCGTCTTGGAGTGCTTTAGCAGGCCCTTTCTCTTGCGATTTTTCCTCTATTTACGAAGCATCCGACCCCACGTTGCAGCAACAGTACCAAACACGTGTTTTAAAAGCTCCCTGAATCACTTCTCAACAGAACACCTTGCTTACTTCCGTTTAGGTTCGCATTAAAAAAAAGCCCTCTTATTGGTTGCTCAGGCAACGTTTACTTTCCGCTCCCAAAGGGTTCACCAATGAGATTGCAGGATTCTGGTTTAAGTTCCGGAAAGCGTCTCCCTGACAGACTAAACTCTGGGCGAAATGAGTTCGTTTCAGCCTGCATACATAGGAGAGTACTGCATTTCAAGGACAGAGCAAACGCATCTAATTATAATTGGAAATGAATGAGAAAAAAATTCCGTCAGCCTTATTGAAATACCCTTTATTAATCATGTTGTCAGATAGGTCGTGATGTTTCTTTATGTAAGGAGATATAATCATGTTTACTCTCAGTCCTCATTACTTGTCATCCAGTGACAAAAAGACAGCACAGACACTATAATAATAAACTGAAAATATCTAGATGATATCAAATCATCTTATACTGTCACCTGCTTATTTCTTCCACTCAGTCTCACCACTAGATGGCATGTGTGCTTTATTTTTACATCACGCAACCTAAATCCAGGCTAAATTGAGCTTTTAAAATGCATAACATTATTCACAAATAATGATTCCACTCACTTCATGGTGGGAAATAAGCCATCGGGTGTTTTAACACTGAGATGAATATTGATGAGCCATATATCCTGATAGGGTCACATGTGGCATCACAAAATAGAGCAATAGTGCCTCTTAAAACCCAATTTACACAGTAACACTGGCTGATATTGAAGTTTTGCTTCATGTATTCACTGTCGTGCTGCTCCAGTTTTGCTATGGGTAATGAGAGTGGTGATTCTAATTCATTTCTGTCCATGATCTTGATCTAATTAAAGACCTCATCCCTGCCACCTCATTTTCATAAGCTGTTCCCTTCAATTACATCTGACAAGTGAGCACAGACACATATTAACCTCCTGCATGAAGAGGTACTGTGCTTCCCTCGTCTCTCTGCAATCTCAAAATACCAGAGAGGGCTATTCAAAGGTGATTCTGATTCTCTGAATCTACCTATTTGCAAAACACATCTGGGATGGCAGTGTACCCTTCACACCCACAGTATGCTTGTTCCCATTTTCTCAGATAGAGATGGCAAAACAGTGCCATGCAATGCCATGTTTTGCAATGTGTTGTGGTTATATGTCTGAAAATGGTCAAAGTCAGATGTGACAGCTCATCCTTGTTTGTTAATGATTGCCTACACAGTCACTCATGTTTTTACCCCTGACAAAGAGAAAGGAAGCCAAAGTTTCTACAAGGATCAGCTTTGCTATTATTAAAACAGGCAAAAAAAATCATATGTGATACTATAGAACTGTGATAATGAATCACATTGTTGACTGCAAAGTAATGTGACTCGTCCCCTGAAGGTCCTATAGATAATGATGCTGGATGCCAGACAGGTAAATAGATCTGTCATTAATAACTCAATACTACAGTTTAGACTTCTGTGTGTAACCCATCCATCCATTCTCTATACACCGCTTTATCCTCACTAGGGTCGCGGGGGGTGCTGGAACCAGGGATCTTCTTGCTGCAAGGTGAAAGTGCTAACCACTTACTACACTGTGCAGCCCTGTGTGTAATCCATACTGCATTATGAATAAGGATGTAAGATGACTGACGGAAAAGCTTCATGAAACAGATTATAATGAAGCCAGTTGGTTTATGTAAGGTTTAGTAAATATGTTTCAGAAATTTAATTAAAGCAGGGTGGGAGTTCATGTCCAACAGAGGGGTAAATATGAGACAGGACTGTGTTCTTAGAGTTTTGGGAGGAGGGAAGGTTCATTTTTCTTCACAAAGAAGTAATGTAGGAAAATGATATTTCTTTGTTAACAGATTTTCAACAGCGTGATTTTCCAGTCATCTCAAAACCTAAAGGTAAAGTTAAAAAAAAAGAGCAATTAAATCAGTTCTTGGAGTTTATTTGTAACAGTTACCCTTCATTCTGCGAAAACAGAGCTGAGACTTAATACAAACAAGAATCAAGATGAACTCTAACTTACTTGACTTCAGACTTTCCTCAGAGCTGTAAGTCATGCCAGTCTTCCCTGCATATCCTCTCCCTCTCTCTCTCTCCAAATGACACACCTAACTCATGGAAGATCCCAGCAATTATCACCTTCCCCTCTGCTGTGCCACACCCACTGCTTCACAGGTAAACATACAGAGCCGTCCACAGGTTTGTTGTCTGACTGGTATGAGTCAAAATAAACAGTCCTATAAAATGTTCCTGGTAAAAAAAATATTATATCTTTTGGTGTACTTATGCTTCTGAAAAAAAGATAGATAGATAGATAGATAGATAGATAGATAGATAGATAGATAGATAGATAGATAGATAGATAGATAGATAGATAGATAGATAGATAGATAGATAGATAGATAGATAGATAGATAGATAGATAGATAGATAGATAGATAGGTAGACAGACAGACAGACAGACAGACAGACAGACAGACATCAATGCCTTCTAACACTTTCATTTAGGTCAAGGAAGGTGATAGGCAGGTTGGCTGAGCGGACTTCTTGAGGGCAAAAGAGGTCAATTTATTTTACAGTGCTTCTTCATTGATGTGAGATTTAAAGTGATAAAACAAAAATAATTTCCAAGAAAAAAAACACAAAATTACCTCATAGCTACTCAAGAAGTCGCATTTTGGCAGCCCAGCCTCATCTCTCTTGATAGAGAAAAATCTCTACCCCTTAGATAGGGCGCTCAATTCACACTTACACACTTCAGCTCTACCATCACACAGGATGGAAGGTTGTTCCATAACGTAGACGCACATAAATCTCTAAACAGCATCACTGTACACACAAGGAACTTATTGCTATTTCTAAATGTCTCCCCGAAAGCTAAACATGTAAAATCAATACTGATTGATGCGTTTTGATACAAAAGAAACATTTGTGAAAAAAGTTTTTAAAAAAATCTCTCCACCTGGTCTGGCCCAATGATGTCACTCTGACATCACCAACACATAAAGTCAGGGAGTACTGACCGGCCTGCTGCCAAACACTGGTCCTACGTGATGAGTCAGAACAAAAGAACAAAGGAAGGAAAGTATGAACAGGGAAACAAACCATTAAACCACATTTGACCTGTAACTTCATAAAGGATAACTAAAACTAATTAAAGGCTGTTTTTCTTTTAATCCTCTACATGATGGATGTAAACTGTAACATAATATGAACACTAACAACCTCAGGATAGTATGTGCCACAATGTTACACTAGCATGGTTAAATCAAAGCAAAATATACAGAGGGGTGTTGTGTCTTGTGTAATGTGTAGCATGAAAGTGTCAAGGGACAATAGTCAGAAACGATTTACATTTTGAAAAGAGGTCTGTATAGAAACATGTACATTAACATGCTGGGAGATAATCCAGATGTTTTATTGATCAGGTGACCTGTTAACTGAGAGAATAATCAGCAGATCAACTGATAATTAAATAATTTTGTTAATAATACAGCTCTAGATGGGTTTTTTTTTGCTTTGCTTTGTTTTATTTTTTGCTTGTCTGCTTTCCGCTTGAAATAGAAAAATTGGGGGGACACATTTAATACAGTACAATACAAACAACTCCCAAATCCCACAAGGGACCAGAGCAGCATGTTGTACACAAAATACAATAGTATAAACGAGATTTAAAAGAAAATACATAGGTAATTTTAGCCAGTTGCACTTGATAAACCATGAAAAAAATAGATAAAACATTGTGGGAAAAAAATTGTTAATAATCTATCAACAGCGCCAATAATAAAAGCACCTATGAAGTTGAATCGGAGTAGAAATGAATGATTTAGAATAGCAGGTCATTTTACGAGCAGTTAAAGTATAATGACACCCTGATGGCAGAAAACAGACATATCCAGATAAAGCCAAACAACTTTGTGCTTTCAGGAGAGTTTATTGGTTCCAAAAAAAAAAAAAAAAGAATTCAGCTTTCTTTGTTTCCCTCTGCTGATCTCCAGTTCTCGCAGTTTCTGTTCAGGCTGTTCGGAAGCTGCTTCTGAATTGTGAGAACCCCCAGAGCATGTGCCTTCCATAGTTCATAGAGTCAGAAATAAAAGGCTATCAGCAAATGTTTCCCATGGACAATTCATCAGAGTTCTGTAAATTGCTGTAAATATCGCTTAGGTATTTATTATGCTGTAGAAATATTTCCCAAATCTATGTGGTGGTCTGGTGCAAGACATAAACTGTCCACAAGTTGAAACGAGGATAAAAACATTCTACCAAAGTGAAACATCAGTTTATTTTGGCAATTTTTCTTTCAACTCCACCCTGTGAAGCTAGATAGCTCTAAGGTCAGATGTCACAAGCTGCTCTACTTATCCGGACCTCCAGTGTGCTAGAGAGGTCCAACTCCCAGCTCAGACACAGAAACAGTAGCTTACATCCACCTCGCCCGATGCACTTTATTTCTGAAAGGGAGTGGTGCCTTTCCCCGTTCCCTTGTAGTTTTGGAATGTGCATGACAGATCAATTTAAGACAGATGGCTCTTAAGGCCCAATGCAGTAGCAACACAACCGCTCACTCAGAGGAAAAGTGAGCTCTTGGGCAATTAGTGTCATTATGGCTGCTCATATGCTTGGTGGGCTGGATAAACAGTGGCTATGGCGACACAGGGTTAGGCATGTGGGTAGCATGGGTAATGATGGTCAGTGCTGTACTGCAGCTGAGCAAAAACACACACTGAACAATTTTTACCAGGCGCTACACAGAATCTAAAACATTAAGGCCTCAGCTATTGGTGCATCGTTATTTTATGATTCATTGAATATTTATTTGGTCTATAGAGTTGCTTCGTGAAGCTCAAGGTGATGCCATGTTTTTTTTTTTCAATTAAAGGTCCACAAACCTAAAGATGCTCAGTTTACTTTGGTAGAAAAGAAGCAAAACTCAGGAGGTTGGAATATTTGGCCGTTTTGCTTAGAAAATTACCATTATCCAATAAAATCATATCAACAATTATTATAATAAATTTCTATAGATTAATGAACTAATGGGCATCATTTCTAGGAATGAAATGAAAGGAATTTGTGATAAATGCTTGTTATTTTCTAACCAGCAGTCCAAAAAACAAAAGCAGCAAATATGCACATTTAAGAAACTTAGCAAATTGGCTTCAGTTTCTTTATTAAACAAAGAATTCACAAATTGGCCAGCGAAATGTTTGTCTTTTAATTTTCCATTGCACAGCAAATAAATGGCACTTGTTATGGAAGGAATTGATGCAATACTGTGGACCAACATATTCACCTGAGATTAGAGATACCACGCTGACACACACACACACACAATAGCTACAGTGACACACATGTGACAACGAGGTCAGGTGTGGTTGTAAACAAGAGCCAAAGGCGAACAATGGCCTCAATAGTCTCTCTAAGAAATCCAGCTCATAGACCTCTGGGGAAACCCACACTAAGTTTGTTTTCATTGTCTTAAACCCATTTAATACCCTGTTTACGCTATGTGCATACACGTGTGTGCACGCGCAATCTGTGGGAGTGTGACATCCACCATTCACTCTGCCTAAACCACAAGTTATTGAGAAAACAAATGTCAGTTGAAGGGCGTTGTCTGTGTTGTCTGCACTGAGAGTTAGTCTTTCCTCCTGCTACTTGGAGCAAGTCTAATTTGATTATGAGCACCAGTGAAGAAAGGCATTGAGAGAGAGAGAGAGTTTATTGGATAACATGGGACCGAGGATGACAATAGAGAGATGAGAGGGAGAGAAATGGAGAGAAAGAGAAACAGGAATTGAGTGATTTGTGAGAGAGAAGGGGAGAGAGACACTCTGATAGAGTGAAAAAGAGACTCTTCCCCAGGGGGATGAGACTCTGGATCAGTGCCCGGTATGCCACTGCACTGTCATCTGTGAGCTTCCTTTGTGCACGTATGGAGGCCAGCATATCCCATGATCCTCGGCTATTATCCCAACCCAAGTCATAGCATGTGGCCTGGTGCTCACTCCTACCTATCTCTTCTCTTCCCACTTGTGTTGACCACCTGCCTCTCGCACCTCCCTGTCTCCCTTTCTCTCTCCTTCTTCTCCTCTCTATCCTTATACCCCCCCCCCCCCCCCCCCCCCCCATTACTTCTTACCTTCATTTCACTCTTCCTATCTGTCACTTGTCTTTTCCTAGCCAAAGCACAGCTAGAGGTTGGGCCTCTGCCACCTCCATGAAAACAGATGACAATGTTTTGCTTTTTTCCTCCCTACTGCCGCAGACCCCCCTCCAGGAGAGGTCTGTCTGCCGAAGAGGAGAGAGGGAAATGAGAAGGATTGATTAATTTAAAAAGCATGCTCTCCTCTTTTTTCTCCGCTGAGCCCCCCTTCAGGGGGACATGCCTGCTCAATAGAGAGATTGAGAGGAAGATCATGGGAGCTCATTCATCAAGCGATGTACTCCAATATAAATAATGTGTGTAATGTGCAAACAAGCCTGGCCTTTGACCGGCACTGCCATTATATGTTCTGTTAAGAGTTTTTTGATGATGGAATAGTGGCAAGATCAATATGTCAAAGCCTGCTCAAACAATGAGGGTTTTCTTTTGTTGTTTTATAATGAAATTACAGCTCTGCAATCTGTTTTAATGAAAAAGCATATAGGGTTTCATTTAAAAACAGGCAGCCATGTGAGTAGGCTTGCTAAGATGCCACATGTGATCTTTATTTAGTGGTGTGGCTGTTTATTAAATTCTAAATACAAATAATTTATTTCAGTTCTATCTTCAATAAGTATCTAAATTTGTGTTGCTCCCTAAAATAACTGAAGTGGCATTCGCATTGGCTTGGACACTGAGCTGTCTGATAGCAGATCATGCCAAAGATAGGGAAGATGCACCCTGATGCCTTGTGACCACGTGCAGTAGCACATCCAGACCACATGTCATTCTCAAGTCAGATGCTAGGCTGGACTGAACAAGCGGTTCTTTTATATCTAACTCAGTTCTTCAATTATTTCAACCTCTTCATGCACTGAAGACTGTTCAGCTTGCTTACACCACTTAACTGTGGCAGCATCCTTTACAAGCATGAAAGGTATGACTTCCTTCTGGTACTTGAGATGCTATGAGGTTCAAAAGAGTGTGTGACCCTGCAGTTTGTTCACTAACACAATATGGTCAGTAAACTTTAACTCTGGTTAAAGGTTATTTTTGTTTTCAGGGTAAAGCAATTTCTGACTGACCATTTGGCAGTGCACTTTAGACTTTTACAATCCTCATGCTTTGAAAGAATTCACTAAAAGGGCCACGGAAGGATTTAATAAATACTGTAATTATCAAATTTTATAGCAACATGAATAACACAAATGGTCATTTGACCCTTTGCTTATGTGAACATTTGTGCAGCCTCAACCATCACTCATTTGCATCGGTTTTGTGTCTACCTTACTACACAGTATTCAACAGCGATGCAACGTTCCCAGTTCCACACACATTTTATTCCGCCAACAATAACACAGCATGAGTCAAATGGCTGTCTCCATTCCCGTCCTATGCCTCATGTGTGCTTGCAATGCCTACAAAGAAGATACAGTGTTACAAATGAAGCGTTCTATTTTGGAGTCCTTTTCAATAGAGGATCTGTCTGTCAGTATCTCAGCCCCCGACTTAGTCTGTAAAAAAAAGGCTTCTTGAAGGAGTGCAGGACAATGCATGTCTTGATTGGAGGACATATTGCTTTGGATCACATGTACGGAAGAATGCAGGAACATGACCCAGCCGGAACCAATGCGGCCCTTGTGGGTTGCGTCCTGTTTGGTAACAAGCTTGGATGTGACGTTGACTTGCTACAGAGATCAAAAATTCGTCAAGGTCCACCATGAGACTGTGCTTCATAAAATTAAAACTGAGTAAGTCGTTGTTCACACTACACAAGCCATCTGAAAAAACAAAAAATATACTGGCACTCACTGACTGATTCACTTCCATGCTTTAGTACTTTCTGATCTGGTGCTTGCATGTTCTTCAACTTCTGTCAGCACCGACAAAAAACAAGGACTATAAACACATAACTGCAAATATTGCAACATTGCACATGCACATCACACAGACTGCACATTCTCTATGTGAATGCACATCCGCTACCTTTTGCACTGTGTATATTCCATATAAATTACAATTTTACCTGTTAGTATTTCTTTAATATTATAGTTTTACCTATTTGGATCTTTTTGTAGTATTTGTATCTCTTTTTTTCGTATTGTATATTTATACCTATTTAACATTTTGTATTTATAAAGCTTGTTGGACAGTCATTGCATTTCACTGCCATGCTATATGTGCATGCGACTAATAAAAAATCTAGTCTAAATCGTACTATATTATCCATCCAATGCATTCTGGAGTACATTCCAGTCCCCTATGACTTGTTACAGGATAAACAGGATCTTAAGTGCACACACTGCCTACTTATCTCTTGGTCAATGTTTATCAAGAAATCCTCAGTACTCATGCTGAGGCGGGGGTTAAATCTGCAAAGAAATAATCCACTTAAGACTGTTGACTCTAAGGCGTTGTAGTAGCTCAGCAGGTGCTTGTGAGTTTGAATCTGATTCATGACTTTTGCAGCATACCTTACTCTCTCTCCCTCACTGCTGTTTCCTCCCTATTTTCACTGTAGACCATCTAGTGAAGCATGGCTGCCATAAAAATAATCATTAAGGAAAGATTATCTCCCTCTCACCTCTCACTCAATCTTCTTCCATCTCTCATTGAGTTTGGAATGCACCAGTGCAATCACCCCCACTGAGAATTACACTCATGTTGGGTAATTTTGTCTTACATAAGGGAGAGTATTGCACACAACAAGACATATAAAAACAACATCAGGCAAGGCCAGAGGGAGAGAATGCAATCCTCAGCTATTTGTAATGGAGAACAAGGGAGGGGCAGTGGGGTGGAAGATGGATGTGATTTCACATTAATTGTGTGGGTTCACACGAGCGTGCGCGCGCGTGTGTAAATGTGTATGTGCGCATCCACATGGGGTGGGAGGTGTTAGAGGAATTTCTGAGAGCTATGCTGATTTTACTGGCACAGCAGGGTCTGTGTGTGTTTGTGTGAGTGTGTGCACATGTAAGTCAGCATGGATTCCTGTGCGAGTATGTGCCTATACGCTTGCTAAGGGAACATGTGATTTTGTGCGTGTGTGCGCGCACGTGTGCGTCTGTGTGTGTCTTGTAGGCCTCCACACTTGGCTGGGGGTAGGAAGCGGAATCTTCGGAGTGTGATGTTGAATTTGCAGAGTCTGTAAAGCCAGAAGCAGGCTGGCGAGTCTTCCACAAGTCAGCTGCTTTACAGCGATGTTTTCGTTTCTATGAACAAAAACAAGTCATGCAGTTAGGTCAATATGCGTCAGGGTGTTTTTAAAATTCCCTTTTAGTTCCCTTTTTTAATTCTAACAGTGAATCACAATGCATGTCATGTATAGAAGATTACAAAAATAAAATTATCACCCAACTTCATAACTGTTTTAGCTTCTTTTAGCTCATGTTCAAGGTGACCCTTTCCAGTAAAAACCTTTTTTTTCTATGTTAGCAACATTCATGCATTATCTATACACCGCTTTCTCCTCATTGGAAGGGCTGGAGCCTATCCCAGCTGACTTGGAAGGAAGGCAGGGGACATACTAGACAGGTCGCCAGTCTGTCACAGGGCTACATATACAGACAAACAATCACACTCGCATTCACACCTAAGGGCAACTTAGAATAATCAGTTAACCTCAGCATATTTTTGGACGGTGGGAGGAAGCCGGAGTACCCGGAGAAAACCCACGCATGCACAGGGAGAACATGCAAACTCCATGCAGAAAGATCCCAGGAAGGCTGGGACGTGAACTGGGGATCTTCTCGCTGCAAGGCAAAAGTGCTAACCACTTACTCCACTGTGCAGCCCACATGTGTCAACAAAATAATGTTTGTGAGCAAAATAAGCGATAAATGCTATGGCACCGTTCATGTGTAACAAACCTAAGGAACCGATCTTGTCTATCTATTTTTCTTACGAATCGGTTTCCAGCTCAAACGTATGTGACAACATGGTTTCAATATTACAGTTTGTCATTTACAGTGTTTCAGCAGAGTGGTTCATGAGCTGGTGTGCTCCAGCTGCAGCCAGTAGCAGAAGTGTGGGCAGAGACAGAGGCAGGGACTTCACAGGTCTTCAAATATCACATCTCATATCGAAAAAACAATGCTGCAGAGCTACATCTGAGCCATTTCAAGGCACGGAGATGTCACACACAAGAGGGACTTCAAGGGCAACACACACTGGTGCCATCTATACATCTAAACAATCACAATAATTGTTAATTGACATGACTTCACATGCATCATCTTGTCAGGATGCATACTTACTAGCACACACATCCAAACCCTTATAAAAGTAGCCAGCTTATTATATTTACATTCACATGTGCTTTGACTGGCTTCTTTAAATAGCAACAATGACTGAGGCTCGTTGGTTTTGTTGCATTTAGATGTGTCCATCATGCCAAAATTGCAAAATGGTGGCCATAAAATTCTCTCATATCATGATGTTACAGTACATTCTCCTGGACAGTTGGGCACTTACATGTGAAGCAACATTCAATGTATCATTTAAGGAAAATTTGGAATTTTTCTAATGGAGTTGCAGAATGTGGAGAATCACTAGCTAAGGCCACTTCCCACTTCTTAACTTTACGGATATTTGTTGTCCGGCTGAAAAGGTTCAATGCATCGGTTGTACTAGTTAGCCAGCCCCTTGAAATGAAAGCTGTCCATGGAAGTGACATTTTGCATTGCAAATTATAACCAGTCAGCTGATTTTGCAGTCCTAAAAACATTAGCTGTTTTAGTCACTGAAAGGAGATATTGAGATCCCAACTCTGTGGTCAAAGCCAGAGAGTTAGCCATTGTGCAGGCTACCAGCTGCCATGCAGATAAACTAAAAACAAATTTAAAAATTAATAATGGCAGTAAGAAAAAAAGAGATAAACTACTGACTACGTGACTGTTTCCATGACCTAAAATTGCTTCCCTATGAAAAGTTATTTAATAGGTTGTCAAGGCATATGGTTACATAACTTGACAAATAAGATGATTTTCCTTTTTGAAAATGGTAAATGTTGTGCACTTAAACAGTGGCTTTCTACCTTAGCAGTACTCACTGTCCATTACAATAACTCCCATTCCGTTACTTATACATGCGCCGATGGTGATCAAGCTGCCATGCCTGTCATAGTTAGCAACTTGCTGTTCAGTGTCTTGCCCAAAGACGCTGTGGTGTGTGGAGGAGCCAGGGATTGAACCAACGTTGCAATTAGTAAACAACCACTCTACTACCTGAGCCACAGCCGCCCACAGCAGCCCTTTCATGGCTGGGCTTGCTAAAAAAAATAATTTAAACTGGTCTAGCTTGTCCCCCTGCAGGGACGACAGCACTAATGGCAAAGAGATGAGGGGGAACAATGTAAAAACACAAAACTCTTACTGGAATTTTAATACCTGATTTTCAGAATATCCACTCACATAAGAATGAAAACATTGTGGTTAAAATGGCATTTAAATGCCAAGTACGTGGGATTTACTCTTTTATATGGTTGATCACATTTGTGAAGTATTATGTTATCATTTCGTGATTGCTTATTTGCTAAACGCTGTCTTCGACATTTATGTGACAAATTAGGCAACATCAAGCTATATCATGAAAACACAAAAAATTGTATTTGTAAAATTTGTATACTTTCACTGGTCCAAATTGATTTTGTACTTGGGTACACATGACGGGTCAGAGAGAGATTATTTTTCTCTGACAAAAGAATCTGCTCTTTAATTATTTTTTCTTAAAAAACTAGAAAATCAGTCAACCCTTCTTGTGTCGAACGCTCTGACTGGCTGTTGAAAAAACACATTTCTGTCCCAGCTACACATATAAATACAAATCTGACCGTAAAAATGGAATCAGATGTTTGAAAAAGTGTGATTTTGCAGTCAGAGGGGTTATTCTAAACTTTTAACTGAGCAACAGGAAACATGTAGTCATTCCTCCAAGGCAAATTTATATAGCAAAATCATCTGGTAATCTCAAAAACAGATATGAAACCATTAAAATCCTTCTTCTTCTACATATGTAGTCTGGTTTAAGTTTTGCAGTTCTGTAAATGTCAGTTCTCACCTTTCCTCTTGAGATTTCAAACAGCAGTCTTGTTTTGGATCATGTTCCTCTTTCTGAGCATAGTCTAATATTTCAGGCCTGGAATAACCTGTCAGCGCCCCCTTTAATTTCAACTGGCTGTCTAACAAGATGATTGCGACAAAATCTGAGTCCTGCTCCCTGAGAAATTATGAAAAGCAATTACAATTGATCATGTTCTCACTTTCCCTCATGCTGTCTGTCTCCTCTTTTATCCATATATTACTCAATTGCCTGTTCTCACACGGTGTGTTTTTCTCTTTCTGCAAAACAGTGGTGGATCAAATTGTCCAGCCTAGCATGTATAATCCACTACACTGACCTGAATTCCCCTTTTTTTCCCTTTGCTTCCTGTGCGTCTCTGTTATTCTGTCAAGACCACTCCACCCCTTAATTTCCTCTCTCTCTCTCTTGCTGTCCTCCCTCCAGCTGACCTTCTCCTCAAAGTGAACCCAACACATGCGGCGGTTTTGTTGTCTTTTTCAAGCCGCTTTGTGTGCAATCACAATATTCACAGCTCTTCACCTGTTTATCAGCTCCCACTTTGTGAAAACACTTGTATGCAGGATGGGTGTTTCCAAGGTTACCGCAGAGGCACTAAATAACTGTGACAGCTGTGGCTGGGGACTCTAGTCAAGCAAAACGATATCGCCATAGATACAGAGTACTAGTAAACAATGACATTTATTCCCCATGCTCTAAAAACAAACAAATTGGTGTTATGATTTCTAACAGGTATTGGCACTGGCCTGATTCCACAAACCAGTGGAAGCGTATGTCATGTGTGAGCAGTGTAGCGCAAGGTTGGATACTAGATACATAAACAGCACTAAAGCAAAGTTTCTGAAATGCCAGCCAGTAGTGGGTAATGCCAGCTCTTTCGGAAGAAACCCAAAACATAGTCACGAGCTAACGGCGCTACAAATCTGTGATTATATTACATCCATGTTACTGGAGGGTAGAGGCAGTGGAGAATGTCTGGATTGTAATCTCCACAGTAGTGTGTCTGTGGCCATCTGTGCCGCAGTGTTAGTGTGTGTGTGTGTGTGTGTGTGTGTGTGTGTGTGTGTGTGTGTGTGTGTGTGTGTGTGTGTGTGTGTGTCTAGTGCTAGTGGTCTGTGTGACGTCTGCTCTGTGCCCATGCGGCTGGTGCTGCATTCATCTTTCAGTCACCCAAAAGCAGATGTCACCAGGACGATGGGGAGCAGCAGATTGCTGTGGCGACCGACGGGTGGCAGGTTGAAGGTGTCTCCGCCCCGCGGTGCCCAGCAGATGGAAGCTGAGGTCATTATCTGCTGTTCTGTTCATCTCCTTACACCCCCACACCCTCATGCCCTCTCTACCTTACTGCGTCAGTGTGCCGCATCAGATCAGTTACTGTGATTGGCATTAAATGTAAACACATTATTAAATGCTTTACATCATGCAAACACATTAGGCAACTTACGCTGTTTGCTCTGCTGACAATTAAGTCATTATCACAGTCTTCCCTGTGGATTGTGATAAATGTTTCCTTATTTACAGAGTTCCTGCTTAACAGTCTTAATACCAAGCATGGAAAATATTCGCAGAGACACAGCAGTAGATCTCCGTGTTCTCTGCCCCCAATTCTAGAGCTACTTCGTTTCTACATAAAAAGCAAAAGTAAAGAAAAAACTGCGATAAGTGGCCATTCAGAACAAATAACCCAAGTCAACAACTACAGAAAGTAGGGCAGCCTGGAAAGAAGCACTATGCCACAGCAGGCAGCAATTCCTAGTTTATTACGCTGCCAGAATCCTTCTATAATAAGCTGTGCAGGCAGTTTGGAGGACATGGGTAAATCCAGGTTTACATGCTCCATGTCCTGTCCCTTTTGTATGTCGTGCTTCAGACAGCTGTCAGTTACAGGGTTTCCCTGACCACTGCAGCTTGGAATGGCTATCTCTCCGGTTAGGAGTGTCAGCAATTATTCCTCAAACTGCCGCAGGCTACAGTATATTGAGCAAATTTCCCTTCCTGTGTGCCTCCTGCCCCTGCTGCTCAGCAGCTCTCTGCTGTTGGTTTTCCTTCTTTCAAATATGACACCGACATGCTCCAGATGTGTGACATTTTGCATTATTAAGGCCACGAAGTGTTTTGTTTGTCTTAGTTCAAAGATGTTTGCAGCTCTGGCGCCTGTCCAAATGTGGGGAGTTATTCTTGTTTGTTTGCTCTCTTGGTTAAAGCAGTATTGTAACTGTTTAACTGCAAATGGGCAGCTTTTCCTTCAAGTGAGTGAGTTAGAAGTGTCGGCCGTTTTACAGCTTGTGCACACATGTGGCACACAGACGTGCTGAACACCAGCTCACTGGGGCGTTTCTGTCTGGCTGTAAGCTTCATTTTATAGAGCTACTGAAATGATCAAAGGTTAGGCCTGTGCAAGATGCTTTTCCATGTGGTGCATTTTTATTTATTTTCATTTGCAGGAGTTTAGTCTACCTGTTTGTTAACTGTCATTCATCCTTCTGGATAAAATCTGTATATATGTGCTGTATTTATTGTTAAATATCCCTTTTCTACTTATATTTTCCATGTTTTAGAGTTTTCCAACTGAACTTTTCTGGCATCCTTGGCTAGATTTTGCCAGATTTTCAATGTTTTTTCTATGGGATTTGTTTTTCACATTGCAGTTTTTAAAAGGAATTGTTCGAAGAAAATAAATGTGAAGGGATGCAGGGTGTTCTCAGAGGCAGAAATTGGCAGAAGAGGTGCACACATGAAGAAATTGACAGCGGGATGTTATATTTAAGGAACTTCTGACAACTTAATTTTAAAAATGTAAGCAGAAATGTAAAGTTTTCAATGAAAGACAACAAGGTGTAAGCACTGAATAATTCTGCTCATTTGCACCCACACAATCACACACATTTTCCACCAGTATATCAGTGCATACACAGTCATGCATACAATACATACACACACTGACACATGCATGTACACATGGGCACAGTCTGTTTTGTTTGTTCTGTTGTTATAGTCCAATTTAATCGAATGTAAATCAATTTAAGCGAACCGGGACTGCAGCTCGCAAACTGGTTTACGCACAAATTGCAACATCTGTTGTATTTCCTTTTCCTGTTTAGCATTGCAGTGCTCACAGATAAACAAAGTATTACATGCAAGTCAAGTTGTCTTTACGAAATTTCTCAGACAGGGTCCCATGGGTTTTACAGCGTAAGCATGCTTCATGTGACTGCCCACATAGAAACTGCCCATATCATCCGTAAATAATTCCATTAGGGCGGAGACTGTTTGGTGTCCAGACGGAAGCTCAATCATTAACATAATTCCAGACTGTGAGGCACACTTCAGTCTATGGTGAGGCTGCATGGTTCCCCCCTTGCCCCTCCAGTGGTCCATCTCAGGGAACCGTTTTGGCCCCTGTAGCATTTTTCATGAGTAATCGGGGGGCTTTGGAACTCTCAGTCCCCCATTTACATGTCAAAACCTCCCCAGGCTCTGGATGTAAAAGACCCAATTTAGAATGACAAAGCTCAGCCAGAGACAGCTGATCCACAATGGAAACCTGGTTAAGTTCTTCCTCCCAGTCACCAGCTGCTCCACTGACCCATAGTACTTCTATTCAGCAAAAAGACAGGGGAAGGCTGCCACGCGCACTCACATTTATCTATTGAGAAACTGAGAATGGTGCTTTATTGTTCTATGTCGCCAAGTATTGCAAATCCCAGTCACATCCCAGTATGCATTAGAAAAATTGCACACTTATCCTATATATAGAACAATCTTTATTCTTTTTTGTGTCTATACCTTGAACCTAAATCTGTCACACCTTCAAATCTACTTTGTATTTTAACATGCTTCTTCCTCTACTTTTTGCCCCAAGACATGCATTTCTTACAAAAACAGGTCACACAAATACATCCTTCAGTGATTGTGTCTTTGGGGTGTTTGTGACATTATTGTTTACTGATGGATGCCAGCACATGCAGACTTTTTTGTTTCAGCCACATCCTCTGTTTGTTTCACTTATTTATTTTTTAAAGAAACAAAGCGAAGAACATTAGGTGAACTGAAATGTCATTGATTTTTTTTTTTTAACACCGCCCTGTGTGTGCAGCATCTGTCACATGGAGCGACACTCTATTTGTGTCCTCATCTGACACAAAGTGGCTTCGGGATTTGTCACCTCCCTCCCTGAATTGTGCACTGGAATGACAGGAAACTTGCTGGAACTTCTAGGTCACACCCAGCATGTTTTTCTTAGGTTTGTGCTCGTCATCCAAATTGGAAACATTATTCCCGCTTTCCGCCTCATGCACCTGACCTCCAAAAAAACGAGAGGAGGAGAAAACACAGGCGTGAGCTGGTGAAGATGCGATGACAGGAGAAGGCATCTGCAAGATCAGGCCCAGATGGTAAGGTATGGCCAGCTCCTCTTGATGCATGGAGGAGATTACATAAGTCGATTTAAACCAGCGAAAAGAGGGACAAGTTTCATTAGCATCACTTGTGCCAGATCTATATTTGGAGCATGAGCCCACAGAAACAGACGTGCAGGGATGAAAATAGCCTTTAATAGCCCAGTTTGGGAGCTTTATTCCATTCCCCTCTCCTGCCACAAGGATAGTGACAGACGGAGCACACTCTGCTGAGAGCAGCTCGGTTCACCCAATCACAGCGCTCCCTCGGGCAGGAAAGGAAGGAGGAGAGTGTGGGAAAAAGGAGAGGGGTGGGGGAATGGGCGATGGAGGTAGACAAGATGTGGCGACAAGAATGAGCTTGGAGCTGTGTGTATTGTTTGAGAGCCATTTAGGAAATACTATAAAAGATCTGAGTACCTCTACAGTCGAGTGCTTTTCCTTCATACCAAACACAAGAGGATGATACTGCTGCAAAAGAAAAACATTTTTGAAATTCAACATAAGTCATCTCTTTTATCAAAGTCTTCCCCAGCTTCCTTTACAAAAAAAAATGCAGCTAATAAATTCTTCAGTGTATTATTTTTTTTTTTTTTTTGCAAAGTTCTCTATGTGCTTTTTTTTTTTTTTTTTTGAAATGATACAGTCCTTGGCTACATGTACATGCCCAGACTTGAGTGCAACAACAATTTTCTTTTATGTCATGAGAGTTCCAGAAGTGGCCTCAAGAAAGGAAGGATAGACAGTCACAGTCAATGCTGCTACAGATGTGTGGGGGGCAGGGATGGAGTTGGTGGTAGAAACCCAATCTCCTCATATTGGGTACCCATCGTCCCCAGAGAGAAAGCAAGAAACAAGAGGCCCAGCTGTCCTTAACAATGGACCTGCCCCTCACCAGCCAAGACTCAAAAGGCTTCATTCAGTCCACAGGCTCTCCAAAAACTGCTTCCAGGGAGACGAGCCAGGACATGCTTACATTCACTGCAGACATGTCTGTCTCTGTTTTGGACACTTTTGACTGTTTATGGCCTGAATGTACGCGTTATTAGTCATATTTTGTTGAATGGTGATGGTTTTTATTCAGATAGAGGGTATTTAAGACCGAGGTTTTCAGAGTTTTGTGCAGTAAGCTTCTACAGTTTGATACTCAAAAGATGGATTCACTCAAGTGGAGTGTCATTTTATAAGCTTCCTTGATTGATGCCACTGACAAATTTAGATTTAAAAGCCTTAATAGTGATTGAGGCTGCAAATAAGCTTCAGTCAGACTCCATAAAATCCAATGAGTTGCTTTGCTTCTTTCGTTGTATGGTAACTGTTAAATAAACAAACATATAACTTTTCTAGTGTAGTGACTTTTCTTTAACCTGCCTCATCTACACTGACCCAGATATGATTAGCATTATATTTAACAGAATGTGTTTCTCCTGAGACTGTAACTGGAATCCCAGTTTGGAGCAACATCATATTCCGCATGAGTTGAATACAGTTCTGTTCTCAAATACAATTACACAAATACAAATGTTTTTCAGCAGTGTAGCTCGTTAAGCTACACAAATTATAGATACAAAAATATAAAAGTCCAAGGATTTCCTTTGAGCAAGCTGTAGCGATAGCGGGAAGAAAAAAACTCCTCATTAACAAGAGAAACTCTAAAGTCAAAGCAGACTCAAGGAATGAGGCTGTCTGCCTAAACCGACTGGAAAGTTAAATGTCAACAATATACAACAATGAATAAGAAAACAATAATCACGGAGGAGGCTGGTATAGCCAATAACTGCAGAAACTATTATGCAATATGCTTTCAATGCTATTGTTATCAAACAAATTTGAAATGGTTTGACTTTTGCAATCTGCAGCTTCCAGTGATGTCAGTGATTAGATTGCTGTTTCTGAAATCTGTATTACAGAAACAAACACTGTTGATACATACATTTCTTCTGATTCTTATGATTTCTCCATCCATCTCTTTCTTTTGTCAATTGTAATTCTTCCCCTAGAGTATCAGATACTTTTCTTGGACACTTCCAAAGTTTTTCTCCATCGTACTTCTGGTTTCTGTAGCTTACTCCATCTCTCACCTCTTCAGCTCTGGTAAACCGTTGCTGGTAGACATAAAAAAAAAAAAGCAATCAGTGCACCAGCTGGGAAAAGTCACCACAGAGTCTAGATTTAAAATTGCAGTGTATTGCAAAAATACAGATAAATTTACTGACCGCTGACAGGCTTAATCAACATTTTTGTCCATGAAGGGTTTGTGTGTAACAGAGGTTTGTATGTAACAGCCCAGCATTACCTCCAGCTTTTAGCATCACTTCTGAGGCTGTTGTGATTGGTGAACACACTCTGAGCAAAACCAACTTCAATACGACTGCATTCATTCAGACTTGTTTCATGTTCAAAGTGATATGGAAATGTTACTGGGCACAACCTAGTAAGACCGCCGTTTTTGATGTCCATTGAAAATTGATACGGGTGGTTATTCAAACATGGCTCCAGCATGCTATATTGCCTTCAAATTAATGGAAATCCTGGAGACGCGTATAAAGGCATATAGTCACAGCACACAATGCCCCACAAAATCCAAAACTTGTCATTTTTACACCTTTTGCTGATGCACAGAGTTAACAAATGTGATATAGCATATGAATTTGTGAGCTTTAGAGGAGGATGGAATTCTATATTTTCTAGAAAGTCAGATTAGCTTTGCCATCTAGCGGTTTTGCTGAGCTAATTGTTTCAGGGTTGTAGCTTTGATAGATTTAAAATCTTCATCAAACTAATTAAAAAGCATATTTTCTAAGATGTGGAACTATTCATGAAGACTTAATAGTCTTCCTATGGTTGCACATGCATGCCTGTTAAAGAAATACAGTGTTTGCTTAACTAAATATATCTTCAAACGCATTCCCCAGAGTGTGGGATCAGATCATGATACATATGAGGCAAATCAGAATTATCGCAAGTGACCTGCTTTGCATTAACCCTTATTTCATGCCTTTTTATCATACAGGGACTACTGAAGCTTGTTTAAGGAAATTATAAATACCATTTCAATTACCTCCAGTGCGGTATACATTTCAATTCTACTGATCCCTGAAGACATCATCCTTTTTACAAAATGGGGGAAAGAATATGACCTAACCATCCCAACCCAAAAATCTGTTTTATATGTTTCCTCCCAAGTCACACATGCATCTGTTTGTGCCAAAGCATTGTGATCTTTATTACATGTAAAAGTGTCTGAAGGTCGATCCAGTGACACACATTCCTGACACTTTACCTGACACCGTTTACATTGTGAAGACATCTAAGGCCTACTTCAAGCTTGTTGTGGGAAGTTATTATAGATCGCATCTGCTCTCCACGTTCATAAAGGGCGTCTCACCCCATGTCACTTTATAGCTAGCTGCTGATTGTTGATGTGAACGATGTGTCAGCGAGAAGTGCGTGCGTGAGTGCATGAAGTTTGAGTAAATACATTTGGGAGACAGACACACGGGTGAGACAAAGAGAGGGCAGCTATACGTGTGATGGTGTTTTGTGTTAGGTGGCGGTCCCATGGGTATTCACAGAGAGCGACTTCTTTATTGCATGCTGCACAAACACAGCCAACGCGCCGCAGGGGAAAGCTCCAGTCAGTCAGTTGCAGGGCACAACAGAGGAGGCTTCCCCTCCCCCACCGCTAAGATGATCCTCACACACACGCAAACAGACCATGCATGCGAGCTACACATATGCTCAAAGGCATATAGGAGAATGCTTCCACACACACACATGCAAAGAGTTGGCCTCTTTCTCCTTCACACAGTCAGTTGTCCTCAGTGCCCTCCCTCTGTTTATTCATGGCGACCCCAGTGCTGATACCATCTCATTCTATCTCAATTACATCAGCCAACTCCCTATCCTCCTCAGTCAGAACTGTTTTTCTTCTTCCTTTACGCTTGCACTTGTTCCCTCTCGTAGCTTTTTCAGCCTCCTTCAGCATGTATTTTAATTAATGTATTAATAAGAACCATACTCAAGTAAATTACGAAAAATAATGAATAAAAATTCATACTGTTCTTGGCACCTGTCTTAGTAGGCTTAGGGTATGAGTTTGAAAGTTTGCAACCTAAACAGCGACATAAAAAAACAAAACAATGCAGATTAAGGCGAATAAAACCGTGCAACAAAAATGCGCTCCATGGGAAATGATTGAGCTGTTGCATTCAGTTGCATCACCACTGTTGGTTACTCCAAAATAATAAGCTGCACTGGTCACACATTATAAAGTCAAAGATTTGCAAAGCACAGCATGATGTAATTTGTCAAACAGACGAAATGCAATTAAATTACTTGCGAAAAATGATTTATCTTTGTTGCTCCTGTTTTAATGGTTAAGTGTGCTTGTAATTGTGTTTCCCCTTTCTTAGTTTCAGAAATCCTTTCCAAAGCCTGAAAAAAATCCCAATTATTTCTTACCTGCCGAGTTATAGCTTCCTCTGTGACAGGAGAGCCATAAAGTGATGGATGAGGGTCTCAATGTGTCACGGATCAATTTTACAGCTTTAATTTTTAAGTCTCCATAGCAGCTGTGTTTTTATGCTAAAGGTTTCATTTTCAGTTACATTTACAAGTCACAGGTGTCTTTCTGCAACAAACATCATCCGAACTGTTCTATTGCTCACCCTTTTGAGCGGTATTTCATCAGACAATTAGCTTGATAATCCAGATAGTTCATCTCTCTGCTGTCTTTTATCATATCTCCTTTGTTACATTCCATGCTCTCTGCTCAAGTCTTCCTATTGTATTTCCTGTATAGCATTATACTTATTCACTGTTTGGGGAAAAAACACACTGACAGAACTTCTGTAAATTTATTATAGTAAAATTAAATGTGAAAATTAAAGCTGCTGTGCTCTGGTGTGTATAATGTTTTTTGCTGCACAAATGATTAACCTATTGCTTACTAAGTGTGGTATTTTGGCACATTGTCTTTTCCCCCCCCGTTTCCTGGATGTGTTGGGTAATTTGTGCCTATCCGTTACAAACCATGAACACAAACAGATGAAAATTGAAAGTTTGCTATTGAACTTCTGCAATGTAGTGGTCATCCACTTCCTGTGACAGACAATAACAGGAAGTGGTTAACAAGGTCCCAGACAGCCGCGATCGGTAATGAAAACGAACACCGTCCCTTCAATAACAAGTGCCAGAGAGCCTAGGTTCGCAACTACAGGATGCCCCTGCAAAATGTACTGAAAAAAGCAGGAAACTGGACAAACTGAAAACAGCAGGAAAAGATGATGTCTTTCGTTTGGCGAAGCTATCCATGTGGCCAACCCCTGTACAAACGCATGAATGATTTAGTTAGCTATGTAGGGTTTCTTTTTCTGAACACACAATTGCCAATTAGCACTAAATGCACTGTAAATCTGAACCTCATGGGAATGGTATTATTTTTGCAGGTTGTGATCATAAACCTTGACCAGTTGGAAAGAGGAAGGAGAGATCATAAGTATTGGGCAAATGAAATGTTGGAGTTGATGGTGACATTATGTGGAAAATCACTGACGTGATTGAGATTCATCATCATGTTTACAATAATGTCTTTGAACTAATCACTGTGGTGTGTGAGACAGGCATCACACAGTATGACTGAAATGTCAACAATGTGACTGTCAGCTATACCAGTCATTACATTTATACAAAAATGCATTATGACAGATACATTTTTGGGTGCCTCATGCAAATCACATGGAGCCAGTTGGTGTCGATTTACCACGTCTCTCTTACATTATTCCTTGAGTGCCAAAACATCAGTATATTTATCATGTTTTTTTGTTTGTTTGTTTTGCTGTCAGCACATACTGCATTGCAAGTACAAATGTCAAATGAAAAAGTAAATATACTGCTGATATTTCTATTTCTTGCCTGTAATCCACAGCTGAATGCAACAGATAAGGATATTTTTTTGTCAAGACGCATTCTAGTAAACAAGGAATTCTTCACCTGGGGTGGAAGTAGATGAAGAAAACTAAAACCTTATCTGTCACTTTACATATGTAGCATTGGTTGTTACGCATGGAAAAAACACACACACCTTTATTCTGAACTGCCTATGAATAAGTGAATGCTTATTAAGATGATTTAAGCCATCTGAATCCTATGCGTGGTGTGAAATGGTGCAGGAGCAAGTATATTATCCACCGTCCTTAATAAGCATTCATATGTGCTACTACCAGCAAAGTGAAGCTTCTTCTTTCTCTCTCTCAGTTTGTAATTAATGTTCTTCAGGGGATGTGTAAATATAGTTGCTCAGTCTTTTAGCCAATTACGAAGAACAAAGACGGCGGATGTCAGCAGAATCCTCAGCGCTCTGGGAGCTCCCAGCACACCCAGGACTGACCTTCAGGCTTTCACTTCTTTGGTGCTCCTTATCAGCACGCATTACTTTGTTATTGTCATCCAGGCTCACAGCAGTCTTCCAAGGACAGTTTGGGATGTGAAACATGCTGGAAAGAAACTTAAATTTTAAAGTTTTTCAGCAAAATTATCACACAAAATAAAGTGCATGAAATATCACATCAACTCCTTTGTGTGTCTTCCTGCTTTAGTGTGTCAGAGATGGTGCTCATCATGTTGCTCCCAAGTCAAGCGTACAGCCTTACATCACACACCATAAATTTGCCTTCAGGGGCTTTACACTCTGCACAGCACACAACATTATTTAGCTGTTGATCCTTTGGATAGGTTATAGAGGGTTTCGGCTAATAACTAATACAATGACACTGAATTACATCAGGTAATTACCAGATAAAAGAGGAATTTGTTTCTGTTTCTCTCACCACATCCTCTAGTCTCTCACACTCTGCTGAACTTATTCAGGAATTCATATGCTGAAAAATTAGAATAATTTAATGTATTTATATGCTGAAACACTATAGGTCACCAACGCAAGGAAGAATCTCAGCTGCATCTAACCCTGGTTGAAAGTAGGACTAAGTAGAAGGGCTAACTAATGTAGACTTATATATAGTTACTGTGTCTGAATCAGGTGCAAGTTCTATTTTGTATGTCTCCTCCAGCTTACTTGTGGTGTTTACAATGCCAAATGAAATGAGCCGAGTCAGTGCATGGGAATATTCATAGTGACAATATGGAGAGGCATGTCTCCAGCTGATTCTGTGTTCAGATTTAGCATGCCCCTTCTTGGACACCACTTCCAACCCCCATTGCTTTTATTCAGTGTCTTGGAAGTGAGCATGCTGCGATAGGATGGCTTGAGCTTCTTTTAGAGATGATAATAAATAGCCATTCTCCATCATTTTCAGCTTCTGTATGAATACTATGAAGCTCTCACAGTAAAAACACCACCGCTACCACTTAAGTGGAACATATGCTCTGTTCGAACTGCATGATGGATGGGCAGAAAGTGTCGGGAACCCCCTTCCCCCACCCATTTCATCGTCTCATTGGGGGCGAACATTTGCTGTTACTTTCCGTAAACAACAATACGACATTCACACCTAATTCACGCTGTGATTGACCAGCTGTGCGGAGGTGAAAGAGGAGCGAGACGAGGTGCTTCTCATCCTAGCTTTATTGTCTCATTTGTTACATAACTATTTGTGGCTCCTTTCATGCGGACAATCCAGTACTACTCTACCAAGATGTCTCTTGAGAGATTGTTTAAAATTGTGGTGCCCATTTTCAAACAAAAATGTGTCTCACCACTTCTCTATGACAGCCAGCTTTTCACTCCTTCCTCTAAAGTGGCCATTTGAAATGACTATGAATATAATACTTTGGAGAGACAAAGACCTAGTACTTGGGTCAAGCGGCTGATCAAGAAAAGCGAGTTGTTCTCTTGTTTATTTGCACAAAGTACCTCTCCTTACTTAATGCTATTGTTCTGCTGCTCTCAGCTCAGCGGTGTGCAAAGGAGGAAGCCACTTCTTCACTGTGCATCTGGATATGTCTTCAGTATCTGCTAAATTTACTGTTTTAAACTGGGTTGACACTGTGCATATTTTGCAGATTTGTATACAAAGAAACCTTCTATTAGTATTGTCCGCTGACATTTCAAATAAAATATATTCATACAAGATGGCCCTATACTAAACAATGTTGACGAAAAGAGAAAGGCAGCACCATATAATTCTGCGATGAATGGAAAATAAGTAGCAAGACAAAAAGAAAAACCTGTAGGTGTAGATTTGCTGGAAGATGTGGACTATACCTGCTGTGTTTGTTCTGCAGTGTAGCTTAGCATTGTGGGTAAAATACTACCCCAGTTCTACGGTGAACTGCAGTTGATACCATATGTTGTGACAGTAACCTGCAAGAAAACAAAACAAAATTTCTGTCATGACAAAAATACCATTAGTTCCCCATAGTGGGATCCAAAAAATCTAAGATAAAAGCTGTGAAGAGACTCCTGCTTTGCATGTTTTTAATTTAATAATTTGATTTAATAATATCAGTTTAACAATTTCAGTTAACAGATTCATCTCTTAAAAAATGTTGAATTTCAGAATATCTTTCTATTTGGTTTTCACTTTTGCTTTAATGACCCAGTGCACTCAAACTGCATGGACTATACAACTTTTTGCAAAACCTTTTGGCAACATACCAAAGAGCTTCTTGTGATGATGCCAGGAATGTTTGACTTACTCAGTCTGTTCTCTAAAATGTTCAGTAAAACTGGGGTCAGATGACTGTGGAGGACAATCAATGACAGCCAGCATTCATTGGTATTATTTTGTTTTGAAATAGTCCTTGCAAAGCTCTGAGATGTGTTTGAGACCATTATCTTGCTGTACTCCTTCTCCACAAAGATGCAAAACAAAAGGTGTAGCATCTCTCTACAGAATGGAGTGGAACTTCTCATTGATCAGGGTGGAGTCAATTTGGTCCAACTCCATATGGGTCAAAACAAACCCCCAGACTTGACAATCTCCAACATTGTGTCTGATTGTGGGTTTTTAGACACTATAGTATCATTCTCCATTGTTGGTCTCTATACATACACTATCCATTACTTCCACAAATCTCAAACTTGGATTTAGCAGTAAAATGGACTTTATTTATTTTTTTCATCTTTTGTGAAGTATTGGCACTTCTTCTTCCCTTAATGAGAACTTGTTCAGAAATCACCACTCTGTCTCTAAGATATACTCTTCAGCAGCCTTCTTTGACAGTAATTTTTGCTGATTGGAGTCTTGTATTCTTCATAAAGCATATTCGGTACCTTTATGAAGTTGATTTTCTCTCAGTGAAGAAAACTTGATGCACTGACAACATGACCCTGCTTTTTATATCATAGTGCTCTACACTGCCTCTACAGAAACTTTCAGTCTTGCCATGATATGTTGCTGAGAAACCCCCTTGTTACTTAAAATAACAACTTTACTTCTGAAACCTTCCCTTTGTTCTTCTTCTATGTTGTTCCCTGTCACAGTACTGCTTATTAAGAAATGTCCTGCTAGAAACCTGGGGCACAGACATTTTCCACCTGAGTGTCGTTTAAATGTATGCTTCTATGAAAGGAAACAAATCAACAGAATTTGTCCTCATTTGACCTTGAGAGTATGCAGATAGGCAAATAATTACAATTTTATATTCTGCTGTAGCATTTCTTTTACTTCCATCCTTCGATTTGCATGTCTGTTCTCTATTGGGATGTATTTTGGTATTTGTATTAACCTTTTTGCTTTTGAACATATTTCTCTCTATGCTCATCATGGTCCTTTTGGGTTAGCGTAGCATTTGGTGGTGAGGCTAAACCACTTACTGTCACCTAACTGCAACATCTGTGTGCATTTAATTTGGTGTGACATGCTGTCCCCATGTAATTTGCGTTATTTATGTGGAGTAATCGATTTAATTTGCTTAGTAAGGACAGCTCTACCATTCTTGGACATTTGTTATGGATACCAGCTAGTCTTAGGCCATGTCCTCACGTATCCGGATAAGTCTGAAAACGCATATATTTTTCTCCGATTCGGCCTGTCATCCACACCTAACCGGAGGTTTTTGGTTCTGAAAACGGAGGTTTTGAAAACTCCGGCCAAAGTGGAGATTTGGGAAAAACCCCGGGTATGCGTTTACATGTGGACAGACATAACCGGAGTGTTAGGAGCGCAGACGTCACTGCCTGCGACAAAACTGCTGTGACATCAGACATGCGACCTTTCTAGACAATCGGAGCAGAATGGACAAAGTCAAAAGTGTACTGGGTTTTATTCCCTTTGTACTCCAAAACAACATTTAAAAGTAATTCCGACTCCTTGTCAGTCCACACAAATGAGCCTGGCACCATATTTTGTTTTTTTGCGGAAGTGACGACACGAGACGGAAGCTTATTCTGATTGGATAAGCTTGATATATACGTACATGTATCCGGATACGTGTAGATGGAGATTTTTGTAGAAAACGGACACGTGTGGCTGCAGATTTTTTCCTAAATGGAGGGGGGCGGATATTCGGTTTTAAAAATATCCGGATACGTGTGGACATGGCCTTATTTTCTACCATGATATACTCCATGTATTATCTGACAATTTAGAATGCCTGAGTCACACTGAATGTGCACTCATCAGATCCAACAAGGGCTTCCATAAGAGAAGGACATCGTATTGAAAAGGAAAAGGACACGCGAACTCTCTCTTCTCCCTGTCACTGCTTTACTCTGCATCGATCCATTTCCAATTTATCTTCATGACTAAAGATGATCCTTCCACAATGACAAAGAGTCAATGAGCAGTGGAACAGCTCCACAGGACCCATAAAAAGTGCTGTGGCCTCTGATGAAAAATCAGACAAGGCAGTTGGAGGTGTGGCTCATTGCCTACAGGATGTCTGAAAAATGGGTCACACGTGTGGGAGGATTAATCCTTGTGTCTGAGTTAAAGAAAATAAAAAAAAGAGTCATACTTGCTCCAATATACACAGACACTGCGACTCACTTAGTAATGATGGGATAGCAATGGGGGCAGGGAGCTCTGGTGGCCTTGTTTAATTAGATTTAGTCTTGGTTGCATCTAACATAAGGGGGGATGAATGGGCTGTGCAAACAAAGTGGGCATTCATCAGTGTTGCCAATCACACCGGATGTGATTAAGTTACACACCCTGTGGCCACAGCGCTGGGGCTAGCGTTACACCAGTCGCCAAGGCAAACATAAGCACGCTGCACTCCAAGGCTCAAAGGTCAGAGGGTGTTTTTACATGAATACCCAAAGAGGTCACATTAACATCTAAGTATTACGCTCAGGGTAAATTATCATGACCAAGTGTCATGGCTAAGTCTTTGTTAAATAGTGAAACCAATAGAGAGAAAGCACACATTAGTGAAAAAATGTATGACAGCAGAGTTTCTACTTCGCCTGCTTTGTCCAGTTTAGCAACAAAAGAGGACAACAAATTGATTCTTTTACAGTGAAATGAAAGCATCTTTATTCAAATAATTATCAAAATAAATTCTCTATTTGTATAGACTCATAGAATGAACACACACTGAATTAAAGACCTTAAAATCACACGCTGAAGATTTATGAACAATTAAATACTCTCTTCAAGAAACACATTTCCATAAAATGTGATTTTATGCCCACTTTGAATGTGATGATGAAAGCCAATACTGAATTCTAGTCAAACAGAACTTGACTCTGATCTCACAATTCACTGAAACATAAAAGCTTAATGACTAAAATTGCTACAACTTACTTAGTAATCAAGGATTCATGTGAGAGAGAAGTGGAAATGATAAGACTTCACTTCACTCTATTTGTGTTATGCTGGTTTCTTGTGGTGCATGTCTTGAGGAAATTTGAGGAGCCAATCCCAAACCAAATAGCCTCCTCTTCTCTTCCAGTTGTATCTAGAGTAAACAGGAAGCGTGTGGCATGTTGTACGAGGGGGAGGGGAGGCAGAAGCTTGGGAGGAAGGCAAAAATGAGGGAAGAAAGAAAGAAAGAAAGAAAGAAAGAAAGAAAGAAAGAAAGAAAGAAAGAAAGAAAGAAAGAAAGGGTACTTCAGCATTACGTTCCATTTGATAGTTTACACTACAAACAACAATAGAGAATAAGGTGGGAAAGATGACAGGAATCAAAACACCATGTCCACAGAGCATTTTCTGACAGACAGCATGTAGCATCCCTGTGCAATTTCAAAGTAATGTTTCAAAGGGGAAAGGAAAAACATGATTTTGCTGTTGATCGCTGTGACACATGACACAGCAGCTCTCTTTGAGCTGTGTACCCAAACCATCAGCAACCTATTGAAGATCAATAGTGAAGATAATTGAAAAGTTGCCTTAAGTAAGCTCTGTATGTTTCTCCTATCAGTGCTAGTTGTTGTGTCACAGACCTGTCTGACTTGCCTGATGTCTGCATACAACTTGTTGGCAGGCACTTAAATGATCAACAGCACTCATTATGCACAAATCCTAAAGAACCCAAGCTGCCAGCCTCTCATCATTTGGCAAAGGCGCACCATGCAAATTTCATGACCGCAGCATGTTACTGCTGCCAATTCTTTGCTTTGAGTCGGATTCACTACTACACCCACAAAAGCCTAGGGCATTCATCTTTTATAATGCTGGTTTTTGTCTCTATTTGACGTACTCAATAAAAGGTTTAGGGAGATGTTTAATCCGATGGGTCTAGTCAGGTAGCTACACCCTGCTGCTGCTGTTGTGGTGATGAGACCAGCAGTGGAGGGATGGAGGGAGGCAGGGTGCAGACTGACAGGCAGACAGACAACCATGGCTGCTAATATAGCAGAGAGGGAGGTGCTGATGGCCTGTTGCCAAGGTGACACGGGGCAGCCGGGTTCTGTCTCATTTGCAGATGCAAACGAGACCTTGCAGCTCCTACAGACGCATGCTAAGCCTCCTCTGGAGACACAAAACGAACCCTCTCCTCCCCGGAGAACAGCTCCTGCATGCACCTGAGCTGAGCAGAGAGGGGATGCGCAACTATTTATTTGCTTTTCACGTTTGCCTGTGATGTTGCCTCCTTTGTGTCTTGTCTGTCTTGGCTCCTTTGGGAAAGAAGGATTGCTTATAGTTTCTAAGTGTCCAACAACCCCCACATTGACATCTTCTTCCCTTGTCTCCGCTCCCATTCCATTGATTCTCTGTGTTGAATTGGCCTTTTCAGTGAGGGGGATGGATAGCAGCATGCACTGTTGAATAACAGCCCTCAGCCGACGCAGCACTCCACCCCAGCGACAACAAAAAGGCAGACTCCTTTGTTTGGCTGGAGGTAAACAGCTGGGAACAGATGATGCTGGCCGAGCTGATTTACGTGGCCACAGCAACAGTGGCGACAAGGTTTTGTTGTGATAGGGACAAACAGATGAGAAAGGAGGGAAGGAGGGAGACGTGAAACGCACAGAGAGACAGACCAGGAGAAGTCAAAAAGAAGAAAACAAAAACAACACATATTTAGAGACCAGTTAGGTCATTTGTTCAAGGGAGCACACCTGAGACACACAAAGAGAACAATCCAATGGTATCAGTGTGACGTCACATAGGCTTAAGTACAGACATCCAAACTGCAGCAAATTACAAGAAAACCAGGAGCAAACAACTAATAATTTTTTTCTCTTGGGTTATATTAACCAACAACTGGTAAGTGGAACAGAATTATTGTGCGCCGTGATAATTTGAGAGTGCACAATGTAAAGCAACTGTAATGAAACTGCCATTAACAAGTGTGGTTGAAACACACTTATGAGAAACACCACATATGCCACGCAGACCAAATCCTGAATGGTTAAATGGTCATGAATAATTAGGGCATTCTCTCACTGAGCAGATGTCTCTTTCTGCCGAGTGTTCTTCTCACAAGAATGAACGGCGGGGCAAGATAAGCCTGGTGCAGAAACAGAGCGGGGGTCTCATAAATGGACGAGCAGAAGGGAGGAAGATTGGCCGCTGTGGCCTGTGATATAATGTAACATGTGTGCACAATCACACACACGTGCATATGCAATGCCAAGTCTCACAATATGTGCCATATAAGCGCTGATCAATGCCTCGAGCAGCCCTGACCCTCCCCCAAAACACACAAGCACACTGAACCCACATTATTTACGAGCATTCCCTCTTGAAGCCCTTAAATCTGGAGAGACTACACCGGCAAGGCTTCCCTCTGCTACATAGTCAGGTGTCACCGAACCGGTAAATGACTCGCCTTACCCTTCAAATATTGATAGGGTAATCACCACGTCTTCAATACGCCAGAGATGTATTTTTTCACTTTATTGCTAGGCACAAAACAAGATTTTAAAGGAGATTGCACCTTTCTGTGTAATACTTGTTCTCAAGTACAAAGATGCCTTAGACTACTCATTGGCTCTCTTCGTTTCTCACATGCTAAGGTTGTTGCATCACACTGCCAAAAGTTGTGTGGCCATCTCTCAAAAAGACAGGAAAACAATGTGTAATGGACTGAGCGGTAATAACAAATAGGCAGAGGAAAAGTTCAGTCAATTTTAGTCGTGGCATTCTTATGTTTGCTTTTTTCCCCATCTCCCAATCCTCTTTAGTTTTTTAGGACCTCTGTTAAGTAGCTTCCTTTCCACTTTAATCTGCAGTCAGGTGTCATTTTATTGCTCATCTAATTCTACTTCCCTCCACCCCTATCTCCTGTTCATTGGAGTTAGCCCAGGGTGTGATCCATGCCAAATTCTGACGCAAATGACATCCAGTCATCTCTCAAGGTAAACAGTACTCGTTTAGGGAAACATGTTTATTATTTTTTATTACCTCCGCCAAGGAGGTCGGTCTGTCTGTCTGTCTGTCTGTTAGCAAGATAACTCAAAAACGCCAGGGCAGATTCACATGAAATTTTGAGGGGATGTAGACTATGGTAAGAGGAAGAGCTGATTTAATTTTGGTGGCAATCCGGAAAGGATCCTGGATTCTGGATCACTTTGAATTTTTTAGTATGTTTTACTTTTAGTATGTGGTCCAAAATATGACAAAAACATCATAGGTTAGCATGTCATCCAACAAATTGGGGCAAGGTGTCCAGATAGCTCAACTGGTTAAGAAGGTGATTTGTAAACAGAACTGTGTCAGAGACGTAGGTTTGATTCCAGCTCATGATCCTTTACTGCATGGGTTTCCTGTTTTCCTTGGTGGAGGTCTGCACTCTCTGAGTGCTTTTCTAGTTTATGAAAGTGAGATGAGAAAAAAAAACATTAATTGATAAAGTGTGCTAGTTAGCAAACTTTGCTAATGCTAGATGGCGTATTTTTCCCCAGCTTTAACGTAAGCAAAGCTAAGTGGCTTTATCGCCCCATGAATTATGGACACATGTATCTCATCAGCTTATATATACTGCTCAGTATATAATATTTCATCGTGTATTATACATTATGTATTACGCATCGTCTAACCCTCTCTTTCAATTAGTCTTTCAACAGCACTGAATTGAACAACAGTTGCTGAATACCCATCTGCATTTCTCCAGTCATGGACCAGTGGCTTTATCATGTATAAACACATTAACTGGATCTAAAGGTCATGCCAAACAGAGGGCAGTGTATTCATTGGTTTGGCACACAGACTTGACTGCTTATGCACAGTTATATCTGTCAGCAGCCAGAAACATGACTGTGATGGCCAGTAATGGTGCTTCACGTCTGTTTACAAGGTATTTTGCAATCACTCTCTTCTAACACTTAATGCCTACTGATCCATATGTTACCGTCTACTGTTATGAACTAAAACAACAAGTCAAATCCCCTGTATGTATAACTCTACTTGGCAATAAAATCTAAATTCTATTTCTGATTCTGATTCTACACAGTTATTGTGTCTATTGAACCTCACACCTGTAAATGCCTGCTAAGGAAAACATTAAATACATAGATTTGTGTCTTTGGAATCAAATCAAGACTGAGGAGAGGCAAACTCTGGGATTTGAAGCAGGGAAACAATAATTGGTTCTTATTAGGCAGATTGAATTACAGAGATGTAGATTCTACACGATCAATTGCTGGCAAACAATTTAGCACTTGAAGCTTATTGATTTCCACAGCTACCCATACATGTTGCAGGGATTTCAGAAAGCCTTGATGGGTCTAGGTATGGCCGTATTATGACAGGGAACAAAGAAGTGAATTAAAAGGAGAACTGACAAAGACTCTCTTAAGCTGGGGGGATTTTTTTTCTCTCCTAAGAGAGCTGCTGCCTCATTGCTGCGAAACCTCTTATAGAAACTGAATCATCTGCCTGTTTTGGAGATGAAATATTTGACAGTGAAACAGCTTAATGTCAAAGGCATTCCTGTTTGTCACAGTAGAGCTGCTGTGACTAGATAAAGGATAAGTGTTTTGCTGCTACAGAGTTTCTGTCAAATGCCGTATGCTACCATCTCAATTGAGTATAACTGTCACTTTATCAGTTACATAAAGCTTGATGTTTAAACAAGAGAATAACTCACAAGCTCCCTCAGTGCGACTGCCAGATAACTTACAGGTAGCTGTAAATCTAGACAGCTCTGGATAGGAGCTGCCTTTGTCATGTTCATGACTCATATGTATAACAAGTCAAACACTCATGTGGCCATGCCTTGATAACTGGTGGCTGGGGACTCATGTTTGTTAGCCTGGCTGAAGCAAAATGTAGCGCAGAAAAGCCCATCAAAAAAGCCATGTGTGCATGTGTCGTGTGTGAGGAAATGTGGGTTTTTTTGTTTTTGGTCACCACATTGCCAGGAAATCCCAACAGGAGGCAGCTTGTGGCACCTCATCCCATTTCAGCGATAATGCCAATCATTTGGTAAGCGGTGGAAATTAGCTGTGCTCTATTGTTTGGCTTGCTGCCATAGTCAAATAACGATGTCTATTTCCACCCCGGATCACCAGACCTATTGTTGATTTTTTTCCTTCTTCATTTTTATTATGTATATGTAATGGTTTTTGCTTGGCAGCCTCTTTCTGATCTATTAAAAGAGAACAGCAGCATTGCAGCTGAGTTTTTCTCACAGCTCAAAACTGCAAACCATTTCAAAAGTGTTTTTGAAATTGATCCAACAGTGTTGTTTGGTTAGTGTAGGTGTTTCAGTTCCTCATGGCAAAATGACACATCACAACAGGGAGATCAGTTTCTTTACAAGGAAGCGGAGTTATTGAAGCTGGCTTGGGAATGGATGCTGCTTGTAGTCTTCCCTTTGGCAGAAATGGCAAATTCACCTCATCTCAACATTCTTGGAAAAAACTTCACATTTCACAAAATGCACATTAAGGTGTGAAGTTATTTAATCTTCTGCCTCTTTTTTCGTTGCTGAGGCAGCTGGAAGAAGAAAAATTCAACTGGAACTTTTATGCTTTTACTTTTTAGTTTCTTTCAGTTTTTCACTTTCTCTCATGTCTGCGTAACTGAAAGTGAAAGATTTTTTTTAAATGAGGAAAAAACACTTCATTTATATTTGTATAGTTTTACACTTCAAAGTCTGCTTACCACAATATCTTGCAAAATACAGTACCTCGTCATATTTGACAGTTGGAGAAAGCCTTTAAAGTCTGAGTTGGGTTTGAAAACTATGGGTTTGAAAGTGTGAAAAATCTGTTGGAGACAAAGGAAGTGGGCATACTAGTCCTTATGTCTGCTTGAGGCTGGATGCTCAGGTCAGTGATTTGATGATAAATCAAGTTGCCATGTGGGTAATATATGTAGGTGCCAGCTTTTGACCAGGGAGAACACTGTGTGGAATAAAAGAGACAATATCTTTGTTGGATCGACTCAAACATTTTTAAACTGCTTGTTGTGGGCCCAGTAGTGTTGTAGGGATGCAATGTTAAATCATCAAAGAGCTTTTTAAAGATGTCAGTGTGATGTAACTGATGTGATCTTCAGACAGTTAAACACAATTTAAAACACCCTCACAACCAACAAGTACACCTATTTCTCATATCAGTCAGTTTTGCGTAGTTAAGAAAAGAAATTCTAAGCTTCTCTTTGAAGTTCTTCGTTTTTGAGTTTTCATTCCTTACAAAACTATTTCAGTCACTTTTTATGAAAATACTGGTAATACCCCAGAATATATATAAAAGATGGGCATAACCATTGTGTTGTCCACCGCTGGCTTGTGGTAAACATTCGATATTTCAGATCAGACATTTGCACAAGCTCAATGAATACATTCTCATTCATTTTCCAGTGCTAACATGGCTAATACCATCTAATGTAACGAATCCAAAAGGATTTTAACCAGAGTATTTTCTTCTGTTAAACTCAGACATCTACTGAACTTCTAAGGTGGGAATACCCAATACCCAAGTAATCAGGTTGGTAAATTGTATCCTTACCCAAAAGAAACTTTGGCAAACTTTTAATGCATTATCTCCTTACAATGAAATTACTCAATTTTTGCCGGTTTCTCCTCCACGTCCACTTAAATAAGGAATAAAAGAATAAATCAATCTAAGGCAAATTATACTGTCCAGTTTGAGGGTAATAGAAAAAAGCACAAGGAAAACAGGTGCTCTTTTGTTGTACTCCAATGCCTTTCTGAGTTTTCCCCTTCACAGCATTATCGAGCAATGAATAGACAAAAAACAGAAAATCCCATCTGACAGTAGACAAGAGATTGCAAGCCCATAACTGAGCAAACACAGAGACAGACAACCACTCACACTCACACATACAGACGATCTAGAATTACCAACCATGCATGCCACACAGGGAGAACATTCAAACTCAATGCTGAAAATCCCTGGATGAGTATCAAACTCAGAACCTTCTTGCTGTAAGGCGACAGTGCTAACCACCACACTCCTGTGCCATCCCATGAAGTGATTATAATTCCCCAAATCTTTATTAAAGATTCAAAAGGATATGCAAAAAAAAAAAAAATCCATCCAAACAGACAAGCATTGGAAAGCAAAATAGAACGCATGTGGTGGAGATTCAAGACATCTCCATTACAGCAACATAGAAACCACCAAGTTAGACAGGAAATTAGCAAAACTAGTGCATTCCTGTGCGACTGTCACTGGTATGTTAACATCAGCAAAGGTAGTTGTCATAGTCAGTGATTAAATTCTGAAAAAAAGACCTTAAAAATGGCTGCTGCTCGTCCAAATTTCTTGGAAAGAACTCAACACAACGGCTCCTTGGAACATCAGCAATACAGAGAATGTGAAGAAGAGAGATTGATACAAAGATTCCTTTTTTTATTAGTGAGATGAGAAATTGAAGCTCACATGTGCATTATAGAAGTGAGACAGCTCTGAGAACCGATAAAATACACAGTTGGGACTTGAGTTTCATCACTGAACCAAATTTTTGATATTGTGCACTCTCATTTAAAATCTGACTGTTTCTCAGATCTTACTGTTAGCTCAAGAGCTGATTATTTCAGATCAATAAAGACCAGTGCATTTCTAAGGTCTTAAATTGGGAGAGGACTGAGATGACAGGAAGAGTATTTCTCAGTATAAATTGGATGAGGAAATGGTCAAAATTTATATTGATGCTAATCTAGGCTCAGTTGTCTCTAGTAGAAAGAGACTGAACAAATAAGATATTATTTTCCTTTGGGTAAACCATTATGATCTCAAACAAACCAATGAGTGACTGGTATGAATGAGAAAATCCTTCACCCTTTGATGCACAACATGGGTCAAAAGTGACCCACATTCCATGGAAAACGGGCATTTCTTGACCCATGTTGTGCATCAAAGGGTTAAAGAGAAAAAGTCACTGGTCCTAAATTCTTTTGTGCTTTTATTTTATAGTCACGTAGACAAAAAAAAAAGTTTAACATTTAGCAATAGGTGAACTTTGGGGTTTGTCATCCAGGGCAGAGTCACCAATGCAACATATATACACAAACCAAAGAATGACAGAAGACCATATGATTGATTAAAATCATTATACAGCAGAAGCACTGCTAGTGGGACAGTCTTTACCTCATTTGCCATTGCACTGTGAACAAAACTGAGCTATGATGTAATGTGCTCTTTTTGAACCAATGCGAAATGAAAGCTTCATGGACTTTATTTTTTCTGTGAGAGGAGAGCACTGGAGAATGTTTTCAACAGTGTTCACTTGTACTTGTTCCAGTCCCATGCTGTTCTCTCCTTTGCCTAACACCATGCAGCAGGGTGGAGGTCAAGACAGGCTGCAGATAAGAGGGACAGTGGAGAGGAGGGAGAGGAGGGTGTACTCCCTGACCGCAGAGCACAATGTCTTATCTTGTCCTCTGTCCTCCCTGTCGTTATCTCCTTCACATGGGCGTAGAGACTATACACAGCTGACAGCAGAAATGGAAATAAGAATGCAATGTTTTATGCCAAGAAAAGTGTTACATCAGTTATACTCACACAGTCTGCAACATAAATTAGTCAGGTAAAGGTAAGCTACATATGAGCAACATTTGTTGAGTGTTCTGCTGCTTTTAAGTGAAAATCTAGATGTTCCAATGCTTTCCAATATTCCCCTAAAAGTGCAAATTATGTGACCTGGATTTTTTTTTCTTTTGAAACACTGAGCAAATCAAATTTCACAATCTTGTTTGACCAAATGAATCGAGTTTATCCTGCCAAAATTGATGAATTTTGCGTAACATCAACACTTTTAAGAAAAGCAAACACTTGTAGCTTCGGTGATGCAGTGACTAGACATGCTCTCAGTGGCCAATTGAGCAATTAAGTCAACATAGTTGGAGAGCTGACCATTTGCTAAACCCTGCATAACTTGACCCCACATGTCGAATGACACGCAGCATTCCTCTTTAGAAAAACACTTTGCTAATGTTTGCAGTTTATGTTAGAGCACATAAACACTCAGAAAAACCCAATTCTTACTTTTTCATTTCTGTGTTGTTGTTCTTCAAAATGATAATAAAAAAAGTCTCTACACCTCCAGTTTTTTAGATATGGAGCACTGCTGTGGTTAGACCCAGTGCTCATTGGTGCAGCATGTGGAGAAGTCCGAAGATAGACAGGTTCTGCTTGACCTTGTCAGGGTTTGATCGAAGGTGGGATTGAGCAAATGGTCAGTTCAACAAAATGTGTTTGTTCCACCCACTTAACTGATTGTCAACCCTACTCCGTATATCTGAGTTTAAACTCAGATACACAGAGTAGGGTTATACAGTCTTTGCCAAAACTGCTATGGTAGCATTCATCATTTTTGCTTCATTCACTTAAAGGTCAGCACTGTCGAGAAGACCTGGCAAGCAGCCAAAATTCAAATTCACCAAAGATGAACTCAAAAGTGCTGTGTGGATTTAAAACTGCTTACAATGGTTAATTAAAATTAGGTTATCTGTTTGTTATTTTTTCTCCGCTTCTGACATCCATCATCAATTTAGAAATGCTCTATGTTTACCATAATACACGTATTAGCAAAATATTTGCCTTGCAGTGGATGGATGTTGTCATGAATATATGACAGCAGTATTTTGGTTTATATTCTGTATCTTCTGTTCTTGATTCATGGCTTCAAACAGCAATATCCAGGGATGAGCCTAGAGTGGATCTTGGATAAGCCTCTAGCCCTTGGCTTAGGTCCCCACCCCCATCTCACTAGTGCTTACTCTCCTTTTTTCCTCTCTCTCTTCTCTTTCGCCCTCTTTCTCTCTCCATCTCAAACACACACATACAGGGACTCCAAATGCACTACAGATACACTTTGCCAATTTAATAAAGAGAGACTTTGTCATGCGTATCTCTCCCACAGCTTCCTGGCCAGAGTGACAACAGTGTGGGTGAGTGGAAAAACAGGAAGAAGGCAGGCGGACTATAGGCAGCTTTAGTAGGCAGTGGATTGGCCTGTGTGTGTACGTGTTTATGTCTGTGCTGAAGCCTTGTGCATGTGTATAAACAGCATATGTGTTAACGCGCTAAGACATGTGCTCACCAGGACATTGCTCAACATTTAGAGGCAACGGTGGTGTCACGCAGATTGGCTCCTCGGTCAGGAAAGAGAACTTGTTGTTTCCTGACAGGGACGTCTAGCTGTCAGCGCCTGTGTAGGAGTGGGATATGGCTCTACCATTAACAAACCTCATGATGGGAAGACCAATGGACAAAGGCCACAGGGGAAGCTTCATCCAAGCTCATAGCTTTTGGGGGAACTCAATAATGCATGATTTGTGTTTTTTTGTTGGTATAGTATTCTTTCTGAATGTGCCTTGGGAGGATTAGTATCTCTGAAAATGTACAGATCTCTCAGCTATTGTCAAATACGCTCTTAGAGGACCAACACTGTGCGTTTTAGAAAGTGGTTGTACTTTTACCACCACCCAAGAGACCAAGAGTAGTCTATTTCACTTTGTTTTTCGCATCTCAAACAATCCACCGGTGTAATTCTGCAATATGTTTCCTATTCACTTTCCCTCTTAATTATTTTTGCTGCTGTCGGAGATGTTGTAACCAACTGCTTGAATACTAACTGTGTGTCCAAACAGATTTCTGCTGCAAGTGAGTCATTTGGTAAATATAGGGAATGACAAGCACTGACTTTCAATTTGGGCTCAGCTGTTTAGCAGTCTAGCTGGAACACACAAACACATGAATACGATGACAGGCGCACACACACACACACAGCTGTCAGTGGTTTGAGTCTTCAGAGAAGACATTTGAATTCTGCAGTGCATACATGGAGGAGATAAAATTGCAGTGGGCAAACATGGCGTGACATGAAACCTTGGCTTGAAAATAGGTCATTTCAAAGGTTGTACAGTCTCTGAATTGCCTCAAGTGTTATTGCACCAATGTATCAGTAGATGAGACCAGCTTTAGCCTGACAGACAGAGAGGCTGCCCAGATGGTAAAGAGAAAAATGAAATTACGCCCAGAACAGTCCAGATTCTTAGTGTCCACAAAAGGCTGTTAGTTCCTGGGATTTTTTTGCGAGGCTGAGCTACACTCAAAACTGCCTCAGAGCTTACGATCATATTTATACCTTGAGATTTATTTTGGAGAAATGAGCAAAAACCCACCACCATTTCCCCTGACTGACTGGAGACATATCTGTTTACTGAGGAGGTGTGTGTGAAAGAAACAGATGGTAAGGCCACAGGTATCTGCGCATGCAAGGGTGCATGCATGTGCACAGCGTTTCCTCATGTGCATCTTCGTTTTGGGGAGTTGTGTTTGTTTGCGGAGTGGAAAAGTGTCAACCGGTGCTTTAGCCCCACCACAGACCCGACTCCTCCTGACATCTGTGAGTCAATTAGCTGACTGAAGAGAAAACATCCCTGCCCCCTCTCTCCCACACCCTCCTTCCCTTCCATGCATCCCTTCCTCCACCAAACAACGCCAACCAGCCAGCCAGCCAGTCAGTTAGGTAGCAAAACAGCTCCTGTCTGCCCTGGCTGGTGTGAGGCACTGGGGGAGGGGTGCTAGTCAGGGCTGGGGGGTGGGAGGGTAGTGGGGGTGATGAGGTTGGATGTCAAGAATGTGGCTCATGGTCTGCTCTTTTGTGTGCTTTGTGCAAGATGAATAGGCCCATGGCAGGCTGGGGTGCTAGCTGGCCACAGTTCCCCGTTGACTTGTGTGTTTGAAAACCCTGAAGGCCCTGGCCTGCCCCTCTTGAAATGAGGCAGACGGATAATGAAGGCTGCTGGATGAACAACTCAGACGCCCACTATATATAGACATAACTATTTCAATGTGTTATTTCCTACATGGCTCATTCTTGTCTCAATATTGCATACAGCTTCATTATCTTTCTCCTCCTCTGTCTAACTCTGTCCGGCTGTCCATGCCTCACAGAGCCCCCTATTAGGATAGTTATTGTTTGCTAAGCTGGTGTGAGGGCTGTTCTTTTTTGTGCCTTGGTGCATCCCATATTCCCTTCCTCACTCGTCCCCAATGCCCTCCACGTCCTCAGGCTACTGCTATGGAAATATGCTTCAGTCACATTGCTAATTATTTAAGAGTCGTCACCTCATTAACAGTGCTGGGAGATAATGAATGATTAATAGGTCATTCTTCACATCGTCACTGTGTTCTCTGTCTCCCTTCTTGAAAAACAGAGCTTGTTTGACAGGTTGTGCTGGTTCTTGTTGTCCATTTAGTCTGTGTATCCCCCCCACACTCCTGCACTGTGTGCTCATGTTCTTAAAGGTAACTGGAAACGTCATCGGTGGCTGTAAGGCAGGAAGTACGGTGAAGGGGACGTGATTAGTGTTTGCATCAACAATGGTCCCTCAGGCTAGTAAATGTTGAGGAATGGTGTTGCCTGGAAATGCAGGCTGTGGGCTTGTGGAGCTGACTGTAAATGAGTGACATAACTTGGTAATGAGTCAAGACTGGATACATGAAACCAGGGAGTTCTCCAGCCATGTTTGCATTGCTTGCATTAAGACATTACTGATAAGTGTGATCACCTGCAGGCACTAATACTACAGATAATATCAGAGTTATCTTGATTGGTAGGCTGGGAATTCTCAGCTATAACACACAAGTTCTTTCAGTGGTACCTTACAAATTCCTTCCTAGTCTCAACTTAATTGACTTGAAACTTTGACGACTCCTGGTTTCACACCTTGAAACCTCTGTATGTTTCAGCAAAGTCATACAACACGCTGTCTGACCACATCTAAAGGAAAAATTGTCTGTATCTGTTTTGAATAACTAAACTTGGATTTTTAAGTGAAAAGTCTGCTGTTACAGAGAGGGGTGGGGGTTGGACAATGGAGGATAATGACAAATGGGAAAAGAACATGCATATCTTTGGACAGATGTAGTGTTGGATAAAAGTGTGTTTAAGTCGTTGAGTGAGGAATGATAAAAGAGGGCTTGAGATTGATGTTCAAACCACATCTTAGTTTCACTCTTCCATGTGCCTGGACATTTGCTATGTCAATGTGGCATGGTTTACCCCTTCCCCCATACCTTTCTGGCATTCCAGTTTAGGCAAGTTACTTCTAACAAAAACACCAGCCTAAACAAGCATCTTTGCTTATTGTCCCATAGTCCTTTTCAAGGCTATAGGATACTAACATTAAGGGCTTCATCTAATCGTTAAAATGATAACATTCTGCTATTCAGATATTAGTTACTTTTATGTTAATATTCTTCACAGCTTCATTCAAACATAACTACAGTGACAGAGAAGGTATAGATAGATGGGATATTTGCCATATGCCTAAGATTGGACAGTACATCAAGTGATGCATAATGCATTAAGCATAAACGCGTTGTCACCCACCACACTGCTATATCATAATCTTTCTCTCTTATCCGTTAATGTGACTGCATTCATTTCAGACTTGTGCCATCTTGAGTGTGATATGTGTTTTTAGATCAGACCAGATTAAGATTGCATCATGGCTGATATGGAAAAATGACTTGGGTCCATTTCTGGGATAAAACTAATGTGAAATAACAGGCCAATATGGTGTTACGATCAAAGTGTGACACAGCAAATTTTTTTGAAAGGAAGTCCTCACTGTTCTAAAAGAGGAAACATGTTTATTTCACATGGAGCAAAAGCAAAAGTTGTTGGAAAGCTCCTTTAATGTGGCATGTTCTGACCAGCTCCCCTACAACCAAATCACTACTTTCACCCGAACCTCGCCCCCCCACTTGTGGCCTCAGGTTTGTGAATGGCAATCACAAGGCTTCTCCCACTCTCTCCCTTACAAAATCCCATACCAGCTTCTTCTACATTATGTTTCAGTCAGACCTTCCCCCACTCCCTCCCCCTTAGCCTTGACTTAGGCTTATTGCCCTCTCTCAGCTGCTCAGCTGAACAGTGACTGTTGATTGGTGGTTGAGACGAAGAAGGAAGCCTTGGGAGTATTTATAGAGACTCCCTCATTTACCAGAACAATAACAACCCTCCCCCACACCGAGTGAGAGACACAGAATGAGTTGCAAACTGACTTTTGATTTCACATCTCAAGGGAAATATACATACTGAGACACGATTTGTCCTGTCGAATGAGGTCACTGTCCATTTGTGTTAGTACTATGGCAAGCGTAACAGTACAGACTGAAATTTACCAAAACTGGCTAGTAGATTATACACCTCATTGATCATTCATGTCTTCAACTTAGCTCTAGAGAGCAAACTTCTAATGTGTTTTGAAGAGTGTGTTATCATTTATGTTTTATGTTTCAAGCGTTTATGCCAGGCCGTACGACTCCATTGGGTGCAACAACGGAAAAGGCTTGAATTCACTGATCACCACAGTTATAAGGGTAAAAAATAAATAGTTTGAAATATTTATATTCCATTAAATGCCTATGTGTACTTAAATACTTGCTCAGTTAATTATTAGGTGTTAAACACACAGTGAGTGTTCATTTTAACTGAGATGAGCCAAACACATTACTTATTATCAGCAATGACTGACAAATAATTTAAAAAAAATCCACTGAAACAAGAGAGGCCAATTTATTTCAAGAATGTGGTAGCACTTCCTGTCACATATCTTCATCTCTGGAAACCCACATGTGTGTACCAGACATAAGGCTCTGCAGTGCTAAGATTGCCAGTCATTACGGAAAGAGACACAGCAAGGAAGATTAGTCAGTTTGGTAGGATTGAGTCAGCTGGTCTTAGATCAGTGGCTATTAGTTGATGGTGACAGAGATTAAAGATGACTTGGGCGATTGGTTCAGTGTTCACTGACAGATGATTACAGTAGCTCAGAGTGGATGGTAGCTGCCATCATTCTGCCCATCCAGTCTTCATTTTGTAAATGTATTGTGAGTTAGTCGTTCCAGATGGCAACGCATAGAAAGTGGTATCACTATGCAGAGTAAATACACCCAGTCAATAGCATGCATTTGAGTTTCGTATTAATGGGATAGACGTAACTATTATGTACAATTTCTATGATTAACTTATTTAAATGAGTTCGAAATGGAAATTCTGCAAGAAGAGGCATCATATTTTTGGTTTTCAACTCAATCAGACAATATTTCCTTTCTATTGTATTAACTAACCCCAGTCATAGGTGCAGGGTATTGGTAGTGGCCCATCTCAATGGCAACACCTATTTAGAGACTATGTAGCCTACCAAAAGGACCAACTTACTGCCTAAAGGAACATCTTGTCACATCTTTTCCTTGTTCTTTGCTTTCTAAGTGCTACCTTTCCCTTTCCCTTTCCCACGTTAAACGTTCAGAATCTTGGATGTAGTTAGTCGTCAATGAATCACTTAGCAGGCAATTCCTCAGTGTGACTCTTCATTTCACTGCGCTCCAGTGGATGCCTTTGCTTCAAAAAGTGGCAGAGCAAAGACACCTATGGAGGTGAGAGAGCAATGAACACACAGTCTGTAGGGTTCCTTGATGTCGCACCAGGAAGCCATAGAAGCGACAGATACATATTCTGTGATCTTATTTGCCAGCTTCATTGCAGCTACACTGTTGCAAGGTTGCTGGAAGTGGTACAGTTACCTTAGACATTAGGAATTACGTGCAGATTGCTGAAGCAGATGGTGCCCCAGAATTGGCAGAGCGGAGCCCTTTTGGACATGGAATACGTAACACTGTCAGCTCTCTCAAGCCATTAAAGTGACAGTTTTTCCTATTCAGAAATGTGTGACTTTTACATGAATGCTCTTTACAGCTTCATTCAGACATGGCAGCATATTCACAGAAAGAGCTGGCAAAATACTTTGCACATGATATACAAGAAGAAGCTGGAAGCAGAAAGTTGAAAAGAGAGAAAGAGCAATAACGTTAAGAAAAATGTGATGATAAGAACGAGGATGGTTTTTGTTCTTTCTCACTCTTCATAATGAGTGAAATTTAACACTTGTTTTGCTGTCGAAGCTTCTATGATCACCATCAGCATCAAGTGTCTTATTTGAATGAACCTGAATCTCCTGACATTGCCCAGAGTTTTCCTTTTAAACATGTAACACACAACAAGTAACTTTCCATGTTAGATATGTTCCCCCCTCTGGAAATACTTCTGTCATTACAAACTGAAGTTTCTAAATTTTATTGTGTCTAAGAATTTTGCTGCCGCCTTTGTGTACATGACCCCTCTTCTTCACCTCTTGGATGTTTTTCCCAATTTCACACCAGTCCCATGGCTAAAGGGTCATCAACACAGCCACTCCTCACACAACTGGCTCAATTGAACATTAAACCACCGTTGTACTAGAGAGCTACTTTAGTCTCATTAATGTCTGGTCCAATTCAGACATTTGAGTTCTCACATACAACGTCGAGACCAAATCAGGGCTGCAGTGCCTAGGGAAAAAAAGCATTAAAATCCACTGATACATTTTGACATCCTTTTAATCATTTCATATAATTTGCTAGTGAAGCCTGTTTTATAATTTAAGACTGCGCTCAAGCATTGCATAACAGTATGCTAAATTGACATTTTTGTATAATTCCTACTTACTCAAATGCTGAAAGGTGTTTTTCTGGATATTCACTGAATATACAACCACACTTGCATAAAAGAGCATTTGTAGCACATTCACAGAATATTAAGGTCAGCTGTTTTTTTTTTAAACCTTCTATTGCTGAGCTGTTTATGTCAATCCACTTACATTCAATGCATACTTTTTCCATTTGCAAGCGATACAAACAAGTCATTAGGTCTCAGCTGGTAAAGCTGTGATCATACTCAAAGAGGGATGCAAACAGCACACAGACTTGCATATATTTCTATACACACAACAATCAGGCACACAAGAAAAACCTCCTGACAGCAAGAAAATAAGCTTCTTTGTTTGTTGTATGTACCTGAACATTTAAAAAAATGTAGAAAAAAACTCAATTTAACAAGAATAGTGCAGAGGATGTGGAAAATGGCACATTTAGCTTACATACAGTTCTTTGTGAACTGTACCAAGCATCTAGCAAGAATGTACACTTTTCCTGTGGATTGTCCATGCAGTCTCACTTAATAATGAAAAGGCATGCATGTCTGAATGAGGCTTGGGTTGACTGTTGCAAGAAAGCCTAGGTAGGTAAGGTAGAGTTGTGCACGGTCTTCTGACAAAGAAATTAGTGCTTATGCTGTTGTCTGTTGGCAGATTCAATGAGGTACGGTAAGGACTTTTGTGGGGGAGTTTATCACATGGTGGAAAAGCACAAACATGTGAAGCACTGTGACTAATTCCTTAACCTGTTTAAGGATGAACCCTGTGTGAAATCAAGTCATCCTGCAACCGCAGCATTTTTATTGCATGTTTTACAATGTGACACCAGGGTGTGTCTAAGCTGTGTCTAAGCACTTACTGCCTATTGCTCTTCTAAACACAGTCACATGAACACTCTTGCTGGCTCTTTCTCGCTGAAAAGCAGGTACACATGCACACTCACATATAAGCATGGAAATCAATATATGGCTTAAGGCAAGGTGTGTGGAGACTCCTCCCCATAAGCACTGCCAGAGATGTATACAGAAATACAGAAAGGACTGTGATGGTTCCTCCATCTAATTAAAACAACGTAAGCTGCAATTGATACATAATTACAATGCATATCTTCCACCACAATCACTGTGATTGGGATTTCATGCAAATATCTTGGGTTTTAAGCAGATGCAGCGATGTGATTGCTTCAGAAGATTTGTACACATTGTCTCTGCCCTTCAATTCAAATAACACCATTAGGAGCTTCTATGCCTGGGATAAAGATAAAGACCATTTTTTGGAATTTCAAAATGCTTGTTTGTTTTATTGTTACATGCTACATTGCACACACTTTCTCCACTAAAAGAATATCCCTGACAGCAGAACAGAAACGTATGTTGATTCTGCGTTTTGTTTAGCCTGACTGGCTGGGTGAGTTTCACAGAAAGCACCCGCACCTGGGAGCGGCTTATTACCATTAGCTTAAAGTTGCCCGACAATGTCAAACAATGACAAACGCCTGCAAGTGACTGCCCATTTATAGACAAATTCCTCGGACAATGGATTTACTTGCTCTCCTCAAGTGGCTCCATTCATTTGCAATTGCAAGCAAGGGGTCACTGAAGCGAGCAATCGGGGGACATGTGCATCGAAGGAGGACTGCTGTCTGCACACACGCAGAAACACAAATGCATGCATGTAAACAAATGAAGGAGGTGAACACGACGCACTACATATCCGTCCACAACACACCGCTGCTGCAGCCCGAGCGGCCTAGAATAGCACACATTCCTCTGCCCTCCCTCCACTGCCTCACTGAGGCCAACACACAGCAGACTGGTGGGTCACATGGACCAACAGGGATCTGAGTGATCTTGGAGATGAAGTGCACGTACACATACCAGGGCAACAATCTCACTCCACATGTGTGGGAGCAAAAGATATAAGTAGGTGCAGACAAGATGGGAACATGCATTTTGTACACTAATATCATGCTGTCTGGCACGCTGGCAGATGGCATGCATGATCAGTCTTATATACATGTATGAACAGTATCTATCTAGCTATCTATCTATCTCTATCTATCTTTCATATGTGTTTCTCTGCACAAACACAACAGCAGCATTTACTTATGAAGACAAACAAGATGTCTAAATAATCTTTCATAAAGGAACAGTGGGGTGGAGGAGGAGGAGGAGGGCATTTAAATTGGCTACTGTGTCACAACTCTCCAACAGCCCCTATTTTTCTACGCCCATGCACAATTATATTAAGTAGGGCCAATAGGAACAAAGAAGAGGCAGGACCGAGGCTCCACCTCTCCCCGACCGCCTTCCTCTGAGCTTTTTAGATGTACATAATCCCTGAGTTGACCCAGAAAATAGGCAGTCGTTTCAAGATCTGATGCGGCAGTCTTTGTGCACACCGTCCCTCGCTTGAGCATGAAGCGTAACCCTGTGGAATACATACTGTAATTCAGAGGAGCTTTTCGCCTTGCAGAGGAAAACTGATTCTGAAGACGGAAGCTTAAGCAAAGTCGCGCAACTTTGAGAAAACGTAGCGGATACGGGTAAGTGATTTAAAAAAATATATATCGGATGTATTTGTTGGGATAAATTTTGCTCTTGTGCTTGGTCTCAGGGACTGCTGCTGCTCCATTGTTTGCATTCCCTTGTTTCAAAATCGAAATTAACCAAACGGATATTATTAGGCTTCAGCGTGCGAGGGGGGAATGATCGATTCTAAACATTTCGACAAACCAATCGCTGCATTTGGAGAAAACGTGAAGCCCGTGTTTAATTTTTCTGCCTTGTTAGGATTGTGGTGATTCAGCTGTTGGGGAGATGTTGCATGATGTCAGTGTTCTTTGTTGCAACCTTACGTGCGTAAAATGTAACAGATTTTTCTGCCTCAGCTGTCATGCAACCTAGATGGGATTGAAGCAGTGCATTACGTGATGGACGCGTTTTTCTTCTGTTTTGTCGATGCCATCGTGCATGAATTATCCAGCTGTAAAAAACAAAGAGGGATCTAAACAATATATGTTAACCTGTAATTTCAACCTGGGCGTTCATTCCTTGGCACAAAGAAGGGGAGGTTTTAGGAAGACTAAACACCCCAGCAAGCTTTTTCGCCAAAAGGTAAAACAACCTTGCAGCTGTTTGTTCCCCCTCCGGAAGCGATTTGGGTGTTTTGGGTTTTTTTTTCTTCACTTGAGGTGGAATTGTGTCATAACAAGGAAACTTGTATCTTTGTTTGCATACCATGTCAGTTGTTACCCTGCTGCACCTCCTCCTGAATGCTCCCAAGCACCTCGTGTGCCCCTTCTATTGTCCTAACAGTGTCTCCTCTCTGCCCATAGACAGGAGGCATGGCAGATCATCTGATGATGCCCATGAATCACAGCTCAGCGGGTGCCAGTCTCCACGGTTATAGGATGGGCATGAATGGCGGCCTGCAGGCAGGTCACCAGCAGCATGCCAACCAGCAGGGAATGCGGGCGCTGCCCAATGGCCAGATGATGCACTATGGAGGTGCCCAGGCCAACATGGAGAGTGCCATGAGGCAGCGGCAGGGCATGGTGGGCGGGCCCATGAACGGACAGCTGAATGGAGCCCAGATGGGTCACCACCAGATGACCTCTGGTAACATGATGTACAATGGGCAGCCTCAGCAGCAACAGCATCACCCTCAGCAGCAGCATCACATGCACCCACAGCAGCACCAGCAACAAGCGCAGCACCCACAGCAGCAGCAACAGTTCATGAACGGAGGGTTAACATCCCAGCAGCTCATGGCCAGCATGCAGCTGCAGAAACTCAACACCCAGTACCATGGACACCCGCTGGGTCCAATGGGTGGGAACCACATGGGGCCCACGACCCAGTATCGTATGAACCCAGCTCAGTTGGCTAACATGCAGCACATGGCCGGGCCGGCGCTGGCCTTGAACGGCATGGATGCGGATATGATCGACGAGGACGTCTTGACCTCGCTGGTCATGGAGCTGGGCTTGGACCGTGTCCAGGAGCTGCCAGAACTCTTCCTGGGCCAGAATGAGTTTGACTTCATCTCAGACTTTGTGAGCAAACAGCAGCCCAGCACTGTTAGTTGCTGAGAGGACGTAACTTGAAATGAGACACAAATGGAGACAGAAGAGCGAGAATTGTCCAGGATGGACGAGGGGGGCGCATTTCTTCACTTTTTGTTTTGTGAGCACCTCCCTGTACAACTAAACCGGTTGTAGTGCAGCGTGCACGCAAGAGAACTCTGGATATCCACAGTGGACGCACAGTGCTTGAGTCTCACGTGTGCTAGTGGCCAGAGGGTGGCTGGCTTCAAGGCCGAGGTCAACGTCTCCTCTTTCCTGGACATGAATGTAATAAAGAAATGCTGAAAATTTTAAAAAGCCACTCTGAACATTGCTATGACACTATGTAGCCTCTAAGTCTGGACTCCTTGACAGTTTACCAGTAAAAAGGTGTATTTATTTATTCCTGTCTGAGAAAACTGTTATAAAGAACAACCACTTTCTGTGGTTTATGATTTTTTTTTTTTTGAGAGTAGGTTGGGGGAGGGAAAATTAAATTTAAGTTATCTGCTTATCATTTTTCCCCATTCTATCTGGCGTAGTATTAAAATAAGCTCAGATGACAACTTCATCCAAATAAGCCTGGATTTTCTATCACAAAAGTACAATGTTGTCTCATTTGAGCAGCAGTGTCATCCAGACTTTAAAAATGGTTCACTTTTGGTAAAGTGCTGCCTTTTTAGATGTGATGTTCTCAAAAATCTACTGCTTGTACTGTATGAAGCTGTATAACTCCAACATGTCCACACTGTTGTGTTCTATTGGAGATGTAGAACCGCCTTAATCGCGCAGATTCTTATTTATTGGTTGTTTATATTGTCCCCTTTTTTTGTGGTCAAGATGGGGGGATGGTCTTTGTGAAAGGGGTTTTGAGGATCAATAAAAATGGCCTGGATAGAAGTGTGGCCTGCTTTTCCATTCATTGCAAAGCTCTTCCCCCAGGCAGGGGACAGCTATCTAAGTGGTGAGGTTAACCTGTGAGTGACAGGAATCCTCAGTTTTCTTTCAAGCCTGAGATATAAATATTAAAACAGATGCAATATTTATGCTTTTTGAGAAGGACATATACTCCAGGTTTCCTAGTTTTCTTCAACATACAGTTTTCATTGTCAAAAACTCTAATAAGACCGCGATTGACAAAAGATGATAATTCTGTTTCTCTGTTGGTTAGCAAAAGGGGAGCTGCGTTTTGTCACTCAGCATTGGATCTGCCTTCTCATGTAGTGATATCCAAATTGGATTTACTGTGCAACACTCTTTTCTTGGTGATTATCAAAACAAATGGCACACAAATGACATTACAAGTGTCAAATATGTTTATCAGTATGGCAAAAACTCCATCATAGATTTGGGTGCGGACAAAAGCAGCATAAAACTACCCTTGGTTTCTCTACAGCATGTCGAAAAGTTGTCTTATCGCTGTGTGTAAAGAGTAGTTTGGCTGGGGGAGGTGAAAATGACCCAGGAATGCTCTCCTTGATGGGGTTTTAACTGACTTTCTGCTTGTAAACCCTGACTCAAAGACAGTGCTGCCTTTTCATGCTCATTCAGAGAATTGTCAAAGAAATTGACTGCTGGCTTTAAGCAGTAACTGAACAAAATGAGTTCCAGAACTTTAAAGCAGCCCCTGACTAGTCTGAGCTGCTGCCAGTTAGAGTAGTAAAACAATTTTCCTAATATAACTGCATTCATTATGAAATGAGGGTAAAGTGATTCTCTGCGGTGACTGAGTTTGTTGAATTGTTTGGTGCCTCCAGGCTATGAAAACGCTTGATTGAGGTCATGTTGGGAATGTCATCTGCGCAGTTAGCGTTTCACATTGTCAACAAAGGCATCTTTAGCGGCAACGTGAGTAACAAGGGGGGAAATGGGAGCACTGTTGTAAAAATAGTGTTGGCTGATTGCTCAATTTTGAAGTCGGCTTGGCTCTTAAAGCATCCGCTTCCTTTTCATTTGTCCAATTGTGTTTCAGGCTGATGTGTTAAATTTGAAATGCGGCATCATGGATGATCCAAACTGAAATACCTCGGCCTGAATGTAGGGCTTGGTTCGAATAACAAAGACTTGCATAAGTGTGCAAGCGTGTATGTGTAGATTTTCTTGGCTTGACACTGACAAGAGAATGACTCATAAGTAGGCCAACAGCCCTGGCATGGTGCTTAGTAACGGTTGCAGGTCCTTTGCCTAGTGCCAATCTGGTGAGATGGTCTTCTGGTGTGTGGCACATGGGGCAAGCTGGCTCACCGTCAGAACTCTGTCTCCTCGTATATCTCATAATTGTATGCTGCACTGTGAGCTCCTTGTTTAGCCCCAATTAAATGGAGAGGTTTTGTTTCTCGATTGTAACTCCATAGACGAATGGTTAACTACTCCAAACAGCCCTGTTTGCGCTCCCAATCTCTTGTTATGACTGCCGCCCGCTTCACATAGGCTCGTCTAGACGCAGGCTAAGCAGGGCGGGACAGTCGGAGACATTTACAGTTACTTCTGTTTGTCATGCTCTCTCTCTTTTTTTTTTTTTTTGGCCCACCCACAGCAACTGCTCAACACAACACTGTGTCTTCCTGTGGCAACTTGCTGTTTTCTCAATATAAGTCAGAAACCAAAAGCCACACTCTGATAGAGAGGCAGACAGGCAAAGTGAAAGACACAAAAGATAAGATGGGGGAGAGAAAATGTAAGGATCTCTTGAATTTAGAATTAGAAATTAGGTGGAGGGATTTTTCTACAGTACTTGTTGGGGATTTCTTTGCTGGGTTTTCTCAAAACGCTTTCATGAGTCCATTGAAAAGCCTTCAGTTGACATCACACAAGGCATGCTAAATGCAATCCAGTTAGCATTCCTCTTTTTAGTCCTCGATTGGTATATTAACGGCATATCTGCATTCAATACTGTCTAGTGTTCTCTTTCCAGGCTTTGGTCCAGCTGGTGCCAAGCCTGAGCTCATGTTAATCTCTAGCCCTAGCGCCAGTGACGGATAGGTGGTCATTTGCTGTTGTCACGCATGGACACGTTTTCACACACACACACACACACACACACACACACACACACACACACACACACACACACACACACACACACACACACACACACACACACACACACACACACACACACACACACACACACACACACACACACACACACACACACACACAGCATTCGCACACAACCTGATCAAACAGGCAGGAGGGGACACCTCGATATCAGTGTGGAGCCAGGGAAAGATAAAGGTTTTATGTCTCATCTCTGATCATTGTGATCCTTCCACCTGCAGAATGCTGGTAGCTTATGGCAGATCCGTTAGTGGTGTAAATGAGAGAAAATGCTGGTGAAAGAACATTTAGAAAGTGTAAATGGTTGTCGTAATTTACAACAAAGCCAAGCAGTTACTTTAATTTCAGGTCAAATTGTGGAATTTTAATAAGGTCGCAGCAGGTGATTGTTTTCCCACCATAGAGCAGGTAACTAAAGTAAAAAAAAAAATGAAATGAGACGCACTACTTGAGTTTCCCAGATGAGAGGATGAGTAATTTATTGTCATCAAGGGGAATGTTTCTGTGTGTGAGAATATTGTGAAGACTGAAGCAGGCACATGTTTGAACTTGCCTGCTTTAACAAGAGAGTCAGGAGCTTTTTGGCATGCTTTGTGTTAACCATGTGTCTGTGTGTGCGTGTATGTGTGTGTCAGCAGGGGGTAAATAAACAGCAGATCCCTCAGGGCAGGGTTCATACAGTGGACATGTTGCTCAAGCCGAACTTCCTGATTTTCTAGCTGAACAGTCACCATGTGTCTCCACCTGACATGCAATCTTTTTGGACATCGTTCTTCCCTCCCCTCCCTTCGTCTCTCCTCATAAAAAAGTCAACATGTTATAGGTATTGCAATACAACAGGCCTTTTTTTGGAAAACATCAACTGTTGCACAGTAATGCTCAGCATCGTATACGCAGCAAAACCCTTCCTCTTTCCCACACTGGGGAAAAGCAATGTAATCGCATCACGCTTTATTTCCAAGAGCCACATAGTTCAGCGATGTCTCAGTATGTTTTTTTTGTTTGTTTTTTTAGTTTTCCATATGAATCCTGCTGAGGAGGTTTTTAAAGGTGTACCTTGTGCATGCAGCCTCAAGAGGTAAGCAGCTGATTCTGGCATGTCAGGGCAGGTGTGACACGGATGTTGCCTAGTGACTAGCGACTCCTCCTCCGACCGCCACCCCTCCCCAAATCTGGGGTTGAATGGTTTGCCAGCTCTTTGAAGTCGAGGGAGGGGGTGTAAATAATTTATTTTCCTGCACACAGCTGACACTTCTCAGTCGAGCCAGCTCAAACACATCAAGGTGTTCCAACAATGTCTAAAGGTGGTAAATATTTAAGGGTTGTGTGATTTACACAGTTGACCTAAACTGAGCGGGGCTACAGTCTCACAATGGTGGCAGAAAGTTAACCTTGGTGTCAGCATGTATCCAGCGGAGCTAAATGTGTAGCTTGGCGTGTACATCGTTTAGTATATTGTTTTTTTATTCCCTGCATAGATCAGAAGATAGACGCTGTTTTACGTCATGCAGTTCGAACGATTTCTGAAATGACCTCGGAAACTCAACCATTTACTGCCATTCAACAGAGAGCTGACAGAGCAGAAAAATAAAAAATAAAAATAGCCTTGTGATGTTGTACAATCACAAATAAAAACTGGGCAAAATGTCATGTTAGTCAAGACTGAAAGGCTCAGCAGTGTATCATACAGTGAGCTGTAACAACAGCTTGGTCTCTCAACATTTTAAACTTCCCAAATCTGCACAGCTTTGTCAGTAGGTTGCATTTACTAAACAAAGTTAATATTGTTGTGTTCATCTCCTGCACATGTAATTGTACCTGACCTGTTTACTGTCAGCTGTGAAATTATTTGGGCCAGCACGAGAGAGGTGCAGATTCATAGGTTCTAATGGAGATAAACTGTTTTAGCACAGCCCATGTTGTGTACACAGTGTCTTTATGAGCAGGGCTTTAAGCCTGTGTGCTAATCTGGGGACAGTGGCAAGCACATGTTAGCAAAGACCGAGTAACAGACTATAGGCTGGGGGTGGAATTCCTACAACAGCAGTTCTTATCAGGCCCGTCAAGTGTGATTCTGCTGGTGAAATCGAATGCACCTTAAGTGGGATATTTATAAGAGCAAAGCAGAATGTAGATGGTGATAGTTTATGCCAGTCAATATCCCACTGCATCAGTATTTCCACAGATTTTTGTGTGATTTGCGCACTCGTGACCAACATTTTCCTTACAGGAAAATCTCGCCTTCAGTTGACCTACACCATCTGTAGGCAGGGTGCTGACAGGGTGATTGCACTGGGGTGAGAGCTGTCAAGACAGAGTTCTGAGCAGATATCATCTCCCAGTCAAACCCCGCTGGAGACTCAAAAGAATCAAATCACATTTTTCTGAAATATCTGTATGCGGAGATGAACGTCAACAGGCATAATTTTTGGTGTAAGAAATGTTTTGGGTAGGATTCCTATGAGGTGTGAACAGACTTTCTTTTTCATCCCTCATAAGCTGGTTATATAAATCCTCAGAAATTTTCTACGACTGACCAGTCACACACAGAAGTGTCTAATACAGCAGAACACTGTGTGGAACTCGACATCTGAGAAAAAAAAAGACTAAGTCCTAAACAGTGACTATTAGTTTGAACTGATTGCTAGATAACTGCAGTGTAGAAAATGCATCACAACCCAGGATCATTTCAAAGCATAGTGCAAAGATCAACATTACAAAGAAATTCAAGTCAGTTCTTTAAGAACTGAGATCTTGTGGCTGTGAATGCACACCAGGGCCCTTTTGAAAAGCACCTCAAATGACAGCCCAAAGGCATGCTGGGAATTCCGGTATCAAATAGAGACGGTTGTGGATCGAGCACCTCATTTTTGTATCGTCTCCCTCCAGCTGCGCCCACAGAGAGGGCAACATGCCAGGCTTTTCTGCAGAAAATGTCATTTCTATGCCATAACGTGACACTTGAAGCAAACACTTAAGAAAGTCTTTGCTTTTTCTCACAATCATGACTGATCTGCAAGCCACAAAACTTCCTTTCATACATACTGAAACTGTCTCTGTGCTTCATATGGTGTGTGACTGTTGGGGCTATGATAACAGAGAACTGGGGAGCTCTGCACAGCATTACTGGTAAATATCGAGAAGAGAAATTTCCCAGATACAACTGTATGCCATCACAAATACCCAGCCAGTGACACTGGAAATTCACCATTATATTCACCATGTGCCTGCTGCTCTATCAGCAAAGAAAGAACGGTACCTGATAAGGAAAAATCCCACTCTGGTGTTAGCTAGGAACTAAAAAAAAATAACTTCACAAACACAACATGCTGCACAAGGAGCTGCTATTTCTATAAATAGCACTGGCTTCATGCACAACACATTGGCTACTATTACACATCAACAAGCACAGGCATCAGCCACGAGCTCTCAACTTGTCACATGTGCCTGAGCATAACACACAAACACAGCACAGATTGTGCGTGTCATATGCTCACATGCACACAGAAATGCATTCATACTCATCCATTTCAAACACTCTAGTGGGTTTGGTCACTGTTTTCAGCCCGATGTGATACGCTTTCCTGTTTTCACAGGGAGGATGTGGTTAGACTTGTGCTGAGCTGAGTTGCTTCTAAGTAACGTTGTGCCCAGTCATATACTGAAAGAAACAATGACAGCAATATTTACCAGAAGCAGAATGAAGCATCGGCTCACATTATCATACCAGAGAGTTTCCAAAGTCCCCCTCAGTCAGAAATGTGCTTTGCATGGTGTGACTTCTCTTGAAAGTTGCTCTCTTGTAAATCCCAAACATTTTTGAACAAGCAAACACTTGATCCTCTTTAGAACAGTGCCTCGGGATAAAAGGTGATGTACAAACAAGTGTCACATAAAACTGACATTTTCCAGTCATTTCTGTAAATTAAAATAAAAAAAAATAACTAAAAGCAGATCAGCCACTTTGAAAAATTAAAAACACAGCTGCAATGTGTTTATCACACACTGTAATCTATAAAATGTTAATCAAATTACTTGAAATAAATCAATCCACTGCGAGAAAAAGCATCTAAAAATGGTGTGGATTTCAAAAGACTGGCTGCCCCACCAAATTCAGTCCAAGAGCAGACTGTTATTGTTGTTCTGGTTTGGGGTTTCTGCTCTGCCTTAGGGACTGTGCAGCCTGCAGTCAGTGATTCAACTTTGAATTCTGCGTCGTATCAAAGAGAGCTTGAAGATAATGTGAGGCCATCTGTTCGAAAGTTGAAATAGGAGTGGGACATTCAACAGAATAATGATCGTAAACGCACCAGCAAATCCACTAAGGCATAGCTCCAAAAGGAGGAATAAAGGGAAAGGTCAAATCATAGCCCAGTTTTATACTGGCAGTTGGAACAGGTCAGAAAAGAAAACAAAAAAAACTAAAAAAATTTAGCCAGCTGATGTCAGAATGGTCAACCAGATTTTTTCTGCTAAAGGAGACACTTTTTTCCCCATAGAAGAATATTTAATCTATTGAGATATTCGTTTAATACAAAAACAGCTGTTTTTCCTTGTACTGTTCAAGTATAATGACCCTTCAAAGACGATCAAATGCTTCTAGGGGGGATAGATAATAGAGAATTAATAGAAAAAGAAGAAATATCTGCACAGCAATATAGTAGAAATACCCACAATGGAGACAATCATATGAAGTCTTTACATAGTATAAAAATATCACTGAGGTGATCGTGCTGAGCCTACCAGATGGAGATATGGCCACCCTTGGTAGTGCATGTCAACGAGTCCCAAGGAGAAACACTATAGAAGGAGACATGATTAAAAGAGCTAGACAGGTTTGTGCTGCCCTCTGTTGGTGAACTTTGGTTCGTGGAGGAATCCTAAGTGCATGGAAACAAACGTGGTTCTCAAAATGAAAAAAAAAAAAAGAATTCATACAAAGGTAACATCTGTATGTATAGAATTACAAAGATGACAACTTTGTTACCGTGGTAAAATATATATTTTCATAGCCTCAGAGAGCCAGATTCATCACACCCACATTTGCATGTGGCATTTAATCTTAACAGTCTCTGTGAAAAGGTCAAGCAAGTAACAAGGAGAAAATATTTTAATTTAAATGCGCGAACAAAACAGATTTGTGTAACAACAGCCTGTTAACACAGAAAAGTGTAGACGACGTAACTGCAAGTTGTGCTGATATTGAGGAGCAACAAATACAGGAAAAACTAAAAAGCTGAATTATTATAGATTTATTGAACAATGTTTAGTATGATAGGGCTCTCCATGTAGGAATTCTAATAATATAGTATAAAAAATTAAAAAAGTACAAATAACAAAGACAAGACAAGGCATTGTAAACAACATCCAGAATAAGAGAAACAAACAGATCTCCTCATGGCAGTATTTTCAGAATAAAGTTTTTTCCTTTCATAAAACATGTTTTTCTAACCTTAATTATTAGTGTAATTGCAAAATCGTGCCTCAAACAGAGACTAATCAAAACAATTCCCAACTATTGGGATGAATGTAGTGCTTTTCTTTTCATTTCTTAAGGGTTTTTTTCCCCCCCTTTCTTTCTTTCTTTCTTTCTTTCAGTATATTTCAACACAAAGCGTTGAAAATGGCAAAAATACAAGTCCATATATTCATGAAGTAAAAAATATGAAATGTACAGAATAAATGTTACACAATAAAAGCAGGCCAAAAAGCCTATTACAGTTGAAATGGCCACATATGATTCTTCAAGTTATACTGAAATGCAAAACAGATGCCGGACAAGTGGGTGATCCTACGTATCCCATGCTGCCCTGGGGCTGGATTGTGCTACACAAAACAAGTCTTCCTCATTCGATGAGGTCAGGACAGGAGTATTTATACCCAAAATTATGGTCTGATGGAAGTTGCTACATGTAAGTGGTCAGTATATGTCCTTTGTGAAGTGCATGATATACTGAACCTAGAACGGGGAGGAGGGTGGGATTTAAGTCCTTTGGAAGGCTGCAGCTGGTTGGCTAAACTCCTCAAGCCCGTTTTAGCTTGTCGATATGGAAGGTGAGTTTGAGGGCAGGGCCCAGCTTCAAGCCCATGTATTTCATCATCATGTCGCTCCGCAGCAACAGGAGCGCTTTGCCATCAATCTCCTGTAGCACAGTGAGGAAGTTAAGAACTTTAAAACAAGAACTTAAGAACTTTAAAACAACGTTAACTTGCACAAATGAAATAAACAAAAACTGGTGTTTTAAGCATGTACAACATACATCTAAAAATTCCATTTTCAGTCTGCATTCTCCAACATCAAATATAGTGATTACTCCACCAAGGAATGCGGCGAAGTTGTGGGACGACTCGCGTTGGTTTGTTTGTCTGTCTGTTAGTAGAATTACTCAAAAACGGACAAATGGATTTTCCTGAAATTTTCAGGGAAGGTCAGAAACAACACAAGGACCAAGTGATTAGATTTTGGCAGTGATGCGGCTTACAGTCTGGATCTATGGATTTGTTAAAGATTTCTGTATCGCGGCACAATGTCACTGTAACTATGACAACAAATGAACGCTAACAGCTTCCTGCTAGCGATTACACGACTGCGATCCTACTACAAATCGATCGCAATGATACAATGAACAAGCGATTAAATTGTGGGGGTGTTTCCGAGTCCATTCAATTCCCGCTGCCTGCTACATATTTAGGTCATGTGATTCAGTCTTTGTACATAACGTACACATGGATAACAGATGCCTCTGCTCAGCGCAAGGTCATTTCGTTTGTGGGTACATCTATATTAAATGGCCACATTCGATGTTGCCGTGATTTCTGATCATCAACAACTAATAAACAAATGCTGCATTTCTGACAATGGTGAATGGGGGGACGAACAGCCTTGGCGGAGTACTGTTCTCTGAGTGCTTTTCTTGTTTTAGGTATTTTATTCACTGACATGACTGAATACATACATGTTTTCTGAAAAGGTCAGCATGTGGGGCCAGCACTGGGTCAATATCTCTGACATACTGCATGACCTCCTCTACCGTCCACAGGTTGGGATCCTGACCGCTGGGCCTTGGACTCTGCCGGAAACTACCTGAGAGAACAAAAGCACAAACTCTGGTCCATAAGCACTGTAATGCACTGGGGTTTTCATATGCTTTTACTGTTCTAAATATAAGCATTCAGTAATTGACCAAACACTGTAACATCATTCAGGAAAACACATGTCGATAAATTTACAGTGGATGAAAATGTTCTCACGAATATCCAATCTCCAGCCTGTAAGAGGAGTCAGTGAGTGTGTATGGTGCAGTTAGAACAGATCAGTAAAACATGATTTATCGTATTTAACAAAACTGCCCAATTACGGCAAAAATGATAATCATGATTATTTTGATCAATATCATACTCTCAATTATTTATCTCAGTTATTCATTAAACATAAGGACACAGTCTTTTTATTACACATTACATTTACAAGAGCATTTCAATGTTGTTGACCATTCTAGCTAATGTAAAAATCTTTACATAAAAATGAGAAAAATAATCACACTGCGTCTCATAGAAGCAATGTACCAAAACTAAACCAACAGAGCACTGTTCGTACTTTCAGTTTGTGTGATGTGAGATGCACTGTACCTCACCGCTGTTATAGACAGGGACTCAGTGAGGTCACATTAGAAGCCTTATTCTTCGTGGCCTTCGTGCATTCAGTGTACTGCAGGCTGAGGTGTTCTTTCAGATGGTTCAATGAGTTATTGTGGTTGCATGAAAGCACAGATAGAAGTCGTATGCACTCTTTATATATGATTTGTTCCAGCTTAATGTCATTTCCCCTAAATCTAAAGTACTTCAAAACAACGGATGATCTCATTTTAAAGGACTAGCTGCTCAGCTATTGCTCCAGGAATTTGAATTTGGTTTTGTCTGCCATCTGTCTGCTGTATATTACTGTACAGTACTGGTCTACACTGACTGATGTCTCACCAAAAGGGAAATCAAAACATTTCTCTGCAGTGGCTGGTTACTGGTTTAGCGAGTGTTTGATACGCAGTGGAGCTTTCTGTGAGCGTAGTATAAACAGAGCATAAATAGAAGTGTTCACTGTTTACGTACCATGGCTGCAGCTCTACCCATTACATGAAATTGCAGAAGTCTGGCTGGTTTCAAAACTATTAATACATATTATACATAATATTTAAACTGCATGCATTCGGTAAAAATACAACTTTTGCAGCAAACACAATTGATTTATATCTATTATAAACAGAGACAACATCAAACGTTACCTCCTTATTTATCTGAATAGGGGATTTCGGGTGAAACAGCGGGGCAAAAGGGTTGAGAAGTTGACAACATGGTGGTCACAAAAATGCATCGTTAGTGTTGTTGTCTGGCAAAGTGCCACGATGAACAAATAAATATGTATAAGAACACTTCATGATCCCATTACTTTGTAACATAAACTCCGTGCAGTATTTCTGCTGTTAACTTTGCAATCTTCTCCATTTTGTAACCCAAGGAAAAACAATAAGTCTGCTGTTGTAATAACCTTTCAGAGCAATAAATTAATTAGTATTATAAACTGCTCTGCAGCACATTAGTATCTGTTTAAATAACAGAGTCTGTTGTTCAAGATTAGATTCTGTTATATAAACCAGTCTTCCTGGATGAGATTTCATTATCTCAGTATTATCAGAAGCAATACACCTACAACACAGCTCTTAGTATTTTTTAATTCAATCAACCATTCAGGAGCATTCCAATCGCTATACTGACGTACTGATATTTGCAACTCTCAGTGGCTCTTTCTACCTGTAGAGTTGTTACGATGCAGCAGTTTGGAAGGAGACCTCAGGCCAGCGGTCAGTCCCATAGCGTTTGGAGAGAGAGCGCCCTTCTTCAAGTGTTCTGGTGCAGCAGCACCGTTCTCAATGAAGGACTCACCTGGGGACAAAGCAGAAGACGTACCAGTGAGACGAAATAATCTCACAGACTAAAAACAAAATCCCAAAATAACAAATGGAGCCAGCAGCCAAAAATCAAACAATAAAAAAAAAAAAATCAGTAAAATGCCGAATGCAATATATTTTATTACAAAAGGAGCACAACTGACTGACTTATTCCCTTGATATATTTCACAGCGATATGCCTATCCTAAGAGATATACTACAGTGAATTAAGTGTGTGTTATGGCCTTCTGTAAAATCAGAAGGCCTTTTAAGGGGGATATTACCCTTTTATATAAATCTCTTCAAATATTCCATTAACTTAATTAAAATCTAAGGAAACTGAAAGGTGATTAAATGATTAACTTCCTGCCCCAGAACTTAACACCACTCGCTGTCGAGCTTCTCTGTTTAACTACTTCTCCTTCTATGATTATATAACACATTACTGGAGATGTCGGAGAAGTCAATAATTAGAATTCAATGTTTGATTAAAATGTGGTGTGGCTTTGAAATTGAGCGGGACTGATTATATAAATAAATACTGCACATGTGAGTGGAAGTCTTGTGCAATCAGTGGCTTGATAACGATTTATGAATAATTCCAGTCATTTTAACAATACATAAAAGAATCCTCAAAAGGGCAGATTGCACATATACACAAGCCTTGCAATGTGTATAATGTGTGCTACAAAATCTGAGCCCTTGTCACACTGCAGCGTAAATGGGCAGGTGGAAAGAAGAAATAAATTCTTACTGATCAATCATTAAAAGTTATTTGTAGCATTGGATGTAGGCTGTGGGTATAAGCTGGCCTCTTTCTGCTATCTCCATGCCAACATTCTCAAAATACACTTCAATACTATTGACAATAACAGCAACCTCCTGGCTAGTAATCTACCGAGCCAAGAATTTTACGTTTTGCAAAGGATGCCAATGCAAAAGTTCCACTTTTCTTCCAAAAAGGGAAATTTACCATTTGATTTCAATTAATTATACTTTGACAAATGTATGTCGCTGTATATTGCAGGACAGTATGAAATGTAAACAAAAGCTGAAGATATGTTCAAGTGCAAAAGTGTAAGGTTAACATCAACCTGACAAAAATGAAAAAAGGGCTAACTACCTAAGTCTAGAGTCCGACTCTAAAAGAAACTGAAATATTATCAAACTCCTTCAGAAAATGAAAACGTTTGGTCTGTGTATGAAAGAAAGTGCAGCATGGACATAGTTAATAATGCACAAGCACAGATAAACTAAAGGAACCACTTTTCTCCATAGTAGCTCTGAATTTTAGGAAACTCCATGGCTCTTCACTTCTGTGTATCATGACTGTCAGATAATGGACACAGATACAGAAACAGAAAAATACATAAATGAGGAGCATACCATCAGTGGAGTGCCGAGGGATTTTTGCCAGTTTCTGAGACAAGGGACTGTTGAAGTCTTGAAGGAACCGCTTTGTGCTCCGGCCTGGCGTCAGACTGTCGCCATAGCTTCTCCTTTCTAAAACCAGCACACATGGAGGAAGGAACAACAGTTGATACAGCCGGAGGCGAAAGTGCCACGTGAAGCAAAATGCATAAAGCTGCATGTGATAAAAGCACAAATACGAGGACTAGACAGTGGATCATTTTTGATGTCTAACAATCTTCTGAATGCATCACAATGTGTAAACATACTGTACAGAGACTGAGGGAAAACATGGTCGACTAACTGAGTATTCATAAGATTTGATTCAAACTAGTGTTGGTCTTAATGCCCAAATTCAATTAAAGGTACGTAAGCAATCTGACAGCTATTTGGAAGTATTGTTGCAGCTTCAGTGGATAGATAACTATATATCTACCTATATACACTACCGTTTAAATGTTTGGGGTCACGTAGAAATGTCCTTATTTTTGAAATACAAGCAGTTATTTTCAATGAAGATAACATTAAATGAACCAGAAATACACATTGTTAATGTGGTAAACGACTAGTTTAGCTGGAAACGGCTGATTTTTAATGGAGTATCTCCATAGGGGCACAGAGGAACATTTCCAGCAACCATCACTCCTGTGTTCTAATGCTACATTGTGTTAGCTAATGGTGTTGAAAGGCTAATTGATGATTAGCAACCCTTGTGCAATTATGGTGACACATGAATAAAAGTAAAAGAGATTTTATAGAAAACATCAAACTGCCTGCATGACATCAAACTTTTGAATGGTAGTGTTTTATTTAAATAATAAGGACAATATCCAAAAATGTTTTATCAAACATAATATTAGAGGTCAGTGAACAATATTAAACAGTAGGTGAACAGGAATCCCCATGTGACTACAAGTATTGTACCTGTACAACCTCTTTCAGAACTTTTTTTCGAAAGAGAGGAAACTGCGCTGTAGGGCTCGACACTCGCTGGTTTACTCGAAGAAGACAATGTTAACTTGTTAATCTTGAAGAGCACCGTTTATATTCCTGTTGATGTCCTCTTGGACCTCTTGTCCTCTCTTCCTCTCTAACATCACTATCAACAATGTAAAATACACCGATCAGCCACAGCATTATGACCACTGACAGGTGACGTGAACAACATCGATCATCTTGTTATAATGCAACGTTCTGCTGGGAAGCCTTGAGTCCTGACATTCATGTGGATGTACCATTCATCCAAACATTGCAGGTCCAACCACCACCCACTCCTCCAACAATAAATGGCAACAGCAGTCCTTGATGCCAGTTGCCCCTCAGCAGGACAATGCACCCTGACACACCACAAAAACTGCTCAGGAATGGCCCAGGGAACACGACAGAGCTAAACTGTTCAGCTGGGTTCCACACACTCCAGATCCAAATCACACTGAGCATCTGCGGGATGTGCCAGGATGTTAGGAAGTAAGCAGATACGTTTATATACTAATACATTTAGACTTCATTAACATGAAATTCGATTTTAGCCTGATCTGTTGAACTGTGCGATGATTGTTGTTGTGACCTTTATACTGAATAAAGAATGGAGTGTTTGAGATGTGCCAAGCTGAGCTTGCATTCCAGAGATAAAGAGGACCTTGGAATAAAAGTGGAGATGATCAAGACCGCGGTTTCCCCACGATAAAAAGGAAAGAAATGAAGAATACAACGAGGGGGAGCCACTGGGGAGGGAGATTTCTTGTACATTTATTTGTGAAGACACTGAGACTGCCTCAGTGCAGATGTAATCCATCATCTGTACTCCTTGCTGCAAGTAAACTATTAGAAAGACTCTAAAGCCACACTGAGTTTTGATTTAGTGTCAGGAAATTTTGTGGTACGAACTAACAGTGAAAATATGGTCTTTTTCCTACAGAAATAATTTCCTGACACAGGGTAAGCCTGATCTAGGTAGGTCCCACCCCGCAACCCACAGGACCCACAGAATTCACTGCCACCATCCCGGTGCCACAGGACATCCCCAGAGGTCCTGAGTCCATGCCCCACTGGGGCAGAGGAGTTTTAGCAGCATAAAGGGGACCAACACAGTATTAGGCAGGTGTTCATAATGTTAGGCCTGATCGGCGTATGCCATACAGACTAAATCAGCAAAGCCCACCATTTTTCATTCCTACATCCCAATGGAAACAGAAAGGCTGAAAGGGCAATTATGTGGCTGGTCCTACAAAAGTTTATGCCACCCTGTGGAATGCAGAACCTGACCTGTAGCGTATGTATGACTGTCGTAGTGTAGACCTCCTCTGGCCACAGGCTGGTTGCCAAAAAGAGGATCGCAGTGAAGGTTGTGGCAAAGTTTTTCTAGAAAGCGAAGAACGTAGGTGACGCTGCTGACAGTAGGCAGAGTGAGGGTGTGTTGCTGCTGGTCAAAAAAGGCTGAAAAAGACACACACAAGCAAAGGTTGATGACTCACATACTCCCCAATCAAGTGTACACTCGTTTGCTTGACTTGTTACTTTTTACTTAAGTAAGCTTTACACAATATAATAATGTCAACAATACATAAAATGACAGAATTTACACGTAACTAGGCGAGATCCTTATCCATTAAATAAGTTGTTTATCCTGAACATTTTAAATAAATGATTCATGTGGTTTGAGATATTTTGCTGGTTCTGTCTGTTGTGGACAAACAATCATTGCCACAAAAAAAGCAATCAGTAAAACAAAGACACAGAGTGAAATCCTATTCACTTAAAATTGGTACCACACCTGAAATGACTTCACCTCCTTGTCCAGACTTGAGGCAAGAGAAGACTGTGCCCTGGTTGCGGGCAGAGTCCACACAAGCCTGGACACACTGCTGAAGAACTGAAGAGGCTCGGCCTGGCCCGAAGTGGTCTGGGAGCTTCTGGATACGCCGTTGGTCCAAATGAGGTCCCACTTTGCCGTACTTGTTTAGGTACACGCAAACTACAGGAAAGAAAAACAAACTGAGGAGGTTGTAATCAATTAAAATCATTACTATAACGCATTAAAATCTTGTTTCCATTAATTAGTCTTTGTGGAAAAAAGTCTCTCTAACTTGGCAAGTTTCTCTGCTTCACAAAAACCATTCAGTGGCCAGAACAGTGTTGTTTTTGTTCTACTTTGCCACCAATGTCAAGGGAAACCAAGCTTCAAACTTTGCAATTAATGTGCAACTGTTCTGCAAATGCAGCTCAAAGTGAGTGATGACAACAACTGTGTGATGTAAACAATGTCCAGGTCTGTGGGTGTTGTGTACCTGTGGGAGCCTGTAGTGCAGAGTTGGGGATGGTGGCATTGTCCAGCGGCACAGTGCTGGTGTCAGGCTCTGGAGTGCTGCTGGTGGGAGACGTGGGGACTGGATTAGGTACCACTCGTGGTTTTCTCTGTATGCAAACACAAACATTAAGATTTTCCAGCATTTGTCTCCTTTCTGGTTAATTCCCATCAGTGCATTTAATATGTTTAAAGCAAACCATTAAAGGTGACTCCTACATTTCCAGTTATTTGCATAATATTTGAGACTAAATAAGACAAATATATTTAAAAATGACAAAACAAGATCAAAAGGAGGACACATGATGATCAGTGGTTTTCCCAAGTTTACTCTCAGGACAATGTTTGGACTTGATGAGTGCAGCTACATGCTTTGGTGACATACAAACAGGATTCTGCTAACATTTATTGTGGTCAACCACCGTGTTTTTGTGACTTATTGTGCCTTTGAAATGGAAAAGAGCTCAATCTGCCTTACATGAAAAAAAGACATGATGACACCACTCTAAGACAAAACTACAATACTGAAACAAATGCCTTTTCTCAATTTGATAGGAATTTAAATGCATTAGTTGCCATCCTCATTCAAGTGCTGGCAAGGTTTAAATCATCAAGAAAGTAATGAAACCAGTGATGAGAGTGGGGTGTGGCAAAACAGAGAACTACCAGTTAGTTTCTGTCCAGTTAATCTGTCCAGTTAAACAGATGAGAACAGTTAGTAATCAGTAATACATTATTTGCTCGAAGAACGACACTGGACAGGTACGCTATTCACATGATCAGCTGGTGCTTTCCATGCAGCCAGTTGCTATAATGTGACATTTAGTTTAGTCTAATGATGGCCATGATTTCATACATGCTCAGGATGGCTACCTTGCTGCCAGGCTTGGGACCTCTTTTCTTTGGGATCTTGATGGGTTCTGCCTGAGTCTGGTCCTGCTGCAGAGCTATCCTCTGGGCCCAGTTGGCAGGCAGTCTGCCTCTGGTTCGCCCTGTGCCTGTTACTGGCCGTCCAGGTCCGGCCATGGCATCTTCCAGCCAGCCAGCTCTCTTTGCCCAGCCCAGCTGTAAACAAAGAAGAAAGAAGACACAGATGCAAATGGAGCTACCTCTTCACTGATAAGGCAACCAAGGCAGCCACTGTGAAACAACTTGAGCAATGCTGTTCCAACAAGTCCAAGAAGTAGTCTGGTGTGTCATATCTGACAACTAAACAACTGTTTTATTTAAGGGCTACCTCACATCTGGTCTTAATGGTTCATTGTTAATCAATTACTTGCTGTTCAAAAGTTAACCAATTAAAAATATCTTAACTGATAAGCAAAAGATGAGAGACATAGTTAAAGTGGCATTGCAGAGTTCGTGTAGTGCCCGATTGCACCATCAGGTGGAGTCCTCTACTGTTTGATGTTTTAAAATGATACGTCTTTGTTGACTGGCTGTAAGAACAGTATAATACAAGTGTGCCTAATTATGGCAGTTAAAGAACGGAGTCTGCTGGTTGTCTGGTTTGATATCTGGGGCTCATGCTTTCGCTAACCTATAAAATGTCTGTCAGCAGAGAAAGCGGCTGTAGCTGCTAATGCTGCTAAGGTTAAGGAGAAACAGGACCCAACAACACTGAAATTAAACTGATGAAGTGCATCCTCAACACTCTGCTCTTAGCATAAAGAAGCAAATACTGACATATTTCTGGGACTGATAAAGTGTTTGCGGACATCAGTTCCAGCTGAGCAGCTGTTTGCAGCAGCTGCACTAATGATAACTAGAGCCAACAAGCCACTCCATCACGATAACCAGGTATGATATAAAATCTCTGTAAAAAGATAAATAACGTAACATGTTACTTACTGTGGAACTATCCACACAACCTTGAACCATTAGATGCAAATAAGAAAAATGCTTTCATTGTAAACTAAACTGGCAATTAAGGGCAACTGTCTGTCCGTGATCGTATCTCTAAGCTGCTTCATGCTGACCTTACTGCCGGGCTTGGGTCCGCGTTTCTTGGGGATCTTGATGGGCTCCAATTCTTTGCCTGACTGGATGCTCTGTGGTCCCAACGCTGGGCCTTTCTGACTCCAAGGCCCTGTCACTTTGGTTTTCCGGCGGCCTGGCTTACGTCCTCTCTGACCTGGAGGTCTGCCCACCGTAGGGGTGGGATGCATGGCTGGACTCTCCACACTTCCGTCTGTCAGTGCCCCAAGGCTCTTAGGCAACACTACTGAATGGGCAAAGATGGACAGAAACACAAGGAAAGGGTAGCTGTGAAAAAATCTGTTACATGACAATAAAACAAAATGTGAATAAATTAAGAACTAGCTCCTTGTTGCTCATGTAGGCAGATATTTCTTCAACAACATGCATATTCAATCTAAAATCTAGACTACCTTATGCAGGTATACCGTGTGACCGACAGGAGTAACAGACGTGTGTACATTCAAAATCCTAAATAAACTTCACCATATACCTGCCGTGTAATATGTACTTGACATTCCCACAGAGCAGAATGACTCACGTACTCGACTGCACACATATTTAAGAAGCCTTTGTGCTGTCGGCTGCAGTGCCCTTAACTGACTCCAGTTGCAGTCAACCAAGAAGCAAGGTGAGTCATACACAGACATTACACATTCACTGGATGTGGCACATCAAATATCGCCATCGCTTACTTATTCTAGAGGTACATTTCTTCGAGGCTAAACAACAAATAGCGTACCACATTTCTACAAATTGTGGTAGCATTTTAAGAAATAGTATTCATTCTGTTTGCTTTGTGTAAAACTAAATCCAGACTGTTCATAACCATGGATTGTATATATAGACCCAAACTTCTCTCTGCAGCAGAGAAGGTTAAACATTTTCAGCAGTGAAAGAGTGCTCCTCTCTTGAACCTTCTCCTCGTTCAGCTATCAACCTGAAGACATCTCACTGCGTCTCGCAGACTGCGTGAGCGTGGATCAGTGAGAGGGTGGACAGGTAGAAAGAAAAAACTGGGCAGTAGGTTACATCAAGATGTGCATGCTCCCAGTTGCCTCTGCAAGACTGCTCAATTTGTGAATTCTAAAGGTTTGATTGCCTTTTTTCTACATAAAAATGAGGTCACAGTATTCAGACTCCTGACAAAATAGAATGTTATACAACTTCTCTACATGGTAGTAAAATGTAGAGAGGAAAGAGTAATGGCTGTATCTATTAATTGTGACATGACGTTTTGCAGAACCACATCATCACACCAGTGTGTCCTGAGGTCTGGGTGTGTGCACTTCTGTTTGTGGTGCTCCAGCATTGAAACTGATACTGTAAAAATTGCACAGCCATAAGAATTTCCAGATTTAGTTCCAATTACTCTGGACAATCCGCAAGACCCCACATCTCTTGGTAAGCCAGGTCTGAGGATATTATTAACAGGGATGTTGCTTCTGTGTAATTGAACAAATCCCTCCATCCATCTCTATTTTAGTGGAGCGCTGGAGGCAATCTCAGAGAAATCTCAAAACCTGAGCAAAAACAGCCGGATAATACTCAAAGTAGGATGGGAAATTGAGGTAGGTGCGATGTACAGCAGTGCAGTGTTATATTGTGAAATGAAAGAAGCAGGTATTACCGGCATGAACTGTGATCCACAACAACCAACAAAAATAAAGATGAAACAGGAGGAAAACAAGGACTGGAAGCTATAAAGCAAGAGAGGTAAAGGAGGAAAAAAGTAAAAAAAAAAAAGAAAAAAGAAAAGGTAATTAAAGATCAAATTTATTTTTCCTATCTTTGAAACCCTTCTGGCTTTGATAAAGAGAAGGAATGTGGGAACGCTCTAAAAGCTTGAGGATTAAACCCAAATAAAGAAGCAGGCTGCTGAAAATGGGTTCGAGGGACGTTAATTTTACCTCCCGACAATGCATCAATAAACACACACACTTCAGTCCTTGATGAGAAGTATTTCAGAACATAAACCACAGGCGGAACAAGCACATGGCAACGGTATCGAGAGACAGCCTATATTAAACACATGAGAACAACCAAGCAAACCCTGTGCTTTCCATAAGCCGTCACAGCTGGCAAAACCTCAAGAATGTGTGCATGCAAAAACAACTGCACAGAAAAGAAAAAAAAAAAAACACAATATAGCGTGGATATCTCGCCTCAAATGCACCTGCAAGCCGACACTCACTCACTCACACACAACACAAAAAAAATTCCCTGGTATTCATCCTGGATCACCCAAGACAGATTTACGAGCAGAGCAGCCACATTCATTAGCAGAGTCTTGGCCTGTGGGGTTGTATTTATTAAACACACTTTCACACGGCACACCAATCAATGCACAGCTCAGTCTGGAGGCTATTGCTGCTTTTCTTAGGGGAGTCACGGTGAAGCTAAGAAAAAAAGACACCAGACACATGATTGATCCTAAACAGATTGGATGAATCCAAGATAATATGTTTAAAGCTTTAAGGAGCTTGAGGTTACAATCAATCGCGGCACTTGTAAATGCAGCCAAACAAACGCACAACAAGCAAACCCTTGTTTTTTTTCCCTTTCCCCTGAGCACGAGTTCACTGAGTTCACAAATCCACCACAGCCAGCTTCACATTACAGCAACATAACTTCCCGAGAGCTTTTAATGTATCGCTCTATGACTGCCTGTCTGTAGTTTCATTCATTTTACTCACCCTCTTGCTTAAAAGAAAGTCAAAAAGTGTGTGGTTGTCTGCACAGCTGTCCTCAGATTCACCCTCTCCTCCTGCCCTGTCCTCCTCTCCCACTCTTCCTCTGTATTGCTCCTCCTTGCCTTCTTTTTCCTCCCCTCTCTTCTTCTCTCCTCCCACCATCTGCCGACAATGTAAACAATCCACCTTTCACAGAATACGCCTGTCTTTTCTCTAAGTCTATATCCCGTCTTTTAACTTAATTCTTTCGAAGGTGTCTAATCAGACTCTGGTAACCAGGGTGCCAGCAAGAGGCCTGTGGAGGGGCACCCAGGCTCGTTTCAACCACGTCATGGCCTGACTCTGCCAACTGGGTGAGTGCCAGGCCTTGATAAACCACTAGCAGGCTACAAAGACATGTCCTGCCTCCCCATTTCCCTCCTTCCTTCCACTAGTTCAGATGCTGTGGATTCAACAGATGAGGACAGCTGACCTTGTGACTGATCCTTGTGTCAACTTCTTCCTTTTATGCTTCTTATTGTACCAATTGCTTACTGTTGTCAGCTCCGGTTTTGGCTCTTGTTGGAATAAAGTTAACACGGCTACTACTTCTTCTAACATGCTACAGCTTTGAGACACAAGTCAGTGAAGGATTGTAAGCTGTTAGCTAAATGGAAAAATGAGGAAACAATGTATCATGATGAACTGCTAACTGTCAGATTCATTGTAAACAGTCCTTTCGAAAAAGTAAAACCACAGGCACGCCTCCTGTCGGATTTTACAAACTGAACCAAATAACTTCACAAATACCACATAAAGTGTAAAGTACAGTAAAGCTTCAGCACAACATGTTGATGAAATCAGCTCATTACTGAACTGAACAAGAACATTTTCTGGAACAAGTCCTTGATTTTAAATGCAAATTTACATAAACATACATTAATTAAATAAAAAAGTAATACTAATAATAATGTCATGCAGTGGATTCACTCTGTAAGTGGGTGTCAGATCTACTTGGATGTACAAAATGAAAGCATTACTAGACTGTAATGCAATATAATACAGAAATAATGCCTCAATGAAGGTTATAAAGTGTAATTTCTGTTCAGATTTAAACGTGGATCTTAATTGATATCTATATATATGTACGTGTATAAGATACATTTTCTTTAATTTGGTTGAATAAATTAATTTGTGTACATAAATAAATCTAACAAAGTAACAATATGCAATGTGTATGTCCAACATGTTCCATTTATTCCCAAAGATTGGACCTTTGCTAAAGATCAGACCTCTGTCAAAGATGACTGGAGCTATGATGGGAATGTTCCCAGGTCACCACTCTCACACTGGACTACAGTGGAGTCAGGAATTCCTGCAACCTATACCACAAAATGTGGGCAAAGTAAAACCAAAGTAATGTGCAGCAGTAGCTACCACCGAGGGTCAGACAGTGCGTGACACCATGCAAAACTTTCTGCCTACTGTTGAGCTCCAGACCTTTGGTGCCGGGTGGCTGAAGGTTGTCTCCAGTAAGGGCACACCACCCAACGGGGAAGATGTCTCGTGAGTCGTAGCGGCAGTAGTAATCAAAGGCTCCCCGCCACCCATCGAAGGTAACCAGCACCTCGACACCGCGCAGCGCACCTACTGTGGCTGGGCAGATAAAGTGGGGATTTTTGCGGTCGACCGCCTCCAGCTTCATGCCCACCTGGAAGGAATTTTGCTCTGGGGCGGGAGGCTCCTGCTGGAAAATATGAAGAGAAAGGGTCAGGTATTAAAGTCGGCAAGCCAGAAAATCTGTGCATTCATTTGTACTGGGGAAGCACTGTAAAGATCATACCAATGCTGATCAGAGTTCATAACTGTACCATACATTAGGACAGCCAACTATCTTTAAGGACCAAAAGTTTCTTGTGAACTGTAGTACAAATGAGTGATAATAACTACTAAACAAACATGCCTATTTTCTGATACAAGACAGCAGCTGCTTTTTCACATTACACTGAGCTTGTGAGAATTGCACAGGTACCTTGTGAAAGATGCGAGAGGGAGCCATCTCTGCTCCATTTAGCGTTTTCAGAAGGAACATGGGCCAGGAGGACGCATTGAGACGAAAACCTGAAAAAGGGGTAAATTATTGTCATAACTACACCAGCTTTGAAATGCGAGAATTAAAAGATAGCCACTGTGACCTTAAAAAAATCATGTAAATAAAACTATGGGAGCAGAAACAATTTCTTTCGAGATTAATAAACTATCTATCTATCCATCTAGTGAAAATTGCTATGCAATTATCTGATAATTAATAGCTTCTCTGCTGTTATATGGATGTAAACAGCATATCTTTGAGTTTCAGGCTGTTGGCAAAGCAAACCAATACATGTTAAGATATCATCTTTGGTCATGATTTTCACAATTTTTTGATAATTCATTAACCAAGCAATGAATCATGAGAATAATCAGCAGGTTAATCTATGTTGAACAGATTAATTCATTTGCTGGACCTAAAACAACACTTAGTGGTAATAGTGGCTTTCTAAAATGTTAAACTAGTTTATTTACTACCCTTATACTGTACATTATAAACATGACACCATCAGTGACTGACATCTAGTGGACAAATCAAAGCATTTTCCGTATAAAAAGGACAATGTATTAGAAAATCAGGGATCAAGCAAAAGCAACGTTTTTTGTAAAACACAGTATAAGAAATGGCAATGTTAAAGTGTTCCTGTGTTTGTGCGCTTACCTAGTGGTGGCTGCAGCATGCCTCCATTCTTTTCACAATTTCCAATAGGCTGGATTTCTGAGGAATCCACCAGGCGCCAGAAGTCATTCTTATTGTCAGATCCATCCAAGCGCAGCCGGAGCCGTGAACCTGTCAGTCCTACCACTGTGGCGATGCAGGTGGACGTGGTGTTCCGCGGGTCCTGGGCCTCTAGCTTCATACCCGCCTTGAACTCATTAACTGGAGGCGTGAGGCTCTAGATGGTTATAAAAGACAATTATTATTTGGCAGTTACAGTGGCAACCAAATAACAGCAGTGGGGCCAGAAATGTATGCTTAAGTGAAGATAAAAAAGGTCAAAAATGATACACCTCACCTGTTTGAAACATGAAGCAGGTGCAGCAATCGCACCTGTCTCTTTCAAGTATTTCTCCCAACTGAAGTGCCCTGCATAAGAACCAGAGGAGTTAGAAAAACAAGATTAAGGTGCATAAGATGCATATGGTTTGAGAAATGTTCTTTATGTGATTTAATTCATTGTTTAGTCAAAGAAAAGAGGCACTGGCCTAAAATCTGTAAATCTGTTACTGAAATTTGTAGCAAACTGTGTCCCCTTGATCAAAGAAAACACTGAGGGAAATCTTTGAGCACTATTCCTGTTTGAACAGCATGTACTTCATAAATCACTAGGTGTCCTGACTTATTTACCTTGATACTGTGAGGGCACACGGGAGGGCCTTCCACTCCGGGCGTGCTTGATCCTTCGAGCATCTTTCCACTCTATAGCTAGAGAGATCCAAGAAAGACAGAATAAGCTCTCAGGTATGGGTCATTTTCTCATCAGTCAATACCTTGCAATAACTGCCACTGTCACTATTCCAAACAGTGGCCGGGATTACAGGACTATTATAAGATAATACATGAATCTGTCTGAGGAGAAAACAGTAAAAGGATCGGTTAGAATGAATATAAACTGAAATCTGTCATATTTCCAACCGCACCTGCAAATTATTATGAGTATGTGTTTGGAATATTTGGAGAAAATAAAGTTATCAAACTGAGAAATGCTTACCTTTCTGTGGCACAGGTTTCCTCATGCTCCAACAATACAGACCGACTAACAACACAACAGTGGCCTCCACTGCAAAGACAAGAAAACATACGTAAAAGGTAGCTATTTAATAGCTACGGTAAGCCTTAGGACTAGTGGTTAGGATTATTCTTGACATTTTCGTCACGACCACAAAATGTCAAAGACATCTAACATAGAAGACCACTGATAAGTTTGGAGAAAGGTGTAGAACTGACTGATAATGTCAAAGAATGCATTTGAAAGAGCTCACAATCATAAAAGTCACTGATCTGCTGGTGTGTCAGTTACTACAAGCTTATTTCTGTACAGCCTAACATTCTTATTTTTTTAAACATTACTGATTAATTTAATTCAAAATTCTAATGAATGTCCTAAGTGTTCAAAAACGACAAATAATTCTGATTTAATTTGGGAGAGAGATGTTTAAAAAGGCACAAGACAGCTAGTACACTTCCATTTGAATGAATATTACATCCATTAAAATATCGAGTATAAAGAGACACACACATGATGCAAGATGATGTGAATATATCCAAACATAAAGTTATTTATGGGCAAAAAAGGAAACCTAACGATTATGAGGTTAACCAAAGGAGAGCGAAGAGTGCAAGAGCTTTTATTAACTTGAACTACTCTTTGCAAAAAAATTAAAAATATGAATACATTTTTGCACAATAATTAGGCCATTACATAGAAATTGTACTCCCTTGCTTTTAATGAAAAGCAGATGCCTGTGCTTGTTATCTATTGCAGCTTAGTGGCCATCACTCCTGAGGCAAGCATGGGGTCAGCATAGGAAGCCCTAAGGCCAAGTTCAAACCCAAGATCATGACTGTTGTTGACTTGCTCTGCTGGCTGTATAGTGATTTGCCCCACGGGGACAATAAAGATTCCTTGAACCTTGAAGAAGGCACTAAATACAGATTTCACTTACTTTTTTCTAAGTTTAAGGATTTAATTTAAGATGAAAAGGTAGTAAAGCTCATTGCTGTACTGAGTGCACATGTGAAAAGCTGTTAATCTAAATGGAGGTGCTGAAATCAAAAGGACTCCTCACTATTAAACAGCACACACAGAGTAAAATTAACTTGTCACAGCTCAAATGATTATTACTGTCATTCCACACAACTTTAATCAAATTATTTAATGTGCAATTTAGAATACTCCCTCTTGATTACGGAAAAAGTAGTATTCCTCATGTTGTTACACTTACTGTCCAGAATGTTTACATGATTTTATACCACCAGTCAGTAGACATGTTTAGAGAAGAGGCTCAGTGACCCTACAACCCAAATCCTGGTTCACCAACATTACCAAGCAGACTCAACATGCAGGTCACTGGGTCAAACTGATACAAACAAGAGTTTATATCAGCAGCGGTTTCTACAGTTACACATTCACCACAGTCCAATGGGACATTCATTAGACAGAATACACTCAACCAATCAGCAGTACAACACAATGACTGAAAAATACAAGATAAGAAACCATGCCCAGGCTATAAACACACAACACGCAGCGACAAGCCCCTTTACTATGAGTGCTGTAATAAATTAGCCAAGCCTGCGTTACAACTTCTGTATCAAAGCACCGATAAGAGGAGTGTAGCCTTGAGTAGATAATGCTCATATAAACACGCTTACCTTAAAATTTCATAACCGTTTAGCTGCGTTCCTCCTCTCCGGATGACTTCCTTTTCAATAGAAGTGCGCCTTTTTCCTCCGCCAAGGGGGATGGCGTCCAAATTAAAGCGACCCCCTCCCTGTTTTCAAGGCTGGGAAAGTGACATGGGGACTGGCGTTAGAGCGCTCGGCAGGTACGCATTCCTCCTGTTGCTAGCAGACTGTGTTGGCTGTTGAAAACTCTCACTTAGCACCACGTGTCTGACATCTCCACGGGACGCTATGCGTCTATTTATAAACAAAATGTCGTGGCTCAAATTGCTCGAAACGTGTTGAGCTCCATTCAAACCACAGTGCCAACACATGGACCACCTTTCCCCGCTCTCTCTGGCGTTCCATTTGCATTAGCGCTGGATGTTCATTTACGTGACAGCAGTGCTAATTGTGTTACTAAGGAGATTGCACTGGGTTACAGGCAAACGCTACGGTGCAGAAATGACAAAAACATTTAATGAGTTGAAGTAAAACGTGCATGTAGCCAGTGCAGCCGCGCAGACATCCCATCCAGCACACTATGCTACGCACGGCTACACACAGACATGCCCACTGCCAATGATGCTAAGGTTAGCATGCTAGGCGGCTCACTAGCTTGTTGACCTGACTATAAATATTAGCATTAGCAAAACGGGAGCATACCAGCACAGCGCAGTTAGCTAGCGGTAATCTGGGCTCAACGCTGTAACCGAGCGTAAAATGAGACGTTGCTCGGTGTATCCGAGGATGTTTACCTTGCTTAGTAACGTGTATATTTGTTTCTGATGTGGATTTTATCGCTTGTCCGCCATATTTTTTTTCTACACGATGAGGAGGGGGTGTTTTGCCAACATTTCTTGTTGGCCAGTCAGTCAGGCAGGCGGGCAAGCTAAGCTGAGGGAAGGAAGGGGACAAAACTACGACCACTGGTGGCCAAAATGAGGTATTGTCATTACGAACTAGAAGAAGCAATATGAAATGTAAAAATGTGAAACCATTTATTATTTTTGTTTTTGAAAATACTCTGAGATGAACAATAAAAACATGCAATTATCTATTATTGTTTCCACTCCAGTAACAACATCTACTGTGCTGACACATATGTAACAACATATATTGTTATTGGTTTTGTTATTGTTATCCTGTCTGGGTATTAATAAAGTCTGTCTGAATCTATATATGGTACACTTTGTTTATTATCATGTACTGCAACTACCTGTATGCACTGTATGCACTTTATAATCTATTTATCTATCTATACATATATATATATATATATGTATACAGTGCCTTGTGAAAGTATTCGGCCCCCTTGAACTTTTCAACCTTTCGCCACATTTCAGGCTTCAAACATAAAGATATAAAATTGTAATTTTTTGTCAAGAATCAACAACAAGTGGGACACAATCGTGAAGTGGAACAAAATTTATTGGATATTTTAAACTTTTTTTAACAAATAAAAACCTGAAAAGTGGGGCGTGCAATATTATTCGGCCCCCTTGCATTGATACTTTGTAGCGCCACCTTTTGCTGCAATTACAGCTGCAAGTCGCTTGGGGTATGTCTCTATCAGTTTTGCACATCGAGAGACTGAAATTCTTGCCCATTCCTCCTTGCAAAACAGCTCGAGCTCAGTGAGGTTGGATGGAGAGTGTTTGTGAACAGCAGTCTTCAGCTCTGCCCACAGATTCTCGATTGGATTCAGGTCTGGACTTTGACTTGGCCATTCTAACACCTGGATACGTTTATTTGTGAACCATTCCATTGTAGATTTGGCTTTATGTTTTGGATCATTGTCCTGTTGGAAGATAAATCTCCGTCCCAGTCTCAGGTCTTTTGCAGACTCCAACAGGTTTTCTTCCAGAATGGTCCTGTATTTGGCTCCATTCATCTTCTCATCAATTTTAACCATCTTCCCTGTCCCTGCTGAAGAAAAGCAGGCCCAAACCATGAGGCTGCAACCACCATGTTTGACAGTGGGGATGGTGTGTTCAGGGTGAGGAGCTGTGTTGCTTTTACGCCAAACATATCGTTTTGCATTGTGGCCAAAAAGTTCGATTTTGGTTTCATCTGACCAGAGCACCTTCTTCCACATGTTTGGTGTGTCTCCCAGGTGACTTGTGGCAAACTTCAAACGAGACTTTTTATGGATATCTTTGAGAAATGGCTTTCTTCTTGCCACTCTTCCATAATTTGTGCAGTGTACGACTGATTGTTGTCCTATGGACAGACTCTCCCACCTCAGCTGTAGATCTCTGCAGTTCATCCAGAGTGATCATGGGCCTCTTGGCTGCATCTCTGATCAGTCTTCTCCTTGTTGGAGGTGAAAGTTTAGAGGGACGGCCGGGTCTTGGTAGATTTGCAGTGGTCTGATACTCCTTCCATTTCAATATGATTGCTTGCACAGTGCTCCTTGAGATGTTTAAAGCTTGGGAAATCTTTTTGTATCCAAATCCGGCTTTAAACTTCTCCACAACAGTATCTCGGACCTGCCTGGTGTGTTCCTTGGTCTTCATGATGCTCTCTGCACTTTAAACAGAACCCTGAGACTATCACAGAGCAGGTGCATTTATACGGAGACTTGATTACACACAGGTGGATTCTATTTATCATCATCAGTCATTTAGGACAACATTGGATCATTCAGAGATCCTCACTGAACTTCTGGAGTGAGTTTGCTGCACTGAAAGTAAAGGGGCCGAATAATATTGCATGCCCCACTTTTCAGTTTTTATTTGTTAAAAAAGTATAGAATATCCAATAAATTTCATTCCACTTCACGATTGTGTCCCACTTGTTGTTGATTCTTGACAAAAAATTAAAATTTTATATCTTTATGTTTGAAGCCTGAAATGTGGCGAAAGGTTGAAAAGTTCAAGGGGGCCAAATACTTTCGCAAGGCACTGTATATATATATATATATATATATATATACACACACACACACACACACACACACACACATGAAAATTACGCATACTTTTGACCCTGAAAACATCCAATCAATGTTTCTTTTTTTAATTATCTGTAAAACAAGCTGTCTATCGTGTTCATTTGCCACTTAATTTCACTAAAGTCATTCACTACTTGAAGCTGAAGGAAAAAATGTGATACAAGTTTAGAAATATTCTCCTTCAAAAACATCACTTTCAACAAAGGAGTTTTCTTTTTATAATCTTGTGTTAACAAATGTGTCGGGCAGAAAACATCTGCAGTCCAGTGGGCCATCAGTGAGTATTCATCATTTCTTTCTTGTTGCTTACTCTTCTCGTGTAGACCCTGATGATATCATATATAGAATAAGCTTAGGAAATATCAACCATTTATAGTAATGATGTGACATTCCTTTCAACATTTTACACACTCCTACAGCCCCTTGCACAACTTGTAATCCTGTAGGCACAGTTTGCTGATAAATGTCATACAGATGCGTATTTGAAAAATGTGTCTCCATTTGTTTGAACAAAGACTAGCCTATATGGCATCTACTTGTCTGTACACAAAGTTGACTATATACATATGTTTGCTTATCATGAACTCTTGAACAACCATACGAAATGCTGTTGTTCATCTTTGTGTGGATCTTCATTATATGGATACACTTACTAATAATTATATTTTATTTTACTATCCAGTAATCAGCCTTTTTCTGATTATTGCTATTGCTCTTTTTTAACCTATGATCCATAAAGTAAATCCTAAATAATGCTCTGCTTTGAATCTGATGTTGCTGCCTCTAAATCTGTAGCCACTTGTATGTTTAAGCAACGTCTCGCCCTCAGCATTATCTGATTGGTTATATGTCATGAGTAATAGCATACAATCACAGAAGGACAAATGCTGAAACATTTCTTAAAATTAAATACATGCAAAACAGAAATAAACAAAGGTATTTAAACATGGTTTGTGTTGGAGTTTGTGTAATTATAAATTTTGAGACCCAGATTTCCATTTTTACTGCAAATGTATTAGTTCCAAATGTCAGTTTTTAGTTTCGTTATTTGCTTATAATCAGTCAGCCCCTAACTGATATACACATACATATTATGTGAACCATGAGAGATTAATAATGAAACAACAAAAATGTGGAAACATTAACATACTGTCAATCCACATATGAAACAGTTTTCCAGCAAGCAGTTCTTCATGGGAATTTGATGAGTTTGGCAAGCATTCAGACTTAGACTTAAATCAGATATCACACGTTAACAATAAAGTGCATAGCAACATACTACAGTGTTTACAGACTGTGTTACATTCTACCCAACAAACAACTGATTGTACTGGCACCAATGCTACAGAAATAGAGCATTTTAGTTTTACTTCTCCTGTTTGAAATGAAGTAGCTTATTAATAGTAAGCAGTCAGTTTATTGTACATTGTTAATAACCATGATAATTAATTTATCACAAGAATATTACAACAAGACAAATAAGGGGAATTTTAGTAAACGCTGTTACTGCAGCAGCACAGAGCACTGCTCTAGTTTCGTTTAAACTGTGCTCTAGTTTTGGGTGTTTAACTAAAAATGTGGGCTATTTGCCTTGAGCATACCATGAATAAAAGTTGATTATCAATGCACACAACATTTAACTTATTTACTATTTGTTACAGTTAAGATTATTGCAGCATTTTGAACCAGAATCATTGCAATATCATTATCCATCTATCCATTAGCTATACCGGCTTTGTACTGTAGACAGTTGCAGGGGGTTGGGGCTCTTTCCGGCTTACACTGGGCAAGAAGCAGGGTACGCCCTGGACAGGTTCCCAGGTCCATTGCAGAAAATTCTGAATTGCTAATAAGCCTACCATGTATGTTTTTGGACTGTGGGAGAAAGTCAGAGATCCCCATTCATGCAGGCGTAGACAGGACACACAAACTCCATACAGAAAGGTCCCAGCTGACCAGCAGGTTTGAACCCATAACCGTCTTGACATGAGGCTACAGTGCTAACCAAAGCATCACCGTGCCACTATAAACATCAGAATGTATACAAGTAAAGAACATTTACTTTTCAAATCTAACAAAATTCACACATCCCACAGTAAATTCAGAAGAAACTATCACTGAAATATAGCATCCTCGTAGTGGGGAAATAAAGATGGCACAGTGTAATATCTACAAAGATATTCCAGATAAATTGTGTAGGTATGAAAATTTGAAATAGGGGCCATTTGGTAATGCCATGCCAATTAAGTCTGCCTAGCAATTTTCGCTATGTGATTTGGAGAAACACCCAGCCGTTCAATTGTGTTTAATGGTCACCTGGCAGCACTGCTAATGCCCATTTCAGCCTACACTGGGCAGGCCATGGCCTAGTGGCCCTCTGCACCCCAGGCAATTATGTTTGGTTTCACACGGTGAAAAGGGTTAATTGGCAGCGCCCACGTGCCTGATTGGACCTGTTTCACGCTTGTCAGCCTTCATCGCATCAAAGGAAGCCCCAGTCCACCAGACACCATTATTAGGCCATGCACAAATACACATGCACACTTACCTCATGGACATGCACTGTACACAGATACTGTATTTGAATTTGATACTCTCATGAATGTACATATGTGGAGGGGTAAACATACATGCATACATCCTCCACACATATACTCTACATGCACACAAACACACACGACACACAAAGAAACACACTGAACATTGTGCCACTACATTAGTATTCACCATGCTCATGCAAAAACATAAGCGTTCACAGCAGCATGGACTCCGGCGTTATGCAAATCACTGTGGACGATTCTCACTGGTGTCACTAGGGGTCAGTGTTGTTTTATACAAAGCAAGGCCACATAATTCTGATACTCTTGTTGCTTCGTACTTATCACTTCATCATGTTGTATTGGAGCTTTTCTCTGACCACAGCATGGTCACACTTATCATCATCTTTGCACCTGAATATCATTTTAAAACTTCTATAATGATCATGATTATGAAACTTTGTCTTTTCAAAAAGCATTTTTATCTTTTGTTATTTAAAATTCATTGATATCTTTAAACATTTCTTTATTAGATGCATTGGACAATTCATTGTTTTGTACTTTCTCTGCCTGTGTTGCTGTAATTTTAGGCAAACCAAGTGTTGTCAAACCATGCCTGTAAACTGCGTCCTTGTCTGTTTGTCAGGGTCTCCATATGTTTCTAGTTTTTATTAATAAGGCTTCAACCACTGAGCCACTGGCAGTCTATGAAAGTCCATCAGCCATTATACAAGCTAGTTTCACTAGCAAATAACAACAGTGACAATGTTTCCCATTCAGCAGTCTGCTCTATATAAATCATGCATTCTTTAGGTTTTAAAAAAGTTAGCCTTGTTGTTGGATTTTCCTCTTTTTTCGTTCTGGTCCTATACTAATTAGAAAAAAACTTAATTTATTAGAAGCTAAAGAATACATCTTAACCAGGGGTGCCAATAATTATGGAGGGCGCTGTATTATAGAGACATTAGGAGGAAAGAGAGAAGGCATGTGATTTTGTAACCACATGATAAAGACGAGCATTTCATAAGAATATTACCAACAAGATACACAAGACAATCTCAGCCTGTTATTTTTCATAATATGCTATGGGTTGAAAACACTAAATATGGCAGTCTAAAATCAAATTCCACACACTCAAAACACATGCAGATCATTTATACAAACCGCATCCTTTCATTTACAGATGCAAATGCCTTTGATAGCTGTCATCAGAGAGAATTTCAGAGGTAATTTCCTCTTATCTTGTTAGCATGGTTCCACAATGACATAATATAAAAAGAACTTGTGCAAGTACAATTTCAAGACAGACCTATTGTGTCAATGAATGCAGAAATTCTCACATTAGTCTTTGCTCTTTTCTTTTGGCAGCAATATCAGTTTTTGGTCTGTTTGGAATGTCTCACTTTTGCTCTTTTCATTTTATCGCACTAATTGAATCTGGCTCTCATAGTTGGCAATGTGTTTTTGGATTTCAAAACATGTTGCTGTAGGTGTCCACTAGCCAATGGCTTGGCTCCACCACTGTGGTCTGTTTCTGCACAGACAGACAGTACAGCAAGGATCTTTTCCCACTGTGCCTCCTTGTCATTTTCAGCACTCTGGCACGCTCCAGCAAAGTCACCCCTCTCACACATAGGCAAATACCCAGACACACACAAACATAAACAGACACACACACACACACACACACACACGCACATGTACACACAGTCAGAGTCAGATTGCGTGTGTTCCTTCCCAACTGTGCCTCAGAGGACTCTGCACTTTTTCCACAGACGAGGACATGTGTGCGCGGACACACACACACACACACACACACACACACACACACACACACACACACACACACACACACGCACACATGCACACATACATGCACAGAGTCCTGATATACACTTCCCATCTCTGCTGGCATCCTGTGAGGGACGTGCAAGCGAGAGAGCAAGAGCATATGTTGGATAGACGTTTGTTGAGGGGGGATATTTCTCTTTGGATGTTGTCTTACAAGCTCTGACGGCGTGGCGCAGAAAGAAGGCATTTTTTCGTCCAATTTATTAATCCTTTTAGGCAATGTTCTCTGTTCAGAAATGCAAATTGAATCAATCTGAGGCTGACTTTAAGACTTTTCAAGTGGGATTTAATTAGAAGCCAGGGCCTGCAGTTTTTAATGAGAGTGGGGGTGGAGAGATGGAGAAAGAGAGAAAGAGAGAGACATGGGGAGGGAGAGTGGGTTGCGGTTTTGATCTGGGGGTCCTGCTGGAGAAAGCATACACAAACACCCACAACATATGCACACACTAGCATACACACATGCGCTCACGCACACAAATGCGCCCTGTAGAGCCGAGTATGAGGCGGATACCCGCTGTTTGGTTTTTCTTCACTTCCCTCATCTCAGTCTTGTGAGAGTTCAACTAGAGATCTCGTTACTTTACTATATATCCCAAACCCTCTCACAAACCTAGCCTATATAAGCATCGATGGAGTGATGCTTCATGCAGCTACATCCTACATTTTGGAGCTGCCCAGTGTAAAAGACCTCAAATTAATACCTGACAGTTTCCAGGTGCAAAGGCATGTAAAGGGGCAATAAATGTGAAGTTGGTTAGAGCAGAAGAAACACACCTTTATGTATGGTTCAAGGAAAATGGTTGAGGGATAGTCCAGGTTTTAAAATGTGGTACATCACAACCATAGGCCACATGCACAAGGCAGTATGAACTACTGCACTGAAGACGGTGTGTAACGTAATACACCTGCTGCTACTCAATATGCACTTCAAAGAAAATAAACTGCACTATTACTAACGCTACTGAGCCAGAGCTTCTTTTTAAAATATAAAATTTTATAATCACATTGAATCAGTTGTAGTTTCCAACAGCCGGAATCCCTTTAACTCAAACCTGCAAAAATATCACCAAAAAAGACAGAAAACAGAGCCCATTCTTGCCCATTTAATTCTATTCATTTGTGTCTATGTACATGTGCATGTGCTGACCATATATGAATTTGTGCCGTCATGCTCGAGTTATTTTTGCTTCTAATGATTTGAGCAGTTAGAGATCTTGCAGTCACTCCCTCATAAATGATTCTAACAGACAGCCCTTCCTTCCAGAGTAAAACTTGTCCCTTGATTTATCAGGGATTTCACTGCCATTTGGCTATCACATGCTACATCTGATACATTTTGGGGAAATGCTGTTAAAAAGGGTGAAGTCGGCCTGTGGTGTCGGGATGTGGTTTGAGAGCTCACGCTCTCCTAAGCCTCTGCCTTCTTTCCCTCTCTGCCTCACTGTTTCCTGTCACCCGCTCAAATTGGAACTGAGGCTGGAGAGCACTGAGTGGTGGTTTTCAGGAACTGTGTGATATCTGCAAGGTCACTATGTCTGATTTTTCTCTTTCTATATTTTCACTTTTTGAAGGGGTGGAGGAGGGAGAGGAGGAGGAGGGTTAGTTATTGCCTCTAACTTGACCATTTCCACTTTGAGAGTTTCCTCTGTGCGGCTGTCTCTCATAAAAGTAGTCGTTTGTCTGCGTGCTGGAAAAACAGCGAAAGATAAATGTCAGGAAGATTATTTCTAGCTTGGAAGTCTTAATATAGGTAGCAATAAACATGAAAAGATATGTACGAAAACAACAATTTCGCATGCCAGCGGAGTTGATGTACAGTATTGAAGGCGCAGTCGAAGGAGGGAAAAGATGTGACGAGATGACTTTTAGGCTGCCACAGTGAGACATTCATTTACCCATTAAAGTGCGAACTCCAGTGCGTGTCTTGCAAAATGTTTGACAACTAGTTGATACTGTCAATGTTTAAATAATACTAATTAATCTCTATTATTGAAACATGTAATTAATCTCTCTCTCAACCTCTCTGGCTGTCTCTCTGTTTCTGTCTCACTCACATTTAATGGAACTTGAAAGGGAAACCCAAAGACCAAACGCTGTGTTGTGGTCCTTGCGGGGTGCTCATTGAGGGACTCACATCAGAGGAGATAACAGGCAAAGAGACAGACGGGTGGACATGTTTTGACAAACAGACAGTTGGTCCACAACTCCTCCCTATCTCACTGCTCTGTGCCTGCTCTCCCTCTTTTTCTCACTGTATGTGTCTTTGAACTCAGCCCTTCATTAACAATCTGCTGATTAACAGGCTTGGGAACACAGGGGTGGATGGATGAGCAGTAGAGAAGGATGAGAGAGACACAGAGAGACAGAATAAGGGGGGATATGAGTTGGAATGTGTCCTTAACAAGTCTCTGTTCAGACCAACACTGTGTAAAAATGGGCAGTCCCTCATTTTATTGAGATAATTGCAGAACCACGGTGGCTGCAGAGACAAAGGGCTTTGACAATATAAAAAATAAAAACCCTGCAGTGCAACATTTTCCAGCAATGTTGTGCGTTGGCAAGTAAGTGCAAGCACACAATCCTGTTTTAATTTAAGTGTATACCTTTTAATGAAATGGAGAGTAAAATGATCATCTTCATGGTGACTTTGAAGTTGTAATATCAATCCATACAGTATTATAAACAACTGTGAAGTGCACCCCAAAGCCTTAACATTCATCCATCTTTCATACTCACCAGCTTTCCTAGATCATATTTCTCACCGTTACCTTAAGCAATAGGACTCATAGATACATTATGTATTAGGTACCTTTGGCCCTTTGTTTTAAGGAACAAAAATGTACCTTTTGGGGTGGATAAATCTGAAAAATCCGTCGTCAAGTTTTAAAATCCATACTGCACCTTAATCTTTTAGGTGCAACTTGGGATGTCAATCAAACTGCAACATTTAAAATGTCACTGAAATAAACGTAACAAATTGACAACAAAACATATTTTCTCTCTCCTGGAGGCCACAATTCACACACACAAAAAAAAATCACACATTCATACTCTATTTTTTCCAGCTGTGAGAAGCTCCCCCATTGTTCCTTTTTTTTTTTTTTTTTTTTGTTAAATCGCCTTTGCAGTAAACACAAAACATACTCAACGCTTGCCGTAGAATTAGTGTCAGACTTAGGAAATATTAAATGATTGAAGTTTTGTGGACGCTATGTAGCAGTAAAGTCCGTAAGAAAACCTTATGCTAACCAAATAATCGGTGACTGTTCGCCAGCTTAACAGGTAGCACTTTTAAGAAATGCAAAATATAGGTAAATGAGAATAAGTAAATGCTGAGTTAGACAGTGTTATGTAACGCAGCAGGGGAGCAAAATAACTGGACTCTGTCTTTCCCACATCTTACCAGACATTGACTATGTGTTTGCTTGCTGACCGAAAGATGACGACCTGAAAATGCTGCCGTTGAATTGCATTGTTTTAGGAAATAACAGCATTTTTATAATTAGCCAAGTTAGTGTGAAGAAAGCTGCAGGAGAGACAGAATGCATTGCTGAGAATAAGTGATACTGGAAAACACTGGGAAGGAAAGACAGATTGACACAAAGGGAGAGACAGTGGCAGGAAGCTGGAGTGATGGGCAGAGACAGAGAGTGAGAGCCCGTCTGATGGACACAGGGAAAAAGACAGACTGACAGAGAAAGAGAACGAGGGATGGGCCTGTTTTGAATTAATGACTACTCTCATCAGAAGATGAATGTTCTCCCGCTCTCCCCTCGGAACAGAGCTTGCAAATAAAAAGAAAGTCAGTCCAACGAATAATGAATACACAAATAAATAAATAAGCCAATAAATAAATGACTAAATGTGAAGCACAGATTATGATCGATGCACACTCAGTTGTGTGCAACTGTTGTTTGCGTGTAAATGCATTTTTTTTTAAATTTCGTGTGTTACATATAGCTATGCATCCACACTGCACGATGTCTGGTGTGTGATAGTTTGGTGATGTAAACATGAATGTTTTTATTGTGTGCTTCCTGCTGTGCACATATCAGAAAAGAGTGTGTGTTTATTGGTATGTCTGTGTGTGTTGTTTTGTTGATGTTCATATTTCCGATTGTGTGATTGTGAGTTTGTGGTTGCGAGTTTTCGTTGGTGTGTATGTTGGTATTTACTTGCATGTGGGTTTGTCAGTGCGGCTTTGTGATGGTGTGTGCGCGCGCGTATCCATTTTTATTAGTGTGAGTTTGGGATTGTGCATGTGTGTCTGTGAGTGGGGGGCTCTCTGGTGAGTCTCCTTAACATCAAACAGCTGGAAGTAATAAAATATTTAGGAAGCGCTGGGAGTCTGTGAATATTAATACTGCCTTTTCCTTCTGTCTCTCAAATCTCCCTCTCTTTTTCCACTTCTTTCTGTTCCTCCAGTTTTTCTCTCCCTCTGCCCAGACTCACTTGGCCTCTGTCTCTCTTCCTCCACTGCCACTATTCTCTTGTCCTCTCCTCTTTTGCTCCATTGGTCCAAACCCAAACTCTGACTCCTCCTAACTCTCTGATTCCAGTGTCTTTGACCTTGTTTATCAGGGAATCAGTCATTTAATTGGGGTTCCACACTCGGCCCACTGGCACTCAGTGTGATGGAGGGAGAAGCGAGGAGTTGACCTATGCCATTCGGTCATGCTAGTGGCGTCAGCGTCTCACTGTGTGAGGATAAGCGCTGTCACAAGTCCTCTGCGCCACCAGGCAGCAGTTCACCGCACTGTGCCCTGCTATGTCAAACATGAAAGTGGACCGACAGGATGCACACAGGACCGTTTGGCCAAACCACAGTGGATATTCAAAGATTTACACTTTAATGATATCTTCAGAGACAGAAAATCAATGACTTTGAATCTACTGAGCAAGATTTAACAGAGTGTAAGAACAGCATTTAAAAGATTTGACTCAGGTGTCTTTTCATCTTTTGCATATCAACTTTTGACCTAATAGTCATAAGTATCCAAAGTCCATCCATCTGTTCACTACGCATGCTTTATCCTGTGGAGGGTCACAAGAGGTTGCCAGTCTATCATTGGGCCAACGTAGAGAGACATATGCAAAGAAAGTCACAAATAAAACCTACCATGTGTGTCGTTGGACTGCGAGCGGAAGCTGCAGCACCCAGACAGAACTCACGCAGGCACAGAGAGCACATGCAAACCCCACAAGGCCCCAGCCAACCAGATGATCGGAAGGAGCCTCTAGCTGTGAGGCGACAGCGCTAACCACTGCATCACCATGTTGCCCACAAATATCTTAAGTGGTAAACCAAATTAGAAAGGCAATTACACATCACTTAATAAAATGTGCATTTGATTTATGCTTTGGAAATATTCAGACAAAGATAATTAACTTAAATTAATAATTCAGCTTTCTCCCTTTAAAGTGTTGAATCAAAAGTAAATTCACAAAATATAACAGAAAATAAACGTAACTCTTTTTTTTTTAATTATCCAATTTGCTTCTGTGTCTGTACTTAAACAGTAAACATTAGGCCTGTAAGTGTCCATCCTAAAGGCCTGAAACATTCAATATTAAAGAAAGAAGATTAAATAAACAGTTGAGATACAACCATGCTGAAATAGTCACACACAATTTTGAAACTCAGCTCTCATTCATATTATCTCACTGTGTTTCCTTTCCTTTCAGCACTGCAAGTGTTTTTTTTTATTTTGTTCCAGCAGTTTTAAGTTTCTCCTCTTCACAAACTCAGTTTTGTAGTTACCTTATCTTTGCAAGTACTAATTTGTGTATTTATTCTTTTCATAATACTTAAATTATCTAATTTTGAGCAGAGACACACACCTTTTGTAATTCATTGCTAACATTTGCCACAGTACAGTATTATGTATGGCAACCTCTACATGTCCTGCTACATGAACAAACAAATATAAAGATCACATTTGCTGTACAAACCTAAACTACTACAAACAAAACAACATAAAAATGTTTCCCAACATGCTTTGAGTTTGTATGCTCGCACACAGATCTCTCTTTTTTAATAATTGTCTTTGGCTTCGATTGGGTTGACAATAAACCCACATAAAGTATTTGCATTTAACATTTGTGAAAAACACTGCTTTTACTAATTGTCTCCCTTTGCTCTTGCTCTGCCTTTCTGCTAGAGTTCCTGCCTTTACACAGACTGTGTAATGGCTGAGCTCAGACCAAGAGGCAGACTGACCGATGTTGGCCAACAGGCAGATGCTATAAAAAGGAAGCTGTACAATGCACAAGGTTGCTGGTTACACCAGACACTACATGCATACAAGGTATGACAAGGACGCAAACTGAGCGACAGCCAGATCAGACCAGGCAGGCACGAAGGAGGACAAGCATACTCCAGCAGATGGTTGTGAATTGCATGAAGGTCATGTGTTCTGAGTTGCCATTCCCAAGCTTGTCATCTTTAGCAAAATACATTCCTGTATGTGTCAGAGGGAAATGCATAGAAACAAATAATTACAATGCCTATTTCATTCTAGTAACAAAGGAACAGCTAAATGAAAATGCTTTCACTCTGGAAACACATTCAGCCAAACAGGTAGCAGTATAAGAGGAATGCTGAAAGAGTGAGACATAGTCCAAGTGACGGCGAGACAGGCTTTCAGCAAGAGACAAAGAAATATAGCCATACTGCAGGACAGGCAGATAGGAGGGCTGGCTGTTGTCAGCATCAGTGACAACAACAGCAGCAATGTAATTATAGGCTCTCTGATTAAAATCAATCTCATTTCTGCCATTCACAACTCATTTTCCCTGCTGAAAAAAATCCACGCCTCTCTGACACCTCAGCTGCTGGGGGAAAAAAAGGAAGTCAAGGTAGATGGATGAGCTGAAACTACGACCAGCAAACCATAGTGATACTCTGTGATGAAACTGCATTATTGTAGTGTGGTGCTATTATACCTGTCTGAGCCCTCAACTCAAAAAAAAAAAAATCCAATTGTAAAAATACATATAACTATAGGTGGCCTACATTTCAGCATGTTACAAATTCTACAGGATCGCCTCTACATGGGACAATTTCTTAATGAAAGCAGGACAAAGTGGTTAAAAAGCTGAATCCTCTTAATACACTACAGCGTTATTGCGTGGTTTTACAGTCAAGATGTTGCTGCAGTGCAGAGGGTTTATTTCTTCTTCTGCCTTCCCACGTTAATCCACGCACCCATGTGCAGAAACCAGCTACAGCTAAGGAGACAAAGGCAAGCAAAGTGAGGGACTGATAGAACCACATACACAGCGTAAGAGAAAAGACAGTGATAGAGAAAGAGAAAGAGAGACAGAGACGGAGAGAAAAGGCGTCAGCATGGAGAGGATTTATGAGTGGGGCCTGTCTGCTGGCTAAGGGCCTAGTCCCTCTGTGGTCCACTCCTCTGTAATATTCACCGCTCCTCAGGCTCCCATGTGTCTGCTTGTGGGTGCAATGTACACACATGCACACACGCACACGCTTACATGCACACGTATAGCCTACTGTGCAAACACATGTACGGTGGAAACACACAGTTTGCATGTACAAATAGTCCACTCAGTCCAGAAGAATCCAGTCACTGCAGTTACTCATCTCATATGTCTCTGTGAAGTTAACGTCTGCTTTGTCTTTACCTCATCCCCACCTTTTTCGTCTGTTTATCAGCGACGCTATGTTCTCTCACTTAACCGCTGGACTTGATATCTGACACCTGACAGACGTCTGTGGAAACAAAACCGCAAATCAAAGCATTTCATCTAACTTGGATTTACAAGAACAGACCACTTAGTTCCAATATATGCTGCGATTGGCTAAACACATACTGCAGGAGACAAAAAAGAAAAAGTAGCTCACAGCTCAGTTAGAGATACATCTGGGGGTTGACGTTTTATGGCAAATGGTTGCGTAGTGTGATGTGGCGGGAAAGACTTTCTCCTTTTGGGAGCTTTCTACAAGTTTTCTTCAGCGAGAAAAGCAACTGTTGACAAACACATATGGACAAAAGACTTTAATGAAGTCAACAACTATGAAAAGCGAAATAATAGATAAGGACATTGAGGCAGTGACAGGTGAGGGAGAAGAAAGGGAGGAGAACACCTTGTGAAATGCAACCCACTGCCTGTGAACAGCCACTTAGCTAGTGTCTACTGTACAGTCTATGTGAGGCATTTTGGGAATATCTATAAACTGTATTTTCTGTTTATAAGCACAGTTAGATGCAATTTTATTCATGCTATGTCTCTGGGAGACGTTCTGTATTTAGATGAAAGAATACTTATTTTTCAGTCTTATTTTGATTTAAAAAAAAAAACTTGTGCATTAGCAGGAATGAAGCATAGCTTTGAAGTGCTACCAGTTCTTGTTTAGTTAAACGTGAAAGTGCAATAAAAATGTTCTTCCCCAAAATCAATGAATAATCATGATTAATGATAGTGATTTCAATACTGATCAAAAATACTCTTGGTTGTCATTTTGGCCATAATCACGCAGCCCTATTGTGACTCATCAAGTGGTGCCAGAACAGCTCATGTTTGATTCACTGATTGTGAAGTGCTAACAATGACACAACGCCCCATCTCTGTTTTCCAGACACAAGCATCAACATAAGTCTAAAGAGGGAATTATCACTTAGTGCAGACATCTCTATAGGTCCGCCTAGATGAGAGTGTTACCGATGATACACGTTTGGAATTACAGGAATGTGTTCTGGAAGACTGTGGAAAGTCACTGGTAAACCGGCTGGTCAATGTAATTCTTAAAATGTGGGTTCACAAAAGAACCAGCCATGTGAATGACGCCCATGCACGTATGCTATCACACAGCCTAGAGGAGCATGTTGAGTGGCGGAGCATCACAAGGCTGAGCAGAAAACGAAACATGATTTGCATGTTTCAGCTGGGAGTCAATGATGTTTAAAATTGACGCGCATCTAGAGGCGCATTTTACCTGCAAACACCTGAAATTATGTGATTGCTGGCTGTCACAGTTGCAAACACATGGTCAAAATATGTAGTGCAAAATGTTTGAAAGCTTTTTATATGGAAGGAGAATTTCTTATCAAAAAGAAGATGTGCAAATCTCTATACACTTAAAAAAATACTTGTATACACGCACGCATTCGCATCGGCATAAACATCGACAAATGCATTCACATTCACATGTACACGTGTTCAAAAGATAATCAGTGTACTGTATTATGCATACATGTACACACATGTCCTTCAGACATTAGCTGCAGCAAAGACCTTGATCTTGTTCTTATTCTGTTTCTTGGGTGTATGGACGAAAGGGAGTTTTTTGGCTTTTATTGTCAGTGCTAGACATGTTGCACAGCGGTGGTGGGGGCTAAATGGGGATTCCACTGCTGTGACCCTGGCCAATAAGCCCTCAGCAGGCGACTAGGCCAGCCAACACAGAGGCCAAAGGGATCAAAGACAGGAGGGAGGAATTAGCGAGGCAGGAGGCGAAGATATGAGGGAGGAAAAGGAGGACATGAGGCAGGGAAAATGAGGCAGAGAGGAAGTGAATGGAACCATGTATGGAGGAATAGAAGCATCTAAGTGGTCATTTTAACAGCAGTGGGGAGGCATTTGTGGATAGCTGTGAATGGAAAGGAAGGCAGAGATATTTTACAATAGACAAAGAAAGACAAATTGGTGAAGGAAAGAAAAGGTGGTGAGAAAAGGTCATGAGGGGGTCAAGGAGAGAAGAGTATATCTGAGTGTTTATGATATGTGCCTGTGAATGTGAGCGTTCATTCACACATTGGACGGGAGCGCATGAGGGATTTGTCACTAAGAAAGACAGCCAAAAAGAAGAAGAATAGGAAAAGAAATATGAAAACACTGGTGGCATCAAAGCAACAAAGGGAAGGAAAAAGACACTTGGACAAGTGCAGAAAAAACAACAGAGGATGAAGAAAACTTTGGAAAAAGCCTATAAAAAGCGTGTGCGTGTGTGTGTGTGTGTGTGTGTGTGTGTGTGTGTGTGTGTGTGTGTGTGTGTGTGTGTGTGTGTGTGTGTGTGTGTGTGCGTGCGCGTGTGTGTGACACTGTGTGTCCCATACAGCTGCCAAGACTGAACCTCTCTGCACAGGATAATTTTAGAGGACAGTAAAAGACAAACAGATCACTAGCAGATTCCATTGGGGACTGTTTTACCCAGGTAATATTCTACATTCAGTGAGAGTTCATTTTTAGACCATCATATGATAAGACAATTCAAAACCTAAGAAGTCATCTCTCTGAGGACACTCTGCTATGATCATGAATATGATCAAAATTCTTTGGATTATATGATGGCAATACACCCTAACCACAGTTTAGGACATCTCTGACCTCACTTCATTCATGGGTAAAAGTATTCACTTTGGTTGTTTTATGTTTGGTAAGCATTATTTCAGATACATTTCAACCTTGCATAGTAAGAGCAGGAAATTATTGTAAGTTTTTTGCACGAAAATGGGCAGTTGTTTAGATGCTATAAGTACTATGTTGGTGCTACACATAATCATCACAAAACGGAAATCCTGAGCAGAGATGCTGTGAAGGCACATATCAAATCAGAAAAAGAGTAGTCTATGAATGGACATAGGTGTGTAGACTTTCATGTGTATTTCTATTCTTTATGTTGTGGGGACATAAATTTGTTCATATAGTCAGATTGTGCAAACCCACTTCCTGTTTAGGGACACAGGAAATAATGGGATTTTAGAGAGGGAACTTGGTTTAAGGTGATAGGATAAGAGTTACCGGTATGTTTTGGCAGTAGTAGATACAGTTAGAGTTAAGATAAGTTATTGTAATGTCTTCTGAAGTGATGGAAACACAAATGTGTGTGAGTGTGCATGTATAAGATGCAGGGTTCACTTATGTAACAACCACAAGACAAAGACAGTGGGAGGTTGAATTCGAATTACAAATTGAGGAAGAGGGCAAGAATAAGACAGAGATGATGAGACGGAGGGAAACCACAGACAGATTTTAAACCAAGGCAGCCTAAGTAAGGGGGAGCCTCAAGACAGTCCACCTTTTAAATCATTCTTTCTATAAATAAAAGAAGCTACATTTGGTCCTTACAAGTACCAAAATAAAAGAAGAAACTGGCAATGTTGCTTCTGATAACAGAGGTGAATTACAAGAGGTAGATCCACATGACAGACAGTAAGACAGACAGAAAGCCCTCCAAGAGAGTCAGTGCTCAGAAGTGGCCTTCTGTGATCCCTGCCACTTCCAAACAGCATCAGGAAAGACTGTTGCTCCGGCCGCCAGCCGGGCTGTCGCCATAGGGACTCAATTCAAAGAACCCCCAGCCAAACCATTTGAAAGATGTGGATTGAAGATGCTAAGGCCCGGCAGTGTGGAATCAGTGCTTAAACAGTCCATACATTGCCATCATCTGGTCCACTAATCAAAGCCGCTAGTTTCTCTTTACTTTCACTGTGTTTTTTCTGTTTCTTTTTCTATTATCTCCATTTCTTTCCTTCTGTTTCTGACTTTGAAGTTGTTTAAAGTGGGATGAGGATCCCAAATTTTCTCTCTGTGTTGACATCTGTCTCTGGCTCTCTCTCCTTGTTTCCCCCCTTAGCTCAGAGAGAAGAATTCAAAGTGTACTCTTAATAGCTTGCATGTGTTTCGATTAAGAAACTGGCATGCACTTCCCAATTTAATGGGCTTTCTCTGCTCTTAGTTCGCTGCTGGCCTAGGCTATGTGGTGGAAATTTGAAGGTAACGGTTTTAATTGCCAGGCTATGGGTGGAATGCAGCTATTCAGACAGCAGGAATGTGGCACACGGATATTTTTCGGACTTTCTGACACGTGTGGGCACAGATGCTCAAACAATATGGGCACCACATACACACTAAAACAAGTGCTTCAAGACAATACGTGAGGTAAGAGGTTAAGTTGGGTAAGAAAGGATGCATCCATACTTTACAGTAGCTGCACTTGTGTACTGAGGTTTAATGTGATTAAAAGACTCTCCTTTTAAAAATTCTGTCCTTCGTCTTTTGAAGAGAAGGATTTTGAATTAGCAGGATGAGCAGCACTGTTGTCATGCTGACAGGCATTTGTACACACACAGCCTTGAGACCCCGAGAGGCAACTTCAGAGAGGAATATAGTCCTTGCAGTGACAAGTGACACCTGTACAGCAAGTGTACAAGTGCACCTATTTAGGAGACTGCTTAGATTGCTCGGGTGGATTGAACTTTTTTTGTTGGTGTTTAAGTAAGTTTGTTCAAACCCAGAGATGTTTAGTGTGTAAAGTGAATAATTAAAAGCTAGATTAACGTACAGTATCTCAATTTCTGTGTAGGCATAGAAAATAGAGGAATCCCTCTCAAAAGTGAGAAAATTAAAATCTGGGGCTAATTTCTGTCCACGTCATGCTTTGTAGCTCTTTGTTCAATGGCACCATCAAAATGAATCAAATGAAAAATAGGTGTGAGCCTTTCATTGTCATTTTTTCAAATACCTGACTGTAATTTCCCCCCTTGGTGCAAATGGTACAGTCCAACTAAAACACAGAAATGAAAAATTAGAATACTTAATCATTTTTTTGATTTCTGTTTTAAAAAAATCTGCTTCTGAAACAACTCAGCCACGAACAATTAAGATTGACAAATTAAACCGAAGGATATTTATTAGTTTCTGAAATCATCAAAGGATGCATGATGAAAGTTTCAAAGTCATTTTTCATTTGATTCTTTTAAAGGTATGAATAAACACAGAACTGCAAAGATCAATTTGATTTTTTTGTAACGTAAAATTACATTTTGTGAAACATTCCATCATTTTCCAGCTTCTATGCAGTCACAGTCACAACATAAAGGCGCATGTATAAAAATATTCATAGGATATCTTTTTTTACATTTTGTGAGCATTTAAATAATTGTAATCCAAGTGTAGGCTATTGGATTCAGTAAGAAATACTGAAAAGGGTGCTTGATAAGTCTTCCCTTTTACACTCCATACACAGAGGCCGTCTCATTCACCATCATTGTTTTTCTCTCTCTTCTGTCCCTTGGTAAAATGCTTTGTGGGTCCAAACAACCCTGTGGTTAAAGAACAAACATGGTGGGTGTAAAATATCCCCAGCCCTGTAAAATTAGAAAAAGGGGAAGAAGAAAAATGAATGTGCCCAATGTGGCATGTGAACTAATGATGGGTTGGTGTGGTGTTGGTCTCGGTGGAGGAGTAAGGAGACTGGCCATGCGTGTGATGCAATCATCACCTTTGGTCCAGCGTATGGTTAAAGTGGGCCGTGCCGCGGCAGTTTGTGGTGTGCCCACAAGGTCATGCCAGGGCATGTGTGTTTGGTCGACGGAGGCAGGATAGGGTGGGAACCGTGCAGACAGAAGTTAGGCAATGACAAAGTGGAGGAGGAGGAGGAGGAGAGATAGGAGGGTTTATGAGCAGGTGAGACAAAGAGCAGTAGAAAAGACAAAGACGGACAATGGAATCATGGGAGGAAATAGAACGAGTTAATATGCACATAAACACACATGTCCGGACACACACGGGCACACTTACATTCTCACAACCTCTCCAAGTCACCCTATTATTATCATTATGCAAGTGTGACTGCAAATGGTCCCCCTGAGCAACAATGGGACTGAGCAATGAGCCCATAAACAGATATGTAGCAGTGTTGGCATTTTTGATGAGGCAGCAGCCACACACACACACACACACACACACACACACACACACACACACACACACACACACACACACACACACACACACACATACACTCCTCTTTCCCTTCGACCTCTGCTCTCTAAGGGAAGGCAGTGCGAGCACACAGCCTGCCGTAGGGACCGAGCGACAGTGTGCCCAGCTGCATGCCAACTGCGCCCGCGGGCTGCCCTAACCCATGCACCCAAGGGAGCAAACAGCCTCTACAGCTCTCTATATCACCATCTCTCCCTTTCCTTCTCTTGTCCTCCCTCTGAGCCTCACACTGTCCTTCTTTTTCTCCCAATTGTTAATCTCGCTTCTTTCTCCTGCTGCACGGTCTTTCTCTTCCTTTCTCCACCCCGTCTTTCTCTCCTTCTCACTCTTACTTCCAGTCCTAGAGAGTGAGTGACAGGCTGTGAATTGCTCTGAGGCTATACCCAGATAAAAGGCTAGGAATGCACAAGTACACACACACACACACACACTCAGACACACTTCATTGGGAATCACATCCACTGTCACGAAGATAGACACAAGTCCTGCCATTCCTGTATTGGTAGGAGCAATACACACTCCATACACTGAATGTGGAGTGACAATCTCTTTGTCCAGTCTCTCCCCTGATGCCCGTGTGCTTGGTCACTCGCTGCAATGGTACCCAGCATCCATCTGTGATTGTGTGTCTGTGTGTGTGAGAGAGAGAGAGAACGAGAGAGAGAGAGAGGGAGAAAAGCATGGGAGTGAGACCGAGACTGACAGAGACGGGGAGAAAGAGAGACAGATTGAGAAAGAGAGAGTGTGTGCATGATGTGCATGTGTGTGTTTGTATTTGCGTGAGAGGGAGAGCTATTGCATCTCACAGTGTGCGGTGTCAGGTCTGGCTGTGTGAGCTGACACTGATTATAGTTTTCACAGCTCACTCCCATCACAGGCAACTATAGCCATGGCCAAAGCCCTATATTTCAAAAAGTTGCAACACTGTGCAGGATCCAGAATTGCTTTTATGCCTCCAGCAGTTCGGTTGTTGGCTTCCCGGAACATAAATTTAGAAGCTATACTGTCCTACTGCTTGAAAATAGAACATTTAAAACTAATGTGAATTATATGAAATAAGTAGTATAATTACAGGGTTAATCTTAACAAACAGTGTTGAGGAATAGACTATTCCAACCTTCCAACCTTAATTTCAGTGCTAAGTTTTGGAGATGATTTGGTCTGCCACCTAAGGCTGGATATTGCTACCAAAAATTCATCGTTGCATCAAGAATCTGGTTAGATTCATAAAAAATTCAATTTATTTTTGATCAAATCGTTCCTGGTTTGTATTTTTTATACCAATCTTAGGCTTTCACATTTTGAAAGCTTCATGTACAATCAAGCACAAACAATAAACTGTATAGGAGTTTTTTTTTTTTTTTGTCATTTCAGGCAAAGAAATGTATCCAAAAAGTACTGACTTGGAACAGAAACACGGATCCTGTGCAGAATTTAAATGCCTGTTGTCTCATATTATAAGCTGATCCATGCTGTGCATATTAAGCCCAGTTTATATCTATAGCTTGAGTGGTATTACAAAAATCCTCCACCCAAACAGTTTCCTGTGTAAAACAGTACTGGCCAGCTCTTGTTGAGACACATGCTCCTGTCTTTTATGCCAAATGATAGGCCATACTGCAGAGTGTATAATTATTGTAACAAGCCTTCTGTCTTACCCTGTATACACCAACGACAAGGAAGCATTCAGAAAAACAAACACTGACGCTGATGACTGATGCCTACTCTTTGATGCTCACATTTAAAGGCTACCAAACCACGAGACTCCTTCCTCTGTATAGACGTTTTTTTTCACGTGCTCTCTCTTTTCAGTGTCATTGACTGCTTTATGCCAGATATAAAAAGCGTTGCATGGCCAACGAAGCGCATAATGGGCCGATTTGACTAACGTGTCAGTGCAAAGGAGTGAAAAAGAGGAGGGAGTGAGGGGGGAGGGAGGGAGAGCGAGGAAAGGAAGAGAAAGACCGAGAGAGGTAAAAAAAGAGAGAAAAAAAAACGAGGACGGGCGGTGACCTGTGCCCTACCCTACAACAGAGGTAGCCGCCCTGGCATCTGCAGGCACAGCAGGCATCAGATGACATGCTACACGACTCGCAAGGCTGTGACTGAAGTAGACTGGACCGGCACATTCATGCTGAGTCGTGGCGGTGAGGCTCTGCTGTCAGATAAAGTGACTCTCTGTCAAATGAAAACAGATGATAAACCAAGTGGACGTCAAGTCTGAATCAGTCTGAATCACATCTGAAACGACTGAGCCAAATCCAGGCAGGCGCTGTGGTGAATTGGGACCGGCTTTGAGTCAAAACCCGTGCGGGCTCGATGAGGGATCGAACAGAACAAGCATTGAGAGTCCAACCATGCATCACCCTCTCAACCTGACTCACCCAGATTCGATTGAAGCTGACGTGACCGACGCTGCGGACCCCATTGAGAATCCTCGCTCTAAGCCTAATTCTCCACTCTGTCATGTGAATCACGTACACCATGAGCATAGTTGACTCCAGTTGATGTGTGCTGACATGTAAGTGCCCATAGTGTGAATGTTAAATCTGGCACCGTGCTTCTATCATCCATGTGTAAACTCCACGCTGTGTGTCTGCAGAGCGCATTAATCCCTACTGTGTGTGATGTAACTGGAAATCAACACAGTTCAAGATTTGTCTGTAGCTAACCACTGGCCTCCACATAATGTAATGAATGCATTAGTTACATCACCATGTCAGAGTCTTCGCTTTGTCTTTAAAAAGTCAACATGCTATTACAGTAAAGTATTGGTGCAGATGAAACTGTTCATATTCAGAAGAACTGATCCATCAAATGTGGTGTCAAAAAGTGTTTTGAAAAAGTTGGCCATATTACTCCAGACTGGATACAAAAGCAGAAGTAGTCATGGAATTAACGAAAAGCTACTAAACAGGAGGTAGGAAATAACAAACTGAATTGTCAAGTAAGATACAGGTAGCTTGCTGCCAGTGATTTCTATATTATCAAATGCATGAGTCGTATTTTTGAAGCATACACAGAAATCTGTGGGATCACATCTGTCAAAGCTGTTGTTTATAACTTGATGCAGCATTCAGTCACTTTCCTCCTCATTTTTCTGAAAGTGCAACACCTCCGCTGCTGCCAAAACAGTAAATGAGCTTGGAGCGCAGCCTATTTTCACACCTTTCCGCGACTGGCCAATTGCTCTAGAAAGGTGACTGTCAATTTTTCTGTTTTTGATATTCAAAAAATGGGGCAAAAGAAATCCCATTGTCAGGTCCTCCACATAATGTGCATGTTGTTTTTCATTATGTCCAAATTGACGCATAGCCAGCTTTAAATTTGTAGGAAAAAACAATCATGTCATACTAAACATTCAAAAGAAAAGACCTATGTTTATTTAGCAATAATTTTTTTTCTGAGAGCAATCAGTTTAAATCAAGTGATAGTATCCTTTTATTTAGTTTACTTGGTGAATTCAGTCAAACACCGGTAGTGCTGAAATCTTCCTTTTTGTTGGGTCCGTGGACCAATATTAATGAAACATCACTGTCAGCTAGAGAACTGTTGCTGTGTCATCTTAGGCCTTTGTCGTGAAAATAATGCATCTTAATTTGTGAACTGGCATTGCCCCTTTACTGTCGATGAACCGTTGTGGTCTTGATCGGCTCCAGATGTCTGCTTTGTTGTCGTGTTTCATCGGTGGCCAGTGCACTGCGTGAACATGTAGTGGAAGAACATTGGTTTGTGGGAAGAAAGCCATGCAAGGAGCAGGTGTATGCTGTGATGGTGCAGCAGTCCCCACCCCCGAGTCCTACGCTTTTTAATGACTGTGGTACAACCCTCCACTGTGGCTTTGCCCCACCCCTTCTGCCTCAGCAAGCGTTTGAAATGTGCCAGCCAGATGTTCAGGGCTTACACCTGTAGGGGACACAGTCATTGACATGGCCTCCGTGGATCTATGACGAACACACACACACACATATATAACCACATATGCATGGCCGTGGAACTGAATTCGCATGTAAATATGTCTGTGTGCGCAGCAAAGTGCGTGCTCACAGGTATGCCAACAGATGACATGAACATGAGCCCATGTGTAGACATACCGGCAGACAGAATCAGTCACACACAAACTGCTCCATCTTTAACCCATCATTTATCACCGCTCACTCACCCACAGCTTGGCTCCGACATGAATTTCAGGGCGCTGGTGGGGTGGCGTGGCATCCGGTGTGCCACCCTGGTGCTATACACCTCTCTCCCACATCTCGCTCTCCCTCCGCCTCCTTTTCTCTTTCGATATTGTGTGCCATTACGCTCCAGCATTTTGTAACTGGAGACTGACTGTCTGGCTGGTATAAGCTAATGGAGAGGAGCGAGTGTATGGAGAGACTATAGGAGAGACAGTCTTGCTTCCTCGCATGCTGCTGTCAGAAAGCATACGGGCCTGATTAACGACAACAGCCACAATAGCTCTTTATGCATTCTCTCCCCACTGCTGGCCTGCTGCCAACTCACCCTCAGGGAAGGAGAGGTATACACTGTGAGGAGTGTGTGTGTGTGTGTGTGTGTGTGTGTGTGTGTGTGTGTGTGTGTGTGTGTGTGTGTGTGTGTGTGTGTGTGTGTGCGTGTGTGTGTGGGCGTGTGTGTGCGACAGAGACAGAGCAAGAAAGGTGAGGTATATAACATGCTCTGATTTTGTGTGTCTATGAGAGATGTAGGGGCGAGAGGGACAATTCAAAAAGTGCTAAAGAGAACAATCAGACACTGCAAATCCAATTCACAACTCTGGCATCTCTAGTCCTTTCTGTGAAATAACAGAAAAAATAAAGAGCTACTTACTGTGCCGTCTATAATGTCCATCAACCACTTTCAAAATGACCTAAACGTAACCCTCGTTCGAAGCAGCAGAACGAGCTGAGACTGTTGTACCAAATGTAATTGGGAGTCAGATGAAAAATAGCCCTAAAACTTTATTTCTCTTTTAGGTTGTGTTTTGGGTCTCCAGTCTCCACAAATGCTGGAAACTTGCGGGTGAGTGTTTGCATGGGTGCGTTTGCGAGTGTGTGTGTAAATGTGTGTGTGTGGCTAGCTAGCAGCTATCTCCCCTCGCTCCTAACACAGAAAGGTTGAGAAGAGCCATCTTTCATCTCCTCTGCATCATCACAGCGTCTGCATTATTAATGGCCCTGATTACTGTAATCAAAAATTCTTATTTATTTGGAGGAGTTGGAGGAGGGGGAGGAGGCAGTGAGGCCTGGGTTTCTCTCTCCAGACAAAAAACCTTTGGTCTCCAGCTTTAATTTTTCAGAAATAGAGATGCTGCAGTGCCCTATCTTCTCCAAGTTTGGAGCTAAGCTAGTTAGGCGCACATAAACATGCAAATACCGAGGCACAGACATTCAAACTTTTCCTCTCTCAGTCTTTGAGCATTACGTACATTTACACACACACAGTTGCACTGAGACGCACACACATATACATAGAAGTAGCTGTCGATAATCGCAGCATAACGAAGACAATCATCTGCACTCGGAGACAGTCGGAATGATAAAAAGAAGAATGCACTCATCCGTTCCTTTCATCTGGTTTTGAGCTTCTTTTCCACCTGCTTTGCCTCCTTCAGTAAAGTCTGTCTCCTTGCTTTCTTCGTTCTCCTCCTCCTCCCTTGCTTCCTCCACCATCCACTCCACCCTGTCTAATCTTTCCAGGCACTGCCATTTGCATGCAAATAGTCCATTACCCAGTGGCAGGGAGACACAGCCAGGAGCTCACTACTAGGTAATCAAGGACAAAAGAAGTGCAGGAGAGATGCAGGGAAAAAAGGGGGGGGGGAGAAAGACAGCGGGGAGAGAGCGGTGAAAGATCACAGGTGAATTAACATTAAGAAAGGCATCAAGGAACTTGGCAGTGATGGGAAGAAAGAAAGAAAGAAAGAAAGCCAGAAAGAAAGAAAGGAGAGGTGAGGCATGGGGAGAAGAAATACAGTGCAACTAGCGGAGGGATGATGTGTTTGAAGAGGCGATTGGAGGCAAGGATCTTTGTAATGTGAAAGTTACAAGTTAAGTTGAAGAATGAGTGCAGCTTCGAGTGCGAGAAGGATCAAAGACACTTTATTGCAGCTTGTCAGCCTGTCAATCTATTGCAAGTATATGAAATAAAAGACTGCTTCCCTGAAGTAAGCATCCAGAGGAAAGATTTCTCCCTGCATGTTTTGTCTGCATTTTGAAGAATAGCTTGCAACAAGCAGTTTGTCACTGTGGCAGTGCCCATAAAAGGGCAAATTTGTAGCATTTGAAGAAGGTACATTTCATAGCAATTAAAGGCATACTTTGACATTTTGAATATATTGGGTAATTTTTTTTTCTCAACAGATATTTGTCACATTGAGGGAAAAATTACCATTCTGCAGTTTCTGTAAATAGTCTTCATGGCGTTAACATTCCTCCCAAGTCGTGCACTAACAGTATGTTCTCAAAGTCGTCAAGGACAGATGTAGAGACATTTATCTATGTTTTGACAACTGTTGATGAAAATTGCCATTTAAAATCTCAATGCCACAAAATGTCAATGGAAGTGCAAATTTGTCACTTTCGGCATACTAAGAGTCTCTGATGATTCATACGACAGCAGTGCAGGTTACATACCAAAATACCGGATACAATATGGAGTCTTATATGAGAATAGAAGTATACTGATCCGCTGAACAACAGAAAGTTAACAGACAATAATTTTGATGTTTAATCATGTGTTTGCTCATCTGATCTTATCCTAATGACAGTTCAAAACCCATAAACATTCAACAACAAGGGAAAACATGATATTATCACATGTAGGAGGTTGGAATCTGCATATGTTCGCATTTTTCCTTAAAATTATTGTTGATCAAAATAGTTGCAGATGGTCATTTTGGTCAATTGACTAATGCATTAATTAAAATGGCACGCCTCTGATTTTGTGACATATAGAATTAAAGACACTTTGAGTCTGTAGCTCTATGAATGTACAGCTCTGTGAGCCTGGAGCAAAATGCTACAATTAGCATGCTAATATACTACTGCTGACAATGCTATGACGCTGATGTTTAGCAGGTGTATTGCTTATCATGTTAGTTTAGCCTGTTCATTTTGACTAGTGAGACATTTCAGTCTGTATGAAGGTAACACAATGAGTAGCAAACCAATGTAAAAACCAATACTCAGTGGTTTCAGTGCCTTCAATAGGAGGATTTGCTGCTTTTCACATTTATGTCTTTGTAAATTGAGTGTCTTTCAGTGTTTGACTGTAACTCGATGCTGCTGTTTTTCTTGATTTTGTGACATTTTATAGAATTTTTTTTAAATCTCATGATATTTCTAAAAATCATCAGATTAACTGATAATAAAATGAACTGCTATTTGAAGCTCTAGATAAAAGTTAATATTTTCTTTTTTTCTGCGTGTATGAAATTTATGGTCTTGTCAGTGAATTTACAAACCCTGTATCTTTTCGAAAATAACACAAGAAGTTTCCCACCAAACAGCTCCTAGAAAGGTTTGTACGTGAACGCTCGATCAGTCTGTTTTGTCATTCGCATGAAAAATAAGATTTCCTCCTGATTGCAAAAAGACTGCAAACATGATGACATCTCAGGGAAATATTTTAAAAAGTTAATGGTTCTGCTATGGTCCCTTGCATTGTCCATCCCTCTGTCCTTCAAAATAACCTGTCAGCATAACCCACACAGCCTCTCTACATAACCTCTCACGGTTTTTGTTCTTCTTCCACGTGTTTCCATCACCCAGTACCTCGTCCCGCGTTCAGTGCCTCTCTTCCTCTCAATAGATGCTTGAAGTAGCTAAACTTCTTCTTATGGGAGAAGAAGAAGTGCATGAACGTCAAAGGAAATGAGCCCCCCCACTGCCGCCGCCACCTCCGAGCCCCTCCTGTCCCCCACCCACACCTCCTCCTCCTCCTCTCTGCGAAGCGGTTGATTGCGGCCCGTTTGATGTCCTAAACGCGGCGTGCTAAGATTTGCTCTCTGTTCTTCACCGAGCCCGTTTGAAGCTCTGCATGAGCGACACACATTTTTCGACGTTACACTCTGCTAAAACGGGCAATTATTTTCTTCCCCCCCTTTTTTATGTTCGGCTTTGGAATCGCAGCACATAAGGAGGTGGTAGAGGAGAGAGACAGGGAGCGATGACTTGCACCCACACATTCCTCTAACTAAGACGTAAATATGCATGGTGCAAAGACCTTTCTTCTAAGACAGGCACTTTACCATTTTGGAAACTTTTTTCTTTTTTGCTTTTTTTTGCTTTTTCTCTGTCACGAGCATTACTGAAATTACACCTCCTGCAGATATCACCAGCATGCACCTATTAAGACCCATATATTACTGTCAGTAGTGCTTGGTTGAACCTGCCTCAACCACTTCTCAGCATCTCTAAGCACTTTCATAAGCTTCCTGTGTCAGTCGTGGGAATATAAAAGAATCTTCCATGATACAAGTTGTTATAAAGGGGTTTATTCAATGTACGAAACACTACAGAAGCCGCCCCAGGCTTACTTCTTTCTACACCCACTACAGCAGCTCCAAGACAGTGACTTGGAAAAAAAAAAAAGCTCTAGCCTTGGACCTGCTCCTCACCCACCCACTCATCTCTATGTGAAGCAAGGTTACCACTTATGTAGGTTCATCATTTTACAGACTCGCATTTAACACGTAGCTGATCCGGAGTGCTCTCAGACTGTGAGATCTACTTGGCTGCAGGTTCAGCTTGATGTGCTGTGGCACACTGGCAACCTATGCCAACACAAACATGCTAGCATGCACACAAGCACGCACACCCAAGCATGCGCACACTGAGACACACAACTCTCTCAGCGCTTGGCCCGTGCCCAGCATTGCACTCCTCTTTTATGACCCTTGCTTTATGGTTTATTTAAAAAGTAACAGTCCCTTTATAGGTCATTAAAGCAGAAATAAAAGACAGCAGACGGCCTGCAGTGGATAGAAGAGTGAGCAGACGCCAGCCAGATTGGCTTGAAACACACACACACACACACACACACACACACACACACACACACACACACACACACACACACACACACACACACGCACACACACATAAACACACGCACGAAAACAAGTGTGTGCAAAAGAGCATCCAAGGCCAAACGTTGTGACCCTCCTGTTGAAACCGAGTGGTTGCACATCATCGCTTTTACACGTCGTTATGTTGGTCATATAATGTGTCATGATAAAGTGTAAGGACAAACAAACACATGTGCAGCACGAGAGGGCTGTGGACACGCTGCAACACATAGATTACATCCACACTTTTAAATGGATACATAAAGATAATAATATACTAAAATAAAGCATCAATGCAAACACGCAAGCACACACATGCAGTCAAGAGCCTGCTCACAGCAGACATCCTGACAGGCGAGCATGATTCACATGTAATTTCATCCTTTTAAGTTCCCTCTCTCTCTCTCTCCCTCTCTCTCCCTCTCTTTCATACTTACCCTCTTCTCATTCACACACACTTTGACCTGTGCGTGATGGCAAAATGGGCATGATTAACTGTACAGAAATGTCAGCCGAGAATAATGGCTGAAATGTAATTACTGAGCGAATGTGGTCCACGGAGCGATGAGTAAGACAGAGAGCAAAGGAGAGACAGAGACTGAGAGAAATGCTGGGAAAAAAATAATACAATTGCATTCATTGAGTATATTGGTTCGGTGTGTGTGCCTCTTTGTTGGACAAAGTTATTAATATGCGGTGAAACACAGCTGTGTGCTAATTTTTGCATCAGTCTGACTTTGTGTGCTAGCTTTGCTGTATAAATAAAAGCAGTAAAATATATTTCTGCACATATACTCCAGTGTTTTGTGTGCTCCCGAACACGCAGGAACACATACAGTATGTTCAAATGACTTACAGAGATGCGAACGGCTCTATCCAATCAACGACGTGATTGATTGTGATTCTAAAGTGCCATTAAAATCGCTTGTGTCTCTTTCTGGCGTCGTTAATCTTAATGCACGTGCTCAGTGAAATACATGCATAATAGAAAGATTTGCTGCTTAGAATATGGACAGCAGTGCATTTGTGACAATAAGTAGTGAGCATAATTGAGTGTTAGTTTGTATACTGAATGTTAGTTCTGCTTCAGAAATCTGTGTGGCTATAAATAAATCTCCGTCTCATTTAGTGTAATGTCCTTGGACTGAAGTGTGAAGAACGGTGGTGTGCATACATGTGTGTGCGTTTTATATTGTAAGACAGTGCACAGTAATGTTTAAATGTATGACGAAGAAGGAGATAGGAAAAGAGAAAGGAGGAAAGAAAGGTGCACAAGTTATTTATTAAAAAACAAGAATCTATATGTTAGAATCAAATACAGAGCTCCAGATTGGGGACCATTTTTTTGTCTACTCTTGTAACATTTTTAGTGACAGTGCCCCTACTGGAAGATGTTCATCTGAAGTGCTGCCCTGCTGTTGGTGTGTAAGATGTGTGTTATGCGTACGTGTTGTATCAATGTGTGTCATCACGTGTGAACCATTTTGAAATCGTTTGCTTCCAGGAGCAGAGTTGCAGCAACCCTCCTCTCTCTCGCTCTTTTTATCTGCTCATCTCTCTCTCTCATCTAACCGACTACAGAGAGAGGGGGAAAGAGAGAGAGAGAGAGAGAGAGAGAGAGAGAGAGAGAGAGAGAGAGAGAGAGAGAGAGAGGCAGCAAAGAGCAAGGCCATAGTCTTATTAGTGATAATGAGAGAGAGCCACTCTGCCAATTTACATCCGTAATCTGATATTAGCTCCTGCCACCCGCACTAAGGGAGCACATACACACATATGCACACAGATGTAGACAGGCACGCACGCATTTGGAGGCAGACGCGGAAGCGCACACACTCACACGTTTGAAATTAGTTATTCATATTCATGAAAAAGAGCAGAAAACTGCTTTTGGGTGAAAACTAACAGTGCCCCCTGAGGACAAAGGAAATATGTTCCAAATTCAGAAAAACCCAAAACCACACAAGACAGAGGAGCGTGAGTAATGTTCGTAAATCTGACTAGCAAACAAGCTATCGTCACCTTTCACAGCCATGGGAGGGCATTTTTTAATAGATACTTATAATTTAACTCTTGTTTGTAGTCCAGAATTTGCAGCGGAATAGGAATACATTTCCAAAAAATGTTAATGTCTGTTTTTTTTGCAAGCATTTTGCACTTTTGCACAACTCAAAGATACACTGATGCTGTCAAATTTGCAATAAAAAAACAAAAGTGTGATATAGCATTGCATACATTGCATTGATGCCTGACAATGGATTTCTACTCTGACATTTTGCTTTAAAACAGATGCAACATGTAGTTATCTAACTGAAAACAAAAAAAAAATCTATTTAATTAGGATGTGTGTGCAGGCCAGTTTTGCACATAAAACCAAAAACCATGCACACATACAGCAACACACACACAAATGCTCCTGCAAATAAATATTCATGACAAACTACATATATATTATCCTGAAGACGGGCTTTGGTGCAAGTCTAACGCTGTAACATATGAGCTCACACACGCACAAACTCAGCACGATATATGACATTTAGATACACAGAGAAATATAGCCTCTATTTTTACATCAAGCAAGTAAAATGGATCCAGGAAACCAGTGGATGCAGTGGATTCTCTTGGGCAAACACTGAAGAATTTCGTTGAACACGATGAGTCCTGGCAACATGTTAATGAATATTCCATCTATGCTGGAGAGGCAGACCTTTCAATCGCTCTCAATCCCTTGTGTTTCAATTAGATCCAAACCGCCCAGAATCCGCTAATTGTCGTAAGCACTTAAGCATGTATGGCAGGATCCCCACCGCCTATCCGCGAGCTAGAGTGTGGGTTTCGACTATGAGGGTGACAGAACATTATGCAAGCCAGAGGGGGAACCTTTTAGTTGTAATATCACACACTTTAACATACTGTCATCGCTTTCAGTACAGGCTGTGGTTACACTGCTCAATATCCGCATCATTTCAATAGAAATTTCATCATCCAGTCATGCTTGCAGTCTGGTTGAAGCGCCATATGGATCCTGGAAGCGGCACTGCACAGCATTATCTAATAACAGCACATCTTGCCCTAATCTAATCTACTCAGTTCCCCAGCCTTAAAAGCACATTTTTTTCTTAATGCAAATGAAACGGAATGATTGTCATATAAGTGTGCAGGTTTCTGCAGTCTGTTATTCAGCACACTGTCACCTGTTTGCAGATCTTCAAAAAGGTGCAAGAGAGGCGACAACTATACAATTCAAATATGATTGAGTGTACATTTAATGACTTAAATTGACGACGGGCATTGATGCAAGTCCAAAGCTTTTCAACGTAAATAGAAATTAATTAACAGTCTGTGTGGGTAATGTGTGCAAGAGCTGCTTGCCATTTGTGCTTGGTACATTTTATGTCTTCTTAATGCTGTGCATTTCAGTATTTGAATATAAATTCAATGTAATCACTTTGCTATAGAAAATATTTGTCCGGTCTGCATGTCTGCTGGGCTGATCTTTATCACCAGCCAGTATGGGGTGCCGTTCTTTAAAGTCTGTAAATTAAAGCCATTTCCGTTGAAATGTGTAAACTGTTCCTGCTTAATTCCAGTTGATACTTCGATCTTTAGACTCTGAACATGCTGCTGCTTGCTACCCGTGACAAAAAGCCTGCTGCCTTTTCAATTCTACGTTGACTCTCAGGTGTGATAAAGTGTTGATTGCTAAGACACTGATGTGAAAATGTAAAGTAGGATGCTTTGTACAGTACTGGATTTCGTCAAACAATTACTCAAATCATTAACTCTTTCGATCACGAAGGTTCCTGTACTGACACCAGAATGTATAGTGTGGCACATCAGGTATAGAGGCTGCCTAGCACTACTACATCTAAAACGGGCATGTCATCGTTGTGTTCCTTTTTGTTGCATCAAATTGGGGCAAGTTACATTTTAGAATATTAACAACAGGTTAATTTGCATCAGTGTTTACTGAGTCATTGTTTCAGGTGTATTATTTTCTTGCTAAATTACAGTTTTAATAGGCAGAAGTGGAAATTTCAGACTTAATATATTTCAAAAATCTCACAGGGTTGTTCATTCTGGCCCACCAATTGTAGAGCTTCTACTCACTGTTTTTCCCAGGTTTTAAGGACTTAATTAGCCAGTTATCAGGTAAAAATGACAACACCTTAGCTTTAGCTGCTAAAATGTGAGATTTTGCTTATTTTTTCTGTCTGATATGAGAGAATATTCATTATCTTTTGGTTATGAGTGGACAAAACAAGCAATTTGCAGTCATTTTTAGTTCAGGAACAGGCAGTTTGCTTATTTTTTTTTTGGACATCTTAGAAATGTATCTAAAAAAAACCAAAAAAACATACAAGACTTTTTCCCCATGCCAGAAAGCAAGTTGCTCGGTGCTTCGGTTTCTTGTTGTCATATTAATAAGATCAAGTCACTGCCAAATTAGTATTCTCTTGATAACTTCGAAAAAGTAAAGAAAAATAAGACTACAACAAGTTCTTATTCATTAGAATTAAAGAAGCAATATAAATGTCAGAAGAAGGACAAATCTTGGAGGTGTTCCAGTTTCCTGTCAGCTTTCGTCTCACTGCATTTATTTTCGACCATATGTAAATATGATGTATGTGAATAAGGATGCCTAGTCATCTGTCAGTATGCTGAGTCAGAGTCGGGTTCCAAATAGTGAGATCCATCATGTAAGAGAGGGAAAACACATTAATTGAATTTAAAACAAATGGCATAGTTTGAAGGGTAGCACATAATTTAAAGGCTCTTGAACAAAAGTCAACAACCAGATTAATTTGGATTACATTCGAGCAAGATTTTCCCCGTTATATGGGTGCACCATTTTTGCAAAAATCCCGCTGGCCTTTAAGCCCTTTCGGTTTCATTTCTTATTGGTTATAATGTACACCTATGGCCTGAAAATCTGGCGTAGCACTCTTCATTCTACACTTTTCTTTTTCGCAGTGACTCCAACTGCATTAACATTACTTAGTGCCTTAAACCCTCTTACCTTTGAGTGTGGAGAAAAAGGCAGCCAGCCTGAGCATTGTGCCTGTGTGTGCATTGCGTTTTCTGTTTGACTGAGAGTGACTTCTACTTCTCCCTTTCAATATTGTGCATGCTGTCTCCCCTGCACACTGCCAGTGTACTGTACCACACACTCTTTCTCACCAATTACCTGTCTGTATCTTTCCGTCTGTGCTGCGTGATTGAGAGAGGGTGTGAGAGGAAGAGAAAGTGAGAATGTGCCTATGTGTGTGTGCGTACCTGCATATTAGCGTGTGTTCACGGGCATGCGTGTGTGTGTGTGTGTGTGTGTGTGTGTGTGTGTGTGTGTGTGTGTGTGTGTGTGTGTGTGTGTGTGTAAGAATGTGTGTCTGCGTCTCATTCTTCTGCCTCTGTTTCCCCTCCGGATCTCATGTATAATTTATGGCACCTCTCATGAATATGCTAATTGGCCGACGTGCAGGGAGAGGTGAGAGGGCTTCCCCTGTTCTATTCTTACATTCGTCTGATGAGAGAGGGAAAAAGAGAGGGATGGAAAAAAAAGAGGGGGAGAGGAGTAACTGGGAAAGTGTGTGTTGCTGCCTGTACTGAAAGCAGAAAAAAACAAAAAAGCAAAAGAGGGGAAAAGACGAAGGGCAGGGAAGGAAAATGCTGGAAGGAGACAGTGTGTGGAAATACATTTATGAAATCCCAGGCGTTCAACAAATAAGTATTGTGGCAATATGGACGGTGGCGAGCCCATGTTGTGCTATATTGTGTTGGAGACAAATGAATCACCCATGCTGAGGGGACGTTGAGAGGCGAGATTGGAAGAGGTAGTGAGAGAAACGGGGAGATGAGAGGGAAAAAAAGAGAGAAATAGTTTGTCATTGTTCCATCAGCATTTCAGTCGTGTTTTTGAAAGGCTAGACAGGCAGGCAAATAGGACCGTTATTCCAGTTTCAATTGCTTCTCCCATAAATAGATGATAGGTGCCAAGTTTCTGAAGAGACACTGAAAAACACCCTTTTGAGTATTGTTCTAGACAAAGGCAAAAAAAAAAAAAGCGGGTGATGCAAGCTCCCAGCGCTAATCAGATAAATTGCAGAGAAAGGGAGGTAGAAGGTAGGGAGATTAATCCAATAGCTAACAAACTAGCAAACTAAACATCAAACGCTTCATCTTCAAAGTTGCGTAACATGAAAAACCTTTTAAACTACATCAAAACCCTCACAGACAGCTGAGGGAAGATCTCACTCTGCTTTCTTCTCTCTCTTTCTCTTGAACTCTCTGTCAGTCTATCTGTGAACCTCTCTCTCTCTTTGTCTCATACTCAACCTCTCCCACTCTCTCTCACCCCTGTGTTTCCTTTTCTCTCTCTCTCTCTTGCTCCCTCTCTGTCTCTCTGGCGTTCTCTTCTACTATCTCCCCTCTGGAGTTCAATCATGAGGACCGAGTCTCATGTGAAATAGTGCATGACACACAATGTGTGTGTTCGTACACGCATGCCAGTGAGTGCGTAGTGTTTGCATGAATGCATACAGTTAGCTCTATGTGTGTGTGTGTGTGTGTACGTGTGTTTGAGGGAGTTCATGAGTGTGTTGCTTTCCCTCCTGGCACCCTCTGGGTAGAGAGAGCATTCCAGCGGGCAGCTGATGATTCAGCATCTGTCGCCCTGCTTATGTAAGACAGCAGACACGGCCCGGATGGCTGACTGGCTGAGTTAACTGACTGACTGGATGAATGGCTCAGTTACTGACTGACTGACCAACTGACTCACATGACTGATTTACAGCCTGACAGACTGACTTAGAAAAAAAGGTCTGGTTTAAAATGGGAAAAGTTTTAAGATTACAGAAAATTACTAAGATAATGCACATAACCATTCCCATCAACAGTCAGAAAGAAGCACATACTAGACAACCATAGAAAGTACACTTACTGTGTTTAAGCAGAACACAAAGCTGATTTTAGTGGCAGCACAATTACGTATAAACAATTAGGCACTATTTTGCCCAGGGCAACGTCCAAGTGAGGTGAAAATGTTTTACCTTGACTGAAATACTTGTGCTTATCCCAGTGTGCAAAGGAGAGACTGGGGGGAAATAACAGAAAGACATCAGTCAGAGGCTGAGTGGTGCAAAAACACACAAACACAATCAAAGCGCTTGTTGTCAGCTAGCGTACAGCTAATATACTTTGGCTGAATTGAGCAAAACAACACAAGTAGTGCAGTGATCAATTCCTGCAAATGATGTGAGGAAAAACTTGCTTGACTTTATGTCTGAGCTCACCTTTAAAGTAGCATTTGCTGTTGCACTTGCTTGATCCAGAATCTAAAGATACTGTTATGAGTGACAAAGATGAGCATCAAATCCTCACATTTGACTAAACAGAAAGAGCAAATATTTAAATTTTTTGCTTCAGGAATTGCAAAAATAAAGAAAATTCATCAGCAACTATTTGACATAGCTGTTCTATAAATGAAAGAGCTGCTGTTAAATTTGATTAACTAATTAATCAATTAATCATTGCAGCTCTACTTAAAAACACAACACCCATGTTGCAAGTTTAGCGGGGACTGTTGCATGTGAATGCTCTCTACTTTTTGTTGCTTTTCTTGTCTGTAATTACGCTATCAGCCATGAAATACAATAAGCAAAATGAGAAAACAATTCACATGTGAAAGAACCTTAAAATCTTGTATCTATTAAAAATAATGACTCCATGAATTTGCCTGTTTTCCTGTACTGAAAAATATAGACTTCAATTTGGAAAAAAAAAACTGTCTCGGAAATTTATCGTAGCATTTGCGATCAAAAGGGAAGGAAATTAGGAGAAACTATGGAGAGAGACTTGCACAAGAGAGATTTTTTTTTCAAAGTCAATACAGGTTACCTTAAGTGATGGTGCTGCAATGAAAAGCCACCTAAAATAATATCCTCTCCTTACTGACAGACAGCAATATTTATGCACACATGTGCAGCACCTATAATAAGTATTTGCTCCCTTTGGACAGTTTAATATATATTGTTTATTTTTCAACACTGAATCACGGTCACTATAATTTGGCTTTTCTGACAAGACCTTAGGAAGAAAAACATGATTTCATGTGAATAGGAAAATAGATTTCTATAAGTATCGTCAGCTAATCAAAAGTATATGAATTAAATGATTGCATACTTAGTCACCCCCTTTAAAGTGACTCACCTAGTTCAGTACAAATGCAGCCAACTAGTGCTAGAAGTGGCACAATCAGTGAAATGGAGATCATGTTAGCGCAGTGAATGTGTCTCATGTGATAACGAAAAAGACATCTCTACCTGGCAGTCCAGTCTCTGGTAAATCAGTACTCCTGGTTAGAACTACCCCATGAAGACAAATAAAGACTCCAAGCGACCCTGTGAAAAGGTTATTGAAAAGCATTAATCAGGGGATGAATACAAGAAATTCCAAGTTGCTGAAAAATCGCTTCGAGTACAGTGAAATCCATCATTAAGAAAGCAAAGGAATATAGCACATGTCTGTATCTGCCAAGAGCTAGCTGTCCTCAAAAATGTGACTGTGTAGCAAATGGACTACTGAAGAGGGCCACCAAGACACCTATGACTTATCCAAAACGTCAGTGGCTGAGATGGAAAATGGGAGAGACTATCCATTTAACAACTGTTTCCTGTTCGTCACTAGTCAAAACTTTAGGGAAAAGGGACAAAGAAAGCCACTGTTGAAAAAAGCTAGCATTAATTCTTGACTATAGTTTGCCACAAGGACTGTTGGAGACTCTGAAGTCAACTGATGAGACTGAAATTTAGTTTTTTAGTCATCAGACTAGCCACTATGTTCGGTGTCCACTAAACACTTCACACCATCAAAGACATGTCATCCCTACAGTGAAGCACGGCGGTGGCAGCATCATGATGTTGGGATGCTTCTCGGCAGTAGTCCTTGAATGCCCTGTTAAGGTAGAGGGTAAAATGAATGCGGCAAAGTAATCGGAAATACTGGAGGACAACCTGGAACTGGGAGGGCATTTGTTTTCCACCAAGACAATAACCTGAAGCATAGTGTCAGAGCTGCACATAGATGGTTTACAGACAACAAGGTGAGAGGAGTGGTCGAGACAGACACCAAGCCTCAATCCAACTGAGGATTTGTGGCTGGAATTGAAAAGGGTTGCTCATTCAGGATCCCCGTGCAACCTGACAGAGACTGAGCAGTGCTGCAAAGAAGAAGAGGGTAAAAGTGCAGCTGTGCTGATTGAGGCCTATCCACACAGGCTCAGTGTTGTCAGTCTATCTACTAAATACTGACTCAATGCCTAATTTATGATTTGTGTTTTAATAAAAATAACTTACATTGCTTTGTAAGTATGTGTTTTCACTTTGACATGATTTTTTTTTTTGTAAATTCTCTTTAAAACAGTCAAACCATATTGACCATGTTTCAATGTTGAAAAGCAACAAAATTAGGTTAATGTTTTTTAAAGGGCTGTATAGTTGAAATTCCATGTGTAAAATGAACTCAACGAGGACTATTTATCAGAAATTCCTCTTTAAAAGAAAATGTAAAAAATGCTCGTCTCCTGCCTTCCTCTTCCTCAGTGACTCATGTGTGGCACAGAGTAGAAGAATCTGGACTGGATGATTTATGAAAACTGAATGTAAAGAGTTGAATCTTCAGGGAGGATCAAATCTGCTTTCAATTCAACAAATTCAATTCCAAAATATTACATTTGGTTTTCACTTCACGGCATATGAATCATGTGCATCAGGTGTTAATACCTGTTCGTATTCTGATTAAAGTGTGCTGGTACGAGTCAGTGTCTTGCAGATGATTGGCTCCAATACAGTCAGAACATAAAGAGTCACGCTGTTGTTGCTGTAGCTAAATGGAAATCCCACTTCTGCCCCACCTACTAACCAGACACTCTTGTTCTGCTGTTTGTTAGACACTGAGTTTAGATACTCTGCTGTATTTCGGTTTGCTGTTCTGTTAGATTATCTGGGATTATGTATCTTCACTCCTCAGATCTGGAAATGTGTTGTAAACCAATCTAGCTAATATCAGATCTAGCAATCTGTTCCTGAGGCTTTCTGGGAAACTGAGCCTCAACTGCTCCTGGAGGAAGCACAACTCATACTAATAAAGAACGCACTGGACTTGTCTAAATATATATAACTTTTGGTCTTTCATCTTTCAATTGTTTTCACCTGTTTTTAACATCATTTTAACACCTCTCTCTGAAACTGCTCTGTTGAAAAACCTGGATTTTAATGTACATACTGCTCAGATTCTTTGTATGATAATTGCTAAGAGATGCATCATAAAACTGTGGAAATCTGATGTTGCCCCCAAGCTTGAGACTTGGCCTCCTTTTTTATTTATTTATCTGGTTATTTTATTTTATTTTTTCGTTTTCTCTTATTTCACACGTGTTTGTCATTGTTACAAATTTGTCTTTTTTTTGTTTTCTGATCACTGTTCATGTCTTTGTTATCGTCTTATAATTTAAATCTTAAACAAAATGTTAAAAAAAGAACGCACTGTACTGTGGTTACTTATTTCGATCAAACACTTTATAATCAGATTCTTCACATTGCACCTTTTAACCTACTTGAAAGTGGAGACCAGTGATCTTCACGTGTTCATGGTTTGAGAAACTGATTCCTGTGGACAACAATGTTCTAGTGAACTCTTAAAGATTTGTCTCACACAACACAAGTGCATCCATCCATAAAACCGAAAGTTGTTCTTTTAGATTTTACATTTAATCAAACTGGAGCAGACGCTTTGATTGTGGAATCATGTTTTCACTGTCTCAGGAAGATTTTTTTCAACTTGGAAAGACACTGAAGCTATTTTACTTGTTTTTATTTCTTCTTTATTGCTGTAACAGTATTTTTACCTTCCTGACATTTTAGAAAGAATTCAGCTGCTAGATGTTTAACAAGAACCAAGAAGCCTCGTTACAGTGGCTCCCAGTATGTTCAGGGAAAGATTTGTAGATTTATTGGTCACTTTTAAGGCACCTAATGACCTCTTTCCTCATTATATTTCTAACCTTTAAATATCTTCTGTCTCTACTTTTACTAGCATCCTTTACTTAATATTTTTGAGGTTTTATTTTCCTTCAGTTTTCTGTTATTTGGTTCAATAATGATTTCATATCTTGTTTTGTAAACACCACAATGTGCTTTTATCCGTCTTTTAATTTGTAATGATTTTATGATTTTTCTGTTTTATTTTGCTCCCTTCTGAAGCACTTTGTAACCTGGATTTGAAAAGTTCCCCATAAGTGCTTGTTGCTGTATAAATATAAAGCTGAATGGAAATTGAAGTAGCACACCCTCACTGAACAAGTAAGACTGATGTTTAGAATCACACTTCATTTTATATACAAATGGACCCTGTTACTTTGACGAATATAGTTTTTGTGGACACACAGAAACCCTTCAGATGTCTGCAGTCAGATGAAATGTTTCTGCATGTGGAGCTAATTGTTGTTGTCTGTGCTCTTTTCTAGACAGAGACTCGCTACTCTTTGGTGAGCATCGTGAGCCATTTGGGTTCCACAGTTCACAGAGGTAAGTGTTTGGTTGTGTTTTACATGTGTTGAAGTCAGATTTTTAAGGTTTAGGAATCCAGCATGTTTTCAGACGTCCCATTAACTTGAGTGTCTCCTCTCCTCTCTGGACACTACATCTGTGACGGTGCTCACCGGGATCATGAACCAGGCGACACGTCAGACCGTTGGCTCACCTACAATGTTGAGCACGTCACCATGACAACGGGTGAATCTGTGTGTCGCCTGCGCCAAAGAGAAGCGTACCTTCTGTTTTATGAAAAGCAGGTAAGAGAGCAGCTCTTCTTCTCTTAAAAAGCGCCGCTACATATCAAACACTCATGTTATTGTGCAAATAAGCAATTTAAAGTCGTGATGTTAAAGTGGTGGCCTCCTTCTAACCATGTAACTCTGTCCACCACCAGTGAGGGAACGTGGAGACCAGCCCTCCGAAAAAGAAGAGGCCAACCGCTAGAGGAGACAGTAGGCGGTGGTGGTAGTGTCTGTCAACAAAGACATTCAGTCATAGCAACATGTTTAACATAATTCAATTATTAGAATTAGAATTGAATTATGTTAAACAACCCACACATATTAAGTTAGGGGAACTGAGAAATAATGAAAATTTAATCTAAAATATTTTCTGTAATAATCCAAAAATTATTCTGAAAATGTTTATGGAATAATCTAAATATTTGTCAATTTTTTTATTTAATAATCCAAAAAAAAATCATCCAATTTTTTTTATATAAAATCTAAATATTTGTCTAAAAGTTTTTATATAATAATCCAAAAAATCATCTAAAATATTCATATGAAAATCGAATCTGAACTAATAAAATTTTTTTTTAAATCTACTAAATTGAAAAATGAGGCATAAAATATCAAATTCAAACAATCAGATTTACACACAATTTTAAGTTGCTGTAATTTTTATGTGTTTGCAATTTAAAATGTTCTGACCAACATTTTCTTTTTTCTCTCTTTTGTCCCAGGTGCTGTTAATAGTTTTTGTATTGTTGTTTTGTTGTCCTACTAGACTTTGAAATGCTGATAAAGTTGTGTTGTTTTTTTATTGTTTTATTTGTAGGACTCTGAATTGTTACTACTTTTGTGTTGTTTTGTCATTGCAGGACTCTTTCTCTCTCTCTTCTCTGTCTCTGTCTCTCTTCTTTCTTTCTTTCTTTCTCTCTCTCTCTCTCTCTCTGTCTCTTTCTGTCTCTCTCTCTCTCTCTCTCTCAACCCGGCCGGCCAGCAGCAGATGGGTCCCCCCATATGAGTCTGGTGCTGCTCAAGGTTTTCTTCCCTGTTAAAAGGGTTTTTTCCTTGCCACTGTCGCCTTAAGGCTTGCTCTGTGGGGGTTCAGGCCATATGGGTTCTGTCAAGCATTTTGACACAATTTGGATTATAATTGGCACTATATGAATGAAATTGGATTGAATTGAACTGAATTGAATTAAACTGATTTGAATTTACTTACTGTTGTTTCTTAAATATCTAAAAACTTGACATCAAGATGTGTTCATGTATCCGTGAAACTTGCCTGATAACTTCTATTCTGTGTCACTGACAAACAAGAAGAGCTGAAATACAAGAGTGTGTAGTCTGTGAAACAGACTGAACTATGAAGAGAGTTTAACAAATCCAGGATGTGTTGTCTTTATCTGGCTTCACGATCTGGATATTTTACAAGAAAACTGTTTGTCCAACAGACTGGCGACCTGTCCTGGGTGTCCCCTGCCTTCGCCCGAGTCAGCTGGGATAGGCTCCAGCACCCCCCGCGACCCTAGTGAGGATAAAACGGTGAATAGAAAATGGATGGATGGATGAACTGTTTGTCCAGTCGTTGATGTTTATATGCGTGTCGATCTGTTATCTGGAACTAAACCTTCTCTGGGGCAGGTGAGGAGTCACGTACCTGGTAAGGCCTCGAGACACACTGTTTCTCTGAGTGTTAACGAGAAGCAAATAGCGTGTAAAAAATACATAGAATTACAAACAAAGTGACTCAGTGAAATGATCAGCAGAATTCTGACTTTTAGGTTTCTTACTACAGAACAGCTTCACTGCTTCAACCACAAATCAACACTGTCCATCCACTCACTGCTTCAAGGACCTACAAACATCAAACACACCTGATTACAGTCCATTTTTTTGTTATTTTAACTTGATAATTACATGATTTTAAGTTTTATGTGAAATGTGAGGCACTGTGTCCACAGCAAAGTGAGGTCAAGTGTGAAGATTTTTGTTAAACTACAGTTTTAAAGGTTGAAAAGGTCAACATCACAATATATAAATATCAGGTTGTATGGGGCTCTACCTGCAGATATCAGATAAAAGGAAAAACTGTATTTCCATGAACATACCCACATATAATGTGTATATATTCTTTATGCACTTTCCAGTGGTCTATTACTGACAGTCAAGCCGTTTATTCTTACAGTATGATGTCCAGTAATCGGATTACAGTGACTCTAAAACTGACTGGACTTTTCTTGACTGTTTCTCATCAGAACAATTCCATTAGTTCACCTCTCTCTTTAACCCAGCTGTTGTCTTCACTTATGGACACTTAAAAAAGTATTGTTTCTTTGTCTGAAAAAAAAAATCAGCAAAAAAAATGCCTCAAATTTCTGAAAATTTGCAAAATCTTCAGGAAGAAAATTCCAATAATTCCTTAAAAGTTTCACTTAAAGTTTTATTTTAAAATTTGGCAAGACAATTCTTGCAATATTTTTTAAAACTGAGTAAAATCTATTTTAAAAATGAGTAAAAATATCTGAAGTGATTACATATATATCAGTAAAACCTCTAATATTTTCTTTAAGAACAGTCACAAAAAATCAAACTAATGTGAATGTTCTTCAGAAACATTTTAACATTTCTTTTTTCTAAAATGTTCAAAGATTTCCCAAAAATGTTGAAAATGTGTACATCAGAAGTTTCACTGTGAAAATATTTTTTTCCCCCACATTTTCAAACTTTAAAACGGGTCGAGTTCGACCCACAGGATGACAGGAGGGTTAAAATCCTTCAGTCAGTGATGCAGAACTAATGTCAGTACTACAGTCCAGCTTTTTAATCCCAGACCAACACAGCAGAACAACTTCTTTAGACAGAAGAACTTAATTCAGATGTTTATTATCTTATCAGTTAAAGATCATACATTGTCATATTTTATTCTCCGAGTCAACTCCAAGCCCAAGACTGTAACTTAGTCTTAGATGACTAATCAGCCTGGAGATGCTGACTAACTAGTCATTCTCTTGGCGTGACAGCTAGATAACTGACTCACTGGATAACTGGCTGGCTGGCTGACTGGTGCTAAATAGATACGCTGGTTCCCTTGGAGTCTGACTAGACATCTGATTGGCTGGCTGCCTGGCTGGCTGGAGTCAGGCAAGAAGTAAGAGAGAGGAGAGAGAGAGAGAAGGAGAGAAGAAGGCGAAGCACAGAGGCAAACCTGAGTTCATTACAGTAAACTTGGAGAGGCAGTGGTGACAGGCTGAGGGAGAGAGTGCAGAGACGAGAAGAAATTGAGAGTGACACGAATACTCTGAGCCACCATGCAAATAGGCGCAGTTACCTCGATGGCCTGCTCCTTATACAGAAGCAGAATTGCAAACACACAAGCGAGCACACTCACACACACGTACTCACACACACGGGAAAACCAGCCCACATGTATACCACATGTAAGGCTTGTATTTCAGGTTGAAGGTTTACAGCACCCATGGGCACAGACAATAGCTTGGACAGAGGTGGAGGGCACGGTGGTGTATGTGTTAAAGGAAGACAAAAAAAAGAAAGAAAGGTCAACAAGAAATGGAGATAGGGAAGGAAAATGAAAAGAGGAGATGCAGTTCAGTAACATGACCTTCAGTGTGGGGCTGTGAGGAGGATCAACCTCTGGGAGACATGGGCTGCTTGGCAAAGTCACTCCTACACAGGGCTCACTGGCAGACGGGGTCAGGCCAAACAAACACACATACGCAATCTCACCGAAGCACCTCACACCCAGAGCCAGCCAGCAGCAGACACTCAGCCAATAGATATGAGGTGTAATAACACCCAATGTGAGTGGGTTCCTCTCATCACTTTAAAAAAGAAGACACCGCCAACAACACATGCGCACATGTACACAGCGCGCTCTCCAATTCACACATCTCACTTTAGTGGCCACAGACCGAGGGAGAAGGAGGACTAAAAGTAGAGGAGGAGGAGGGGGGGGGGGGGGGGGGGGGGGGGGGGGGGGGGGGGGGGGGGGGGGGGGGGGGGGGGGGGGGGGGGGGGGGGGGGGGGGGGGGGGGGACAGTGGGAGCGAGGGAGAGAAAGCGAAAGAGAGAGAAAAAGTAAGAGAGGTGTCGCCTCTCCTCGCTGATCCCTTATGCTAAGAGGGATTTGCATACATTTTTAATCAAAGCAAATTAGATCATAACCAAATTAAATCACGCTTTCCAGCCACCCCTTCTCTGTCTGCCTCCTGTTCCATCCACCCACCTTTTCCTCATCATTTAATTATAGTCACTAATAGGTATGGTTAGACTAAAAAAATAAAAAATAAAAAACCACACACATATGGAGCTAATTGACGGAGAAATATACATGGAATGTGTCTTTGCGGCTGTTAAGCTGAATAACACAGATGCTGGATTTTCACATACAGTAGGCAAATTAATTATACGTTAACTGCAGGTTTATCTCTGTCCTGGCAACAATCGGGGGCTCTGCTACTGTAACTGTCAAACATGAACGGGCGAACACGTAGCAATAAATCAAGCGAAAATGCACACAAAGCAAGCAAGCAAGCATGTTGGCTAACAAAACAGTCACCCACCACAGAAACTAAACACCTCCTCCCACATTCCTCTCCACACCCTATGCTGCTAAACAGATTGGTATCGGCCCCCATTGCTAGCTAGTGCCCATTACACAATGGCTTCCTACAGTTGTCCGATAACTCGATCACGATCCGATTATAGGCAATCATCATGACGTCAACCTCTTCACTAGCCAAGACATACTGTGCCACAAACACAATTTGTCACGATGTCATTTGAAAAAAAAAAAAAAACATTGCTCACATATGTAACTATACATGCATGTGCCTAAACATGCCTACATGTGCACACAAATGCACTCCCCTAGACGGGCAAACATTCGTGTGCATGCTGAAGTGCATTTTGTTTCTTTCTCTGTCACACACAAATGCATGCGGGCACACAAAGGTGCCTGTAGGCCTATTTGAGATGCAGACTTCCATGTCCCAGTAAATGATATTAAAAGTCATATCATGAATAAATCAGCAGGCCGGGCCCTAACGTCTCCACATTCACACAGAGTAAACACACACAGGGAGAGGAAGATCGAGAGCGAGGGGCTAGCATGCCACCACATACAGAACAAACTGTAGAAACACTCCGATAAATACACACCCAATATACTTGAAATGTAAATTAGGGCTGCAGGTAAAGTTAGTATGTATTCCAATTTTAGTTATTCTTTAAATGCTATGTTTAATGTTCGAATACCACAATATCCATGAGGTTTTTAGGTGCAGCTACTATGGAGGGAAAAGACAGACAGAGGCATGAATCAGTGCAGTTGTTAACAAAAGGTGGCACCATAGCTGCTTATCAAAACTGACACACATTTTAAAAGTGAATGAATTAAAACTGCACGTTATTTATTTATTTTTTTACCTTTGTCAGTGTTGTGATCTTTAGCTCTGCTGTTAGTGGTGCACGTGACAGAATGTTAAAGAGCCCATTTGCTCATTTACAAGTTTGTAACTTTGGGAAGTTGGAGCAAGCTGGGGAGTAAAACATTATTTTTCTCATATTGTGCACTTCCTCTTTACACGTCTCTCTGGAACACACCATTTTAGCGCTTGTCTTTTTGAAAAAACCCAATCTGCTCTGACTGATCAGCTGACCCTGCAAAAATGAGGCTACGAAATTGGTTATGTACTGTTATTCGAGACTCCAGAGTATATGTAGAGGCAAATCCTTCTAAGAGCTCTTGGCTGGTAAAATTCAAGAGTTTAATGATACACACTTGAACCGCAATTGAATCCTGAACAAGGGCAGGCTCTGTAGCAGAGAAAGGTCAAACACAGTAACCAACACATAGTGCTTGTTGTTTGGTTTCCAATTGGTCCTAAAATTTCCACAATTTTCCCTAAGCTTTACAATTTCAGGATAGCTCTAGCCTGTATGCAATCAAAGTTTCTGCTAAAGTTAGCCGTACAGCTTGGTCACACCTAGATTTTCAAATTGTTGTGTAGCTTAGACATTTTTGAGTTAGCAAAAGTGTCTTTTGTTAGTGAATGTTCATTCTTTGTTTGAGGACGTGCCAAACTAGCCACTAGGTAGACATTTTGCAAATATGTTTTACACTGCTGTAGATAAGTAACAGAAGAATTGCCAGGACTGTCAAAACCACAACTCAGACAGTTCAGGAACAATATTTTCAGTAAGCATTGATGTGAACTTGGGGCTTTGTAACTTTATAGACCTTTTGCATGCACTTGAAAAGCTAAAGAAAAGCGAAAGCTCCAAAAAACATGATATGACTACTTGGTGATTGAGTTTTTCTTACCAAAATACATCTTGGTGGTAATTATCCTCTTCAAATATTTGTTGTTCAGGCAACACTGCCTCAGAAAAAACATTAATATGATATTTACATTCAGAACCAGAATGCCCAAAGTTGCTGATTCCACTTTTAAATGTATTACTTAAATATATATATATATATTAGCAATTTTATTTATTGTTTGAGACTAATAATGATGATCCAGCCATAAAACAACACTCAAACCAAATAATAACAGGCAAATACACCATCATACAACATCTTATACTACATAAATCCAGTAAAGCAACATTTATTATGTCCATGTTTACTGGCAGGAATCCAATAGTAAATGCACAAACCTTTTTATGCCCTAACTGAACAAAGAAAGGGCAGTTCTGTTCAGTGTTTGGATTCGGATTCTTCGTTTAACAGGTTAAACTCACCTGGAGAGCGGCTCCTGTGGCTTTAAGCCATCTGAGTTCCATTAAGATGAAGCACGGCTGATGGAGGCACTGCAGGCCCATTTCAATTCTGACCTGAGGGAGAAATATGAGACACAATCCTCAGGCTATAAACTGAGATTTCCGGTATTCAAAAGAAGCACAGACACATTACATTACACTTTTTGATGCTTAAATCTAGCCATTTTAAATATGAGCATATAACTGCTGACATTACTGCTTTAAAATGTGTTTAGCAAAAATGTTTTCCCTTCTGTTTATCAGCAGCTGTAGGATACTGACAGCATATAAAAGACTAAGTAGCGACTATGATGTCACCCATTGGTTTGTGTTGGTATTTTTTCCAAAAAACAAAAATCCTATTACGTCCGATTTGCATGTAGAGCCTATTATCACACTTGAACTTGTTTCATGTCTCTTATGCAGGTTGTTTTCTCCTGACTAGATCCTTGCTAGTGTTGTATTTACCCTCAGATGTATGTCGCTTTGGATAAAAGCATCCGCTAAATGAAATTGTAGAATTGTAGAATCTTCATTTTCCTTGAAACAACTCAAGGACATTTGACATGCCAACATGTAAGTGCCCTGTCAATCACAAGGTGCCCCCTCCCCGTAAAACATACCCTGCTTTTTTGTTTATTTTACTCTAATTGTGTCACTAATTACAAAATGAACACCATGCTGTGTTTAAGTTGATGTTAAACTAGCAATTAAGAGTTTAAACTCCCTAAGAAAATGTTTGCTGAAGGGATATATCAAGTGAGAAGTTTGGCCATTTTTTCATAGATTGCTATGCAATCAGACTTCTTTTTGCCAGGGGTGGAGTCGCCCCCTGTTGGCTGAGAAGAAGAATGCAGGATCTCAAAAGTAAAGCCTTAAACCTGCGTTCTTTTCAGCCAACTTCCATCTTTTTAATGCTGTGTATAGGCTTAACATAGAGATGACTGAGAATCCACATAGACATACAGTATACTGACAGTTTTTCAAATTTTGGAAGGCACTTTATTACAGTCTAAGGCAGGCTTGCATATCTCTCAGTGAAGTTCTGTGTGTATTTCAGTGTTAAATGGCAACTGATAATGCACAATGTCTGAGATGTTTAATATTTCAATGAATTTGATGTGGTTGGGTCAACAATTTAAATTGGGCAAATACACAAAGTCGAGTCCACTCTTCTTGTTTGTTCAGCTTTTACTCTGTGATCGAGCTGCATCGACAAATTTAATTAGCAGCCTTTTTCTTTTACTTTCCACACAAAAATGCAGAGCAAAATTGCAAGGATTTTAAATTCTGAAGCATCTCAGGCAAGCTGCGTTTCTTTGTCTTTAATGATTATAAACTGAATCTTTGGGTTCTAGACTACTGGCTGGATAATAGAAGTAATTTCAAGAAGTCAAATTTCATAATTTTCTCTATTTTATAGACCAGTCAACTAACTAATTATCCAAGAAAAGTATCAACAAAGTAATCAAAAATTAAAATAACCATTATTTGCAGCTGTTTCCAGTTACTGATGTATTATACAAGTGACTAGCATTGATTTGTAACACCTCAAAACCCCACTAATATTCTGCATTTTGGTTACTTTTGACACAAAGATAGTACAAAATTTGATTTTTGAAATATTTGAAATATGCAATCTCAAATGCTTTGCAGTTAGTATATACCAATATTATACATTCTGTTCATGGTATGAACACGTTCAGAGTTTAAGCATGTTCATGCACATATAATAATGTACTTGCTTTTAAAAACTTGGCAACCAAGTTATTTTTAACTGCAAAAGAAAACCTGGCTGATCCCTAAATATAGTTCTGTTTTCATCTTTACTGAATGTGAGAAGAAAAGAGGCCTTCTTTAAAAATTATTAAATGCTTTAAGATTTAGCAGATACAGCTTGTCCTCTGCTGTAACAATAGTTTCACTAATTTATTTTGGTTGTAGGTGGATCTGTTGACAGGGAGGGAAATTTTCAGCAGGAGGCGTAGGGTTTTCTAAGGTCATTCATGGGGCATTGCAGGCCTAGTTCAAAAAGACATCTGTTGAGAAAAGAGCTTAAAGGGGAACTTCGTTTTTTTTCAACCTGGGGTCTGTTTTCATATGTCTTTTCATACATGTGAGTGATGGAGAAATGAATTTTTGACATAGCTTCAGTATTTAGCCAGGCAGGCAGCTTTGCAGCACAGCTAGTGAAAAGTAAGGGGCAATTTGCTCCCCCCCCCGCATCAAAGTCCGCCCTAACGTGCTTTTTTTCCCACACTGACCGTCTCGGATAGTCTCAACGATAGCTTGCGCCAAAACCGGTGTTTTGACACGAGCTATCGCGCGATTTCGGAACGAGATTTGCTTTCTAGCGTCCTGAAATTTGGATACAGACCACAACAAAGAGCGATTGCCAAGTAATGTGGAGGTTTTCGTTCACTTCTCATCTCTAGTATGTTGTGGGACACTCGTTGAGACTATCCGAGCCGGTCAGTGTGGGAAAAAAAGCACGTTAGGGCGGACTTTGACGCGGGGGGGGTGCAAGTTGCCCCATACTTTTCGATGGCTGAGCTGCTTGCTGAGCTGCAAAGCTGCCTGCCTGGCTAAATACTGGAGCTATGTCAAAAATTCATTTCTCCATCACTCACATGTATGAAAAGACATATGAAAACAGACCCCAGGTTGAAAAAAAACGAAGTTCCCCTTTAAATGAAACATGTAGCCACATAATAAAAAATTTAAACCAGTTTTATTTTAAACATTTAGTTTTTATTGACATACGTCTTGTTTATGAAGCTGTTAGTGACCTCTGTAGTTCTGCCGCAGCACAATTTCTTCGGAGGTACTGTAGCTGTCAAGGACGACTGTATTGTTGAGATATGGTAATAACCGGATCACTTCAAGCCAATCTTATGAAGGTAATATTTAAACAGAACTTTTTCTGGTCAGTCCTTACAGGCGAGAGCAGTTCTTTAGGTTGTAAATCAAGTGGAAGAATACAAAAAAGCTCCAGTGCAGCACTTCTTATTCACTTTGCATGTTATAATATGCTTCATATTTTATGTTAGCAGACTCTGCTTGTATTACACTCAATACATTCCATGTGCATATTGTGTGTGGCAGACAACTGAGTAATTCTGGACTGTAGTTGTGCCCCAAAGGTGTTCCACTGAATTCAAGGCAATCAACATAGCTGACAAGATCATAGATTTGACTTTTTGCTTTTTCATAAACTCCTATGCGAATTTGTCAGTGTGTTTTGGATTGTTGCTGGAATATTCCTCTTTTGCAAAGCTTCTGGACACCGAGAATCATCTTGTCAGCCAATATGCTGACATGTCCACTGGCATTGGTTGTACCATCTCTCCATGTTACATCAGAAACACCTTTTGCACTGACACAGCCTCATATCATTATACTCCCACCTCTGTTCTTCATTGTCAGGACTATGCATTATCTGCAGTAGTCCTGGTTTTCTGAGCTGTCGGAGAAACTCCAATTTCCATCAAAAATCCCTGTACCAAATCTGAAACACTTGCCCATTTGGTTTTTTAGAGCTAGATTGTGCAATCAGCACAAAATCTGTGGTGTAATTTGGGAGGACGACCACTGTGGCTCTGATCATGTCCTGATTACTGCTGTAACTGTGTTTCGACTGAATTTTATTTGGTCACAGATGTTCCTGTATTCTTTTATATCTTTGCAAACTCTTACAGTTTTTCAATTCCTCTGGCAATTCTCGTCCATATGGAGCCATGACGCCGACATGCAGATAGACATGGCCCATAGGTCCAAAGTTAGGACACCTCTGATGTTTACAGGTCATTTTATCCAATCAAAAATAGTTCCCTTTTTTTTCTCAGAGAGGAGAAACTTGGAAAACACGCACACAAAAATGAACAGCAAAACGTTGGCTGCTATGCTTTGGTTCTTGGGTAAAAGGCCTCTATACTGCCACAATCCTTTTGATGTTGGCTATGTTCATACAGTTAGATAAAATGGAAATTACAAGTATTTTCTATTTGTTTCAGTAATCACAGCTTTTTTTTTAAAACTTGAGCGTCAGTGATCAAGTGAATTCCCTTTTGTTGCACCGAATTTCATGAGAGGAAATACTCTCCTTTTCAACTCAGAAATAATGCCGTTATCGAGAGATGATACCATTTTGAATCATTTGAGAATTAAGCGATGTTGCACAGAGGTGTACTCACGTCTGTTGTTGTACCGTATCAGTGCTATAAAGGTGATAGGGCAAGTATTGATAAAAGTACAACACAATCTGGGGCCGTTTTTATGTGTAACAGCTACAGAAGCTTGCAGAAAATATCTGAGAGGTTTTACAATGAGTTTGAGGGAAGAAGCAGAGGAATCCATTGGGAGATATGTGTACTGTATCCTGAGGTGTGTGTGTGTGTGTGTGTGTGTGTGTGTGTGTGTGTGTGTGTGTGTGTGTGTGTGTGTGTGTGTGTGTGTGTGTGTGTGTGTGTGTGTGTGTGTGTGTGTGTTCACGTGTGTGAAAGGGAGAAGTGTGTTGAGTGGCGCAGAGAGCAGGGAGTTGGCTGATGGGCAAAGGCATGCTGCCTGCAGGTTCAATCTGCCCGCAAGTCAGGCATCAAACTTTCACATCCACACATCAATTATTCAGCGGCCTGCATTGTCAGAGTGTTAGCATGCCACTGTGGCAGACGACAAACCTGGCTGAGGAGAGGGAAGGAATTCGGAGGGAGGGAGAGAGATGGGAAGATGGGTGAAGAAAGAAGCTTAAAAGTTGAAAGATGGAGGGATAGACTGTGGCCTGTATGACAGAAGACACAAAATAAGTGCAAGGAGCCAAGATTTAGAAAAGAATTGAGAAAAATAGAGAAAAGTGGAGATTAGTGGCATTTGGAAATACTTATGTAGTTTTATGTTGACAAATTACACCGCAACTTAGTCTAACGTAAGTTTACAGAACTAAAAATGATCCAATGTATTCGTTAAAGTATTTTTACTGAATATCCATTCATTATTTTTGTATTTTCAGTGTCACCTTTTATTCCACTGACATTGTTGATGTGTCTTTAATTATCAGACACTTGTCTTTCCAACATAAGGGCTTAATTTATCCAATATGCTCTGTGTGATAGCTGTGTTATAGCACAAGGGATCACGAGGGACTGTGTCTCAGCAATCTTAGCCAATTTAAAATTTCCCTCACGGTCACGGTTGATCATTAGAGTCAAATACAGCGCGCTGCAAAGTCTTGTGATTTGTTCATGGTTAACTCAAGCAGCAATAATTAATTGAGAGCAGAGCTGTCAAGGTAGCACAGCGCCAAGCTGCTCTTGCAACACAGGAGCTAGTTAACTGAAGATGTATATGTGACGCTGATGTGTGTTCGCGGAGGAAATGCCAGCAAAAGGTGTGAATCTGTCAGGAGGAGACAATGATTCGTCGTCTGCTAGGCTTCCTAACGGTGTTACTAATAATCAAGCTTATTAGTGACACATGTGCTTCTGCAATGCGCAAAAAAAAAAAAAACGTATTGGATTCCAAGAAAATTGAGAAGAAACCATGAAAAAATGAATGAATGAAAAATGTTTTCTTCATGCATGTGTTTCGTATGTACCAAGGCTTTTGTTAAAACTTTAACACTTGTATGAATGAAGTGCTTCACATGAGTGAATTTAATCAGACCGCATTATCAACATGCAAACCACCACTCCAACATACCTGCACCAGATAATGTGCCCGTTTACCCACTGATTGTGTTTTACATCCAGATCTAAAGACAAGAAGAGGAATGTTATGTTTAAAGGGTGTAGAGTTACTGAAATATAGCAAGTAGGCAGGCATTAAACAGATGTAATCATTTACAAGATAATTAGCTGATTTCATTCGGTAAAATCAGTCCTTTCTTGACTCCTGTATATAATTAGACCTGTGTAGTGTGTTCTATATACAAACTGACCTTGATTTGCAAACCCTCATTTTTCTATTAGTTTTAAAGTAACTGTTTGCTTGGAACAACTTACACTCTTGTCATTGGTTCATACAGTTATTTCACATAAAGTTTTTACCAACACAGATCTATTCAAATGGAAAACACCTGAGTGGGCCTTGAAAGCAAATGTACTTTTCTTTCTACACACTGTTCTCTATGTACTTTCCTCCCTGAGCATCTTCAGGTTCTAAATGATTGTGGGCCAGAAGCTAATGAGATATTAACCTATAAAAGATTAAATAGCATTTACTTTCTCATCATGAATGTAAAAAGAGAAAAGGGAAAGAGAAATAAAGGACACAGTCATCTACTGTTAATATGTTTACATGAGGCGTTTAGATATCTAAGTAATGGGAAAGGATACAAGATTTTTTTTCTTCTTCTTTTGCTTTTCCCATACCCTGAAATTCTCCTGTAACTCACTGATTTTCCCACATCACCCGAACAGAAAAGTACAGCTGATTTGGACTCTTACAAATTCTAATGTGACATTTAGTGGAAAATATATTGCAGATGCCGATGAGTGAGATTACGAGATTTAAATCTCTTAACACTGCTAGAGTGGGCCAGAATTCCATTCCACAGCTTCTCAATTGACTATATGGCTGACCCCAGTGTCAGCTTCTATCACTTATCATCTGTAAAAGGACAAAACTGATGCACGGTTATTGCATCGAAAGTAAGATTTCTTATTTCCAGACAGAGTGAGCTCCTTCTCAGAGCTGCGCCGAACGGTTTTGAGAGCGATGCTCGGCTTTTCAGCTGATCATGCACAAACACACATGCATTCCAACAGTCTAGTACATCGGCACACGAGAGCACAGAAACACACAACACGCACTCGCCCAGACTCACACGCAGGCATGATTTCCCACTTGTGTGTGAGCCAGCCATTGGAGAGGGAAGGGAGACGACTGACAGCCAAGGCAAAGTGCTGATGGTAAGCAACATTCTCCTGGAATTCTCGAAAGCTGGGACGGACGGTTGTGTGTGTGTGTGTGTGTGTGTGTGTGTGTGTGTGTGTGTGTGTGTGTGTGTGTGTGTGTGTGTGTGTGTGTGCCAGAGATACACACAGAGCAGAGCAGAGCTTTACAACTCTAATACCTAATCTTATTTTTTTACTGCTTTGTAAGATATTTCTTTTAAAATGTGAACACAAAATTTATCAAAATAGTTAGTTTCAGCTGATTTAAATTAATTGAACAGAATTTATTTGAACTGAATTTAATTGAACTGATTAAAAAGCGGAGGCAGGAAAACAAAATGCAACTGAGACCACAACATGAACAATTAGCTAATGTTAGAAAAAGAAAATCTGAAATGAGAGAGGCTGACGGACCGAAAGAGAAGAAAAGAGGACCAAAGAGTTTAGATGTAAGGTTATATTGTAATTCCCCAGAAAGTGTGGTCTTGGTGTGCTTGGTATGGACCCCTAAAAATAACCACAGTGGCAGTGGGCCTCCATCCGTCTTCTACCCTTGGCCTTTAAACATCTCCTCTGAAGCTGCAGGGCAAGTTAGTGACCTCTTCATCCTAGTGCTCCTTCAAAAGACAAACAAGCACACACACACATGAAAGCATGTTTGTATAATTACACTTGTGAAGACCTTCACAGACTCACCTTTAACCCTAACCTCCGCCCACGACACCGCACACGCAACTGTAAGACCTAGCGCCCACGAGATGACTGACTCAACGCACGTTTTCTGAATCCATACTTGAGCGAAGTCACTTTTTTTGCCTCCTTGCTCACCTTAGAGGATCTGTGTAAGGTAAGAGCTCTGCTTCTGACTCTGACTGGATGGTGTGATCGTCATCAGACATGCTCCATGCTTCCCAATTGCGATGATGTTTAATTCAAGCCAAAGTCAAAAGACGACAAAATGACCACTTTTCGTGAATATGAAACTATCAAGCAAGGAGCTCTTTTGCTTGACTTATAGCGCAAAGAACGAGAGCAAGAAGCTGGAAAACATTCAGAATGTCGGAAATAAAGGTAACAACATCTACTGTGCAGGCGCTTTTAGAGCTCATTAACAAACATTTTTGCTCATCTGCTCAGTATGTGCAAAGACCAAAGGGAAAAAAAGGTGCATTGCAGTGTCACACAGGGGGTTGTGCAATGGACGAGGAGCAGCATCGCCGTTTGGTCTAAGACATGCATCCTTCAACTCCATATGAAGCATCCAGAGCCCTCAGGTCATCAAGGACAGGTTTCCCAGAATCAGAACCAAAAATAGCAGCATTCAGCTATGATGCTCTTCACCTGTGGAACAAACCTCCTGAACACCTGAGGTCTGCTCAGACTGTCGGCCTGGAAACCATATTGTTCACTGCAGCTTTCTTTTAGATGCTCAGTATATTTTCTTGATTTCTAATGCATGTTTATTGCTTGATTTTTATGATTTTAATGTATCGTGACTTTTAAAGCACTTCTATTGCTTGAATATGTTTCCTTTTTATGACTTTAATGCATGATATTAATGTTGTCAATTGCCTTGTGTATGAATTGTGCTACACAAATAAACGTGCCTTGCCTTGACAATGCAATGTGCCAATTTTACACGGTTTTCCTCAGTCTTCATATTTTGTGATAAGCTACACTTCACATAAAGCTCTCAGCAACAAAGTAATGACGGACATTCCCAAAATGTGCAGCTCTTTGTTGAAGAAGGACCGAGGAATTATGTCTGACACACTACATTCTCGCCACTAAACTGACCTAAACACGCCTTCTATGCACTTTGTTAGGTAACAGGCACAACTGCTTTCTGTTCTGGCAGTGACATTTGGAATCGGACTTGAATATCAAGCTGCACATTCATTCACTGTGAACTAATTTGGGGCACTAGGCACATGCAAGATACCAAATTTTTAAAAACATACAAAAAACAAAAACAATGTGGTGGATCTGAGTTCAACCGAGTCTGGCAGACAGAACTTGTCGACATTTTCCCACAGACTTGTTTGCCACCCACTAGTACAGTGTCACCTAAATTTGCCAACAACATTGTGAGAATTCTGGGTGCATCTTTTGTGTCATATGTTTCCGGTTTAGTTCTTCCCCTCCTTTTACATTCTTGCCCACCAGAACTCCTGACCACCAAGATGTCCCTTCTGATGTGGCCAATGTTAAACAAGGAAACTAAGAAAACCTCACCACAAGCTAAACTTAGCACTCAAAATAGTGCCCAAGTTAGGGGAATTCTGATTTTATTTTTTCTCATGTTTCCCTTCTTGTCTCCAGTGAGGATGTTTTGAAATTACAGGAAAATAGACACAGAAAAACACACATGTACACCTCCATATACCGATCAGTCACAACACTATGACCACTGACAGGTGAAGTGAATAACATTGATCATATCTGTACTATGTGGTGTCCTGCTGGAAAACCTTGGATTCTGACATTTGTGTTGATGAGACTTAGATACATAAAAAAAACATTGTCACAGAACAAGCATGGTCCATCATGCATTGGAAATCCTAAACGTTCATTCCCCTGCAGGAAAATGCTCCCCATCACATAGCTTCTTCTTCTTCTTTTCCTTTCGGCTTTTCCCTTCAAGGCTCGCAACGGCGAATCAGTTGCCTCCATCTAACCCTGTCTTCCGCATCCTCTTCTCTCACACCAACTACCTTCATGTCCTCTTTAACCACATCCATAAACCTCCTCTTTGGTCTTCCTCTAGGCCTCCTGCCTGGCAGTGGGAAACTCAGCATCCTTCTACCAATATATTCACTCTCTCTCCTCTGGACATGTCTGAACCATCTCAGTCTGGACTCTCTGACTTTATCTCCAAAGCCTCTAACATGTGCTGTCCCTCTGATGTACTCATTCCTGAGCCTATCCACCCTGGTCACTCCCAAAGAGAACCTCAGCATCTTCAGTTCTGCTACCTCCAGCTCTGCCTCCTGTCTTTTCCTCAGGGACACTGTCTCCAGACCAAACAACATGGCTGGTCTCACCACAGTTTTGTAAACATTTCCTTTTATTTTAGCTGAAACTCTTCTATCACATCCCATCACATAGCAAAAACATCAAATAATCAGGAACATCTTGAGGAACCTGACAATCACCCAAGATGTTGATTTGACCTCCAAACTTCCTCGACGCCATTCTGATCAATCATCAACAGGATGCAGTAGAACAAATTTGGTTCCCAGAGGCCTCACTGCACAATCCAGATTACTCAAAGGCTCCACTGCTAACGTCCTGGTGCCAGACCCCATGGGACACCCTGAGACGTCCTCTGGTCGAGGCCCAATGGTTCAGAGCATTTTTGATGACATAAGGGGGACCAACACTATTTTAGGCAGGTGATCATAATGTTAAGCCTGATTGGTTTAATCAACAGTTAATTATTCTTTGTCACTGATTATTACAATCCTACACATGCACTTTTACCTCCTTTCTGTCTCACATACTGGCCTGGCTGATCATGTCCATTGGACCATCCCTGATATACCTAGTGTGCACTGGGGCATGTACATGCCAACACGGCGTCTGCATGCAATCTTGATCTCAAGTCACTCAAGCAGGCAGACAGAGGACATAAGGAGCAGCAGCGGAGAGAGAGAGAGAGAGTGTGAGGAGAGGCCACCGCCGAGATCATCTATATTTTATAGACCTCTCAATTAGTGTCAGTGTTCACGGGTGGGAGGTTGGGGAGCAGTCCCTGTCTACTTGGCCTGCTCATGCTTGGCCTGTACCATCGACCCCCTCACGTTTTCACTCACCCCCCTCCTTCCCCTGTACAAAGTAGGATGTTTGATTTCGCTTCACCTCAGGGCTTTTCAAATCCTAATGAACGTAATGCCGTGGAGGATTCCTGACAGCAGTTTCATCTCATGTAATATCTTAAATGTGAAAATGGTGTTATTCTAAATGTGAGAACAAGGAGAATAAATAAAGATCCCACGGGAGGCCAGATTCAAATCAGATCTTTGCATTTATAGTATTCATGATGTACAGATGGTGATGTAGAGTTGTCATAAAACAGAAAACAGTAGCCAATATGTTAAAAAACACTACCAATGTCTTTTTTTAAACAAACAGATTAGCTTCTTTACATTTTTAAAAATGTTATTACTAATTACCAATCTCATTATCTTGAAACAGAAGTGATGTGTAAATCAAAGCTATTAGAGCACCCCCACCTCACTTTTCTATGTATACCTCTAGTGTCACCCTACCATCCCACAGGATGAGAATATTTATAGATTTTTACCTTCAGAGTCAAACTGCTTGACTCATTCATTGGTTCAAACCTTCATGATCCTGTGAGACTTTATGAATCATATTATTTTCGCTAATTGTTTGATTTTCGCTAGCTGGCAAGGAATTTCAATGACATACAGGAAAGTGTTATCATGCTGAAGTGAACAGCTATTTGCAATTTCAAATCCAGTTATGTCTTCTAAAGCTACAAAAATATCATCTGACATTAGGAATGACTTTGGCTTGATCAGACATGTCATTAGGTCACCTTTCATTCCATTACATTCTGACATATAAGAAACAGCTAAATGATAATAAAGGTGGCCTGATATTCCATCATGCTGTCGGGCCCAGCAGCAGAGTAAGAACCTTGACGTGATACTTGTTTGTCTAGTGATGTTCATCATATTAGCCATGCCCTGATGGCAGTGGTCTGTTTCCTTCATGTATGGGTAATTCCAGTTTTCCCGTTTCCAGGGTACAGAGGTGGTAAACGAGCACGACATGGGATAGCATGGGTTGGAGATGTTGGAAAACAGTTCTGGGAATACAGAGTAAGCTAATTATTTGTTTACCTGTATACATTCCTAGCGTATTTCATCATGCTTATTTGTGTCTGTCGTCAGTTAAGAAGAATCTTCAACACAAGACAAGCACTGCAGTTTCTAGTCTGATTAATACTTTTAGCATTTACTTTGTCTGCTGGACTTAGCTTTTCTATGTTATTCCCAGTAATGGAAGATGATACCAACAAGAGAGGTCCTTGTACTATCCCCTCCTCCCTCATCCCCACTTTCACCCAGCTGGTCGAGGCAGATGGCCGCCTTCCCTGGGCCTGGTTCTGTCGGAGATTTTTATTTACCCTCCCTATTCTAGGATTTTTTTTTTCATTCCTTCTTACTTTCCCTGATTGGGAATCCAAAAGTTTACGTTCTCTGTTTATAATTTGTAAGGTCTGTACCATACTATGCTATGCACTTTGGAATGGCATGCATTGTAAATCTGCTCTATATAAATAAAACTGCATTGAATGAGACTGACATAGGAATCCAAACGTGCAGACAGCAAATATGTATCAGAAACCTGAATAATGTGTTTGCATTTTCTCAATATCATTATCCAGTTAGAATATTTGAGTTCTCTTAAACTCGGGTTGTAGCATATATTCAAGAAACCATGATACACATAACCAAGATTCTCCAAAATCTGACATACGACCATGTGAATATGTACAAAAAACTGAAATTACAGAGGAATTAAAAGAGAGGTATGTGGCATGAAAGCAGAGAACTCGAAAAGAGTGCGTACCATACTTATGTGTCATAAAATGGTTACTCACACTGCACATATTTGACTTTAAGAATAAAGAGATATCCTTGGAAACCCTGCTTTGCCCTATCTCCAGAAGGAGAAGATATGCTGTCTCTCTTTCCTTCTCTCTCCTTCTAACCCAGCTGGAAGCTCCAGCTGCTAGGTTAAGTCTCGTCTGATGTTCCCCTGTGGCTCATTTAACCAAGGAAGGAAGCAGAGGAGAGGAGAGGAGACGAGAAGTGAGGAGAAGAAAGGAAAGGAGGGGAGATGAGAATGTTGAAACCGAAGGGACAGACAAATAATGAAAGTGAGAGTGGATGAGGTTTCATCAGTGAAATATTAAAAAAAAATCCAACCAAAGCACAATAGTCAGAAGTGAGCAAAACAAAGCAAAGAAGGCCAGTTCTTTGGTGAATTCTGTTATTTTTCCCATTAGTCTGAATATTGCAGTTTATTGTTCAGCAATGGTTGGATACATATTTAAAGTTTTTAATTTTATTCAGTTTCTGTGTCCAAGGGCACATAGCTGTGAGTAATGATGTTTCCTTTCCTCCTAATCGTACTTCTGCATAGTGATGCTCTCTCTATCTGAGGTCTTTGTCATACACATGCACACAGCCAACAAGCACAGTTAAAATCCAGTCTTACACAGATTGATCCATGGTCTAGAAAATAGGACTCTCCAGTTGAAATCTAGCTGTGCTAATCATCTTTGTCATTATCCTTTACCCCGACTTAGCAAGCAGGCTTCTTGTGACATGACATTTAAAAATAATCAGGTACTGCACAAAGCTGAGAATATCCCTGCAACTAAAGTGCACTGACTGAGAGAGAGAGGCCAAGTGGTCTCTAAAGGGAGAGATAAACATTGTAAGTGTGAAGTACCATATAGGATTGACTCTGTGGCCCAATTGGTGGCCATGCAGGTTAAAGGTCAAATCTAAAGGCCAATAGTGATTAGTTCTCCTGGGAAGGGCACAATACACATCTGGCCTTGAGCTCATCCATGCATCCTTCCCCCTCTGTCTCTCCTTTACCCACACTGCAGAGCGACCTTGAGAATATCTGCTGAATTTCTTGCTTTTTTTTCTGTTTTTTGTCCGCCATGCTTCCTTAAACTCACTGAACAATTACTGTTATAGGAAGTACAGAAATAACAGAATCTCAATTTCTGCTAAGGGAAGAGACACAGTTCTCAGGGGTATAAAAGAGTGTGAGAGTGTGGGTGGATGATGGTAAACCTTGGGTCAAGGCCCCTTCCTCTTTTCTTGATGCATTAGGTATCAGAAATAGCTTCAGTGAGCACTTCAGGGTCTGCCCTGAGCAAGGATTACCATGGGCTGGGAATTAGGGAGGAAGGCAAAGGTCAGAGGGCTAAGTGTGTGTATGGGTGTGTGCATGTTTGTGTTTAGGTGCTGATATTAGCAAGTGTGTTTTGTCCAAAGAGTGGAACTGGTCCCGCTCACTTATTTTTGTAGCTTTGGCCATCATTTTTATTGGGTGTGACACCACTGTACTCACAAAGTTAAGAACTAAAATCTTTCAACAAGAAGCATGAACAGATCAACAGGCTGCACACAAACCAGCAGTTTAGTTGGGAAAACTGAAAATAAGGACATCCAAAATGCAAATCACATTTCCTAATTACAGAGAAAACCTGAATGTGTGCACAATTAGTACTGTAAAGTGAATCAAAATCGATTATGAAATCAGTGTAGGCTGTGATGGACATGTATGGGCAGCTCCTAATGATTCAGTTCAGGCATCACAATATACAAGGGGGGGGGGGGGGGGGGGGGAGTGGGGGAAGTGGGGGAAGTTGGGGGGGGGGCACGTAGATTATACATATTTAGCACTTTTCAACCTTGGTAAAGTTGTAGTAGGTACTTTACAATTTGCCTTTCACTCAGACACACTATGATCAACCGCTCAGGTGGTGCCTGAACATCAGGAGAACTTTGTGGTGGTTCAAACAATATGCTTACCACTTGGGTTAACTTTCGCTCTGTTTATCTCCATTTTTCACTTTTGAAAAAGTAGTGGCTGTTTTCACCTCTTCAGGGCCCCTAAAGTCATCCAAATGTGAAACAATCTGAAAAGGAAAAAAATCACTGTTCACCAACCATGTACACATTAGGAATATAGCCTGCAATTACATGATCACAAGGAACCACTGATGTGCACAATGTAAAGTCTGGGCAATATTTTTACAGTTTTCCGTAGTTTTTCTCAAGTTTTCTTCAAATTGAGGTGTGTTCATTTGAGCTACATGTGACTTCATTTTGACATTGTCTCTGAATTCACAGGTTTTACGGATAAACTTGTTCAGTCGAATAATGCTTTTGCTGAATAGGAAAGATGGTCAGGCTAAAATAAAAAGATCCAAATTCTGATTAAACCAAACTTATTCTTTAATATCTGCCAAGATTTTATTGCTTTCATTTTTCCTGAGTCAAAAGGGGTTTTGTCAAAGGCTTTTGAGCAATTTCTTTTCTTTTCTTTACGCCTATACACAGGCAGGCAGATGACACGGGTAGTTTCTAAAAGTTGCACAGTGCTTTATGGGTATGAAGGGAAACAATCCCATTTGAGTGCACGCCATTTGACTTTGCCACACACCGAAGAGAACATCTACTGACCTCCGTAAAGCCAGAGCTGATCGCCTAACAGTGACTTGTGCAGTTGAAACTGATCTAAGTGTTTATCTATACCTTGTGGCAATGTCACGGTGTAGGCCTACCTTCAGCACTGATTTGACGCCAAACGCAGCACAAGCAGAGATGAGCTGCTGTAGCTGTGAGGCAGTGGGAGCGCTGATCTGAGAGCAGTCTCGGAGGCCGGCTGAGGAGAGCTGCAGCTCTAGGCTCTGGTGAATAGTGAGAAATTAATTAAGAGTGAAACAGCAGCAGGAGGGAAGATAGGAGGGAGGGCAGCAGTGTGACTGAAGGAGAGAAAGAGCATGAGAGAGAGAGAGAGAGAAGGAGCCTCTGGGGGTGGGCCTCCTGGAGGATCAAGCCTATTATTGCTATTATCATTGTCTAATTTTCCCTCCTCTGCTCCCTCCTCCCATCTACCTCATTTCATCTCCCTCTCCTTCCCCCTCAGCTTCTTTCTCCTTCTCTCTTCCTCCCGCACTTTTCCTCTCCACCATCATCTTTCTCCATCTTTCTATCTTCCTTCCTCTCTATTGTGGCCTTCAGAGTGAGGACAGGCTGCTAGCCAGCGGGTGCTGTAGAGGAGGGAGAGCAAGCAAGAGCCTAATGAGATGTCTATCGCCTCCGTCTAGACTGGACTGTTCCTCTCAGCAAAGAATCACCACCACCACCGCACCACTCTGCACTGTAGTACACACTGTATCCTGTCTGCCTGCATACTGCTGCTGCTGCTGCTGCTGCTCAGGGAATGGCGAAAGGCAAGGTTTGTGTATGTACGGAGAGCGTGCGACTGAAGGGTGTGTATAAAGCAGTGTGTCTAGGAGGTGTGTAGAGCCAGTATATGAAAGCACTGCCATTGCTGTGTGTGTGTGTGTGTGTGTTTCTTTGGGGGAACTCTAGTAGGGCTGGGGAAAGACTGTGTGTTTGTCTTGCTTGTGCATACTGTGCACAGACATTTGTGAGTGACAGTGTGTGCTATGTCAGTGTACTATCTCTATAATTCGAGTGTGTGAGAAACTGGCCCTTGGGTAGACAATATTATGATGGATGCCCTCACACACTCCCTCCTCCACTGCCTGTTCGGGCTCTAATCTCACAGGATGACAAAAAAATAAAAAAATAAAAAATCTGCCCTCCAAATCCACCATCGTACTCCAGCTTGCTGATGCCCCCTTTTATTTCCTGATAGGCAGGCCCATGGCAGAGCTCCACCATGAGGACCTCTGCTAACACCAGGGGGACCTCTGTTGTTCTGGAGAGACCTCTCCACTGGCAAAGTCACCAAAAATACTCATTTACACATGTTTCCGAGTATCCATCTCAACTATGCAGTAAGCCCACCAGGCTGCTTTAGTATTTTACAAATAGAAAACATACTGCCACTAAATCCACTTTAGACACGTTAGATCCATCTGTCTGATCACTTGGGTTGACACAATGCAAAATTCTTCCTAATTATTTGTGTCCGTATTCAGGTGAAAATGTTATTTCACAATTTTCCAGATACATGCCTCTGATTCTTGGAAGAGGAAACATCATGACAGTGCAGAGCAGAGTAAAGCACATTTACTTGTGTGATTTTTCACTACATTTAAACATTTGGCCTTTAGAAAAATGATTGTTTTTTTTACAGTAAGGTAAGGAGATTGACTGACACCATTCTCACATTTTTAGCACAGAGCTTCAGATTTCATATTTAGCTTTGTTTAGCTCAGCTGAAAGACAAGAAACTGTTCAAAAATACAGTATATACACCATCACCTCTGCCCTCACTAAGTAATACAATGTACAGTACATTGATTGACACTATAAAAATAATATTTTACAGAATTATGAGTCAGAGCTTTTTCTTGAAGAACAGTTTGTCAAGCACTTCCAGTATCCAGTCTATTGCTTTTATGCAGTTTCTCTGGCTATTACTGCAGTCAGCTGGCACAGGTATTTATTTTTGCCTCAGTACAGGTGTTCCAAGAAGTTGTGCACAGTTTGCATCCAGCTGCTGTTTGCCAAAAAATAATTCCGGCATGAACATCACCTAAAACCAAGAATTGTCAATATCACTTTTCGGCTTCAAAATGGAATGAATAAAGAAGATGCATTGAGTCAACATGACAGTTTCAGAGGCGTGAGCAGGTGGATTGAGTCAGTCTTACTGGTAGGCTACAGGTGAAAACACCAAACATGAACACCCCCCCACCCTCCCCCCACCCTCCCCCCACCCTCCCAAGATATGGTATTATTTCATAAACTCAGATGAAAAAAAACTCTCTTGATTAAGGGGATTTTTTTTTTAAACTAGTGCAGCTTTGTTGTCATAATGAACTTGTCCAAAATAATGGCCATTAAGGAGCCACTGAAGGGGCAGCTGTTAGCAGCTAGCATGCTGCTATGAAAGCAGTGGACTTCATATCGCCTGTCAGCTCAGTTCCCCATGGGGTTGAGCTGTGAAAAGCTGGAGCTTGTCTCACCAGAGGCCTTCCTCTTTCTCTGTCTTTGTCTCTTTACATGGGTTTATATAATAAGAGGCTCTTGTGAGGCATCTCTTATGGTAACCTGGCCACATTCTGTTCATTAAAGTGCCACTTTGGAAAGGGCAAAGGAACGAAGGGGTAACGAGGAAGACAGAAATGAAAGGAAGCGGAGGGTGAGAAAGAGAGAGAGTGAAAGAGAGACAGAGAGCTTGTTAGCAGCCATGCTGAAAGTCTGCTCCAGTTATTCACTTGAGTGAGAGGCGCCGCCTTTTTTGAAAAAAGAAAAAAAACTCTTCCTCACTGTCTCTGTTTCATCCCCAAGCCCTCCCTCCTGCTCGCTCTTCTCTGAGGCCTGTTGGTTCCAGGTGACAGGCTGACTGAGGGTCAAGCAAGACTGCACACTGGGTAACTCACCTCGCTCACATGAAAACACACACATTTACTGTCTCTCTATCTCTCCTCGAGACACACACACACACACTACATGCTCACTCACTGGGCTTTCGACTGCAGGCCTCATTAACCACACTACAGCTGCCCCTGTTTTAGAGACACTCCTCAGCATGCTGCCTCTCTCTATCCCTCTCTCTCACTACCTCACACACATTTAAGCTTCCTCTCTCTTTGTCTCCTGCAGCCGAACACACACAGTCACAAGCACACTTATTGTCCTTCAAGCTTTGTGTTTTCATGTCTTTTAGCATCACTATGTCTCTTCATCTAGCTCTGTGCAAGATGCAGGCACAAGATCTCTGAATGGCAAAGCTCATCACTTCAGTTTATTACAGATTTGCAAATGGTCAGGTTTTGCAAAAGCCAAAATATGATCCAGAGAATATCACAATTTTCCTGTGTACCTGGAAAAGTAATCACCAAATTTTATAGTCAGAGACAAGTTGAAAAGTGACCCAGTCTCAGTTTGATTTTTGCCCCTGAAAGTTACTGAATCTGCAGGTTTTAAATGTTTTCACACATCTGGTAAGTATTGTGTGTCTTGTTGTTTTATTTTCCAAACCACATCTATTACAAAAAGTTATTTTTAACTTAAAATTGAAATTAGAATATGTGACTTTTTCTAAGTTCAAGACTCTTGTTGACAAAGACTGAGGTGTCCTTGGTATTAGGGGGAACTTTGGGGTTACAGATTGTTGGATTCAATAATAGTGGACATTCTGAAAGTTGAGTTTAGTGCAAAACAGTTTGAACATTTAGCCTCATGTCAAGAGTACAATTTTATACTGATTCAGCTGATACTATATAGGTTATGTGAATTTTTTATTTATATATAGTATGTATACACTAGCAGTCAAAAGTTTGGACACAATTTTTCGTGCAGTGCTTTTATTTATTTTCTACATTGTAGATTAGTACCGAAGATTACCACTTTTTTGTTTACAACATGATTCCATATGTATTCTTTTATAGTTTTGATGTCTTCATTATTAATCTACAATATACACTGCTAAAAAAATTAAAGGAACACTTTTTAATCTAAGTATTGCATCAAATCAGTCAAACATGTGGGATACTGATCTGGTCAAGTAAGTAATAGAGGAGGTTTTTAGTCAGTTTCAGCTGCTTTGATGTTCATAAAATTAACAACAGATGCTCTAGAGGGGTAACAATGAGACAACCTCCAAAACAGGAATGAGTTTACAGTTGAAGGCCACTGACATTTTTTCCCTCCTAATGTTTTCTGACTGTTTTTCACTAGTTTTGCATTTGGCTAGGGTAAGTGTTACTTCTGGTAGCATGAGGTGATACCTGGACCCTACAGAGGTTCCACAGACAGTCCAACTCCTCCAGGATGGCACATCAGTGCGTGCCATTGCCAGAAGGTTTGCTGTGTCTCCCAGCACATTCTCAAGCGCATGGAGGAGATTCCAGGAGACAGGCAGTTAGTCTGGGAGAGCTTGACAGGGCTGTTGAAGGTCCTCAACCCATCAGCAGGACAGGTATCTGCTCCTTTGTGCAAGGAGGAACAGGATGAGCACTGCAATAGCTCTACAAAATGACCTCCAGCAGACCACTGGTGTGAATGTCTCTGATCAAACAATCAGCAAGAGATGTAATGAGAGTGGTCTGAGGGCCCAGCGTCCTCTAGTGCCCGCTGTGCTCGCTGACCGGCACCGTGGAGCTCGGCTGGCATTTGCCATAGAACACAGGAATTTGCAAGTCCACCACTGGTGCCCTGTGCTTTTCACAGATGAGAGCAGGTTCACCCTGAGCGCATGTGACGGGCATGAAAGGGTCTGGAGAAGGCATGGAGAACGTTATGCTGCCTGTAACATTGTTCAGTGTGACCGGTTTGGTGGTGGGTCAGTGATGGTGTGGGGAGGCATATCCATGGAGGGACACACAGACCTCTACAGGCTGGACAATGGTATTCTGACTGCCATTAGGTATCAAGATGAAATCCTTGGACCCATTGTCAGACCCTACACTGGTGCAGTGGTCCTGGATTCCTTCTGGTGCACGACAATGCCCAGTCTTATGTGGTAAGAGAACTCATGCAGTTCCTGGAGGATGAAGGAACTGATACCATTAGCTGGCCCCCATGCTCACCTGACCTGAATCCAATAGAACACCTTTGGAACATTATGTTTTGTTCCATCAGACACCATCAGGTTGCTCCTCAGACTGTCCAGGAGCTCAGTGATGCCCTGGTCCAGTTCTGGGAGGAGATACCCCAGGACACCTTCTGTCGTCTCATTCAGAGCTTGTCCCGTCATCGTCAGTCATGCATACAAGCACATGGAGGCCATACAAACTACTGAATACCATTTTGAGTTGCTGTCAAGGAATTTCAGCAAGATGGACCAGCCTGCCACATCAGTTTTTCACTTTGATTTTGGGGTGTCTTGAATTTAGCCCTCCTGGGGGGTTGATAATTTTCATTCCCATCAAACAATGTGGCACTTTTCATTCCTAACACATTATCCAGTCCATATCAATGCTAATATCCAGTTTGTTTTTTGATCCTCTCTTTTATCCTCTCTTTTTTGAAATATGATGTATTTTCAAAGTGTTCCTTTAATTTTTTTGAGCAGTGTATAAAATAATGAAATAAAAACCATTGACTGAGAAGGTGTGTCCAAACTTTTGACTGGTAGTGTATATCCAAATTGGTTTCTCAATTCTGGGTGTCTTTGGGTATCTCTAAAACCTTAAAATGATTTGTACAACATTATGATATAAACTGGAAACTGGGTTGCACATAGATTTTTTGCATGTTTGCGTATATAGCTCAGACTAAGTACTACACTGCATTTTTTTGTTCTTCTGCACAGTCATTTTGAATCAATGTAATGAATCCCGGATTAAAGTGCAAGTCCCAGCTTTCATTTAAGCTGCTTTATGTCAGTAACGGAGACCTATGTGTGAGATACAGCCCTTCTAACAAAAAGTAACCAGGGTTTTAAAAAAAAAAAGCTGTTCAAAAACATATGATTCAGGCTATATGTGCTTTACCAGTGACAGTCAATGTGTGCAAAGACTGCTGCAAGAGTACACAACTGCAGAACATACATTGTTGAAATGAAAGCTGCATATATAAGATAACTTTTCCAGACATATGAAGCTGTGGTGAGGATGTTTTTAAAGACTAGGAAAGTCTTCAAACGTTTGGTCTAATGCCAAACAAAATGAATGTTTCTTGTGAAGCACAACCTACATTTGTATGACGGAAACCTTTAAAATCAGCATTATCTTCCTTGCTTGCTTTTTAATTGGTTCAGGAAAGTAAATCAAAACTTACATTATTTTACCCAAATTAAACTCAGCAGTACATATCATGAAAAGAGTAAGTGTGTGTATGTGCACTGCCAGCGTCTTTGTGCCTGTATGTACGCCTGTCCCTCGGGATCTTGCATGGTCTCGGCAGACACGGCTCTTATCTCCTGCGATCGAGTCTGACGCTCCAAAGCTGCTGCCATCAGCCACAAACTCATTAATTACTCTTTAGTATCAAGCCGTAATTAGAGACACCAATCAGGCCCCCGCTCAGCTCCCCTCCTCCACCTACTCCACAGCCCCTATTAGCACTGCACGCCATACTGTGTGCTAGTGAGCTAAGCTAGTCGCTGCGCAGTAGCACAATGCCAAGATGAGCTCCCCCATGTGTGAGATTAGGCCACGTGTGGTTAGGCAGGAGAGGAGGGAGCGATGAATGGATGGATGGATGGATGGATGAAGCAGGCTGAGATGTGTGCTGGGAGGAAGTAAAAGAAGGGAGAGGGGAGGGAAAGATGTGGGTAGTGAGGTGAAGGAAAGAAGACATACAAGAGGGAGGTGAGTTGATGTCGACGCTCAGGTGGAGCATTAATTTCCTATTAATTATGTCATCACTGCTTTAGGTCACCCCCCTCCCCTGCACACATACACACACACACACCTCTCCCCGTCTCCCACTCCTGATGAGTGGATCGTGGCAGAGGGGAAGAGAAAACATCTGATTAGATCTGTCTTGTCTGTCTACAGTGGGAGAGGGTGAAACGGGGACAAGAGGAAAGAGGTGGGAGGGTGGAGGTTTGGAGTCATTAAGGACAGTGATTGGTTTAATAACGCACAAAGGAGAGCGACAGGAGGATTTCCTGGTAGGTCATTTTCTTTTCATCAGGAAAAAAGTCTGTATCCATGGACACACACGGAATGTTTGATGTGTTACGTAATCAGTTTTATTTTTTATGCACTGTGAGATAAAGTGAATGTATGGACACTATTAATCTGAATGTACACTGACAGTTGTTACTTAGCCGGTTGCATCTGCTCAGTTACATTGTAAAAAAAACTGCCTTCACTATGCATATAAGCTACATGTGAACAGCTATGCAACAAACCAAACTTAATTCCATTGAAGGTAATGCTCAGAATCTGAAATTCTGAGGAAAAAAAACTGTTAAAGCAAATTGATCTTTTCAAAGCAGACATTGTGACTTGACATAGCAAGGAAAGAAAAGGTGTATTAATGATGGCTGCCTCCTGCTCAGGGGAGGTCCTGATAGTCATGTGTGCGACTATCATTGCTTACTGGGACATTCAATGCAACTGAGCCATCATTAACTCCACACAGGTTTTCCCTAGTGTGACAAGTCAAAATGACTGCTGTGAAAATAGCCTATTAGTGCAGTGACAAGGAAATAGGACTCGCAAAAGCACAGACTAGTTTTCATATTAGTTACATTGTGCTTTATGACAAGAAAAAGTCAATAAATCTCCAAAAGAAGCACAAAAATGTATCGAATGAACATAGACATTGGCTCTAAAATCGTAAAGGCAAAAGGCTGAAATACATGACAGGTAACTCAACAGTAATTAAAATAAATATCTGCTTAGGATATTGTATTAGCGCCACAATAGTAATAATATAATTTACATGCACCAGTAGTGTTTAGTACTTGTAACAGCCTTAAAGATCCCCATGTTAAAATATGTAAAATGTAAAAAACAGTGTTGTGGTCTGTATAGTTAATTTACTCATTCATGAAAACTGTACAGGGGTGAATATTGATAAAACTCACTCATATAGTTTTAAAAAATGCTTTTAATTCCACATAATTAGAGAGCAATGACTGGGGTATGGGTGTTTTGAGTGACTGATGGTTGTCATCACAGAACAATCCATGACCCAGAGATTTTTACATGGCCCTCAGTTCCATTCACATGTCATCTCTTTGCTCATTTTTGAATTAGCCAGGAGTCCGGCACTGCCAAAACAGTGACAGCTGAAGTCAGCACACTGAGCTTCAGGTCCTTGTTCAGAAAACTTCTGGGTGATGTTACAAAGGGTTTGTCCATCTTTATATACAGTCAAAATAAGCAGCTGTTTTCTCGTGTCTTCTTCTGGGACAGTCTGGCCTGGGGGAGGCTTGGATGTTGAACACATGCCTTTTAGTTTAATTCTGGTTCCAAGCCACACATTACACTTTTATTAAAAAGCTTAAAAGCATTATTCGATCCTTTCACTGCAATGCTTCACTTGCTATGTGGTTAAATTGAATCCAAACTGCAGTAGACTTCTTATGCAAGATTTTCAGCAAGCCAATGCCAGAATGAATTTAGGAAAAACAATATCCTGTTTAAGAATGATTAGGTGTCATTTGTTACTTATTAAAGGTAAATACTGTTATCAAGCACCATATTCACCAGATTATTAGACTTCTCACAAGATAATTGGTCTCGAGATATCTAAGTAAGATATTCCATCTATTTTTCAGCTCAAGCTAGTTGATTGCATGGTAGATGAACTGATATCCCAAAACATCTATCATGAGGCTCATTTTAAGAATAAGTTCATTGACTGTACCAGTTTATTTTTCTTTGTGGTTAGGGCATACATAGAAAGAAAAGGGAAGTTTTGCAACCAAAAGCAGAGGAGTGAAAACAGCTATTACTCCCATATTGATTGGCAGGTCTTTTAATACAGGGACTAACATTAGATAACAACTGAATCCAAGTTATTAATGTTTGCCGGTGCTGTTAAGGTTTGTTTACATCAGTGTGAGGAAAATTAAAGCCATCTGAAGTAATGCAAAGACTCCTTTGTGATGCTGTTTATAGAGCCTTGAAACTAAATGGTGCACTCTTTTATGGTTTGTCCCACTCTATCATTGCATTAGTTTATATCAGTGCTTTTAATTTATTTAAGTCTTGTGAACTAGAACATAGTATTAGTTGTCATTTGTTGCATTCCAGGATAAGTTTTTATCTGTCCATCGTGGCAGTTTTAACACTTTGCTGTGCTACTATTGTTCAGGTCTCTGCAGGCCCACAGCTTTTAACTCTGTTTTCAACAGAAAATTCTCAAAGGCCTTTCTGACAACCTCTTTTAACACTACCACTGTGTCTTGGCTCAACCCCAAGGAGGTTGTTTGATATTTTAACACCTCTTTTTTTTCCACTGTATTTTTGATCCTGTTGCTACTTTAAGAGAAAAAAAAACTAAATGCAGAAGAAAAAATATACGACAATGGATAATTTATCCAGTAGAGAAGATGCTTCTTATCACAAATGATGAAACTTGAGAAGACATTGTTATGATGTTTGGGGGATTCTTGCATATGTCATGATCTCTAGATCCTAATCTTTAAATTGTGGGACTGGTAGTTTAACTTTTAATGGGTTCTCCTCTCATCAAGAAGTCTAGTCTTGAGGCATTCTGTGGCTTAATGGTTAGGGTGTGTGCCACATAACTTGCTGAATGTCACAACACTGCATCACTCCCCTTATTCTCTGTCTCTCTTTAGACTATCAGCTTATAAACTCACAAAAAATCTTTCAAAAAAAGAAAGAAGTCTCAAACCTCTCATTACGTGAATGGTGACTGTCTCTAAAATGTGTTTATCATACCCAAACTTCAAGAAAAATGGTTGCTTTCAAAGGGATCTTAGAAATACAGAGCACAAAGACTGTTTATTGCCATAGTAGATTCATGCAAAGTGACTCTATTTTAAGCCTTTTAAATCACACTGTGGCTTTCAATTGTCTTCATTGTACACTTAAATCTGATGTAGAGCATGATGCTGCTGAAAGTTGTCGGTTTTGCGTTCAAAAAAACATGTCATCCCCACATTCAACAGCTCAGCCGGCAGCAACACTCCCCTGGTGGTCTTTTGGTGTCCTCTCTCAGCTCTTTCCCCATATGGAGTCCATTTTGTGGACAGTCTTTGGCATCCTCAGGACAACACCACAACATGTTACAGAAAAGCAATGTGCAGCCTGACTTTCTTCTCATCTTCTAATCTGGAAAAAGTTATCAGTGTTTTAATCCCATCTTGTTTAGATTAACATAACTGTGGTTTTCCTCATCAAAATACGCAACCTGTGTGCATTTACATTGGTTACATCCAAGCTTTAGAACTGATTTTAAGACTTTCTTCTTTTGCCATGCAGCAATTTTGAAAATGTAATGACTGTAAATAAATGATTTGACCTTTGGTGGTCATTTTGACGGTTTGAAACAATAAAGGTTGATGCTTATTAATATAACATTCTTATAGCAGAGGAAGTAGCTAAGAATAAGTCTGATTCTGGAGACATCGCATCAGACCTCACAGTTTTTATGAATTAATCTTCTAAACAATTGAATTTTGGAGATATAGCAGTTCTTCACTTTGCAGCTCGGCCGGAAAGTGAGAAGTGCTGAATCCTCATAAGCACTCAAGGACATCTGTACCCTGGAGCCTTGCCTGGGTGGGTCTGTCTGTTAGCAGTTAGCAGTGTCCCCAGCCAGCCTTTAGCTCCAAGGGCGGTCTCTACAACAATATCACTATGCCAACTAAGGAAGGACCTGCTCCCAGATGCTTGAGTGGATGAATAATGACACTGTAACACAGCTTCCCTCTCTCGCTCTCTCTCTCTGATAATGAGGAACAGAAGAGCAGAACCTCCCCGAGGCACCGCACCTGGACAGAACTGCCTTCCTGTCTGCCCCAACCTCTATCTCTCGCAGGAGATAGGCAGAGAAGAGTGAGACTTTGGCTTTGCGCCAGGTTCTTGGTCTTAGTTACACTCAATCACACTTAGTTTAGTCTAATTGTGAAATTATGAAACATCTTCCAAAGTTACCGAACCATGTTTGAGCACATCATACCCCTAACCCTGGCAACAGAAATATTATTTGTATATTTTTTCTTGTCAGGCGTCTTTAGCTTTAAATATAAGAGCTTGGCTTCCTTCCTTTCTCATGCACATTTTTTTTTCTTTCTTTCTACTTCTCACTTTTTCCTACAGAGATGCTTTGCCAAGTGGAGTCAATTAAAACTGTACATCTAAGTGAGAAATGTCTGTCTGAGCGTGTATGTCTGTGTGTATGGTTTCATAACTGCACTGTGCACTTCTTTGTGTAAATGTGTGAATTTGTGGTATTTTCAAATGTGTGCATGTGAATGCGCGTGTGTGCCTACTTGTATGTGTGTGTGTGCATGCAAAAGTCTGAGTGTGTGTAGAGGCGGGGGCTCCCCTGGGGCCTGGCAGTATGGCGCTGTAGCGCTGCTCACTCCTCCTGTGAAAACGCCTCCAATGGGACCAGGACAGCTGTGGCCAACCTATACTGCTTCGTGGACCATAACAAGCCTTATGACACACACACACTTATTACTCCAATCCTGGTAACTCTGTCTGGCTGTCTCCTTGTTTTGTCTGTCTATCAGGAACTATCTCTCTCTCTCACACACACACACACATACACACTTTCACCCTATCTCTGTCATTCTCTAGCATAAGCAATACTCCCCTACATATGTGACGGTCCATTGTTTTTTTTTTTCGTTTTTTTTTCCATTTCCTACTCATACATACATTTATACTCCTTCTGTCTCCCACACAGCAACTGGTCAAACATGACTTCCAACAGGGCTTGTCACCGCTTTGTGGAGTGGGTTATGTACACACGTGGACAAAATTGTTGGTACCCCTCAGTTAAAGAAGGAAAAACCCACAATTCTCACTGAAATCACTTGAAACTCACAAAAGTAACAATAAATAAAAATTTATTGAAAATTAAATAATCAAAATCAGCCATCACTTTTGAATTGTTGATTAACATAATTATTTAAAAAAACAAACTAATGAAATAGGGCTGGACAAAAATGATGGTACCCATAACTTAATATTTTGTTGCACAACCTTTTGAGGCAATCACTGCAATTAAACGATTTCTGTATTTGTCAATGAGCGTTCTGCAGCTGTCAACAGGTATTTTGGCCCACTCCTCATGAGCAAACAGCTCCAGTTGTCTCAGGTTTGATGGGTGTCTTCTCCAAATGGCATGTTTCAGCTCCTTCCACATATGTTCAATGGGATTCAGATCTGGGCTCATAGAAGGCCACTTTAGAATAGTCCAACGCTTTTCTCTCAGCCATTCTTGGGTGTTTTTGGCTGTGTGTTTTGGATCGTTGTCCTGTTGGAAGACCCATGACCTGCGACTGAGACCAAGCTTTCTGACACTAGGCAGCACATTTCTCTCCAGAATGCCTTGATAGTCTTCAGATTTCATCGTACCTTGCACACTTTCAAGACACCCTGTGCCAGATGCAGCAAAGCAGCCCCAAAACATTACTGAGCCTCCTCCATGTTTCACCGTAGGGACAGTGTTCTTTTCTTCGTATGCTTGGTTTTTGAGTCTATGAACATAGAGTTGATGTGCCTTACCAAAAAGCTCCAGTTTGGTCTCATCTGTCCAAAGGACATTCTCCCAGAAGCTTTGTGGCTTGTCAACATGCATTTTTGCAAATTCCAGTCTCGCTTTTTTATGAGTTTTTTTCAGCAGTGGTGTCCTCCTTGGTCGTCTCCCATGAAGTCCACTTTGGCTCAAACAACGACGAATGGTGCGATCTGACACTGATGTACCTTGGCCTTGGAGTTCACCTTTAATTTCTTTGGAGGTTGCTCGGGGCTCTTTGGATACAATTCGAACGATCCGTCTCTTCAATTTGTCATCAATTTTCCTCTTGCGGCCACGTCCAGGGAGGTTGGCTACTGTCCCGTGGGTCTTGAACTTCTGAATAATATGAGCCACTGTTGTCACAGGAACTTCAAGCTGTTTAGAGATGGTCTTATAGCCTTTACCTTTAAGATGTTTGTCTATAATTTTTTTTCGGATGTCCTGGGACAATTCTCTCCTTCGCTTTCTGTTGTCCATGTTCAGTGTGGTACACACCTTTTCACCAAACAGCAGGGTGACTACTTGTCTCCCTTTAAATAGGCAGACTGACTGATTATGAGTTTGGAAACACCTGTGATGTCAATTAAATGACACACCTGAGTTAATCATGTCACTCTGGTCAAATAGTTTTCAATCTTTTATAGAGGTACCATCATTTTTGTCCAGGCCTGTTTCATTAGTTTGTTTTTTTAAATAATTATGGTAATCAACAATTCAAAAGTAATGGCTGTTTTTGATTATTTAATTTTCAATAAATTTTTATTTATTGTTACTTTTGTGAGTTTCAAGTGATTTCAGTGAGAATTGTGGGTTTTTCCTTCTTTAACTGAGGGGTACCAACAATTTTGTCCACGTGTGTATTAAAAATGAAACAAACTACATAATGAAGAAATAAATTAACTAGCAACTTACTTTCATTCATCTTGTCAGCTATGTACACAAGCATTTGAGAGAAATAGCATCTGACAAGCATAAGTAAGCTCAGGGAAATCCCCTTCAGACTGAATCGTAAGGAAGAGGTCACTTTGTTGTGTTTTTGTAAAAAAAAAAAAAAAAAAGGGGTCATCCACGTCCGTGATCATATTCACAAATGTGACAACCAAGATATTATCTTCTTTTAATTTCATTTATTTAACAGTCACCAGATGATGAGATACATTCTCTTAAAAAAAGAAATAGACAACAAAACTGATATTCCTTTGAGATTTTAAAAACTATTATACAATATTTTTAATATATAGATTTTGTACAAAATAAAAGTCAGTAAAAGGGCAAAAGGAGAGTGATATCTTAAAAAACAGAGAAAAAAAAGAGGAAGGGACAGGAGTTGACTCAAACAACTACCACATTTAAGAGTGACAAAGACCAATCTCTTTCATAAATAAATATAGGAAAATTAGACATCATATATAGCTCTCTTTCCAACAGCAGGGCATCGCTAAACGTCTGTAGCACAGGATATAACATAACTGCTTTGTGAGGCCCAGTTGCTTATAAAACTCCACACTTTTTCCACACAGAGATGAACTAAAACCAGCGCATCTAAAAGCCCTGAAATAAAGGTATTTACCTCGATAATGGGTCTGATAGTCTGTGCCGTGCTTGACCTTTGGCTGCAACAATAACCCCCACCCCACCCTCACCCCCCAGCTTTTCTTTTGTGTGTTGTTCTTGGTACAGACCAAGTCCAGAGAGTCTCCTTGAAGGAACTAGAGAATAGGGATGTCCTCTTTTTTCTCTTTCAAGGCCAGTGAGAAACAAGCTGCAGACTCCCGCACTCACAAACACTGAAACAACTGATCAGAGAACATGTGGGAGGGGTGTACAGTATTGGAGCTTAGGAAGGTCATACTGCACTACCAACATCGTTTCACCAATGGATTTCATCCTTAAACCATAGATTTTCAGTGCTGTCCTCATTGGCCTTTAGAATTTCAACAATACAACAACAACTACAAGACAACAGAACAAACACACAAAAAGTGGATGTGGATGGCTGTGGGGCATTACAACCCTGTTTGATGTAGACTCATGCCACTCAGATTGGCTGATTGTGTCTCCCTAAATCTCTCCCTTTGCAACTATTTAAGTATTTGAAGCTCTGGGTATAAGCACTGAAAACATGGGAACACGGGAATAAAATACAGATAATGGAAATGATTTACAATATGGATACACTATCTGTTTTCAGACACACACATCCAAAGAGCATGGAAACCGAGGCTGATGATTGATCCCACTGCAACGACAGGCTTTTGTTCTATCCTTGTCTCCATCTTTTCCTTTTTTTTTACCCTCTTTGAGCAGGCAAGCGGACAGTGACATTGGCCCCTTCTCAGAGTAGCACGGCAGGCAGAATGACTTGGCGTTAATCACCATTTTGTCTCACTTTCTTGGCGCATTAAGTTGGAGAGGCAAGCGGTGGCCCGGACGGCCGGGGTGAGAGATGGGAGGACAACACGTTAGATTCTCAATAATGACACATCGCTGCCGCATCACTTTGGAGATTAAAAGCAAGATGCTGAATTTCAATCAAGCTACATTAATAGCCTGGTGTGAGGAATGGTCACTTTGTCTCCACTGGCAGGCAGAGAGAGCAAGAGAGGGAGAGAAGGAGAGAGTGAAAGAGAGAGAAGTCCAGGTAATACAAGGTGATATGACATTTTAATTCACCAAATTGCCTGCTAGCCACTAATGATAGAATTCTTTTAATGACATGGTGACAATATTCTCTAACCAATGGCAAAAGGGCATTAACAAAACATTACATCCAAGAGATAATTTAAAATACCAAGGACTAAATGCGTGAAAGTATAACAGGGCTGCTGTTGTAAGATAATTATCTGGAACTTATGAATATGTAAATATACTGTGTCAAATAAGAAACACTGTATTAATTCAGATTTTTAATTTGGTAAGACTTTGGTGAAGAACAGGCGATGTCTAAGGATCTCTGCTGAACACTCAATTTTAAAAAACAATGATCAATTAGAACTATGGATTTGTTGAACAAAAAATTGTGGAAACAAGAAAAAAAATCTAAATTTATTTCAGTGCCTAAATCTGACATTTTTATCAACAGAGTTTGTGATTTCCTCATTCGCTCCTGTCAAATGCTGCAGCCATCTTACAAAACATGCCAAGCTCTGCCTGAGCTGCTCTGTGAAGGCATTGCACCGCGAGATGTGACCCACTTGCAATAAAGTGCATTCAGAGTTCAGTTCTCATGGTAGATGAGAAGCGATGTTGGGCAAGCACAGTTGAGAGATTGTCATCACAGTATAGATGATATGAAGAAAAACTTAATGTGACATGAACTAGATCTCTCAGGGAGAGGGAGATCAAAAGAGGAGGGGTGACAGAGGAATTGTCAAGACAACAAAGAGACATGGGAGTGTTGGTCCTATAGTCTTTGTGTCAAGTCAGGAATGTCACAGTTGAGCACAGTGCTTCATGGGTAGTATAGTTCTTTCTGAGGGCAGGATGTGCTATCCTTGACCTCAGCCAGGCACCCAACTCTGGTTGCTGTGGGCTTGCTGAGGACAAGCCAGTCCGCTCATTCCCATGCCCATGCCCATGCCCATGCCCATGGTCACACCCATGCCCATTCCCATGCCAATCCCCACCCCCTGGGCTAGGGAGCAGTCAAAGTTGAAGTCCATCTCCTCTCCAGAGTCCATAATGTCATGAAGTAGGATGGACTCCACATCACAGTCCAAACTACCATGGAACATGTCAATGTCTAGGTCAGCTGGTAGTCTCTCATGAGGGTGAGGTTGGTGATAGCCATGGTAGTTGCTACCACTGCTACCATTGCCCATTCCCTGGCCATGGTGGTATGATCCATTTGTCATGCCTAGGGGTTGTGGATCTGGATAATGGTTGTGACGTGGGTGCGGAGCGGTGGCCACATGACAGGAGTCTTGTGGCATGCCAAGCATGCCTGCAGGGTTTGGGGGGAGAGTGGTAGAAGCAGGAAGGTGGGCATGTGATGGGGGACTGTACAAATAGGGAGCTTTGTGGTTGTAGGTCTGCAACTGATTGCTGCTGCCATGTGGAGTCAGGGCTGCAGCCCTGGGCGGTGTATGGTTATGGCTCTGGTTGAGGCTGTGACCATTGTGAGTGAGGCTGTGAGGTGAGTTGTGGTTGTGGTTGGTTACATTGCTGTGGTTATGACTAGAAGTATGGCTGTGAGTTCTGTTATGGCTATGAGCTGAGCTGTGACTATGAGGTCCATTGTGACTGTGGCCATTGTGGTGCCCAGGGTGGTGGCTGTGATGACTGGATGCTACACCATTAGTAGCTTGGCCCATCATAGAATGGCTTTCCCTATCCTGTCCTAGCATCATGTCCTTAGAACAGTATTGCTGCCCAGCTGGACCCCCTGTTAGAAGACTCTGCAGAGCATTGGTGCTGGAGTATGCCCGCATGGTTCCAGAGAAACTGGCTGGCTTGTTCTCCTGAATGGTCTGCATGGGTGAATGATGGCGCAGCATCCCAATGCCTGTCGTCCCATAGACGCCTGCACCGTAGGAGCTCTGTCCTTTCACTCCAGAGCTGTAGTGATAAACAGGGGTTTGGTGCTTATGTCTGCCAACAGAAGGATGCTGCTGATGTTGCTGCTGCTGTGGACGATGATGATGGTAACCATCCTCAATCATCTGCTCATCTAGACTGATGGCGCCTGTCAGGCTAGCCAGCTGAGGAAGCTGCTCAAGGGGAGGACAGTGATTCCCTGCCCCCATGGATGGAGAGCGGGCACTAGTTGGTGAGGGGTACAGGTGAGGGGAGGTGGAGCAGGACAGAACACCCTCCTCTGGTTCCTCTGGTTCTCCCTCAGCAAGGATGGGTGACAGACGCCCACTCAGGGTGGAGGCTGACGAACTAGCCCTGGAATGGAGGTCTGTCCAAGCATCAAATTCTCCATCTGTCCCAGTTGCACCTCCCGCTTGTGGGAGGCCTTTCCGAGGTGGACTGCCATGGTCTGGAGAACTCTGAAGCCCCACCACAGCAGACCCCGCTCCAATCCCAGGACGGCCAACCCTCTTGCCTCTAATACGGCCTTTGCTTTTTAGGTATTTGGTGCTGTTGTCCATAGAGACTGCTCGTCTTCGGGGGGCCTTGCCCATCTTCCCTCCATCAGGGTTCAGCATCCACCATGAACTCTTTCCAGTCCCCTCATTCTGCACCCGGATAAAGCGTGTGTGGAGGGATAAGTTGTGTCGAATAGAGTTCTGCAGAGAGACAAAAGAGATTGATGTGTGAGAGACATCAAATAGAACTATAATACAAGTCATACTTTTTATGGTTTGTATAGAAACTGCTTCCCTGAGATCAACATTTTAAATGAGGGAAATTTGGGCAAGATTTTGATTTTTAAAAAGTTCCATGGGAGAATAAGATTTTTTACATCAAATATAAACACCAATGAGCAATGAATCAGTCTATACATGCTGGGTCACAGAAAACTGTGCTAAATTATCATGTTGCTTCCATGTCCATTATTAAAAATACAAAACATGCAGAAGTAGATTCTCATTTCCATGTGCAATGAATGTTGATCAAAGTCAGAAAACTGAGAGCCCATTGAAAAGCTCAAACATGTTCACAGGACAGCTACAGCTGGCACAAAGCAAGACCCTGGCAGTTTCAGCCAACCTGAAACAACCTAAGACTCAGCCTTGATACACTTGCCTTATGTACGTCAATCCTCCCACTTTCATTTCCATCAATCCATCTGTCCTCCTCTACTTCTCCTTTTAGTTGCGCTGATGTAAGCTGCTAAGGTTGGGCGTAGTGTATGTTTGAAGTTGGTGCCAGTCTGGCTTAGTGCCAGCCCTGTCTCTTCCACTCTCATAGCTTGAATGGGGGTATGTATCGCAAGATTGAGCCGGGAGCAAGGAAGGCTAATGGATGTATCCCACCCTCTGACATCTACCTTCACTGCATATCTCCTTTCCCTCGCTTGTTCTGTCTTTATCACGATCCAGCTTTCTGTTTTGTCACTAAGTGCTACATATTTCAAATTGTCTAGATTTTCCTTTTTTCCTATTTTACACACTTCTTTGAACATAAGTCATTTTCCACTTCTGCTTTCAATCTTCATGCCTTCAATTATACAGTGTGTCACCAATTACTTTCCCATTATCCTCTACACCAGCATGTACAGTTCCTCACTCTGTAATTCACAAGATATTGTTTTTTATTATCATTTACATCTCTGCTGAAATCTGAAGGCTCATGATGTGCAACAGAGTCTGTCAGTGCAATTCTGCTCTTTGTTGTGCATCAGGCATTTTGACGCTCAAGCAGGAAAATATCAAATCAAAAGCACCTCCTGCGGTTTGGGAATATACTGGTACAATAGATTGTTTCAGATTGAAGGGTACTCACACTTCCACCATCTCCATTATGTTGCGGATTATTTGTATTCACACTGAATTGCACGGCAGGGAAACAAATAAATCAAATTGCGGCGGAGAACACATAAATGGGAGGCGAGCAGAATTCAGGTGATCTGTGAATGCCTCCTTGGGTTATCTTGCTGTGACACCTCTGGCATTGGGTAACCATGGCAACCGGGTAAACGTGCAACGATAGAACTATATCATATTGTGGTGAGAGTCAAGAGAGTCAGAGAGAGAGAAATGGAGGGAGAGTGGGGGATGGGGGAAAAGGATGCAAGAGGAGGCGGCTGTTTGATGCTGCTGCTCCAACACTAAACAGCCTTTCATCTTGGCAGTGCAGGTCCGCAGGGGATGCCCACTCCCTGCTTCTGACGGCTTCTCTACGTGCCGCGCCAACTCCCTGTCTCACCCTGGCTGGATCATCCACCTATCATACCGCTCCAAATCATCCCCCATCAAGTCCTGTGCATGCCTGAATTAAAACATATGTAAGCTTTCATGCTATTCTGCCATGGCTGGTTGTAAATGGGGCATCTTTCAGAGAGCTGAACCACTTCATGCTGCAACTCTGTGTGACCTGTCTGATTCAAATCTCGATTTATCCCCGTATGAGGGAAGAGCAGCCCCATTGAACTTGGAGGGATTTGTCATCATCCCAAACCCTCTTTATCTGATGAATCCACCTGCTACAGAGATTTGAGAGATTTCAGATGGTGGCCAGCAATGTCATCATCATCATCATCATCATCATCATCATCATCATCATCATCATCATCATCGGCTGCTGGTTTCTGACATATAGTTTCCCACCACATGCTTTTCACCGTCATTGTGTGTGTATGGATGTGTGTCTGTGCGTGTGTGTAAGTGTTTGCGTGTGTGTGTGTGTGTGTGTGTGTGTGTGTGTGTGTGTGTGTGTGTGTGTGTGTGTGTGTGTGTTTTAGAATCTAAGAATAGTTCAGGTCGCAGGTGGTTCCACTGTGGGTGTGGGTGTGGTTCTGTTCGCCTCCTGTTCTCTGAGTCAGGGGCAATTTGGCTAGCCTATGGCCCTCACGCCCCCAAAACAGGCAGTCACTGCTAATCCCCCTCCATCCCCGAGTAATCCCAGACAATCCTGGGCTAATCCCAAGTTGATTCAGGGGCACTCCCAGCTGGGTGTCTCACACAGAGCCATGCCAGGTCACCACAGACGCGGGAGGCAGCCTGGAAATGCTATGATCCTATAGTAATACACTGTGAGAGGAGTCTGTAGTATGGGAAATAAGGACACGATAAAGCCCTTATAGGATGTAATGTTAAACTACTCCTTATGTTTTTGTGTGTACTTTAGTAGAGGATTTTTGAGGCAGTGAGCTGATGTTAACTATGTTTTTGATGCCTCCATCAAATCAACTACCTTTACCCTGTGCTCTGTCCTTGAGGGGTGGCTTTGGCACATTTTTACCCCTACGGGTTGAATAGAATAAAATTGAAAACTTTATTATGTATTAAATATTCATAAAATGGAAATTTTCTTTCAGCCCGCTGGGTTGCTGAGGCAGACAGATGAAGCCCACAGAAACATACAATGACAGAGGAACACACACATCACACAGCTAGGTCCAGGAAGCTACTTCCTATTCAAATCATATCCCTTTAATACAATGGGTCTAGTGGAGAGGGTTCTAAATAATGAATGAACTAGTGGCTGAGCTTATGCAGAGAGATCCACTGCCTGGTCCCACAATAGTGGAAAGAACAGATGGAGTCATAAGTAGTGGTGTGACTTCTTTGTTTTGTTATCAGGGACATCCAGCCTCATCCATCTAAAACACAACTAAATCAGGCTGTAAGGAGTTAATTTACTCATAAAGTAAAACAGGTTAAGGAAAGCAGTTTATGGACCAATCAAAGCCAATTAAGGTGAACAGCCTTTGTTGCAAGTGCATAATCAGCCTGGGTTCAACTCTCATTAAGGCCTAAAAATCCCAATAGCTGATTTAGATATTTAGACAATAGATACAAAGCCACAGGATAGGACTCTTTGTCCTCAGATTAAAAGCTTAGGTTCTTTACAAACAAATCTGACATGTTGACACTTTTTTCCACGAGACAGGTGGAATAAGCATTCCGAGGAATTTTCATTTCCTAAAAGAAAGAATTGTGTTCAAACAAAAGAGACACAGAAATCCATGCATCTAGTGTATTAGATTACTGTTCAATGTTTGTTGAGCAGCAGAAACAGGTTCCTGATATCCATCCATAATAGCTTCTTTAAGAACCATTCATTTGGCTCTTGGAAATCTTACAATACCAATCAATTGCTCTACTGTTCTCTCTCCCTTCTTCCTCATGCAAACTCAGTTTGATTCAGGGGCTGGAGAGGCCTATTTAGTGAGGAGAATCAATGAAGTTTAATGGCTATCAGTGCAGAGGCTTACCAAACATCAAGAATTGAGTAACTACACAATCCACCTGCATTATGAGGCCAATATGGGAGCTCAATATACTACGCTCTCACTGTTCACACAACAATGTCTAACCGCCACAAGCTTGTGAGATAAGTGACTGCCCACTTGCCCAAACTGGCTTAATGCCCAACACACCACTCTGTTGCCACTCCCAAGATGTCAATCAGGCGGTAATACTGGGAAGAGATGTACTATGGGGGTAGGGACTGGATAACCTGATTGACTGGCATGGGTTCAGCTTGCTGGGGGTACAGCAGGAAGGTGGAGGGTCTTGGTCGTAAGGGGTGGGAATCTCGAGGTACCACAAGGGGCTCCTCCAAGCCAAACAAAGGGGTGCCCTCAAAATGCCCCCCACTCTCCCCATCCCCCTCCAATAGGCCCCCATCAGAATCCACTCAGGGTTTTTCCCGCTCATGCACAGAGGGGCGAGGAAACAGGTCAAACGGTTTATAGGACCCATCTTGTGGCGAATGTGCACTCATTCAAACAGAACTTAGTGAGAAACTAAGGACTGTGAATGGGGTCTGGGAACCGGCAAAAAGAAACCACTCACCCGATTCAAACAACCTCAAGGGTGAAGCAGTGTGGTGCGCTTGCCCAGCTAAGAACACAGCAGCTGTTCTTGTAGTGGCACCGGGTAAAGCCGTTTGCCACACTCGACTGGTATTACCAAACCATTTCATGCAGAATGGAGCCATTATGTATTGTCAAAGGGTATCCCTCTATGGTGCACATTCATTTGATAAGCCTAAATCAAGGGGGAGTAACAGAAGCGCTAACTGTGTTTATTGTGATGCTGTTTTTGCCTGAGCAGAAGGCAGGAGGGATCAGGGGGAGGGGAGGTTTCAACACAAGCAGTTTTGTTCAGTGCAGGAATGAGTTTTGTCAGCTAAGCCTGTCTCCAGGCTATTGGTGGAAATTAGCGCCAGCTAAATATTCGCTTTCCGTGATTGATGTCACGGCTCGCGTTGTCCCTTTGAAGGGAAATAAAGAATTTAGAGCCATGTGGATTAATAGGGACAGGGTTGGGGGAATTTTATGTGTCTGAGGGGGACTTGAAGAGCAACTGAAGGGCCTAATGGCTGCACAGATATGCCACAATGAAGCTGTGACGATATGGTGTATCAGAGAGAGAGAAAAGGCAAGTGAGACTATGACAGTGAGTACAAGAAAGAAAATTGGAAATTGTTTGTGTGTGTATGTGTGTAAGGGAGAGTGTGTGCAAGAGAGAGAGAAAGAGAGAGATGTAGCTATTTGCTTGAGAGGCCCAGAGTCAGATGATTAAAATCCCTTTAGGAGGCTTCTTTAAGAGAGACAGATGGGCAGACAGGCCTGTTTTGGAATGCAATCAAATTGAAAAGATTAAAAAGGAGTCTCTTTTATTAGGAGGTGAGAAACAGTTACTTCTCTGCCACATGCCATCATCGCCTCCACAGCAGTGGTCACGACTGCATTGGCATGCAAGGCACATTGCAGCCCTTGTTGAAGAAGAAATAAACCTGGGATTAAGAATTGCATTTATCTCAGTGTATCACCGTGGGGTCTCTGAGGATTGGCAGCAATTGTAATTTCTTGTTAAACAAATGTGCGCTACAGGAAAAAGTCAAAACTTCAAGCTGTCATTTGTTATAGGATCATTACAGAAAAGGCTAAAGGCTAACTCAAGGACTCGCCAGTAGCTGCATTTTTACAGACAGAACTTTCCCTCAATCTCAACACCAAATCTGAACAGGTACAATTCAAATGTGCATTCCCCTGCCATTGTACTTGAATAGACTGAGTTTGCACAGTAGAGTGATTCAAGCACCGAGAAAGGTGCTCTGTATCCGACCCCATTATTCCACAACACTGCAGGAGTGCCATTTATAAAAAGGCTTAAAATGGAAAGCAAGTGTGTGGTAGTGTGTCTGGTAGCCTCAGATCAGGAAGTGGCTGTGGAGAGGGGTGCAATGGAGTTGGTAGGGGATTCCTGCCTGACTGTGCAATAATTGCAGCCAATGGCTGGCGACTCATCAGCTGTGCCCACCCCAGTGCCAAGGAAAGGGTTGGCATCGGGGTGGCAGGGTGTGGGATAGAGAAGGGCTGCCACAGCTTTGGTGGGTAAAAATAGATGCTGACAGATTAGTAGAGCATCTGAGACCCGGATAGGGGATCGGAAAATCCGCTCGCCTGTTGCCAGGGACAGCTGAGTGTTTCCGGTGGGCACAAAGGGGACACAATCTGGGCATCATGTCTGATGCCCACGCAAAACGGGGGAGCCTCAGAGTGGGTGTGGGCACATGAATGACCACGTGCCATGGTATAATATGGGTGTGGTTTTTCCACTGGGACCTGCAAGGTAGGCAGAGCTCACACCCACCCACAGAGGATTCACACAACAGGTGTTTGGGCTGGGCCACCTGTGGGGCCGGCCGCCTGCTCGCACTTCACGCCTCGTCTAGGGAGCAAACTAACATTTTCCACTGGGCTTGCCATCCTTTTGTTAAAGACCAACACGTTTCTGGAGAGGCTTTTACAGCTCTTTTTACAAGATCTGCAAGATATACGTGCGTGCAAGTGTTCGCAAGTCAATTTGCATTTATTTGAGTGCCTGTGTGTCTATATTTGTGTATCAGTCCATTTAATAGCCAAAAGGCACAGTGTGGATTTGATTATATTGAAACCTCCCTCTGCTATATACAAAGAAACTGTCAGCCAACAATGGAATCAATGCAGAGCCAGGCTTTTTTCACACTCAGCCTCCACATAATCTCATTCATAACAATGAGAATCTCATTTCCGACATTCTAAAGGTCAGTGCACACCTCTGATCACACTTTAATAAAAATCATTCTCAGCGTTTAATTTAATTTCAGTAGAGCAGCAAACTCATAGGCAGCCATGCACATGGCATGCAAAATTCATCAGATCGTCCCTTTAATTGCTTCAATTTCACAGTATAGAGAAGAATGACCGCAATCACAGAGAAGAAAAAACAACAACAAAAAATGCACAAATACAGACCACAGGCATCTGCAGAAGGACCAAAGGCACACACCTAGACAGTGAACAGACAAGTAGAGTCATGTCAAGTTAGGTGCCAGGTTTGGTCACATTTTTACAAAATAGGACTCACAATTTTATTGGACCAACACCAAGAACTGCCTCCATATCTCTTTGTCATCACACATTTTAACTCTCACCTAAATTGGCAAACTGTACCCAACAGCTACACACTGATGCTCAAACACACACACACACGCACATGCACGCACACACACAGACACACCTGTGAGCAAACTCACTCACTCTCTCACACACGTACATTACACACACACATGGCAACATGACACAAAGCCTGGCACACCGGGCACACTCATTACTGCAATGCCAAGCTACCAGTTGCTAAGGAGACCTGTGGGAGGGGGAGGGTTCCTTGTTGTTGCCATAGCAGCCGGCTCAGTCCCTGCCAACTCTCTCCCTCAGGGAGAAACAAGGCAAGAGGTGGGGGGTGAAGTGGGTAGAGGTAGGGGGCAGCGGTTTAATAGGGCTATGAGGTGCAGAGGAACTTCATTAGCCATCAGTGCGCAGCACACCAACCACTGCTCCTCATGAATGCCTACTCACATGCTACACTTAGGCCTGCACATTTCCACTTATTCACGCACAGCCCATACAACCCCACTTATTCATATACCTATACGGAGAAGAAGATGGAGAATGCTTAGAATGAAAAGTGGACTTTATCTGTATGGGGGATGGGTGGAGGGGGCAGAGGTGAGCGAGGCACAAAAGACGGGTCTTGAATATGGGGCTCCGCTTGGAGAAGATGAGCGGTAGGGATCTAAATCACAGAGGCTCGGGTAGTTAAAGGCTTTGTGGATACAATTCTCTGTATAAGTCTGTCTCCTCTGAACCAACCTTGACCTTCACAGACCGCCTTTATCATTCATACAGTGTAATAGCACTGTACAGTCAAACATGTAGTATATATGTATGAATTAGACAATATAAAATACTTTCAATTCACATATATTGTCAGCACACAATGCAACTGGGCAATTATACTACAATTCCTCTGTAAAGCCTGCAAGATTATTCTACAATATAATAATTATTTTTTAGCATTTCATCATGTGTGTACATTTTTTTTACAATATGCCATGTCCATGGTTAGTCATACAAATTTGAACATGCTGTATTTTCAGATTCTTCCTTAGTTTGTCATTCACATTAAAATGCCAACCAGAGAGAGCTACTGAACACTCTGTTCAGCCACTTCTGTGATACCTTATTTTGTGTCCTATATACTATATAAAAAAGTGATTTGATCCTGAATGATGGCTGTAAATACTACCTGCAAACTAAACTGTCAAAAACGTCATGCATGAATGGCAATGATTGACAAAACATTTTCAACTTTTGCAAACATGTCCAAAGCACGCTCTCTTACCCAACAAATGTCTTTATGAAGGCATTCACTCTGTAGGTTTTATGTAATGAATATATGTGACATTTAATTGTTCAAGCATGACAGTTTTGAGACATATTTCCTTAAGAGAAAAGTTTCATTTACAGGTGATGAGAATCTCGCTTCGATACGGATGGAAAGAACGATCACAGAAAACAGATTTTTAAATTGATCCATTTTAGCAAACAGGGGCTCGGATGTGAAGGTAAACTCAAGAAAAGAAGCGTTTTCAATTAGCACAAGACCCCACGAATGTCCTCAACACTTGTGCCACAAGTTTTTATTCCCAGTGGCATTTGGAAAAAAAATTTACTTAACTGAAAAGTTACAAAAATGCATAAATACGCATAGTACGTCTTTTCAACACACCGTGTGTGGGGTGTGCGTGGGAGGTGTGTGTGTGAGGAGGTGTGTGTGTGAGGAGGGTAGGGGGGTGAGGGGTGTTGGGGGCAAGACAAGAATTACCCCCACCCCCTCTCCCCCCCCTCCCTCATCTCTCTGTTTCCTGAAACAAAAAGAGCCCAATTAAGTCAGTTTGAGTTAGGGCTTCATGTGCCCATGTGTATGTGTGTGGGGAAAAAAATGTGTATCCAAATCATGAGTGTGTATGCAATAAAGGGAAATAGGGGGGCAACGTACTGTAAGTTGCGGAGACTGAGGAGGAAGGAGGAGGGTTTGTTGGGCTTTGGGGGAGGGGGCTCTCTCTCTCTCTCTCTCTCTCTCTCTCTCTCTCTTGTTCTAGCCTAAGAGGGCCAAACTTGCTCTCAGCTCCTCGACGGGAGACGCTGAAATATTAATCGCCACGCTCCAGCCGCAGACTAGTGAACACAATCGCTTCAAACTCCCACCCTAATGAGTGTGTTCATGAATGGCTAATGTGCACAGATGGGGGGCTGATGACTGGATAGATCGCAACAGGGAGGTGAGGGAGGGAGATGAAATGGGGGGGGGGGAGTAAAGTGAAATTTCGGCGGGGCGTGGTGGTGATGGTGGTGATGATGGGGTGCAGAGGCATGCCATGACCTTTTAAGAGCCTCCTGAAAACTTAATTAAGACTAGCCCCGCACAACTCTTTCTTTTCTTTTACTCCCTCTCCCACACACATGCTCTTGCTCATGCTCGCATGCCTGCACACACACACACACACACACACAATTTTCTCAGATCACATATTCTTATTCTCTCTCCTCCAAGTACATACTGATCATTTACCCCGTTGCCCATTGCACATACATCTCATTTAGCTGATGCGCAAAAGATGTCAAGGGGTAAAATCTCCAAATGATTCACACATTTTCACACACAACGACGAACACGTCACTTTCTTGATCACGTTAACACACATATATATCCGTAAATAAACAAAAACACAAGTCGACATCAATACTGCAGAAGCAGGCATGTTCTTCTTCACCCCCTACATGGATACATCTCAGAAAGAGGATGGAACTAATCCAAAGGGCTTGGAGGAGCAAGGTGAAGAGCTCCTTCATGGCTCAGTGGGTAGAGTGGCCGTCTTGTAACCGGAAGGTTGCTGGTTCGATCCTTGGCCCGTCATGCTCATGTCGAGGTGTCCCTGAGCAAGACACCTAACCCCTAATTGCTCCTGATGGGTTGTGGTTAGCACCTTGCATGGCAGCTCCCGCCATCAGTGTGTGAATGTGTGTGTGAATGGGTAAATGTGACATATCATCATGTAAAGCGCTTTGGATAAAAGTGCTATATAAATACAACCATATACCATTCACTTCCAAAGGAAAGTTACATCTCACTTATGGGTTGAATCCTAACCAAATCATAACCTGCTTGCAACATGCAATGCATAGCCAAAGTCCCATCTCAGTTGGAGCTTGTTGCATGTTGAATGCTAATGCTTGGCATGCAACTTTTATGGCTGAATCTGGCCTTTTCCTTCTCCCTGGAGATAATTTCTACCTTGGTATCCCTCCATCTTCATCACTGACTACTCTCTTTACCATCCTTTCAAGTAGTGACATCAGAAACATCTTGATAACATGTGGAAAAATAACAGAAACGCGGGTGAGCGCGTCTTCCCAGGACACTAAATCACCATAGGGGGCACCGAGGGATTAAGAGCACACAGCATGTGGACGCATATACAGGCACACATCCATGCATTAACATGAATACACTAACAGCATCTAATTAGAGGAGTAAGATGCTGTGGCCTAATTCCAAACCTCTCCATGGCAGTCAGGATTGGATTAGGGCAGGAAAATGTAAGGTGCCTCCAACAAAGAAATATGGGAATGGAAAGGAACTCGACCGGGTGTAGAGATGGGGATGGAATTTGTGTGAAAACTTATAAATCTACATATTGACGGCATGCCAAAATCCCACAAATGCTGCCTCATGATGGGCTGATGTAGTAGTTGTTACATGATGGTCAACTGCCCTCTTGTAACTGCTATGTTATGTCATATCTTCCATGTCATACGTTTTAATTTAATGTATGATTTTGATCCAGAATAAAGTGAACATTGTGAAACTATGCAGACAAAATTTGTTCATTTGCGAAAAAAGTGTCGTGTCAGTTTTGCAGATCCATTAGAAAATTCCACTTCAGTAGAATGCCCCCATGCATTTGGGTCACACATAGAGATTCTAACTTTAAAACTAGCAGCACCACATCCATTCCATGCTTCCTGTGCTTAAAGGGGTTGAGTTCAAGTGAGATCCACAATTTCACTTTGCTGTCAACAGAATACTTCAATGCAGTTATCACTGTTTATCTAATTCTGCCATCTAAATTTGCAAGATAAAGTGGATTGCACATACAGTCTAGCAAATATTCTGTAACTCTGAAGCTGTACCTCAGAAACAAACTGAACATTCTATGCAGTCTGATCTAGCATTTCTTGGCAAATACTTCTATATCTATGGTGAGCAATTCTTCATCTCAAACCCTGTTAGCAATTATGCCTTCACAGTGTATCGTCATTTTTACTATGTTTGCTTTTACAAATGCATTTGCCATCGAGCTCACAGGCCCAAAGAAATGCCAGTAGCGTCATTAACCAGCTAGCTGTACCCTGTGATTACCTTGACAGCTCATGTCTATCCATCACATAAAAATTCCTGAAGAGAGATGCATCTGGAGGGAGGCATACTCATGATAAGTGCATGACTGTGAGCACCACTGGGGGGGGGGTTCTGCTTCTGTGCAGAGACAGCGATGGTCGCACATTCGCACACATACGCACAAATACACATCTGTCAGCAGTTTTGCACGAGCCGATACATGCATGTGAGAAAGTGCTACACCTCTATACGTTCTCTGTGTGTATATGTCACAGCACTCCTGGAACGGGGCTGGAGAGTTTCCGCCTGAGCGCGACTGTCAGTGGGCATCACTCAGCCCTGCAGTGTGGCAGGACGCGTGGATCATTAGTGGAGACGGAGGGAGCGAGAGAGGGAGCAGAATGGAGCAGAGTAAAGGGGAAAAGGGGAGAGAGGGGCAGTGACTGTGTGAGTCGGGCAGTGTGTCTTAATATCCGTCTTGAGAGCATTACGCACACGGCAGTGCACTTTCCTCTCAGTCACGCAATCATCCCACCGCAAAGACCCCAGCCCCCTCCTGTCATTTTCTCCCCGCTGTCACTCTACTTCCCCTCCACCCACCTTACCCCCCTTTTTCACCCTGCGTTTCTGATTGACCCTCTCTGTCCCTCCCCATATCTCTCAAGCCGTGCTCTCACTTAAGCATGGTGTGTTGCAGCTTTTCATTTCCCCAGCTCCAGATTTATCCATCCTACTTCCCCTCTTCGCTTACATCTTTCCATTTCAGCCCATTGCTCCCATTTTCACCCACTCTGCATCACACGGCCGATCTCCTTGCACTAACCATCATTGCTACTTGACCTACTCTTAACCGCAGCAAGGTGAAACAACTGTTCTACACATGTGAGACATAAGCTCTTTTCACTTCTTTTCTGTAGTCCCTCACTGCATTCATCCCTTCACTCCTTCAGCTCTCATCTCTTTTTTCACTTTTATATTTACCCATCAGTCCAACTATTCATCTGACACTTTGTATCAGTTTGTGTCACGTCCATGTGTACCACTTCACCATCAGCCTCTTCCTTTATCATTTCCTTTGCGCACTCTCTTTGGTTAGAACGATCCCTCTGATCTCTTTCGATCCCTCCAGGACTGTGACCTGTGCTGCAGTGCCCTATGCTGAGTACTAGAATCAACATGCCTGACATTTAAGTAAACAGAACAGCTTCTACAAAGCTAGCTGTGTTAGCACAAGCGCTAAGTCTCCCCATAGTTTGCTTCCACAGTAGGCTTCCAGGTTGTGGGATCCATCTGTTTGCTTCACTGTTGTAGCATTTATCACACACAGATTAGGCCTATTCTGCAGTACATTTGTAACAGTGAAACATTAGTGAGCTTGGTGTTGACATTGGCTGCGAATGCGTTTTAGCACTGCAGCCCTGCCGATGACAACAGTGCAACAGTATCATGAGGTTAACCAAAACAATCTGGCCCGATTCCAACTCAACCGAAAGATTGAAGGGCTTCTGGTAGCATGGCATCAGATAGGAAATTGGCATTTGAAACTGGCAGTGAGCATTTATACGACAAACATGTGACTAACCAGGTGCAACAGAGGACAGTGTGACAAACAAGGCCACTGAAGCCCCCAATTTGTTGGCATAACAAGTTGTTTTTTCTAAATGGCACAAGGGTCTAATTGGACCCTAAAATAAACCGAAAATAGAAAAGACGGCATTCTTGAACTCTTTGAAGTAGATGATGTTGCACTATTATGAAGGATAACTACTGCGGGAAATGCAGCAATATTGCCATCTTGAAGTGATTTATAGTTATTGAATCACGGGACCTTGTGATTTCAAATTATGTATATTTTGTAAAAGCTGAATAATGGTTTAATTGTATACCTTCCATATGCAAACTCTCATCTCAGCCTGAACTATAGCCATTGCTTGTTAATAGAATGAGAAATGTTGAAAATCTATGTGAAGATTTTGCACTCTTCTTCAGTTTAAGTATAACCTATATCTCCTTGAGTTTTGAATCAGAAATGAAAAAAAAACAGACAAAGTAGGAAGTTTAAAAATGATCAAGCAATAATTAAAAATGAATTAACTCGTAACTACTTATCTTCATGGAAAAACAAGATAGAAAGCCTTCCACCATCTTCATTCCTAAATGTCCATCTGTCTCACAGTATCAACTGCCTAATCATAGCCAACTACCATCTAAACTTTTGCCCTTTACCACATACCCTCTATTACTCACATGATGCTCCCACACACACAGAAACACACACATCATTTGCGTGAATTACAACCTTTTTTTTTTCTAAGCACCATTCCAGACACTCAAAGCCTTGGAGATCCACAAAGACAGCTCCACATTTGCACACACAGCGCCTTGACCTCACACTTTCCCCTCAGCTGCCCCGCTTGCACCTCCTTGCCACTTATCCAGAACTCTCCCCAGCCGGTCTTTGGACATGGATCACTTGTAAGGATTTGAGAAAAGACTTCACTAAGCTGATTGCTGAAGGGAAGGGGGCAAATTACCGTTGCACAACTGCGTAAAAACCTTCTTGGGTCATGATTTGTCTTATGTAATAGCTTGTGCGTACGTGTGTGTGTGTATGTGTATGTGTATGTGTATGTGTGTGTGCGTGCGTTCCCGCAATGCCACCCCTCCTCCCTCCTCCCCTCTTCGCCCCTACCCCATGCCATTTACCCATTTTGCACTAATTGAGGGATCTTTTTTCGGAAGCTGTTATTGCATGCATTTAATTATTTATTTTGACGGGAAGCAATCTGGTGGCTAGTGAAGAGATTGTGAATGCATGTGTGTTTGTGTGCGCGTGTGTTTGTGCACGTGTGAGTAAGAAGGCAGCAGGACAGGGAGTCGGAGCAAGACTAGGTCAGTGTAGCCATTTGGGGAAATGTGTGTGTGAGGCCAGAGCCACTGTAACTTAACTGTAATATATGTCTGCGTCTGTGGGGCTTTGCATGTATGAACCGCACATAAGAAATTTACTCTGTGTCTGTGTATGCATGCATGTGTGTTGCATCTCAGAGTGCACGGCTTTCTGAGTGCAATGGGACTGCACTAATGGACGCACACTTGAGCTGAAGTGTGCAGAGTGTAGCTGAAGTGCAGCCAAGTCTCGCTTCCAGTCCTGCTTGGAAGCCCTATAATCTACTCTCTACTGCTCTCTTTTCTCTCCCTCTCCATTTTCCTCACTTCTCTTCTCCTTTCTATCTAACCGTCTCCCTATCAATTTAATATTTTCATCCCTTCTTCATTGACTGAGCCAGCTTCCCTCATCTCTGTCTCCCCATTAAATCTCTCTATCCTGGTTCTAAAAATGAAGAGACGCAGATCAGCATCATCACTGCCTGGCTGTGGACTTTCCTTTTTCTTCTTCATTCCCCCCTCCCCACTGTGCAGTGAAGACAATGAAATAAGGGAAGACGACACATAGCCACCAGTAGTCTTGACCTTTATCAAGCTCCAGCGCCTAAGGCAGGGTGAATGAGACATTAAGAAAATGACTGAGCATTATTAACCCCTACTTACTAACACACACACACACACACACACACACACACACACACACACACACACACACACACACACACACACACACACACACACACACACACACACACACACACACACACACACACACACACACACACACACACATTTGGCACACTGTGTGGTCTAAAAATCTTTCCGATGCCATTTTTCTGATAGTTATGGATGAGCTAAAGCCAATTGATCAAACAGTGAATATCACTTACATATTATGTATCACATCACATCAGTAAGAAAAGAATGGCAAGACCAGACTGCTCTGCCAGCTCGGATTGTTTAACTGTGATTGATCCCAGCACTTCTGTGAATGCCAAGTCCTGTTGAGAATTGATGTTGCATTATAAACCAACTGCACAAGTTCTTCAAATGATGCATCAGCCTCCGAGAGAAAGCTGGACCTGTGAGGGCCAGATGCTAACCCTGACACTCGCAGTCTCAGCCAATCTGTATTTCTAATGAGAGATCATTTGCCTCCATCTCTTCTTCTTCTCTGTTTTTTGCCAGTGTGCATGTGCACACAACTGGCACATGTGCATGTGTGGCCATCCTTCTACTCCAGTCAATCAATGAGCAGAGACAATTCCCCGAGTGACATTTACGGAGAAGAAAGGGAGCCATTTATCACTTTAGTTTTGGGATAATAAAAGAATGACTGAATGAGCCAGTGTGTGTGTGTGTGTGTGTGTGTGTGTGTGTGTGTGTGTGTGTGTGTGTGTGTGTGTGTGTGTGTGTGTGTGTGTGCGAGGGAGAGAACAGACGCTAGAGAGAGAGAGAGCGCTAAAGATGAAAAGGGGATTTCAAAAGCACATGAAAGGAGCAGGAGAAATGAGCGAGGGAAGAGGGAAATGAGTGATAAAAAGGCTACTTTGTGGGGAGGACTGAGAGTGTGAAATAGAACAAGGGAGAAGAGAAGAGAAGGCCGTGAGTGACTGACAGTGAAAAAGAGAGCACGAAAAAGAAGGGTAGGGGGGAAAAAAAGCCTGGAGTACGGAAAGAAAAAAGGCAGACAGACATAGGAGAGGGGATAGAAAAAGGCTCTTGGTGCAGAGAGAAAACGGAGGAGAAAGAGGGGGAAGAGACAGAAATGAGGAAAAAAAAGGTCCAAGGGAAAGACAGAAACGTAGAGGAGACAGTCTGGAGACAGAGGGAGGCAGACGTGCTGGGTTCATTCAGGGCTTCGAGCAGACTGAGTTCAGACCTCACACGGTCAGCATACTAAACACCGGACCCAGTGTCCTGACCCAGATTCATGCCACTGACATACAAATCCAAATGGGGAGGGAAGAATTTCACCCCCCTGTCTGCCCATACCTTCCCTTAAAGCACAGAAAAACACACAGATGCCTCTCCCCCTCAATCCCAGCTGGTCTCTCAGTCACCTCATAACCCAACAACCTCACCCCAATCCTGTAACCTCCCCACACATATGTTGGCTCCCACACAAATTTGCTCACACACGAGTTGTTTTACACATACAAATGTACAGGCACACACTTCCACACATGTGAAGTGGTTTCGTTTCAAGGTTAGTTTCTGATATTCAGCTCAGGTGAGCCGAATGTTACAGCTCAGCAGGGTGCTGACCAGCAGCTACCCGAGGTGACCTCCACAGCTCCATCCATCAGCCGCAGGGCAAGGAGTTCAACCGCAGCACATCCACCAACCATTAGCATAACAAGCATCTTTCCTGAGCATAACTCTTGCTGCTCCTCCTCCCCGCTGCCCTTCTTTTTCTTCCCCATCCACCTGCTCCGATCAGTCAGCGTTAACTACATTTCCCTTTCTGAGGCGGCTCCCTCCATCACTCGTCAGGACCGCCAAGCTCAGGTAAACTGATCGACGGCCCTTGCACGCTCCACTTTCCCCTCCCACAATCCTTTGGCTCATGACAGGGGCTTGATGGACAGGCACCAAGAAGCGAGAGACCCGGCACATGGCTGCCAGGAAGGGTCCGGAGATGAAGCGCTGTGAAATACACCATTTACCTCGGCGTACATCATCTGCTCCTCAGGGACAGGCATGGCAATATGCGCGCACGTAAACGCACACATTTACACGCATGCACACACGCGTGGCCATCAATCCCTTGCATACAGGAAGAGATATCACACGAAGAGAAAAATTGAATTAGGAAATATGGGCCCCGTGATTTGTGGCAAGCCAGTTTTAAGGCTGGAAGAGAAATACAGCTCGGAGCGCACTTCATCTTACAGGGCAAGCAAAGAGGAAGAAGCATCTGTGTTGTTTATCTAAAGCCCCCATCTAGTTACAATGGCTTGATTTGAAATATTCATATACATGTATGACAAGATCAGGCCCATTATGTTGCTCTCTCTGCGGGGCTTCACTGAATGGACTGAATGGAAACCCATCAGTCAGTCTAAATTATGAAGACAAGATACATTACATAAGCCTATAGATGGGCATGAAGAGGAGTATTATTGTAGTGCGATATCAATCATGGCAACACGCGTTCTACGGTGTCATCAGTATGATAATACACTATAGGCTATTTCAAGGATAAACCCACCATTATAATATTTCACAAAGCCTATAACGAAAGGAAAACATATTAGGCTTTGTGTAATGTGCATCATAAGACATTATATTGCTCATGCTTTAGATGGATCTGTAAGCACACACATGGTACTTCAATCATAATGAGACATTAATCATCTAACCTCCAAGGGCTGCAACTACTGATTATTTTTTGCTTGACCTCGATTAAGGTTATTTTTGTGGTAAATCAATTAAATGTTTAGTCTATAAAATCTCAGAAAACTACAACTTCCTGTCCAACCAAGAATCTCGTTTTTTTTAAATATATAATGACATAATTCCGACAGAGCATCTAAATTTAACATTTGAGAAGGAGGAAACAACAACAAAGCAAAATCTATTTTTTTTCTCTCAAGTGTTATTTTTCTGTTGATGAATTCACTGATTATTTGACTCACTGTGTCAACTCCACAACCACATCATCTGTGCTGTTCGTCCGATCAGAAATAGACTCGATAAGGCACATCTTTAAGATTAAATAAAAACAGCGTGTCCGTAGTACGCTATGCTATTAAGGCGTACGCGAACATTGAGCAGGCTAGCCAAGGGCCATCTTGCTGTGATAGGGGTGAGTACTGGAGACGGAGCAGAACAGAGTGGAGCAGAGCAGGCCCTGTAGTGGTGGAGAAAAAGACAGAGAGTCAACCCAGCGTGACTACCGCCTGCCTGAGTGGAGCAGCCTGCCTGCAATTAAGGTGGAATCAGGGAGAAATCTGCGCTGCCTTGATAATGAGCCTCGTCTGAATTATTAACGAGAGCTGTTCCCCCGGGACCCGGGCTCCCACTGAGCCCATCAACCCCCCCAACACACCCACATGCACACGCAGACACACAAATGTACACTCGTGCAGGGGAGAGGAGAGAGAAACACACTGGGAAACATCCACACAACAATCACACATTATGCACATCGACACAAACGAGCAACAAGCACGCTGCTACACACAGAGACTGAAATTTCGAGCACCACGAGGTCTGCCACATTTTATTCACACGCTGGAATGAATATCCAGAGCCATCTAAAACATTTGTGATGCAAACACTTCTCTCGAACAAAATAACTTCATCTACCAGAGTTTTTTTTTTCTCTGTAGGAAAAAAAAGCTACCTCGACATTGTGATTCAATAAATGTAAAAAAAAAAAAAGGAAAAAACAGCCAACTATCTTGCCTTTTAGAAATAACCTTCCAACATGAGAATCCTGTCCATTCAGTTATACTATTGAATCGAGTAAATGCAACAACAATGGGTATTTTATTAACCACAGTACATTGAGAAAAGCCTACTAAGGTATTTCATTTCGAGACCAGTTGCTATATGATGACTCATTTATTGTGTATTAGTCATTTTTGGAAAGTATTTATGGTCCTGAATGAAAAATGCTTTATTCTAAGAAGTGTATTCTGGGAGTAATATTGTTATTAAGTCCATTGACAATGATATGTGAGTTCTCTCTTTATTCTTGTTCAGCAAACCAACTAGCAGACAGCGAGCAGTGAGCACATGGAGTTTTTATTAATAGGACTACAAGTCACAGGGATGCTGGTATCAATAGAATGTGGCTGGAGGGTAACTGAGCAGGAACACAGCGACTTTTACTCACATTTTATTGAAATATATTGCCAGTGTGTACGCCTAGAACTCAGTGTCCAGCAGCAATACCATGACACAGCCTCTCCCTGTGTTCCCTTTCCTCCTCTGCAGTTTCACAGCTGGCTTCATGGAAATAAAAAAGAGAAGTGTTCTAATCACACAGCACTGGTGTAACACTCAAAAAGCCCCCCCACCCCTCCCTCAAATCTCCATGGCATCATGCTTACACAGCCTCAGAGAGAAACACACACCACATTCTGTCCCTGCAGCTGTGAATGGTTTTGCCAAAAAATCCGCAAGAGCTTACCAAACAGAGCCACGCCTTCCATGTGAGCCAATCGCCGCGAGTCAGACAGGTTTCAAAACAAATCAGACAGCAGCACAGCACCACAGAAAGTCGCTTCCACTCTGGGTCAGCCCCCTCCTCCTCTCCCAAAAACGGTTCACCCCACCCAAGAACAGAGTGTTCCTCCATGGGTGGTTTGAGGAGGCACAAGTGCGTTGTGTGTTTCGTGCAAATCGGTGCCTGAGCCAGAGGGAATAGTGGAAACCATCACCCTAAATAGTGGAATGGGGAGAGAATGACAATTTCTCTATGCTTCACTATGCTTGGGGGGGGGGGGGGGGAACGACGTGAGTACTTAATATTCTGAGAAATGTCACCAAACGAGAAATGCAGACGAAATGCAGAGCCATGGGTAATAGGCTTGGTAAGAAATGCTTCAACAGCTGAAGTTCAGTTCAGCTGAGAAGAACATCCAAATTAGTTCAACCCTGTCGAATTGGGAACTTGACGGTCTCATCCCCCTAAAGACCCAGTAGCTGAGAGGAGTCGAGCTGGGTAAAATCCAGTATTGTTATCCTATTATCTCTGAGATAATGTGAGATATGAGATTCCTCTTCGATAAGAGGAGGCTCGCTGCTTAAGGCAGTCTAGATCACTGGCAGGAGACTGCTAAAGCTCAAAATCCTGACGCCATAGATCCTTCGGGAAAGACGTCTCACCTCAGTCGGCCCTTGTACCTAAAACCACTAAGACAGAAAGAATGTATAGAATGTCTAATGGATAGATGGATCGAGTGAAGGTGAAAGGCAGAGAGATAAAAGAGGAGATAACATGGGTGTCTGGTAGATATAGTGATAAGAGCGAAGTAATATCAAAGGCAAAATTATATTGTTTTTCATATTACTGTCTCCTGATTGCTGTCTCCCCTATTTGAATGCGTGCCCATGCTTTGGTAATTTGCATGTACATTAATCATTTTCAGTGAGAAATGAACTGCCACGGCTGCCTGAAGGCTGCAGGGGGAAAAGCCAGTGAGAATGCGCTTCTTGGCATCAGATACCCGCTTCATGGGGAATAGACTGCCTGAACCCAACCTGGCTCTGGGTGAAGGAGCCAAAGGGAGATGTAAGGTGTTCATAATCCTACACTGTAAATCTGTCCAGCATGCATCATATGCTCTCATTTTGTGAGAGTGTAAGCATGTGTGTGTGCGTGTAAGCCTGCCTGTGTGTGTCTGTCGCACTCTCAAATTACTCTGCTCCCCGAGCCAAGACAGAGGATAAAATATGAATCAGCTGAAGTCTAGGATAGTTTCCAGTCTCCCCAGACTCCCCAACCATCGTCAAGCGACACAAGCATACATTCACACGTACAACTGATAGGAGCATGCAACTCTACAACCTCTGGAAGTTTCAAGTCTCTCTGCATCACACTGAGCTTCGGTGAAACGCACTCTGTTGTACATTTGACATTCATATCCCTCATATTTGCCAAGTGTCTCTCTACAGCAGCTGCAGGAGCCCGCGCATAGTGACAGGATTACGAGAGTCTGTCTGTCTCTTTACCTATAAATCAATTAGATAAAGTGATGTGATCCAGCTCTGTTATAAATACTCCTGCCTATGGAGACAAGGGTTATGTGCTTTTACAGAAGATAAGACTATACATATACCTGGAGTCATCTTTCGTTCTCTCTTCTTCATTTCGTCACATACAGTTTGTCTTTCCTTCACAGTCACTGTCAGTTTTTTTTCCCTGTCTTTTTTAGGGAGCTCTCTTTCTGGTCTGTCTGATATCTGTCAATAAAGGAGGCACCGTGACCTTTTGCCCTGCCGGTCCTGCACAGACCTCTACCTAAAGACACTTTATAAATAACAGTCTAGTCGCTTTGGATTAAAGTGTCTGAGTGACTGCCTGCCACACTTGCCGACCTGCTGCACAATCCCCTGGCATCTGATTGCCCTAAGTGCCACAAAAAGCCCTGGCACGGCAGACACGTAGAGGGAAGAACTCTGTGTTTGTAGTAGCCACAAATAGAAATCTTCCACATGGATGCTCTGTAGCTTCAGTTGCATACACAGATAATATCATAATGTGATGATACCTAGGAGGTATGTGTCACACAATTCTAGGTTAATATACGTAATACAAGAAAGCGGAATGAAAATAGATTTTTTTGGATCCCATGACACCCATGCTGGTTCATACAACAAAGCAACCCGCCCACCATGACAACGGCATCACCCAACCCCCTTGAAAAGAATGAACTTCTGAGCACCTACAGGGCACCAAGTGGGTACCCCGCCATTAGAGGCATTATGAAGCCAAGAGTGAGACTACATACCATTCACTGCAGTGACATGCTGTCAGACCAATCAGCAGGCCCAAACACACACGCGTATAGAAGTAGACAGCCCCTCCCCCTGCACTAGCCCCCACAAAGACACACACAACACTACCAACCCTGACGGTTTGCTGCAATTGACCTGTGCTTCTCCCACGCACAAATGCAGAATGCGTCCACATGCATTGACGGATGCTCAGGAATAATTAGTCTTGAAATCACAAAACACAACTACAAGGGATTCAGCATGTGTTGTTAGTTCAGAATCCTACAGTTTTCTTTGGTTTGCACAGCTTAATTAAAGAGCACTGGAAAAATGAATACCAGTGAAGTTGCCACTACTTAGTGCAATAGCGGCTAGCATCCCAGCAGCAAGTACAACTGGGCTCACAAGAACACAATTCTACGTATTCCCCCTGCAGTAAGGAGCTGATTAGGTAGCCGTGACCTCAGAATACTGCAGCCTTCCTAGAAGTCAGAAGCCATTAGGTATTTATAGGGGCTTAATGGTACAATCTAGGTGCACTGGCTGTCTAGTGCCCATCATCAAGCGAGCATCACATCCTTTCCGATAGGAGTCAGGGCACCACAATCTGCTTTTCAAGATTATCCTAGAACCATTATGTATGGTCCAGGATCAAACTTGTCTCATCCTAAACCCGACCCCCCGCCCTCGAGCACCCCCACTCAATCTGCAAAGTTACAACACTGACGTTCATTTGATTTCAGCAGCATTTTACCAACAATTCTCAAATAAGTTTCTTTTTTCCCTTTCTCTGCCACAACAGAAAAAAAAAAAGGAGAGACAGCTTTACGTCAAATGCTTTGCTCGTACGTGATATTGTTGACAGAGGGAAAAGGCAGTGTATGATTTAAGTAGTGTTTTCCGACTCGCAAATGCCGCTGTCAAATTTAATTGCCTGATATGATTGTAAAATTATATGTATGAGAGTGCACCTGTTTTGTGCACAAATGAGAGAGGAGGTAGCTTGATTTGGGGTCCTGGGTTCATGGACTGAATCTGAGCATTCATGGATTCATATTAACTTTGTCAAACTTGGTCATACAGGCTCATTTTACATCCAGTACTAGCATTATTTCAGTTGGAACAGAATTTACAACAAAGTTTAAAAGATTTTTTGCAACGATAGGTTCTACTGTATGTATAGGTACGCTGCTGAGTGACAGAAGTTTTATCGGCTTTTGGTTCCAGTAAGCTAAACATGGTAAGTGTATGTTTACATTACCACTCTGTCTCTGACCAAAACCAGGTCAGGTCTGTTACTAGCATTATGGCTGCCTGCTTTAAACGACTTTCCTAATCCCCCGTCATTACCTGGAATGGGCCCCATGTCTCGCCTGTGTCCTGAAATAGCCTGGGCCCTCAGACTGCCACTGTCAACCCCCCTAATTTGCAGTTTCATAAATAGCAGAGTGGGACTTAGGCATTGGAGATAAAGAGGCCCTGTGGTTGAAGACTGCTGGTGCGAGTGCAGAGCTAATGAAACAAAGTCTACCTGGAGACACACCTTAGCAGTCAGTTCAGTTTAATAGGACGCATTTAAAGTGTCAGTCAGGTGCTAAGGCTGGGGTGAAAAGAGGAGACTCAACTCCAACTGGTGAGAGAGTTTCTGTTGTGCAACACCAGCATGACAAGTTTTGACAAAAGACTGATTTTTACGAAAGACAAAAATGAATGCCAATTCTTTGATGACATGAATGACAAACCTATAGTTCTGGATGAGTCGGAATCATGTAATCCTGCTAATTTAATCAGTCTTCTTGTATGTATTTAACCAGATAAATTTAGTAACAAGCATTAATGGGCTTATGTTGAATCCTGTCTAGTGGTATTGGTTTAACAAAAATATAAAAGATATCCTACAATGCCAGAAATGATAGAATGAACAGTCCACAGCAGGATTCTGATGAGTGACAAAGCGCCCAAAAAGAACTATTGTATTGTACAGCCTCAACTTAAAAAAAAAAAACCCTCTTGCACATTGGCGTGAAGATGACAATTTAAAATAAACATCTATCCTCCAGGCTCAGCTCAGCAAAGTTACACCATCAGGACACTGAGGACAAGCGCTGCTGCCCTGCTGATCCCACTGCCCCTTCTCGCTGTCCTCAGATGCCTATAATGAATAGAAACAAGATGAGGCTGGGAGCAGAGGCTGATAACATGGGCAGATGTCCAGGAGGTTACTCTAGGCTCTCAGCCAGACAGGCAGCGGTAGTGGACTGTGGTCAGTTGTGGACACCCCTCTGAATATTTATATTTACATTGTGGACAGCTGACCTGTGATCTGCTACAAGTGTCACTCTGTTGATTCCCTGATACGATCGTAAACTGACACCTGGAAGCAACGTGGATTGTATGCCTGTGAAAATAAACAGAACACTTTCCTCTGTTTATCTGCCACATTCATGTGCAGCAGATATGGAGATAAATCACTGACCACTGTGGTCCTGCCCCTGGTGAGGGGATTTCATGCACTGCTACTGCCCATCATGAACAGGCTCTCTGCAGCTGGAGATGAGAAAAGCCTTGTTACACACGTAGCAAGTGTCTCCACTCCAGTCTATTACATTCTGCCATCAGTGATGTATTAGAATGACTGACGGCAGTAATGAACTAAGACAAGATAACGCATGGCACCATTCATGCGTAACTGACACGGAATCCCACGGTGACATGTGTAAGGCACGAGGGGTGAAAGAATCACAATGGTTTACTGAATAGGGATAATAATCAATATTAACACTGTGACTTAAAAGAACCTCATCACGCTGGCCAGTGTGTTTTATGCCTTACCTTCCAGCCAGCTGAGCTATTACTGTCGCCCTTATCCTTGAAATAGGGCACATAACGGACCATCCAGTCGTATATCTGTGACAGCGTGAGTCTCTTTTCTGGGGTGCTCTCAATGGCGCGGGTAATGAGATCCGCGTAGGACTGGTTCCCCCACGCGTTCCGCCGCGAGGATTTGGCTTTGCGCAGGGGTCCGGTCACATCCAGCGCCGCGCCAGCCAAGCATGGGTGCGTCGCGCCTGTGGGTGCCGGGGCGCCGGCTGGATGCTTGAGCTCTCCCGGCGTTCCGCCCACGAGCCCCGCTCTGCAAGCCGGGACGTCCTCCGGTTCCACCTTGATGTTGGCCAGCGGAAGACCCCCGCTCACCTCGTGTCCACCGGGGAAATCCAGCGGGCAAGGCAGCGGCCAGGTGCATGAGCGAGGCCGGCTTTGCGGCTCGAAATCCGAATCAACCTGATGAGTGTCTAATTCGTCGTCCTCCATCATCAACATTTACCCTTCAGTTGGAAACAAATAAAAAAAGGGAATAGCAAAGGGAGGGAAATACCTCCACGATTCAGCTGTCTTCACCACCACTTCACGTTTTTCTTTTTTGCCTTGTAATGTGGCTATTAAAGCTCAGTCTGGATCAATATGAAGCAATTCAACGGAGTAGAAGGATCATGTTGGATGCAAGCAGAATCACAACCTCGCGTGTAAAGACAGGAGAAGTAATAAAAGTAATAATAATTTTTTGTCCATTTTACCTGGAGTAAATCATCAAACGGTGGTTTAAAAAAGCGCTCCTCATTCAACAGTCTACATCACCTTAAAACACCCGTGTCAGAGTCAGTCATGGGGGCTTCTCAATCCAGTTGCAGCAACAGATGATATTACAGATAAGGAGCCGTCGATAAACCCTCCAGAAGACAACAGGAAGAATCGGGGAAAGAAAGAGGGAGAAGAGGGGGGAAAAAATCACAAGGGCTGTGTAGAGAGCATCCACTGAGGCGATAATGCGTGATTGCCGTGAATTATTAAATCTTCCAGTCTGTACGGATTAAGCTGGCAGCGGCACATTCAAGTCCATTCAGCCTGAACAGCACCCAACTGTCTGCAATTATAATGAAGAGGCGTGCGCATGTGACGAATCGATAAATTCCCTGTCTGAAAAATATACTGGAGAGAAAGAGAGAGAGAGAAAAAAATAGTCCGGCAATCAAATCTCGTATCCACTTGTCAGAATGGGCTTTTATCACACCTCCTCTTGCTCCCCTCTATCACCACTTGCCTTTGCTCACTCTCTCAGATCCCACACATGTTCTCATTTGCTTACAACTCGTTCCGTCGATGTGAACCGAGGGTGACGCGCCGGCGCTGTATAGTAGAGATGCTGCCAATTGGAGTGCGCTCACGAAATCAATACTCTCCGAACATGATTACAGCGAAATCCCGAACTCTCCCTCTCTCGCTCTCTCTCTGTCCCTCTCTCTCTCTCTCTCTCTCTCTCTCTCTCTCTCTCTCGCTCTCTCTCTCTCCACCATATCAGTTATAAGAAGCGAAACCCAAATTCTTAATCAAAACTCTGCATGGTGATCTTTCTGGCTGAGCGTCACATGGCGCTTTGTTTGCCAGCCTCCATGTCCAGCTCACAATGTGCAACCCCCCACGGGAGGAGAAATTCCGGCACAATCTCGGCCTTTTTGCCTTTAAAAATAGGCTACAGTCTTTGTGCGTAACAAATTGTCCCCTGCACCGTGCGCAGCGTCCAAATGCCCTCCAGGGAGAACTCAAGGCGCGCAGGCGGTTTCACCTCTGATGATTATGTGCGGGCACTACCTCAGTGAGTGTAATTTTCTATGCCGATTAGACAGATGAAGTTCAGATTAACAGATATTAGGTAACCTGAGATTTTTAATCCGGGAGCAGTGGGGTGGAATGAGGCACTTCGGGGGGGGGGGGGGGGGGGGGGGGGGGCAGAAAGAGAAAATCCTTTACTGCTCGGGTCTCCAACCAAGTGAGGAAGGAAGAGGAGACTTGCATATTATCATCTCAAATCGCATTCGGCCCAACGCCAAAGCCACTCTGCTCTGACAGACTGAGCCCTGGATAGACCCGTGTGCGTAACTGCACCGTCCGAGTGGTGGAGGGTGTGTGGGGGGGGATTCCAACCCTCCAAACCACCATCCTCTTTCGAAATGTGACGACTGGGCGGGCAGTCACAGGTGCACGGATCCCATTGGCTGTTTATTTCCCTTATAAATCCTTTTTTTTTTTAAAAATCGGATTTGGGAACCTCATATTTCCTCACCTTTTCCCGTTATTTTTTCAACCCAGCAAGAAGATTTGCTGAGTTACAGCAGCAGTCTGCTTCATATCTTTATGTGCATTCACACCAGTTATGTTGATGGGTTGCTGTGGGGAGAATATTACTTATTCATGGACTTCCAACAGTCAATCCAACTTTTCACACATTCACACACACTCCCATGCAGCCACCGTTTCTGATAATATTTGGAATCGGCACCAATTCCAGGCAAAGATTTTAACAGCCCTTGGGTAATCAGCGTGACCTATGAGGGCATATTGCTATGAATGCAGTGCTATCAAAATATTCAACAGCTGAATAATGAACTGCTCCTCAACAGGCACATCTTCTGCAAGAGTCTAGCACCCCCAAATTCAGAAATGTGTCGATTCTAGCCAGTCAATTTTAGTTCAAGTAAAGCTATTTTTTCAGTGACTCATCCACAAGCACAATCAGAACCCCCCTGTAAACAAGGTGGCTGAGGACCCCACCCTATTCAGCATTTAAGTGTGCACGGACGGAAGCTGTGTTTAAAAGTTGCACAACACAGCCGCACTGTGCACTCAGACATGAGTGATGTTGAGAAATTTGTGGTAAAAATAGCAGGCTTTTAAATGCGGGACGATGTGTCATATAGTGTGTCATGGAATGACTTAATGTTGAGTCTCAGTGGGATCACATGGTTAAAATGTCATGTTGCTAATAGTTTATTTTGTGTACAAAGTAAAAAAAACTAGTGTGAATATAAATGTGAATAATGGGATTTTTTTTTAAATATATTTTTCATTACTACACATGACAATCAAGCCAACACTGGAGACAGACGAGCCTTTTACAGCCTCTAGTCTCTAACACAAGGTTCTACTTGAGATGTTTCAAAAGTAACACTTATGAATGCCATAATTTTCGTGACACTTGAGCTCACACAATGTGTCTTGATTACACATGAAGCTGAATGAAAAGTAATTGTGAATAGCGCAAAGGAAAGGGAAACTCAGAGCAGGGCTGAAGCTGAAAAGTAGGAAGAGGAGGGGGCTCATATGCACACACAGAGGAGAAAGGCGTAAACAGCGCGAGTTTAAAAACTATGTGTGTTTGGTCCCTTCCAGGCTGACTGCTACGTAGTCCCCATACCAGACATTCCAGAGGCAGCATGGCTGGCTTAAAGCTCTGAGTGGCTGATCCTGGAACAGCATGTTCTGCACAGCAGTAATCACCTCAGCCAGCCACAAGCAAGGCAGAGCACCACATGAACAACAAGTCAGAGCTTTGTGCCTGTCAATTTACACCCTGGAAAAGAGCTCTGGAATTTCATTCAAATAAGGAAAGGGGATACACTTTTTCCACCTTTTTCCCTGAGACCCATCCTTATTTCCTTTGCCCTGCCACTTAAGCCGTCACTCGCAACCTCATGATGTTGTGCAATTTATCCCAGTACCCCATTCTGCCCAGTGGGGTTAGGAGCAGAGGAATCTGGAGAAGCCACAAGAACACCCTTGGGAGATGGATGTCTGTCTGGGAAAGCACCTCCTCCTCTCTTAGAAAACAAGTCTCTCTAACAAGCATATGGGTTCCCAATGACACAGGAAGGAGAGGGCACAAATCCAAGTATTGGGAACATTTCTGAGTAGGCGAAGCTGGATTTCACCCTTTTGTGGCATCGGCCCAAAGTAGGCCGACTTAAAGACTTCCTGCCCCAAGCAAGTGCCAGCTTTCTGTGGCATCTTGGCATCTGCACTGCACTGCCAAACTATGAACATTATGTTCAGAGGCAGCGAAGACAATTGGTGCCAAGAGTTTTAATTAAGACTGTGTTCTGAAATGGAAAGTAAAGGAATGTGCAGGTAACGGCTTCCATCACCATTTCAGCAGTCGAACAAAATATGATTAACTAACACTATCTGCCTCAGCCAATTAATTATACTTACTAGCTAAAAACGCAGAACAACCAAATGGCCCAGAGAGGAAAATCAGCGTGCCATTCTCACACTCAGAACTGTAGCAAGCCTAATTGTAATGTAATAAACTGATGTCAAAGATGTTTAAAGGCTATGCTGCTGTAGAAAAAAACATGCACTCCAAATCACGGTGGTATGAGACAGAGAAAAGCAGTACAACTTGTAGAATTAGATTGCACTATATATGACTTTTATCAACAGGTGTCTACAGTGTAATCTGTCATTTATTTGTATTAGTTATTTTACAAGTGAAACATTTACTGCTGCTCTGACTTTTCAAAGTGAATATCTTCCAGGTTTGATCTGTCGGTCAGACATAATGAAACAAGCAATGTGGTAGCAGTATATTACTTAGACGTTTTGTGCTTTAGAAAGTTGTAGCTCTTTTTATCATATTCTAACATTTTATAGGCTAGATGATTAATCAAAGAAACTGACAGACTTGTTGATGAAAATTATTTTCCAAGCTTAAAGTACAAATTCTGAAAATAAATCATCTCTGTGTCATGAAACCGAAAAATTAATCAGTGACTTCAGTAGTTTGGGCAGCAAGCATCAAGAAAATAGTGATGCCTGTATCACTTGACACCTAAATTTTTCTTTTTTTTATCATTTACCAGCAACACCACAAAGAAAACTCATCAGGTTGATAATCACTTGAGTATTGCAACCCTATGCATATGCTTTGAAGAGGGTGTCACTTTAGTTTCAATTTCTTCAAATAAACCACGTAGCACATAACACTGCCGCCAGAAACAAGTTAAATCCCACACTTGTGCAAGTCTTTGGTTGGCTACATCCACAATAGCCAAGTAGGCCTGATGCCAAGACACTGATTAGCCTAGCTATCCCTCTGTTCTCCAGGCAATGTGGAGTGGAGGTGCAGTGGGAGTCCAGCTCATCACCAAAGAGCACTGTGCTTAGCACAAGTTTAAGTGGAAGAAAGCCAGTAGACTGTAGTTTATCCATGCTGGACATATAAAGCCTTGGGCAAGGAGGCATCTGCCTCTTTAATACATAATTCACTCAGAGCTGAAACATCATGCTTTAGTCCTGAGGGCCGGTAGTCGGCTTCTGGTTGTTGGAACATAAAACTGTCTCCATCAGATAATCCAGTCTCACTGACAGGCAACTTTGGATACCGAGTAACCGGCTATAAAATTAGGTTCAATTTCAGCACAGATCAGAATGTCTTCAAAGCAGACAAATCAAACAACTCCTTTAGCAATACAACATTTTTAAAAGGTGGTATTCAAGGTGCCCCAAATGCATGTTGAAGCAATGTCATTTCACCTTTCCACCTCAGCAAGCCTGTCCTCATCAGTCTTGATATGCAGGTAGGTCTACATGCAGAGACAGCCATCTGCCCTCAAGCTCTCCCTTTAGATATCTACACGGTCACTTAACATCTCAGCCACTGCAAATGCATCTTCCTGTGTGAGTATTATTAGAAGCACTCATGTCTTATTGCCAACATTATTATCATAACTGACAGGATGTGCATTAGTTACTTTGGTCTCCGCAGTAGATTGGCCATAATGTTGACACACCAGCATCGAGGCCTTTTTGGATTTTAACATGAACAGCGAAGAACCTGAGGCAGCTGTAGTGCTTTCATGTGCAATAGTCCCAGCTCAAGTTCCCATGAAAGAGGCACTAATGGGTTAACAGTAGAAATGAGAGGGGAAGAGAGGGAAAATCAATGCTTTTGTTGAGGGGAAGAAAGAAAGGCTTTCACAGGTCTATGTATCATTAAGCAATTGAGAAAGCTAATTAGAGTGGGGGAAAGGATGTGCAGATCTCACAGCTAATTATTTCCATGGCAACCACAGCTCCTGTATGTGATGTGAGGCAGCATCCAGTTTGCTCCAGCCAAGAAAGTTACAAGAAGAGAAAGAGAGACCCCTAGTGGGGTGAAACGAACATGCCAGAAAGAAAGACACGGATACTAAGAAAGAAAGAAAACAAGGATACTATTAAATTGATTAAAAAAAATGTTTTAAAAAATAATTTTTAGCTGAACATAAATAGGATTTTGTGCAGCATGACACTTTTGTTTTAAATGTTATTCCTATCTGAATAATTTGCATTACACACACACACAAAAAAAGATTGATGTTGCCGTTATATTTTTTGAAAGTGATCATGCAGGTCAGATTGTGTCTGCATTGTACTAAAGAGTTATTACTTTACTGCTTCACACCTACTTGAGGTATGGTACTAATGGCTGACAGTCATAACATTCCCCATTATAACTTCTGTAACCAGGACTTTGTGGAATGAAGTGATATTTACCATCTTTCAATTCATAAGAAACTGAAAAGAAGTGCTAAAAGTTGAGCCAAAGTTGCACTGTATTTCATTTAACATAACATGTAAGGTTTGCTTTACAAAAAAAATTTCAGACAAAAAACACAAACAAGGCTTGAAATTCGTCAATAGCAGTCAGAGAGGGCTCTAATGTCTCTGTTTGCTTGGGTCAATCTTCTCCAGATGTAAGAGAGGTTTGAGTTGTTCAGCAAGACTGCGCATGTCTTCTGATACAGTATCCTGGCCAGCAGGGGCCAACACACTCAGTTCCACCAGGCATGACAGTGACAGGCGCTCTGTGTTCTCGGTGTTTCCTGGTACCAGGATGCGTGACAGCTTACTAACCACAATTTTCATCGCACCTTTACGAAACATGTGTCCAGTGGCCACAAACTCGTGGTCCATGCGAAAACCCATCTCGTTGAGGAACTCCGGGAGGTTGTGAGAGGTGGCCACATCAACACAGTTACGCACCAGGGCATGTCGGCTCTTGTCTCCCACTTCAGGTTGGCCTAGATAGCGTAGATGCCATGGAGTATTGGGATGGGAGAGGGAACGCCGGGCACGCAAAATAAAAGGATTTCCTTGCTGGCCTTTCAGAAGGTAAACCAGTTCATGATCTGTAAAGGTCTCAGGTTCCATGCTGTCACATAGACCTCGAAGGCGATGCAAGAGGCTATCCAGGGCTTGATCTAACACACTTCCTAGATAAACAGAGAACAGAAACAGATGCATAAATATATTAGTGACAGGCCAAATATTGGTCTGGTCCATTATCTTGGTGGATATTTGACATTTTACCAATTATCGGTATCAGCAAGTGAATTACAGATAATTGATTAATTAAATGTGCTAATTAGGGATGAGTTACTAAATAAATACCAGATTGAGATAAGTTCCAATGGTAACAGTTCTGTCAACGTAACTATCGAAAGTAAGAACACTGTGCTGCACTTTCAGTCTCATCATCATAAGACATGTGTCTGATGCTTACGTGTCTATGATGCATGTTTGCTTTCTAAATTCAGAACAGAGTACTGTCTGTTGGGGTCTGTTGCACCGAAAAACAGAAAATGTCAGTGTCTGAGGGGCAGGGCAGCTCAATTACTCACCTCCAGCTCTGTGCAGTAAACACAGGTGACGATTGAAGAGAAATAAACATTTGAAACTATGATTAAACATCACTACAGTTGATGCAGAAAATGTTCGTTGCCACAAAAGAATCAAGTCGTTTGCATGAGCAGAAACACAATCTGTGGAAACATTTAGTAAAAGTTCATCACGTACTGAGCTTCAAGTTTATTCCTCGATAACCATGTTTGCTAGCAGCACAGAGTTAACTAAATTATAGAACCATAGGCAAACTAAGTAAGTTTAGTTCAGCCATCTGTTAAACAGGGACTGTGTTCATGAATTCAGTCTGAAATTCAGAGCAACATTTGAACTGTCATTCAGAATTTCAGGTTCAGTTGGAGAGGACAGAGTAGCATGATTTCATGATCTGGATGCTAGGTGGTTCATTGCATGTTGACATGCTTCATCTTCTGTCTTCAGCTGAGAACATAAGTGATTTTACTCACCTTGTAACAGATACTCCATCATATTGATTGTGCCTCCAGTGACTGGCATCACGGTGACAGGAGGAGCCTCCATCTTCTTTCAAGTACTCTGCTGTTTTTAAGCCTGAAAAAGGAAAATACTGTCAGGTAATCATTAGCCGTACAGTTTGTTTACAGACAGTAGTGAGGAGTTCTAGCTCAAGGATTCAGTTACTATACATGCTTTCTAAGTCATCATTAACTGGGACTCTTAATGGAGCTAAACTATTATTAACTATTCGTTAAACCTGTGCTTTTCCTGTATTAACAAGCCAAATTGTGCCTCATGAAAAACATTTATAGTTCGTTTTTTAAAGTATATATTTGACAGTTTACCGAGTTGTTAACTTTTAACACGCGCGCGTTTGCTAGCAAACAGTGAAAGCTAAATATAGCGAGCTAAGCTAGCGAATACATGTAGTTTAGCTCCCTCACAACAATAGTTAGCATGCTTACCTGAGAAACCACGAAGAGCAAAAAACAGTTCTCCGCCTTCCGAGGAGCACAAGGTAAATACCGGTGTTTTAGTCTTCGTTACAGCCGCCACACTATCGACCGAAGATCCAACAGGCCTCAGCAGGTTGCTCAGTCGGCTAGCAGCTACCCAGTTAGCTCGTAGCTAGTTAGCCAAGTTATTTATCATCAGTTTGCTGCAAAGTTGCTCAAGCTATCGTGCTGACCATTGTAGCATAAATAGGATGACAAATATCGGTGTCTACAAATACAGAGCTGATCAGAACAAACCTAATCCAACGGCTTGGTTGCTTTTCAGAGCAAGAAAGAACACGGCAACCAGCACTGAATGAAAAGCATCTCTTTTGGGTATGAAGCAGTCGGCAACCAGCTTTGACGCTCATTACAGCCACCTGCTGGACTACAAACTTGTCATTAAGTAGTTAGCGGAAAGTATACAAATACTGTTCGAAAAATGTAAATAGATTTTGAATTCCCATTTAATAAAAATATCTATCTATCTATCTATCTATCTATCTATCTATCTATCTATCTATCTATCTATCTATTTGTTATTTCATAATCAGTAATAATGCATGCACGTGTAAGAAAAACTACTCATATCCAAACTGTCAGAAGTGTTTGCATCACTGATTTTCAGAGGTAAATCTTTCCCGAAATCCAGGAAGTTGTCATCAAAGTATCCCTCAAAAGTCAAAGTGCTCATCATACTAAAATCGGTTGTGTTCAGTATAATATTGTTCTGTTAATAGTGATGTTGGTCGAGGAAGTATCTGTTTAATTCAGCCTGATCTATTTTTGCATCGTGAATCTGTTACTACAGCCGTATTTTATTAGCTGTTTATGTTTTTGTTAGTAAACCCTGAATCTGCAAACCATAAAAATACAATGCAGAGGACGACATATGACAGTGTATTCTATAAAATGTAGTGAAATTTCATTTAGCTATATTAAATAAGTGAATGTGCCCATAAGTACCATTTTAATGATACTGTTTTTTGAGGTGTAACTAAATAACTTCTTTCCATACAGCTGAGTATATTAATCAATGTTTAATCAACAAACTGACAGATCGGTATAGTGAAAGAAAAGGATAAATAATTCAAAACTATGTAAATAAATGTGCATCAGTCAAAGCCTTTTATTTTTTTGTGGACTGATATAGTATGAAACCCCCCTTCTTTCCTGTTTAAGGGAGGATGTTTCTGAGGTCTGGTTAGTAAAAAACAAAACAAAAAAACAACACTTTTTATTATGCAGAGAATTCAATCTGTAATTCTTAGTAAATCTGAAAACTGGAAAAATGAACCTCAGTGCTTCAGAATTTCCTCAGAAATTTTATGACTTCGCTTACCACCAACTGCCTACATGGTGGGCAAAGGCACATACAGTTTTTCTTATGAAATACAAATAATGCATTTAGCAACTGAGGAATCAATTACTAAATCATATGACAGAAAGAATTAAAGTATAATGACAAGCATCATTTACTGATCATCTTATCCTGGGACATTTTCTCTATACATTTATTTCACTATAAATACACTCGCTGTGAGTCACATGATTGTTTGCTTTAGCGGTAGTCCTGATGATGATTGATGAATAAACCACTGGAGTCTCCTCTTCTACCTACAGTACGAAGTAAGAAATGTCATTACCTAAACCACATGCAGATTGCTTTAGATTACATCATCAGCATTATTTTAATCATCTCACACTTACCCTGCCATTCGAGCCACAGCTACAAAGGTGACTGGGACATGCTTTGCAGGAAGAGAAAGTAGAATCAGAATCAAAAAGGACACAGATAATCTAAAGAAATGAAAGCATGCACTAATAACCAAAAAAAGACATTTTCAACAAACCTGCACACAATCTTGATCTGAAGTAAAAGATTAAAAGTGCCATTAAACTGAGACATGCAAAGGCTACTGATAATCCATGAATAACTGGCATCAGATATTCTGGCTCTGTAGGTATACCTGTGAAGCCAAAAACCTAAGTATTAATAGTTTAGTAATAGTTTAGCTCACAAATTCCATAAGAAGCATTATATGGCAAAACACCCACCTGTTGTTTCGTTAAATGCAGTTGATGGTACGTGAGTGCTGGTAACTGTGGTGGATCCATCAAATTCCTGTTCTGCTCTGGATCCATTTGTATCTGCATTCACTGTTACAGCTGTTGTGCCTACGTTCACATTTGAAGTCCTATTAGGATTATTGAATTCCACATCACACATCACAGCACAAGAAATGGATGAATCCTTATTGTGGTGAACTGTAATGCAGCAAAAAAAAAGATTGTAAGTTACATCACATCTCGTCATCCAGCAGGTATATTTCCCAGCATCTGCTCTGCTAACATTTAAAATACGTATAGACTTGTTGGAAGTCACTATTTCAGGTCTTGATACTGATTTCCTGCTAGCAGCAGCATTACTCGGTTCAAAAGTCCATTTTAGATCCGATTTCTGAAATTCACTTGGACATGAATGCTCAAAACCGCTGCCTGCAGGAATGTAAAATGTCTTTTGAATTTCATGCAGAATTTCTAGAGGGAAAAGAATAGTAAAGGGCTTTGAGGATGGGCTTTAATAATTTTTTTTTTTTTAATGTACTGAAAAGAATGAATTCAGAATGTTGATATCTTAGATGGATTCTGTTTTAGAAATGAAATGAATAACAATCGCAGCAATTCAAACCTTTCTTGACACTGATGAGTGTGGGCTGTTGTCTCAGGCAGTTGTCTTTATAACAATTTTCACACCAGTACATTCCTTGATCATTCTCAGTAATAGACGCGATGACCAAGGATCGATCGTTGGCAACTGTTCTTCTCGCATGTCTGCCTTCATGGCGTCGTACTCCATTCTTGTCTTGAAAAAATATCAGGATTTGCTTGCTAGTTCCATTCTTGTAAAGCCATTTGAAAGAGTCTGAGACCTGGCTGTAATCTTGACAAGGTATCACAGCTTTACATCCCAACAAGAAATGAAGGTGAAGTGGTGCTTCTAAAACATGAGTTGTTAAATATTAATAGTCGCTTGAAAAATGTAAACCATGAACCAAAAATTGTATTTCAAATATATTTTGATATTAATGATGTAGTCAGTTACTTACTGTCTCCTGAGGAGGTGAATAATATCCAAATAATCTGTACAAAAATAAGAATAAATCCGTTTCGCATCGTGGTTGAGGAGTTCCTGTTTCTGAGGAAAGAAAGAAAATACTGAACAGAATGCAAACGCCCCCTTTGTGGTTACAAAATAACAGCTCATCAAAACATACATCAGAGCATCTGCATCACACGAGAAGAATAAATTCAAGTTGACATAACGGAAGTGGTCCAAAAACTAGCGCAGAGGAAATTTAGTATGACCTTCACCCACACACTGTCTGACGGTGTGGTATCTATTTCATTTTTTGCATTTGTATAGGTGTTACAGTGTGTGCAACAGTGACAAGATTATTTTCTCATGCAGAGATGTCAACCCTGTACACACATTGAGATTTGTGCTGTTAGACATGTGTGAGATCGTCTGTGACAAATCCAAGATTGTGATGGCTATTTGCACAGTTTATTCATCTACTAAAAACTGAGCTACAGGTTTGTTGAAGTATTGTGAAACTTAAAAGCATATATCAGGAAACAGAAAGCAAACACTGCTTTCAGTGATAAAAAAAAAAAATGCAACAATGGAAAAGTTTGCCATGATGAGAAAGACATGACTAAGATATGAGTCACACAAGCTCAAGAATGTTACTAATATTTAAGTCAAACTATTTGAAAACTGCTCATTCATTCATTCATGTTCTTTAAATACCAATCTTAGCACAATACATTAATAAAAACCTCAAACAGAACAGTGCAAACAAATGTGAACTCTTCGCGCAGCATTGTCATGTTTTGTCTGCAGAAACACTGGAGAACATTTTGGTACTAGATGTATTGCACCACAGTGAAACAGTGGAGATCCATTTGGTATGGGGTTCCATTTGTGGAAACAGCATGGGCAAATTAGTTAAAATCCATGATATCATGACAATGTCTACCACAACATCTTGTGGCATCATTGAATCCCTTGTTGATTGAACTGAATGATCATGGGATATATCACAAGAAAGACAATGACCTCAAAGCATACTTCAAATCTGTATAGAGACGACTTGACCACGAAAAGGAATTTGGGAGTACTGGAACTGACGGACTGGCAGTCAAAGTCCAGACTGAATCCTGTAGACAATACAATTTTTAGTCTCGAACAGGTTTTGGACAAATTTCGAAAATATTTTTCTAATTTTTAAAGACAGGTGGTCTGATAGATTTGTAAGCACAGTTTTTACTTAACATCTATAAAACTGACCAACACATTGGCTTATTGAGACATTTTCACATCCTAGATTCATTATTCCTTCACCTTTAACTTTGCTTTATGAGGTAAGAGTGAAATTCTCATCATGTATTTCATGATGTGTGTGTGGTATACATATCTATATACCATATATATATATATTAAGGTATAATTCACTCCAAGTAGTACGGATTACAATATCATAACTTGGTTGCTAAGACTTGCATTTGGACAAATTGTGTAATGATGAGGTAAAATAATAATAGAATCATGATGTAATGGCCTTTGTGCTGTCTGCATCTTAAACAGGACAGTCTGAAAGGTTGGAAGAGGTAATACACAAGGACAACTTTGGATATTTATATTATCTTTTAAGTTTATTTTACACAATAACGTTAAAAATAAAATCTAAACACAAACACACAAAAGTAAATTAGCTCCATCAGAGACAGACATAAACATGCAGAAGTTGATATAGCGCTGATATATCCGATAAACTGGACACGTTTCACTTTTTTACCTTGGTAAAATGTGTTTGATTTTTAACATTTCATGCCACTATACCCATTTCTGAAGTGAGGACTACCTCCGACTGAATTGTCCTTCCTTCTTCAGCTCTTTTTCCAGCCCACTAAAAATTCCACCACTTCACTGCATTATCACTGCAGAAATACTGGGAACACTTAAAGAGGGTGCATTCACTAACACTGGTTCTCCTTAACCCGTTTAATCCCACTGGCAACAATTGTTGCCGCTCGTTTTCTTTTAATTTTATTCTCTAAAAAGTGTTGTTTTGGCTTTGGACAGCTAATGCAAGTTTTAAAATCAAAGAAAGATTGTCTCCTATAAATTGCATCAATTTCATGTAACTAGTGGTGAATGGTACATGATAGGCCTCTCTTTACATCCTGCCGGCACCATTTTTCAGGGAAAATTGGGATTAAACTGGTTAATTAAGGTGACAACTACTTCTATTAGTAAATAGTTAAAAAAAAAACATTGTTTTTAAAAAAAACAAACATCCGGCTACATTTGATGATAAGGTGGACACTGAAACAAACGTTTGTTTATTTTGAAACATTTAACTAACAAATCACGTCGGGCCGTCTTCCTCATGGCGATAAATATGTTTGGCATCAACTCGAAAGATAACACAAACACCGGGGCCCTGGAGGAGGCAGGTACAAAAAAAACACAGGTAAAGGCATCAGTAAAGAAGCCGTAAATTGTACACTTTGGTGTTCATCTGTTGAAAGGTGGTGCTGTCTATAAAAATGCTCTAGAAGTGCGTCGTAAAAGAAGAGTGCAGCCCTGACAGTGCAGCTTGACATGACACCCTTCTCAAATTTCCGGCAGCAGTAAACTCGCTGATTGGTTCACGCCGTCTACGTAGTCTTGGCGATGTTTGCTCTGCACACAACAAAACAAAAAAGTAACACTTTGTGGTGAACAAAAAAGCGTCTTTTCCACCGCCATCGTCGTCATGGAGTTTTCTGAAGCTTTGTTGAAATTTCAGCTGAACTGGCCTCACTTCTTTGCCGTGTTCTGTCTTGTCGTCGTCGTCTATAAATCAAGTGTTTTCGTTTTGAGAAGAAGGGATGCGCAACGAAACATCGGAGCTTTTCCAGGACCGAAACCAAACTGGCTGTTCGGAAATGTCATGCAGGTAACTCAGCGAGCCATTAATGAAGCCTGCAGCACCTGCACGAGTATCAGAGAATCAACTAAAGTGCAGCAGTAGTAAATAAAGTGTTGAAAGAATTTGCAAATGTTAATTAAAGCATTTAATAATGATCGTCAAATCATTTGTTATGTAATAATGGTGTCTTACATCATGTGATTGTTGCGTATTCTTTGTCATTCTGGAGCAATTGAGTACTTTGTCTTTGATACTTAAGTATGTTTTACTGATGATAATGACAGACTTTAACCTCAATATAAATGTGAATTAAAGTGGAGCGCATCCACTTTGACTTTGCTTCTAAATGCTGATTGTGTCACTGCAAAAAAAGACATGCAGTTGGTGTACTACTTAAGTGTCTGCAAGTTTTTCTCTGTTGAATTATTTTTTTCTAAGTTCAAACAAGATGGGACAGACATGGAGAAGTTTTTGAAATGGGGAGAACAGTATCCTTATGCTTTTCCGACCTGGTTTGGTCCCCTTGCTTGTTATCTCAACATTCACCATCCAGATTATGCAAAAACTATCCTGGTGGTCATCAGGTGGGTGAGCAATATATTTTTTAATGTCTATACTGAAATGATACACAATTCAAACAGTGTGTCATTAAAAAAAATCAATTTGTTTGCTTCCTAACAGAGCCAAAATGTGATTTGGCATACAAGTTTATGGCGGATTGGATTGGTAAGACTGCTTTGCCTTTTCGTCCTCCAGCATATTTATCTTATTGTTTTTCCTTAACTGCTTTTCTTACTCACACTCATACTGTTTGTTTCTGTCTTCAGGAAATGGATTGTTGGCTGTCAAAAGGCAGAAGTGGGTTTCGCCACGAGACGTTGACTCCAGGTTTCCATTATGAGGTTCTGAAGCCGTATGTGAAACACAGATGACAGAATCTACTAAGGTTATGCTGGTATGTAAATGACGATTCATAGTAGTAATCTATAAACTACATGGGGATGTGATGATCAACTCTTTAGGCCTATAGGTACATATTTGCACCCAAAGTTGACCGAGTTAATGAGTGAGCGGAGTGTTTTCCCACAGAGATGTCACAGGTGTTAACTCATTGTTTCCAGAACAAATGGGAAAGTACTGCAAAGACCAACAAGACTTTTGAATTGTTTGAACAAGTGAGCCTTATGACACTAGACAGCATCATGAAGTGCGCCTTCAGCTGCAGCAGTAACTGCCAGACAGAGGGGTGAGTCCATTTAAACTTTTCACAACCATTCACGGTTTGAGTTTTATGTTCTGCCTGACTGACTGCTTAAGTTTTAAATGAAATCAGTTGTCTTGATAATGAGTGGAGAAAATGTCACTAATGTTTCTCCACATTCTCATTTCAGTGGAACAAATGCCTACATCAAAGCAGTTTATGAGCTCAGTCACCTCAGTAACCTTCGGTTCAGGACGTTTCCATACCACAATGACCTCATTTTTTATCTCAGTCCACATGGTTACAGATACAGGAAAGCAGTCAGGGTGGCTCACAATCATACAGGTAAGTTCTGATTTAATTTCCAACCGTCTGAACATTTCTGTTCAGTATATGTGGGGTTAGAATCAATCACTTTGCAGTTTAGTATGTCCATTTCTAGAGTGCAAATACTCATCTGTTATCTCCTTTTTTTGAAGATGAAGTCATAAAAAAGAGAAAAGAAGCTCTCGAGGAAGTGAATGAGCTCAGCCGCTTACAGGCCAAGAGAAACTTGGACTTCCTGGACATTCTTCTCTTTGCAAGAGTACGTTCCAATATCTGATTTCACCAAGTTACACATTAGTACATCTGCGTAATAACAAAGCACAAACAAGTGAACTGTACTTTGATAACTGCTGCCGCAAAGAGTCCCATTGTGCTCGAAAGAAAAACGGTTGTTTAAAGCACTGAAAGCGTGACACTTTAAAGAAACTTTAATCGCCTTTAAAATGGCAAACAAACATAATCAGCAACCACCTGAGACAATGTTTAAACTGTTGGTCACAAAATGACCTCCACAAACCTGAGATCAGATAAGAGATGCAGCATGTGGAGAGTCATAGTGCCAAGTCAGACAATGAATGGACCCATTAAGAGTCACCATGTCCAGCTATTAATGTTCACTGACACAAATAGCGGCAGTGAGGCTTTTTGTCCTTTTGAGCAGCAACCTGAAGACAAGAACTCAAATTCTTGGTGCGGAAGGTGATAATCTAGGACAAGGTTTGCCATCCAGATTTGGTTCCTGTTAACATCCCTCATCTGCCAGGGGAAAACAAAATATCTAATTTTTGCGTAGAATAAAAAATATTGGTGATCTGGGTTAGAGCTGCTATTACATGCATAAAAAACACACTGGGAAGATAACCAGAAAGTAATCTCATGCAGTTAGGTTATAAATTGGTTCACAGTCGGACAAACAGGCTATAAATAGCAGCATTTTACTGCTCTGGCAACACAAGAAGCAACCAGCAAAGATAATTCCTAAAGCACAATGCCAAATGATATGATGTTTTGGAAACTGTTTGGGAAAATATTGCACTACAAAGTACACTGTAAAAAAAGGGCACCGCACAACAACAAAACAATGTTGTAATAAAATCAGGATAGTTGAAGCTCAGTAGAAGTTAGGTGACACAGCAAGAACATTAATCAAAGTCCATATACGACAGAGTGACTTCAACCAAATATAATCTTATTATATTTGGAGCAGCTCAGTTGGAAAGTGAGACTGCAACCTCGTATGGATGCTGCAGAATGACCTCAGAGTAGATTTAACACCAGAACAGCAAACATTTAAAAAAAATGGCTGAGCTGCAGCATTAAGGATTCCTCTTATAGTAGATTTTCTTTTTCTACTAGTAATGAGGGTGTTCAGTTATTATTTTGTCTATTTTTCATTTTGTTAGTTTAAGTCTATACCTATTTGTCCACATTTGCAGACCAGTTAAGGCAGAAAACATTATAATTTCAGATGTAAAGAAGTATACATACCTCTGTGAATTCCAAAACTCAACACCAACCTCAAAATATCTGCTGTCCATTTATAATGCCTTTTTAATTTTGGTTTCATCGATAAGTTTGTTTAAAAAAGTGCATCACAAATTGTGGATGAAAAAGAATCAAATTCTCAAAACAAGCATCTTGAAGTCAGCGTCTCTTCATTCTGGCAGTACAGAGAATCTCACACAACACACCGTTATGGGACAGGAGCTCTCTGAACAAGAAAGATGACCATATTTATAGATTTTTATCACGTTGTTTCACTACATATGAGTTCTATCTGTGCTTAATTGTTACTCTTGTGTTCTGTCACAAGAGAGAAGCACAAAGTCTCCTTATTTATAATAGAAGTGTAGCTCTTCCTGCCCAAGATGCTGAGAGTGTAGCTCTCTCCTCTGAAGCCTCCTCCACACATCCCTTTTCTGGACTTTCACAAAGATCTTTAACCTCTTATAGAACAGATAGTACAAGCTTTAATATTTTTCCATCACATATACACTGATTTCTAGTTTTATTAGGTGTAGTAGTTGTGATGCTACTTTAATTAGCATGGTTATTTCTCTGTTATTTCACCATCAGGATGAGCAGCAGCAAGGTCTGTCAGATGAAGATCTACGAGCAGAAGTAGACACCTTCATGTTTGAGGGCCACGACACCACAGCCAGTGGCATCTCTTTCGCCCTCTACTGTCTTGCCTGCAACCCGAAGCACCAGAAGATTTGCAGGGATGAAATCAATGAAGTTCTGGGTGGCAAGGACACTATGGACTGGTAGGCTTATTCAGTGACAACATTGCAAAGTTGAATCTAGTTAGTCCCATGCTGTACCATCACTGTTTTGGGTGAGGCATCACTTCATTGTTTCTTGATAGCTAACGCTGCATGTCTTTCTTATCATAAGGGAGGATCTCAGTAATATTCCATACACTACAATGTGTATAAAAGAATCCCTTCGTCTTTACCCTCCTGTGCCAGGAACAGCCAGAAGGCTTACAAACCCATGACCTTTTTTGATGGAAGGACTTTGCCAGCAGGTCAGTGATATTTCTTTAGAATTCTAAAAAGAGTAAATGAGAATGTATAAGTTAGGTTTACCTTACTGGGAAAAGAAAATGTGTTAACTTTTATAGGTTTCCGGTATAGACCTCTCTGACCTATGGAGTTTGTGTTTTACGAAACATAACCAATAAGATTAACCATGTCTGACACACATTCAGTATGTTTTCCATCAGCTAGTTAAACTCTGGAAAAAAAATTATTAGATCACCCTTGTTTTCTTCATTTTCAACTCCTGGCACTACTAAAGGTATATTACCTAAAGAATACAATGAACACGGCAAAAATGCAGTCGATTACATGATACTTCATGTCCTGTTTGACATGCTTAAGCTTAATTGTATTCCAAAGGTATATGAGGCCATTTCATGCCATAAGCAGCACTGCACATGCGAAGGCCTAGAGTGACTTTCTGCTTACATTCAAGCCGTAGCACAACTCAGAAGTTTTCAGCTCTCACATAATGCCTCAAAGAAAAGAATTATGTGATGGCACAAAGGCAACTACTGCTGGAAATTTGCATGAGTGAGAGACAGGTAGCGAAAAAACTGAAGATCTTCAAGACAGTTGTCAGACCTACAGAGACCTTAAAATGTGGCACTGTCGAGAAATGTGACTTGTTCGGAAAGGACATTTTGAAACTGACTTCTTAAAACTGGTCTGACATTTGCTGGGAATCACGAGGATTGGACTGTTGATGATTGGGCTAAGGTTCTCCTCAGTAATGAATCCAATTTTCAGTTGATGACCACTCCAGCCAACTTAAGGTTAGGAGGAAGGCTGGAGAAGCCTACAAACCACACTGTCTTGCCCCTGAAGTAAAAAATGGAGGTGGATCAGTGACAATCTGGGGTTGTTTCAGTATGGGTGGAAAAGGGCAAATGCAGTTGTGTGAAGGGTGAATGAACCAGGTCATGTACAGTGCTCCTCTTGAAAACAGTCTTCTTCCATCAGCTGCAAAGCTCTTTCCTTCCTCGAATGACTGGATTTTCCAACGTGACAGTGCCCATTTTCACACGGCAGGGTCAGGTAAAGCCTGGTTGGCGAACCAGAACATTGGAACCATGCCTCTGGATGTGCTCAATCACCAGATCTAAATCCAACTGAAAACCTGTGGAAAATCATTAAACACAAAATGGAGAACCACAAGCCCAAAAATAAAGCTAATTTGTTTGAATTTGTGCAACAGGAATGGGCTACTGTGACCGCAGAACAATGTCAGAAAGCTGGTGGAGAGCATGCCAAGACGCATGACTGCAGTCATAAAAATCAATGGTTATGCAATCAGTACTAACTCCTGTGTATCATGTGACTAAAAGCACTGTTTTTGGCAGTACAATGCCATAAATATTGATGTAAGAACTTCAGTGATTTTGGTTATTATCATGAAAACCATGGAAAATGGCTACATATCAGGTCTTAAATTAAACTCTTATGAGCTATTTTTTGTTATTATTTTTGTCAAAAAATGTACCTTTAGTTGTACCAGGCATTTTAATGAACAAGAAATTGAACAAAACAAGGGTGGTCTAATAATTGTTTCCATGACTGTATTTACACCAGTCAGGTATAATATTACACCATCTGCCAAATATTGCAAAAGCATTTATGCTAGTAAAACTCCTCTGATCCAGTGGGCCATGGACTCAGGACCTCTGGGGATGTCCTGTGGCACTGGGATGGTAGCAGTGAATTCTGTGGCTCCTGTGGGCTGCAGGGTGGGACCTACCTAGATCAGGCTTATCCTGGTACATCCCACAGATGCTCAATAACATTTGGATCTGGGGAGTGTGGAACCTGGGTGAACAGTTTAGCTCTGTCGTGTTCCCCGGGCCTCTCCTGAGCAGTTTTTGTGGCGTGTCGGGTGCATTGTCCTGCTGAAGGCGACTTATTGACAGGTTGCTGCTGGTCAGTGACAAATATATGGGCTTGGTTTGTTTGTATTCAGGACTCTACACGCAGTGTGTACAATGTCTTCATCTTAAATTTCTTATTTGCAGGTTCCCGCATTGGAATAAGTGTGTTTGGAATCCACAGAAATGCAACTGTCTGGGAAAACCCTGATGTAAGTCCAGATGATTTGACTTTGAGAACAACCCATAGCATGCTATACATTGTCTGTGGAGCCAATGATAGACTAAGAAGTATAAAGTCTTGTAAGACTCTGAGCATATAATGTATCAAATACTAGACAACATTGGTGCATAATTGATGCAAATCCTAGAGTCCTGATTGTTTAGCTGACTGAACATTCAGTTCTCCATGAACAAATAAATACTACGAAGTGTGTTATTTACAAAACCCGATCCCCCCCAATCCTTACACATCTTTTGTAATTGCAGGTCTTTGATCCACTGCGTTTCCTCCCGGAGAATGTTTCCAAGAGATCACCTCATGCCTTTGTTCCCTTCGCAGCTGGGCCAAGGTCAGTCCATACCTGATACTGTGGGTCTGTTAAAATGATGATGATCTCAGTTTACGGCTTGCGACTGTGTACTCATATTTCTAACTGCAGTCTAAACTTTGTGAATGTGTAACATGGCACTAGCCCCTAATCCTTTCTGTTGACTTACACAATAATAAAAAAAACTTGTGCAATGTAGAGGAAAGGTAAACTCAGTGTAACTTAACATGATCCACCACAAATCAGTACACACCTCTCGTACTGAATATTTGTTTGATTTAATAAAAACGACCCTTATTTTTCCTTCTGGTCCATCTGCTGCATATCTCATTTTCATGAGAATGTGGCACTCATATTGTTGCTGAAATTATTTCTTTTCTCCATTTGTTGTCTTCCCTCAGAAACTGCATTGGCCAGAACTTTGCGATGAATGAGATGAAAGTGGCGATTGCCTTGACACTGAAGCGCTACGAGCTGATAGAGGATCCCTCTTTCAAACCCAAGCTCATTGCGAGACTGATACTTCGCTCTCTAAATGGCATCTACATCAAGATCAAGCCTGTAAACCCAGTGGAGTAATTAAAGGGAAGCACCTGATGGGACTGCTGAGAATACATTGTTCAGTTAGTGATTAATTTAGGTTGATTTAAAGTAATAGTATCCAACATCAAAGTTAGACTTAGAATGTTACAGATAATTGTACATTGTATTTTGTATATGTTCAGAATGAATTGGTTGTTGAAAAATTATAATCTTTCTACTGACCTTGAAACACTATCCTACAGTTTTCCTACAGGATGTTTTTGCCCTTATATGTGAAAGACTAATAGAACTTTGTTTTCAGAAATTTGCTCCTAATCAGTTTGCAGCAAATCTGAAATATTGAAAAGTGAGTTTGTATTTTGTGATTTGTATTGTAAATCGAATAGAAGAATAAATGCATTATCTAAGATGTTCACTGAATAAACGTAAGAATAGATGTGATTAGGGTAAGTAAAAGTTTATCAGAACATACAGTAGGTTACTTCATATGTGTGATTTTTAAGTGCAATGGAGCTATGGTCATTTATGTATGCCATTTTCAGATTTGAGGAAAGGAAATAAAAATATTACAGCTGCTATTAGATACTAAAACTTCTTATGCCTTCCACCAAAACCGTGAAAAAAGAAATAAATGGCTTCACTCCATTTTAGTCGTTAGTGTTTCTCTGTATTTTACTAACCCTATTCTTGGCAGTGGTTAAGTGTCTGGACTACTGCTCAAAAGGTCAGAGGTTCAAACCCCTGTATGGCCACTGTTTGGTCCTTGAGCAAGGCCCTTAACCCTTCCTGCTCCAGCGGTGCTGTATCATGGCTGACCCTGCGCTCTGAACCCAATTGGGATATGCAAAAAAACAACATTTCACAGTGCTGTAAAAAAAAATGCATTTGTGACAAATAAAGGCTTCTTCTTCTTTGCAAAATTGCTCAAGCTCTGTTAAGCTACATGGCGATTGTGACTAAATAGCCCTTTTGATTGAGCCTGACCTCAATCAAATGGCTTGAGGTCGGGCTCAAACTTAGCGACTCCAGAACATTTCCCCTGTTTATCAATCATTTCTGTGTAGATTTGGCTGTATGCTTCAGGTCATTGTCTTGCTAGAAAACAAGTCTTATTCCAAGTCGTCATTCTCTTGCAGACTGCATCAGGTTGTCCTCCAGAATTTCCCTATACTTTGGTGCATTCATTTTAGCCTCTGACTTTAAAATCCTTTGAGTGTCTGCTGCTGAGAAGCATCCCCACATCATGAAGCTGCCACCACCATGCTTAATGGTGAGAACCTTCAGTGTTTGGTGTCTGCCAAGCATGGCATTTAGTGTAATAGCCAAAAAGCTCAGTTTTGGTCTTTTCATACCAAAGAACCATTTAACCAGTCAGCCTTCTGGTTAACTGTAGTCAAGATTTAGTATGGGCCTTTTTCAACAACAGTTTTCTCCTTGCCACTCTCCCATAAAGCTTTGACTGTTGAAGTCTTGGCGCATATGCATCAGTTCTCCCATTTTAGCCACTCAAACATGTAACTGTTGAGCATGTTCGTTTTTTGAGATAGAAGACAAACTACTTCTCTGTAATTTGGCTGTTTATTTTCTAATATCAGTGTCTCAAAAGAATCTTGTACAAGGACCTTTTCTGTTTAGAACAGCCTCCCAGAAAAGGATAAAGTCTGATATGAACAGAACATTTTATACAGTGTGGTGAAATGTGTTTGGTTACAGAACACAAACATATAATTCAGACATTGAAATGTGATTGGCTAAAGGTGGGGAGAAACTGTGGTTTAGACTTAATTCTCCTGTTAGCTGGTGCACTGATATGTCCATATTTCTTGGCACATAATCCATCCAATCTCCACGAACCACACCCTGTAAAAGAACCGTTCTAAAAACCTGTTCCTGCTCTCTCCCTGTCAATCTACACCTTTGTTTGCTGTGATGTGATGCGGGTGTCTCATAGGGAGGGAATTATGGTTTCCAACCTTTGCAACCTCGACTTACCAGTTTTAGTGCAATTAGTTGTTACCATATAAGGAAATAGGAATGTTGGGTGAAGCAAAGCTAAATCTTTCATATTCTTGGTGAGTGTATGTGTGAAAACCTTTCAGCTTGACCTTTCCCTGGTTGTGTCCTTCACGTATTCAGTCCTTCAGAGCCTGGGACTGATGCTCTCCCTCAGTTCAGGTCAACACAATTTATATATTAATTGCACAATAAATGATACTAGTCTCAGTGTCATATACGGAATCAATGTCAGTGTTAAGCTAGCAGTGCCTTTAAAAGCTAAATCCTAACATAACAGTCAAATGTTTTTCTAACTAATGCTTTTCTATAACCTTTTCACTGAGTTGGAAGGAGTCATCTTTTGTCTTCTTGGTGTAGTGATTCACAAATGGCTGGACACTTCAGAAACAAATGTCTTAATACTAAAATCCCTGGAGACACGTTCACTGCACTCAGGAAATCTCCATTTCACTAAGTGTGTGACGTCTAACTTTTAGCAGTAACTTCATTAATTAACTCTAGATTTTCATATCATTACAAAATCCACACACCCACAAAGACAAAAAGTCACCAGCACAGTTCGTAAAAATGAAATGCCTTTTTTTGTGTCTCAGATTTGCAACCTTCCACGCTAATATTTAAGAATTTCGAACAATGTCCCAGGTTTATGATGCCTATGTATGAACTCTGGTCAAACAAACCATAGCCTCTTCTTGGGGACTACTTTGAACAGCAGTCACCTAAATGCACATCATATAATTAATAACATTAACTTTGACATAAGAAAGCAAGGTATATTAGCATATGATTTTTTTTATGTTCACAAAGTTTTCAGTGAGCCAATATGCAGCATCAGCATAACAATGATAGCTATAGTTTTGGTGGGATTTTGATGTGCTACCCCAGGATTTTCAGTAGCCCCATCTTGCCACCCCCATGAAACATTTGTAGAGGCGCCCATGTGTGTTAAAGTATTTGTTTATACTTCACCAGGACATAGACCTCTATGACCATCAAGCTTGAATGGTAAGAGGTGTCAGTGAATCGAAGAAACTACAGCAGAGTGCAAGTAAAATTCCACTTTCCGTGTCTGCAGAAAGAAAAGCCAGGTGCATTTGCAATTGCTCACAGACAGAACTTAAGTTTATGCCTCAATGTACAAGGGAGGTCAAGAATCGCTTGAACTAGACCATAAAATGATCTGACATAACAGATCAGAAACCAATATTCCACTGAGTACAATCAAGATGAGTGTTACCACAGCAGCGAGTAGGTTTGTGCACAACCTGAATGAAACCTGAAGTATCATAAAGGACCAGAAAAGTTCATTAATCAAAAGTAATTAATTTTTTATTTACAGTCATATCATTACAAAATCCACACACTCACAAGGACAGAAAGTCACCAGCACAGTTCGTAAAAATGAAATGTCTTTTTTTGTGTGTCTCAGATTTGCAACCTTCCATTTCTTTAAAGACTCCATTTAACAGCTACTTAAATTTTCAAGAAAACTAAGGTCATCTGGTCTTTTTCCTCGTTCTATCAACTCAACCAGTCTTTACAGTATCTATTGACCCAATAGTTGCCATTAAATCTTGATACTTTGTTAGTTAATTTCTGACAAACCAATTTTTTTGAAAAGAACAAATATTTATTGTTGTGGCCTTGTGGTATGACTCTAGCATTGTTGGTGTGATTCTTTTTTCCCTACTGTTTACTTTCTGTCACCTCTGTACTGTCTACATTGGAAAGAGAAAAACCCCAAAACATCTATACCAATAATACCACTTCATTGGAGTTTTAAATTTGTAGTAAACTTCTTTTAAAAACCTCATACAGCAGGCTGATAACATGTTTGACAGAGTGAGCTATGTTTTTACTACTATGTGCAAAGACTGTTCCTATGTCTCACGTTGGTTCAGGAAAAGAAGATAAGGCTAATGTGAAAAATGTTCACATGCTATATAATCAAACTGTCTAAATTCAAACTTTTATGTTTTTCTAACATTGTATTTTTGCATCAAATTTGGCATTTGTTACTGTGCTAGAATGTGCTTGACAACAGTCCAATTAAATGCCAAACATATAAACTGTAAAAATCCTTGTATTTACAGTAGATCTGTGCTGGGAAATGGGCAACAAAAAAATTTTAACTCAATACCAGAAAAAGTCAAAGGACAAGTATGATCAGTATACGGTTAGGACTGGGCAAATGGCTTTTACCTGCATGAGAATCCAAATTAATAACTTGAAAGCTGCAGCACCACTTTCATGGGATACCACAGATATATTTTAGTTAATGTTAGTGCAACAGGCTATAAACAATGCCACCTGCAAGCCTGCCATCACACCTCAATGAAAACTCTTCAACCTTTGTGCACAAGTCGCCATCTAGTGGCTTGTAATAAAAATGCAAGACACTTCAGTTGATTTGATACTGGTCTAATACATGTAATGAAAACTTTAAGTGAGAGCAGTGAGTACAATACGTAATCACATTATATCAATTAAGTTTTCAAAAACAAAAAGCAGCCCTGTTTTTGACAGAAATTCCATTTACGCGTCGAGACGTTTCAGACTTTTCTGACTTCTCACAGTAAAATATCTCATATAAAAGTTGTTTTTTTTTGCCATTTCTTTAAAAGCACTGTCAACATTCTGAAGGAGTGAAAAATTATTTAAAACGTGTAGAAAAAAAACACCGCTGTACATCCATCAAAAACAAAACTAAATGACCCATTATATCCGTGTGGCCTGTCACTCAAGAAAACAAAAAAAATAAATCTGACTGCCACTCTGAGGCTCGCTGCCAAGTCTTGTAAATTTAGGTTCATTCTGTTCGCAATAAACAAGATTATGCTGACTTGGTGAAGTATATGATAGCTTGTGACAGGGAAATTGTGTAACGTCTTTTTTATCTAATGACAAAAAGATGCAACAACAAAAAAAACAAAAATTATAATAGTGAATGGCTCTAGCTCTGCCAGGTCACAGTCCCTGATGTATCTGCTGGTAACCTGAGAGTCAGCAGCTTGAAGAAACCGGTTAGATGAGTAATGAGGGGGTGGGTTTCTTTCCCGGCCAAGCTTCTTTGGCATACTTCTTTTTGCGTGGCTCGTTGTGGGTCTCTGGGAGGTAGGGGGCTGTTACCGGTGTAGGGTTGAGGGTGACGGGTGGCTGGGGAGCCTCGGGGGCGAGGTCTACTTCTGGTGCTGGATTGGGGAAGGGAAGAGGAAGTCCTCCCTGCATTGCAGCACCTCCTGGAGCTCCTGTTGGTTGGTTCTCATGACTGATGGGAGGCAAGTCCCCATAAAGGCCACCACCCAAACTGTAGCCATGGATACGTTTTGAAGTCAAGTCATCAAGACCCAGGGTGTTTTGGCCCTCTGATCTCCGTTTCTAGAGCAAGGATGGAAGGATATTAACTTTACAAATTACACATTTAGCCCCTGATGTTACATGTCTACTACAGATAGCATTCTGCAAATTATTATTAGTTATACTTTGTACCCCGAAATACAATAACTGAATCATACATCAAAACATACCTTGATGGGGATGACAGCAGTCTGGATCATATTTCTAAAGCGTCCAACCGACGGGTCTATATCCTCTGTAAATAAAGAAAAGACCACTGTTACAATATGCTGCTGAGTGCATTTCTTGGTCTGAAGAAAACTGGAAATCAGTGCATCTAATCAGTGATATAGCTTGGTCATGCATTTACAGCATTACACATAGTCCTTCACAGCAAAATTCTTGCACTTTATCAGATAATTTTGTGGTTGTAAATCAATGGTTTAGCGGTGCAGAGCTGCAGTTTGGAAATGGCTATGAGGTAACTGCTGGTTTCCATCTAATCTTAAAGGGCTCTATTTCAGTCACAATTTCATCTGGTTTTGTTTCTGACAACAGAGACAGCAAAATATGTAAATGAGAAGACCTTTGTTTGGGATTTGATTTAAAATGCAGTACATGTGCTCATAGAGAGCAGGAGAAAAGCAAATAGATGACGTAAACTCTGGCTAAGCTTAGGTTGCACTGACGCACAACAGATGACATGAGAACACAGCAACCTACACTCTGTCCTTGTTCATTGGCTTCAAATCAGTCTTAAAATTTCCAACAATTTCTGAATGTCCCTCAGCATTAGAATTTCCACAGAGCTCTGATCTATGGGTATATGATTAAAGCTAAAGGTAACACTGCCTACATTAGCCGCGCAATATGCTAACAAGAAGAAGATACATTGCAATCAGTTTTGAAAGGAATTCACTGGATCTTCTGCTCCTTACATTCTTGGAGTGCATACTGTGATCACTCTTGCAATCAAGGACAGACTGTTTGGTGTGTTTGGCTTGTATTACAATATTTTGGAAACAGCAGAAACAGTTCTAGAAAGGAAATATTCCCAGCAGACTGTGAGGGAGCTGCACTTTCTGAATGGCTCACCTTGTAAACAGTGGAAAGTCAGGAAACAGGATTATGTCAAGTTTGGACCAAACAACTACTGGTTCCTCAGCTGAAATTTAGCAGCTCAGTAAAATTCTTACCGGCTTCCAAAGCTTGGAGACTATCTAGTTGTGGTGCTTAAGGAATAGCAAAAATAAATGTCTTCCTATCCTAACAGCTTTTTCTTTACACCTCCAAGCCTTTAACTATCATAAAAGCATGAACATGGATTTTCATATATGTGATTTCTAATTTATATACTTACATTTGTGGTGTTTTTCTAAGACTACAAATTAGGAAAATACAGTATATTCAAAAGATAAAGTTGGTTTAGAGGTAAACTTGGAAAAATAGTTTGAATCAAAACTAAAAATCATTTAAACTCATGTCCTTCTGCTGGAAAACCTTCACACAAGAATCTGAAAGGAATTTACAACAAGAGTATATACAATGACAGTTCATCATAAAAAAATATTCAGTTTAGCATTGTCAGTAAAATTGACTGTTTAAACATAGTTGCTTCATTGCAAGTTTAGATTTTGTGTGACTTCAGTGCCACATTCACTTTGGCCCGTACCTGGGTTAATGATGGAGTCCTCTTCACTGAAAGTGACTCTGGAGTTCCGCCGTTTCCTCTTAGGCCTCTGGATTTCCAAGTTGCCTTCTTCAATGGTCAGCAGGGAAATGCGCTTGTTGTGAGCAGTGTTGAACTCTGTCAGGTTCTGGCAGGATACAAGCAACACAAGAAAAACATGTGTAAGGTGTCTGCACTGTAACACGGACATCAAAATTTCATAAAGCAATATAGCCAACTGAGTCGGATAGTAAAAATTTGTGTCACAAAACCCAAGGGAAAAATGAACACATATGTTTGTTAATAAATAGGCAAATGACATAAACACATAATTAAATTATGGATAGATCTTGTGGTAATTTTAGGATCTTTTAATTTTGATAGGGGATTTTAGATTTGTTCAAGTTATGCTATAAGTTGAGTAAAAAACACAACAAAAAAACATTGACCCTCCACATACTCTTGGAGCAGCCTAGACCTGACTCAAACAGCTACTGAGGAATGTGAAGGAGTTGCTTACATCAGGCCGCTTTTCTTCCATTTTTATGCAGTTCATGAGAGTACTGTTGTCAGGAAAGTTAATTTACCTCCAGCTCTGTCTCTTCCTCTGGAAGCCCAAGCAGTCCTTTCAGCTCCTCATCATCGCCTGTCTTACTGTCTCCCGTGCCAGTGCTGCCTTGGGTTTGGGGTTTTTCTCTGATCGTGTAGGTCCGTGTTGAGGCCCCAAAAGATATTGTAGAGTCTATAGGAACCTGCTGAGGCTTGTGTGCCTCTAGGCGGATGTGTCCAAGGAAGGTGCCATGTGCTAGATTGACAACAATCAAAAAGGTTTACAGGTCAGAACAGACCCTCAGCCTGTGAGGTGATGCAATAATAAAATGAACATGCTTTAAGATGGACCTGTGATCAATCGAAATGTGCACCTAGTTAGTATCTGTGATGACCTTCCATTATTCCTGTAAATGTAACTACTTATTAGGCAGGTGTGTTTTAACATATTTACAGCTTCTTGCAGGACTCATATGTTATGCATAATATGAGAACCTTCTGGCCAAAACCCAGCGACCCATCTGGTTTATCCTGTGAATGTGGATTTTCTGGAGCTTATTAGCACAAAGTTGACTGTGAGAAACCTCACGTCATTCTGTTGTTACCAGATTAAATGGCTGGTGAAGTGTCTCGTTCATACCACATTACAGGAGAGTTTTTTTTTATTATCCCAAACTATTTTCTCTACTGATCACTTTGATCAGATGTCAAGGAATAGTTTTAAAAAAAATTCAGAACCAAAACTACAACATTCAAATGGCATATTTTGTCTGTTTATATTGCATAGTCATATTGAGTCCAAAACCTAAATACTTCATATTAAATTTTCAGTGATAATACACCAAAAAGAGAGAAGCTGAGCATTTAAGCTTCAAAATCAATTAACTGACTGTCCAAATGAATATAGCAGTAACAATTTTTGTCTATTGACCAGCTAGTTACTGAACAAATCATTTGAGCTCTCATGTATTTAAACAGGCAATTCTGGACGGTAAGTTAGTTTCTTTGCTGTTCCGCTCTGTTCATTTGTTGCCCAGGGCAGAATGCATGTCAAACTTTTGCAGACACTGAAAAGAGTAAACAAGTGTGATTGTATGTCTTACTGCTGTTGAGGTCTATAAGGAAGACCCTTTTCAGATGTTTGTGGTAAACTAGGGCTGCGTGAACTCGTGAACACGACTGATGGTCGATGGTGAAGTCACACCAGTCAGGGTTCCTCCCGAACAAGTAGTACTTCTTTTCATCTATGATAAGTTTCTACAAGGAGAGACAGATTCCGTTAGTTAGCATTTAAACAACCAGGGTAAAATCTCTGTGCCTCTGAGCCATAACTCAACAGTGTTGCTTTCCACTGAAAAGCTTAAATCTCAGGACTGATGCTGCTCTTGCACCGTTTGAAGCCGTGCAGCCATAGAAAACCCCAGTGTGAAACACATCTGGGACAAAGCAGACTGTCAGGCTCGTATCTGGTGCTTACAAGATCCATATTATTAGTTAGCCTTTACGTCCTTTACCATGAGTGTAAAGTAACATTAATTAATAAGGCTACTGCATCCTGAGGTAAAAATTCCAAGCTTCCAATTACCTCTATGAGTTTGTCTCCTTTCATCACGTCCAGATGGAGCCCAGGAGGCGGTTTTCCTGCCCTGAAAGCAAACAGTTGGTGACCGTTTTAAACACCGAAACAACAGTCTATATTGCGGGCGCGCATGCAAGTAAATCATTACTGTGAATTAAAGGAAATAGGGGGTTTGTTTTTCTTGTCATACCTAAAGATTTATTAAGAAAAGACAATACTTCGACCTCTGCATGAAAACGTTTATGGCAGTCGCCATCTCTTGGAAGAGTAAAACCTTCACGGATATTGGCAAAGAAATATTTTATACTTTTAATACTTACAAGAATAAGTCTTGCTCGTATGACTGAAATCCGCCTGTTCATAACTACGATTCTTACATTTAACATATGATATTTAGCAAAAAAAAAAAAAACACCCAACGCCATTTCTAAATGAATGCCAACGTTGATGGGTTAGCCTGCTAGCTTGCATCGATGCTAATGTTAGCTACAGTAATTACGAGCTTTTCTATTGTACAAAATTGGGATATACAAAAGAGTGGACGCTACTTTTGCTCATTTGCACTTGATACTGCACCACAAATAAACTGATACGACTTTAGCATGTGCATTTTCTCACCATGATGGACAATCAAAAGGAGGGGGACTTTCTTTGCTTATTTTAGTCGCCATCTTGCTTCAACCTCTCAAACCCGAAGTGCATGTTGGGTAAACGTCACTTTGGATTATTGGGAGTTGTAGTCCTGCAATTCTATCAAACAATTTCCATCTAAAAAAAATATGTGGTATTAGACCATAAACCATAAGAAGCGGTATGCATTGTTATTATTGTTATTACTATTGTTGTTGTTTTTGAAACTCTTTAATTGTGTCAAATTAATTGAAAAAAACGAATACAGTTTTTAAAGTTAACAGAGGCAAGTCTGAATTCCAATGAGAACCCTGAAGGGTCTTCAAACAGTAATTCTTTGACTCAAAATAGTTAAACGCTGCTGAAGAAATAAATAAAGTTTTGGACTGTATCTGAGTGGAGCTTCTGCGATGAGTGGGGGTTTGGTGGTGTCCGTTTGTTTTCCAAGGCCTTTGCATTTGATATAGGGGAGGAGTTTAGGTGTTGTGGGTGGCTGTCACTGATCTTCCTGGCTGTTTATGGTTAATTCTGAAAGTGTGGGTTTTGTCAGAAACTGCATTGCCATATCACAGAGGTGGGAGGATGCTTAAGTTTTGTCACTCTTTGCAGAAGAAGGAAGTGAGGGTGCTGCCTTTTCTCACAATGAGTATAAGGCTGTTAAACTAGTTTCCAGTGTGACGGATGTGTCATAGATGGAGAAAGTCACTAGGAGTAGGATTTATTGATAGAATAATGGTGTCTTACTAAAAAATAAAATTAATAAAGAACTCCAGAAGCCTATTTCCTGGCTCATCTGGATAAAACACATTTGTCTGAATCAAGGAACAACCATTATTTACGTGGTGTGGCATCACTGCTTTGAAACCAACTGACTCTGGGTAATCTGGCCACATAATTAAATATGATACAAAACACTTGAGCATGAGCACACCAACAAGTAGATCTACTTGACATATAGACACACAAGTGGATTTTGCCTTTTTGATGGTAGAGGAACACTTAGAATGTTACACAGAAATATTTAAAGCTGTCAATCTCTCTGTCACACACACAGAATGTACACACATTTTCATAAAGAAGGTATGAACTCAACCTACAGTGTCTTTGTCTATTTTATTTTGGTGATAGCTTACTAAATGCTGAAAACAATCAAAAGCACACATTTTCTTTTATACCCTCTCATTAAAACTAAGCTGTATCACTTGTATCACTGTATTGTCTCTGAATGCAAAAGTTCTGCAAATGGCTGCTGTAACTTCCTCATTCGCTTTTGTGGTTTTGAGCTCAGAAAACATACCCCTTTTGTGCTGCACTTGTCATTTGCTGCCTGCCTTCATGTTTGATTGCAGCACACCGAGACATCAGCGATGGCAGGCACAACTGCTTTGCCACTTCAAGAATTGATTGGATCTTTGGACAATACCTGTCTGCCCAAAATTCTACAAGTTTGCTCTGGGGTGTATTTCCAAGGTAGGCCTTTTTTATTTGTTTTATTCACTGCGAAATCAAAAATGTGAAGCCAGTGAGTGTAAATTTGTAGATGAGGACAAAGCTGAAGTGATTATAGATTCGAAGAGATATTATTATAATTGTGTGGATTTCAGTATTGCATCTTTTGCATATAAATATATCTGTATCACGTGTAATTGCTTCCTTTCTGAGCGCTAAATCAGACATTGTCAAAGTTGAAAAGTCTGCATTGTTTACGAGTGATAAAAATCATGTTAGCGTGTGTAAGATTATGTCTCGGTTAAGTAAAAATTGCCAAAGGTTTCTCTTTTTTTCTTTCTTTCTCCCTTTGTATGTCAGGTTCTATTTATGAAATTTCTGGAAGTGAAGTGTGCTTTTCTACTGGGGATCTAATTAAGGTCATCAACATTGAGCTCATGTCAGTTTGCTGTGAAGACATCAGTGACAATGCGAAGTTTGAGCTGCCTATCAACCACACAGGTTCATCTGAGATATTTACAGCATTCTCATGAACACAGCTAAATTTGTTTTGTGGTTGTTTACTGACACGTGACATGTTTCTTAGGCTTGTTCAAGGTTGTTCCAGAAGAGATGCCTTACAACACAGTCGAGGAGATGATGAGACTGAGGCCTGTTGACCTACAATCCTGCCTTCCCTTCACTTTCACCAGTCGCTCCAAAATGACCTTCGGCAGCTTTATGTTGGGGGCCGAGAGAACTTTGACCGTGATCTGCGTTGAGAGGCATGAGGGCGAAGAGGATCAAGTGCGCTGCCATGTTCAAGGACAACAAGAAGCCTCTGCTGAAGTGTGCATCCCTCTTTCTTCCCGAGGGGAGTTTTATGAGTGTGAGAGCGAGGAGTGTTTTACTCTGCGGGAAATCATGTCCTCACCTGCTCTGCGTAGTCGAAGATTTCGCTTCATGAACACCACTAAGTCTGACCGACGTTTTCTCCTCAGTCCAGTTTATCAGGTCCATGCAATCATGAATTGTAAGAATTGGTTTTTTTTTCCCATTATTTATTGCTATTCAAAAATATGCTAATTATGCTTGTTTACACATTTTTATCTGTTAATCAGAGTTTTCTAATAGATATTTTAGTAATTTATGAGTTCATAACAGCGGAATGTAACTTTTACATTTCCTCAAAAATTACATTTTCATATGATTTTGAGGAACTTACACTTGGGGGTTTCCATTTCCTGATATTTATGCTTCTGTAGGTTTTATATATTTATTTATTAAGATGTTAAAATCTTTGCTGATTTCATTGAATATGACACATTAATAAATATTGAACTAACAGTATATAAATTAAAATGAGTGCCACTCACAATGAGAATTTTTCTGCAAGACGAGTAGTTTTATTTGTGAAACTTAAAGTTCATTTTGGTGGTAGGATTTCAGAAATTTGAAGGGAGAATAGACTCTATTTATGTCATATGAGTACTTTTGCTTAAATTCAAGGTTCTAGACATGCTTGATTAATAACAACATCATTTCGTTTAATTTCAGTCAGCGCCTTTTCTACATTTTCTAACAGTTTCTCTCATCTTTCTACAGTGAGAAAGAACGTGCTGAAGTTCCCATCTAGCTTAGAGGTGGATGTGGTTGATGTCACTGAGGTGTGTAAAGATGTAACTTTTGCAACTCCACTCAGTCTGACAGAAGTCCTTTCTCAGTCAGATGAATCATTTCCTGTAGTAGTCGAGGTATTAGAAGGCCCAGAGACCCACTCTCTGTTCAAGTGCAGCTGGCTGCCAGAACTCAACAAGAACGCGCACCTGATTTTGCACAAGAAAGGAACTTCAGCCATGGTTGTGGTATCCAGTCTGAAGAGCCGGAAGGTGCAGCAGTACTTTCTGGTATCTCAGCAATATGGTGGAAGATTTCGGAGACGGCCAAGAGAATTTAATTCGGTGTATGAGCTGTATGCTGCTTCAATCCAGATCCCAGGTCTGAAGGTCAGTGTCACAAGGAACTGCGAGGAAGTGGAGGAGGAGGGCGTGCCTGCCCTCAGCGTGGGGGATCAGCTGGAGATTGGGCGCTGTGATAGAGTGGAGTTGCCTTGTGAAAGCACCATGGGACTGAAGCAATCGGTTGAGGCTCTTGTGTGCCACCGTCTTCAAGAGCCCGCCGATGGGGATGATGATGATGACGACGAAGAGGAAGTCAGACAGGAGGATGACAAAGAGGAGATTTTTCTTCCTCTCTACATGCAGGGTCACTTTGTGGAAGTACTCAGTGATAACAAGAAATACAGACTCAAGGACTTGGGTAAGGATTTCAGTTTGCCACTGGATGTTAAAGTGGTGAGCCGTGATACAGAACTCGAGACGGATCCACTGGTCGGGTTTGCATGTCTCAGGATTGAGGGGGCCCTGTTGGAGCCCACCATCCAGGCAAGCTTTGCACACAGGCCAGACTGCTGTTTTGAGATCCCAACCCAGTGGGTCTCTATGTCTGTGTCGTTTACTAAGGACCCTCTGCCATGGCCCGAGGGTCAATACCCCAAGTGCCAAGTGGATAGGGTTACTGAGGTGACAGACACGTTCTTTTATGAATTTCGCAAACAGGATAACTCGGACGCTGCTCCTCCACCTCGCCCACCAAAGCCTAGTCTGTCATTTTCAAAAGCTTCCAAAAAGGCATCATCAAAGTCCTCGAGGAAAGCAGCAAAGGCAGAAAAATCCAAAGATCAGCCATGCAAAAGTGTCCCAACCAAACAGTTCAGTGACTTGACTTTAAATACTAAAAGAAAGCCCCCAGCTCCACTGCCTCCAGTAAGTATACCACTAAATACTTCAATTACACTCACAAGAGTTAATTAAAATGTGATACAGTTTAGCTGTAACAAGTTTCTGTCTTGATTGTCTATAAGCTCCACCACAGTGGAATTATAGTCTTTTTCTAACACTGTGACTGTCAGGAAATCTTAAAAAAAGAAAACGGATGTTTCCACTTTTTTCCCAAATGAAATCATGTTTGTACTGAACTTGATTATTTCTCACTTCCTCTTTTTGTGCAGGCTTGCTTAGATGATCAACCTCCGCCAGTAGCACCCCGAAAGCAGTCAGCGAGTGAAATCAGACCATGCAAGGCTTTGCCAAACACATACACAAGACTGCAGGAGGCAAAGATAAAAGGTGAAGCACTTCTTTCAGACTGTATTACAATTAAAGGGCAATACTGTTCTTATTCCACTGCACATTGTCACATCTTCTAGCACCAAAATTAGCAATCATTTCCTTTCTAGTGTGTGGAAAAGATCAAATACCTTCTTTAAACAAAGGTGCTCTGTATTTGCTAACAAAAGGTACTAAAGCATGGGCCATTAGTGTTTCTTTTAGGGACTAAATTTAGCTATGCACATTTTCTGGAACTATGGCACCAGTGTGTAGCAATGACTCAAAATGAAGAAACATATCGCCCATTTTTCCAAGAGTTTTTACTATTTTTGAACAAAAAAAGAAGCCCACCAAAGAAAATTCCACTTCTTGGTCTCTCAGAACTAGCTCTTAAGATGGAAATCAAACAGTTTTACAGTAATTCTGAATGGCTGCACTTGAAGGTTGATTTGAAATTTGGCCTTTGATATAGATTGGTGAGACATGACATTGTTTGAAAACAGAATAGAACATTGCAAGAACCTGGGAGCATAGAGGAAAATAAAAATACTGCAAATATAAATATTCCATATGCTTCTTTCCCCCTTAGTGCCTGTGGGTGACCAGGAAGCAGATGAGGACAGTGACCATGACTATGAAACCGTGGACGACACTTTCTCAGTTATGGTGAAGAAAGCACAAGAGAAGGTCATGTTCTACTAAAAATATGCATATGATGCTGATGTTGTGAAATATGCCATGCCAAAAATGAATAATTAAGGTATTAGGTGCTTGGGAATGAGATCCCAAATGCTGTGTTCAAACTCATATGTCATGCTCGATGTATTTGTTTTAACCCCTTCAGTTTAATATGAAATTATTCAACTATCTTCCTTTCAGTTAACTGGTATATCGGTGTGGCATGAATTTGTTCCATAATAGCATGTCTGTCCACAGATGCTGAGGCAGCGTCCTCCAGTTGCTTTAATGCTCCTTTTTTTGTCATGTGGTTAGCAAAAATTCTTCTTACTCATCATTTTATTCTTCCACCCAAAATACTTCACCCTTATTTAAGATTCTAAGCTTCTGTATCTACGCAACCATTAGTTGACTACACCCAAACTTTGACGGAGCAAATACTACACTTTTTGTACAGACTGCTAGGAAAGTGTTGATTTAACCATTTGGTAATTTGCCAAGCAATGGTTGTAGTTTTGTATACAGTATCATTTTTAAATTGTGCAATACTATGCAGTAAGTTGTTGAATATAGTCAACAGTCAATATACAGTCCGATGAATGGCCAGTTGAATCAAAAGCTTCTTGTCTCAAAAATACACATAAAGCTTCACATGCTGTAGGCAGCAATGGAATGCATATGTCAACCTCACATGGACATATACATGATGCAATAATGCAAACTCTAAACAGAAAGGACTCAAGCCGTCCTTGAGAAGCGACAGTTCAAACCACAGAAGAGCGTTTCTGCTGCAGCAGTAGCAGAAACTCTCCCCCTAAGCCACATCAAACTCATCACCAGCAAGTAATGCTCACGCTTTTTTTTAAAACTCAGTTAAAGAACTTAAGTGTACTGCAAAATAGTAATAAAAGGCAAACTATTGTTTACGACCTCCGATGTTTTGAAGGTTGAAAACTATTTTTCAATTGTGTGTATTAATTTGTCACTTTAATCTTGTGCAAAATATATCATCATAAAATATGACATCTAAATGCACCCAGACTTGTTGGGTTTATTCAAACTTTGTCAATGTTTTTTCTGTTTTTTTTAAACAGTGTGACTCTCTGAGACTTATAGATGTTCATGTGTGTGTTGGCCAACTTGCAAGATGCAAAACTCAGTTTGTGGTGTAAAAGGTTATGCTAAGATAAAGGTTTCAGTGCAGATGTAACTTATCTATTGCTGTTTTTAAGTCTTCATAAATTTGCAAAGATTACTGGAATTGTGGGTGATTTTTTCATTAAACTAAATATGTAAAAATAAAGGGGTTTTTATCATTTCTTATCCTGCTGTATAGAACATATTTGAATATAGTGTTCTTTCTTTTGAAGAAACTGTTCTGTAATTAAAAAAAAAATTCAAGGTAAAGGAAAACTGGCATTTTGTATAACATTTTAATTTTGTAAGTACGTTACAAACACAAAAATAAACCAAGTACTTGTATTCCAAATCTTTCAAATTACAAAATGCTTTACAGGAGGGAGGGCTACACACAGTAATAAATGCCGCCAACGGCTTCATCGACACTGAAGTGATTTGCAAAATAGCAAAAGCAACCTCAGGAATACAGGATGTGCACCACCTAACCTAAACCAAGTGTTGTTTGACGAACATCACCCACAGTATCTTAACAGTAAAGGACGTGCAGGATTTCACACAGTTCTGTGCCATGAAAGAGGTCAGAGAAGCTACTATTTTGTAGATAGCTTTGAGCTGGAAAAACCCCAATACTAAAAAGTCTTCTGTCTCGTTAAATTCAAGAGAAATTTGGAGGAAGGAGGAGTTGTCTAATCATCGTTGTCTGTTGATTTGTAGTGGTCTTCGTCGATGGTGGAAAAGATGTGGCCTTCGTTGCTTAGGAATTCCACTGCTTGCCTGTTAGAGCACAAAGACAAACATAAATATTGCAGTACATTATGTAAAAGAAATGTCTGAAAAAAAAAATCAGAGCTTTCATATGTGCAAAACAAAAGTATTAAAAACTTCAGTGTTAATGAGCCATTCATCATAACATGAATTAATTTAATGCTATCCTTTGTAGATTTGGGAGGTTTTCTGCAGTGGCAATATAGTGACTAACTTTACTGCTCATGTCACAAATTGTATTTATGATTTCATCTCTTAAAAACTTAAAGCAGAACTTCTCTTACTTGATGACAGCCAGACTTATGCCACTGAGCCTCTGCTTTAGATCCTGAATGCTGATACCCTGCGGCTCGGGGCAGCTTCGAATCAAACAGAGCACCTAATGGGATAAAACATAAGACACGCTACACAACCACTCAGTCAAACTGCAAAAGAAGAATCTTGACAATTTAGCAACTTCTCTTTTTGAAACCACTGGTTGCTTTTCTGAGAAAGCTATTAATGCAAATGGTGTTTACAGGATTGAGACAGGAAGTACGAGATAATATATTCAGTGTGAAAACAGCTTTTAGTCTGTGAAATTACTGATCATTTTCGCATCCAATAAACATTCCTCTCCACAATAAACTGAAACTAGGAACCAGTTTCATTCAGTCGAGGCTGTGGACCGTGGCTCTTCACAGATCATTGCGTTTGGAGTTTCAGGGATTTAAGAAAGACTTTTTGTGACTGCTTTCTCACTCATTCCCTTACTTGATTTTGATTTGGGCTTAACCCATTGTTAGCCATTCCGCTACCACCTGCATAGCTCCCTCCCATCCCTCCCATGCTACCCATGGTTGGCCGTGACATGGGTGGGATGCTGCTGCTGGTCATTCCTCCACCTGCACCAGACTGAAAGCGAAACAAAGCATAAATTGTGTTGAGAAATTTTCTTAGTAGCATCATACAGGACATCCTCACACATAAATATGTAGAATTGTGACAGCAGCAAATCTGAGAACATTTTTTCTGAGAAAACGGCAGAGAAGATTTTATTGACTTCACACTAGTAACCATAGGAACCGACCCCAACTTCCTCATTCTAATGTTTCAACTAAGAGAAAACGACGTGCATGTTTAAGAATTCTTACCGTGGTCTGAGGCTTGCTGAGCACCATGTGTGCTTGGACAACCTCCAGCATATGTGAGGTGATTTCATTCATATCCTCTAGGGGCCTGACACTGAATGCCACAACAGATCTGTGGTTCTGAGATGAGGAGAGAAACACACCTTCAAACTCCATACAAACGAAATTCCGAGAAACTATGGGGAGTAAACGGCTCTGGGAAAGATCTGCACACGAGATAAAATAAACCGCACATGTTCCAGAAAACAAAACTATTTTGTCCAGGATACCATGCCTTTACAGACATAGAGCACACCAAAAACACAGATCATTTTAAACATGTGAACAAAGTTTTCTTTTCCTCCCAACACAACTGTTCATGACACAAAGCTAGATCTGTTGTGGCAGTTTAGGTTTCAAATCGTCATATGGCCTTAAAAGGGATCTTAAAACCAAATTCCAATTTGTTTAAAGGGTTTAAGGACATTACACTCACCTGAAAGGAACGTAGATTGCCAGAGACTTTGACATATGTTCCTGGGGGCAAGACGGTGTTGTCCACACTGGGGTCCTACACAAAGAAAGAACAGATAATTACTAGGATGCTTGACTTCAGTAATATCCCAAACCAAAATCTAATAGTCTCTAAAAAAGAAAACATGAACAAAGTTTCAAATTTTCAATGGGAACAAGTGGAACTGATTAATAACTGTAGCAAAAAGTGGGATTTTTATTCAACACTTGGCACCATATTTGAATCCTGAGTCTCCGATTTTAAATCATGCTGGTATAATTATTTACTCTAATAATGTGGTGTTATTGAATACACCGGTTGTTTCTACAGTTGTGCTTAACGACTGCACGTGAACCAAAACTCTTAACTATACAACTGAATTCCAGAAGTGACATTCATTGTTGATCAAATATGATGCCTATTAATGATCAATTTCATACAATAGAATGATGGTAACACTGTAGCCCTCACTGTGAAGGGTTTTACTTACTGCATATTTAGATTTTACTGATAAATGGCTCATGGTTCATCACTCACAAAAGACTGAACTAAAGTGCAACAGCAGAACAGTGAAAACTTGCCTCTGTGTCTACCCACTGCTTCACATCCATGGGAGCTCCCGTCATGTCGTCCACCTTGTACTGGATGTTGGTCATGGATTTGTCTGTGCTTCTGATGATACCCACAATAGTGACCTACAACACAAACCATGAACTTTTATTAAAGAACACAGTCAGGAAAGGTTAATGATTTCATACCTTATATAGGAATGTAACAACATTCATTATTTGAGTTTATAAATGTGGCATAAAACAAATGTTAATCCCAAAATTTAAATGTTTACTGCTGTTGTTCAACAGTAGAAGCAGGAACCTAAATCCTCTCTTGGACACAGCAAGATATGAGCCAAATTTTTCCTCCTCACACAGGGTAAAACTTAAGTGACTAGTCATAGAAAGCCTGTGTCTACATTTGAATCTTAAAAATAAATAGACTTCCAGCATATACGTTGTATCACACATCATACTGAAACAAAACAACACTATCTTCTGCAGATTATATCTGAGTACTAACATAAATGGTTGATTAATGAATCAACTGAATTATACAGAACTGAACTGACATTTAGGAATGCAAGTCATGGTTACTCTCATGTCAGTTATTTCCTCTGTTGTTTTCTTCTATAGCATATCAAGGCTGAAGATCGCTTACTGAAACTGCTTGCTTTGAATTTAGAACTTCGCTGAACTTGGAAATAGCTGCATCTTCCTTTTTCTCTCAGCTGACTCACTGATTAATCAGCTCATTTCAGCTCTGCCAGAAACAGTTCTGAGGATGGTCAATCATTCGTCATTTTTCAAAACAAATGCCACACATTCACTGATTGTAGACCCTGAATGGTAACATGAAGCATCACTGGATTTCTACAGTGAATGGATTTTAGTTTTTGACTGTTGGTGCGATCAATTTCAAGACAATAACTGCTCTGACATTTTTGTCATGTGGGTCATTCCATGTCAAATCAACCAATATCCAAAAAAGTTTCAGCAGCACCACCTTTGATTTCCACCATATTCAGTCTGTGTGTGCCATTAGGTCCCAAAGGAAGGTCGGAAACAGGTTCTCTGTAATATGTGTATGTATTTTGCTTTTACACCCCATTATATGGGGGTAGGTTTAGGCCTACAATTGATAGCCGTGATTCTGGTAGGTACTTCACATTGCCATAATTCTTGAAATATAACAGCTAAAGGCCTGATATTCACAGGATCATCTCATTTTTCACTACTGATTACAAAACAGTCAGACTTTTAGCCCTAGCCTGAGTGTGAAATTTTTTTTGGAGGATTGATTTCTTGAAAAAAACTGAAAATCTTAATTTCACCCATGTCTTTATAGCTCTCTGTATGCCATTTAAATCAATAAATTATGACTCATAGTATTTAATCATTGAGTATGGGTCTTGACTGACATTTTAGAACCACTGTTGAAGTACTCAGCTGTTTAGTTTGTCTGCAGGACCTATTTTAATTAGGGACGAATCTGGAATTTTGTGAAATTCAACCATATTTTTCACCATGTGTGATAAATAGCAGCACTCTGAAACTTTTAGCAGTGAATCTTCATATTCCAGTAATAAAAATTTCAAAATATTGAATTGGTGTTCTGGCTTCTTCATATAGAAAATCTATGTCAAATAGGGGCCTGAAAGTGCCCTCGAGCAGCATTTTTGCCATATAACATATATTATTTTGAAGTATCAAATGTGTCATATTGCACCTCAGGTATATCAGCAGATGTTATTAAACCACACTTACTACCTGTTGAGGCCAACACACCCAGTCTAGGGACACCACAACTATTTATACAGATGTTGTACTTTAAGGGGAGGGTTTGGTACAAGTTCTGAAAATCTCTACCTCAGTCTAATAACTCTCTGCTCTTCTGTGGGGAATTGGAACTTAAATTACTTTGGTACCTTGAACTGTACTTCAAACCAGTATTTGTGAATTATACCTTTCTGATCTAAAGAAAGGGCAACAAGATGGCTACAGCCATGCAACCCTGCTCGCTGGGGCAGCACATGAAATCCAGTGATTGCCATAAAAAAAAAATACAACCCCCCCCCCCCCCCCCAAAAAAAAACAACAAAAAAAAAAACCTGGAACAACTAGCTGGCCTTGTCGTGGGTCCAGGGCTTCATGGGAATGTTTCCAAAACTAACAGGCTGGAGTCAGTGAGTGCAGTATTTCAAACTATCTCCATATAGGCTTAGATGGAGTGTTGCAACCATCTTATATAAACAACAAAGAAACCTGTATCCTCTAAGGGCCTATGACACTTTCTTTGCCCTAAATCTGGCAAAAATGATGGCCGAGGGCATTTTAGGCCTCCTTTTGGCCTAGACTTTCAATATGAAGGTGACAGAACACCAATTCAATATTTTGAAGTTTTGACAACTAGTACACAAAGATTCTTTGCAAAAAGTTTCAGAGTGGTGCTATTTATCACACATGGTGAAAAATGTGGTTGTATTTCATGAAATTTCAGATTCGCCCCAAATTAAAGTAGGTCCTGCAGCCACACTAAACAGCTGAGTACGTCAACAGTGGTTTTAGCATGTCAGTAAAGACCCATACTAAAGAAAGAAATGCTGTTTTAATATTTTTTTTAGATTAAAATGGCATACAGAGGCCTTTCAAACATGGGCGAAATTAAGATTTTCGTTTTTTTTTTCAGGAATTCCACCCTCCATAAAATTTTTCACACTCAGACTAGGGCTAAAATCATGATTGTTTTGCAACTAGCAGTGAAAAATGAAATGTTCCTGTGAATTTCATGCTTCTAGCTTGCACATTTCAAGAATTATGGACCTCTGAAGTATGTACCTGAATGACGGCTATCAGATTTAGGCCGAAACCTACCCCCTTATAATTGGGTGTAAAAGCAAAATGTGTACACATATGACCAAAAACCTGTTTGCTATCTTCTTTTGGGACCTAATGGCACACTAAAACTGAATATAATGCAAATCAGAAATGGTGCTGCTGGAGCCATTTGCTGACTTGAGATGGAATGACCCATGTCGACCTCAGAAGTCAGAGAAGCTAAATTACTTGTAACTGCATGCTGTGCCATCAGGCAGTCCCTGCTCTGATTCAGCTTACCTGGGAAACTTCCACTTCTCCTACTCTGAAGGCCTCGTCAGCCTGAGAAGCAGACATTAGCTGGGACACTGTGCAGGGGACTATTTGTGAGGCACGGGTTCTCTGCAAAAATACACACACACACAATAATAATAATAACTGACTGCTGTGTCTCAACATTTACTTTTCAATCAGCACGTCTCTATTTCTACATATGTGTACAAATGTGTAAGGAGAAACTCGGGAATACAGTGATAAGTTAAAGAAACTATTAAAAAGATAAAATTGCTCCTTAAGGTATCTTGTTGTTTTTGACTGACTCTAGGCACAACTATTGCTTTATGTCTGTTTCAAGCTGTTAGGTTGTAGTGCAGGATTTCAGTACTGACCCCTTTCTTCTCTCCTCCTTGGGATAATGAAGGCGATGCAAAGCCTCCTGGAGACTGAGTGTAACCCCCGGCCATAACTGTCTCACTGTACCCTCCTGAACAAGCAAAAACGCAAGAGACAGCTGATATAACCAACCATTTATTCGGCATGCTTCCCATTTATTTAACACACGACTTTACTCGCTAACATTAGCATCCACCTCTGAACAACAAAGAAGCAATACAGTAGTCAAGCTAACGTTAGCCGCAACCACACAACGTCAACAAGTCCCCTGACCGCCTTATAAACACATGAATGTGGACATTAAACTCACCCTGATTCCACATGCTGGCCACTTAGATATAGCTTTACGAAACTGAACTAAAATCTGTTATAAAACGTGACTGACACTTTGAAGCTGGGTCTGCAGCTGCACGCACTTCTACTGTGTTCTTCCTTGTGCGGTCCCGCGCGTCAAACTTCATGTATAGCGCATGCGCATAGCTGAAGTCCCGCCAAAGCGACAGTCGCGCTAAATTTAGGGATTTTTTTAGCCCTTAGTTTTGCTTTTCAGACTGCAGTTCCCACTTCGGCGCCAAGATTGCTAGTGCAAAAATATGGACTATGGTTTTAACCCAAACTTTAGCGTTTGTTAACCGTAGCCTTCGTTGGTGTTGCTTAACGAAGCGGGAAGCGGCCAGGGAGAAAAATCTACCTGACAGTCATGACGCTGGGTAAAAATAATTAACTCGCTCTGTGGTCGAAAGTGCATTCATGTGGAGCCGGAAACACGCAGCTCTCGAAGGATACAGGCTTAGTTTTTATTTACAAATGACATTTCTTGATTATTTAAACATTTGAATGCATAGTTGTGTTTAGAAAACAACACAGGCACAATATATTGAAGTTAGTGTCACCTCACGGTCAAAAAAACAGAAAATATTTTTCTGACAATCCAATGAAACATCAGTTAATTGTAAATTAATTCTAACCTTGGCTTTGACAAATACGAGTATCACCCAAGAAGGCATCTCAACAAAGCTGCTTAAAAACAATTATAATAACAATAAATAGGGTGATATCTGCTAATATGGGCCACTTTTTGGTAAATCGCTTGAAGCACTAACAAAAAACAATGTATTCTATTAAAATGTGGTTTTATGGCTAGTAATGGTTGTTTTCTTTTAATTTTGCATTGAAATTATCTAGTAAATAGGATTGTTTAGTTCCTACAGGTCTTGATACATCAGCTGTGCCAATTTTTTTACACAAGCAAAGTTCAGGTAAAATGGGCCAGCTGATCAGGTAAAATGGGACGCTTATCAGGTAAGTTGGGCCAGTCCAACTGCAAAGGGATAGTCATCAATTTTTATTGTAAAAAAAAACTGTTAATATGGCAACATACTGTGTAAGAACAATTTAATAATATCAGGACAATTCATTACATTGTAAATGATTAACTGATCTGCTCATGGCAAATGTATTGAATCCACATGGCACTGTGAACTTGGGTATAAAACACATAAATAATGATAAAAAAAAAAACAACTGCAACCTACTAGGCCTACAAATGGGATGAATGCAAACACTGAACCTCAATAATATATAAATAGTCAAAATTTTAAAATGTGTGTGTGTGTGCTTGGGTAGGTACATACCGGGCTTTGCAAAAGTTCTGTTACACTCGGTTTCGTGATCTTTAGAGACGTTTACATGTCGGAGTGAAACATTCCATTGAATAAACTGAAAGTTTATTATACTTCTTGAATTTTGGAATCATTCAGCGGAAATGAAAGGAAGTGCGTGAAAGGCTGCTGAAAGTTCAGCTCTCCTTTGTGCTGAACATCAGCTGGATGACCGTACAGAGTTGCGGAGAGGCTAAAGAATGGTGAAGATCTTTCAGGTCTTCACCATTCTTGAAAGATCACTGAAAGATCGTCACCATTCTTGAGCCTCTCCGCGACTCTGTGGACGGTCATCCGGCTGATGTTCAGCTGCTTGGCTCTGTCAGACTTGTTGTAGCCAGCATGAAGGAGAGCAGATATCTCAACTCTTTTGACTTCCATCTTGATACAACTTCACCGGAGAACAAATTTGTATTAATGACACCTGCCTATAAGGTAGAACTTTCAGTTTGTTTAATGGAATTTTTCACTCCGACATGTAAACGTCTCTAAAGATCATGAAACCGTGTAACAGAACTTTTGCAAAGCCCGGTATGTGGCTACTTAAACCACAAATTTAAATACAGTCTTGACAGGTGAAGCCGTCATCATCATAGATGCCGTACTCACTGCAGATAAAGTCAGTGGATTGTTACTAAAATCACTGATCATCATTATTTTTAGGCAGATGCATCCTTTTCACATAAATGCCTACTGCATTCCCTTCAAATGTGTACATGTGTGCATGTGTGACTGACAAAAAGGGTGGCCCATTTTAGCTGAAACCAGGGGGCCCAACTTACCTGAATAGGTTCAGCTAAATTGGGCCACTAACAAAAACGTCAATCTTTGAAAAAAAATGTCCAAATACCAAACTTTAAGCATTATTTCTGATAGGTGTCATCAAGACAGATATTATACATCAACAATTTTATATATACACATTTCTTTAATTGACTTATCATCCTTATAATTTTTATCAGAAATTCTTATGCCAGTCCACTCACCACGCAGTTTTCCGGTGCAGTGTGAATTTGAATCTTATTTCCGCCCACAAAAACAATCACAGACCAATAAAATCTGTTGTTTCATGTTAAGTACAGTTGTGGCAAACATTTGAGACCATTTGCTGTCACTGGCTCTAAAAATCAGAGGGGCTAGGACATCCAAAGCTTAAATGGCCCATTTTACTTGATGGCCCAATTTACCTGATATCACCCTATTTTTGGAGCAAGAATGAAACCATTAACAAGTCGATTGAAATAAGAAAAAAAACCCACATATTTGTGCTGTGAATGCATCTAGATTTATTGTGTGCAGTACTTCAACTTCATACACGCAATGAAAAACATGTAAAAGCGGCTCTACTGAATTTATCTTTAGCCTTCATAAAAATAGATGAGGCTACATGAACTTATGTCACTACTCGGAATAGAGTCTGATATATCTGATATAGACTATCGCCATGCTTTTTATGGCACTTTGAAGTGAAGCCTAATAATAGCAAAACTGCGCATTATGCCTCTTTATCATTGGTGAGCTTTTGGCCACATTAGTCTATCTATCGTTTTTTTTTTAAATTATTGGTATCACTAAAGGTAGATAAATACGAAGCAAGCCTGAGAACTTGCTTTAGAATGGACCACCCTCCAGCCATAAGCGCGTCATGAAAAGCACTATCTTATCTTGCTTTGTCCTTTACAGCCTTACCTTTAAAACCGCGGCTTGACTTCTGCCGTTTGCTGGCTTTCTTGAAAGACTTCAACATGTCTACAGTAGGGTTGCTCTTATCTTGTCTGTTCCTAAAAGAGGCTCTTGCACTGTCAGGTAAGCAGCAATAATATCATAACCGTGCCGCATTATAACGTTTCTTGGAGATTTTTATTTGCATGGTGCAGGCACAACTTACTGCACGCAATTACGCGTCGTCTTCTATCCAGGGAACTTCTGGCATATCACGGATTTGCATTGGGACCCAACATACGAACTGAGCAACAATCCTGAAGTGGTGTGCGCATCCAGCGGGTCCCGACCTGCAGTCGGTGCTGGTCAGTTTGGAGACTATGTGTGTGACTCGCCATGGCACCTAATCAACTCCTCTGTGTATGCGATGAAAAATATCCTACCTGACCCGGACTTCATCGTGTGGACGGGGTATGTATCCTGACAGGAACACTTATTCATGAACATGACTCGCCAGTGTCATACTCATATGTTGTCAACCTTCACAGTTATGTGTTTTACGAGATATAATGCACTGCTTGGAAACAGCAGATTGGTCCATTACTGCAGGTAGTTGATCATTTGTGAGTGTTCCCAAGAAATCTTCACTTCCCCCTGCCATGCATTTATTCCGATAATCTGTTTTACTTCTCAAGAGATGACACGCCACATGTACCCAATGAGGATCTGGGAGAGGAAGCTGTGCTCAATATTATCCACAACCTCACAAACATCATACAAGAGGTCTTTCCAAGTAAGTGTGAAATCCCTGTATATTAACAGGAGAAAACATCCCACATCAAAATCAACCACTGTGTTTATAACTCTAATCAACGATTAAAGCTTTGTATTATTGCCTTCCTTAGAGACTAAAGTGTACTCTGCCTTGGGTAACCATGACTACCATCCTAAGAGTCAGCTCCCTGCCACCCAAAATTATATCTATGAACAAATAGCAAAAATGTGGCAGGACTGGTTGGATCCACAGTCCCAAGGGACATTTGTAAAAGGTGAACAGACACGCGTATTTACAGCTGTTTCACAAAGGATCAGTAAATAAATCTGAAAACACACTTTGTGAAATGTTCCTCTTGCACAGGTGGATTTTACACTGAAAAGCTGCTGAATCAACCGGGTTTCAGGATGCTGGTCCTGAACACTAATCTCTACTATGACCAGAACATGCTGACCCAGAACACGGCCGACCCTGCTGGCCAGTTTAGCTGGGCAGATCAGGTTCTCACGGAGGCCGCTAACAACAAAGAGAAGGCAAGGCATCTCTATCCGTACACTGCAACAGAATTTGAATCTAACATAATATCGAGGGCATCCTATTGGATGTTGGAGACTTTGACAAACAACTAACCTGTTTTTCTTTAACTTGCTTCCATGTTTGCAATAAAATACGCAATTCAGAATGAATACCTCTTTTTGATGATATTTATTACAGTAAAATGAAAGGATAGCTTTTGAAAATATCTACTGAGAAAGCTGTTAACCTGCATGACTAGATCTTGTTCTCGCTCAAATAAACTCCAGCTCGGCAAAAAGCTAACTAAATTTAGCAATAGTTGAACTATTTTTCCTAACTATATTGGTTTGTCTACTAGGTTTACATTATTGGCCACGTTCCCCCTGGTTTCTTTGAGAAGAAAAGAAGTAAGCCATGGTTCACACCAAAGTTCAATAAGCAATACGTGGACTTAATTGACAGGCACCATTCTGTCATTGCTGGGCAGTTCTTTGGTCATCATCATACTGATAGTTTCCGCATGTTCTACAACACCAGGGGTAGGTCACACTGTTGGAGTAGCAATATTTGTTTTACCTTGTTTTGAACCAATCATGTATTAAATTATTCTTTATTTTTGGTCATCACTTCATGGTGTGGTTTCTTGTATATCCAGTGTTTTGTCATTGACATGAACATGTGCTGTACACAACCTGGTAAAACTGTATTAATTAATAGTGATGGCTTCTCTGTTTCCACAGGCTCTCCTATTAGTACGATGTTCCTCAGTCCAGGCGTCACACCATGGGAAACAACACTTCCCGGAGTCGTGAATGGAGCCAACAACCCTGGAATTCGTGTCTTTGAATATGACACACAAACACTCCTGGTCAAAGTAAGCCATTGCCAGTTTGTATAATTTTCTAAGTGGCAACATAAAACCTACATTATATGTGTTTTAAAAGAAACCTCCAGAAAAGCCTTCTAATGCTTTTATGTTCTGTTTTCTGCATTTTAAGGATGTGGTGACCTATTACCTCAACCTCACTCACGCCAACGCAGCCACAGGGCGCTGGGAGAAAGAGTATCGCCTCACAGAGAGTTTCAGGGTACCAGATGCCTCTCCAGCCTCCATGCACCAGGTACTGGAGCGCATGGCTAATAATCACTGCTACCTACAGAAGTACTATGAATTCAATTCTGTCAACTATGACATGACAGACTGTGACAGTGATTGCCGCGTTGACCACGTGTGTGCAGCCAGAGAGGTGGACTTTGACAGGTATGAAGATTGTTTGGTAAAAGAAGGAGCAGCATCCATTTATGGTGGGCTGTTGCCGATCCTCTCTGTGGCTGTAAGTCTCATCTTGACCAAACAGTAAGCATCATCAGTATCGCAGATATGTACAGATTTATTCTCAACATGTTTAAAGATGTAAAATTGTCTGCTTTCAGCTATAATTTATTCAAACTTTGAGCATATACCACTCTGCAGAGTACGGAGAAAAAAGGACTCTGAAGCTTCAGAGCATTGTTGAATAGAAAAGTGATAATAATCAGCAATATTGTGACCATGTAAATGTTTCTTTTAAATGATGGCATTTCACAGTTAGCATCACATATTGTGTTCTCATATTTTAAATTATGTAACAATAACAGACAAACTGAGTCATTTACTGGATGTAATTAAATAGTGATAAACAACCTTTGGCTTCAGGAATCTTTGGTGTGGCCTCTCGACCTTGGTTTACTGCTACTGTGAGAATACTTGACTTCAACTGAAAAACTACACAGTGTTCTTGAACTTCAAGACACCATAAACTGTGAGTTTCTGCATAAAATCAAGATTTCTGTGAATTTTTTTGATCTGAAACTGTCAAAACCTACTGTAGCTATTTCAGAAATCTAAAAATTAGTTATGGTCTGTTGAGTCAATATTTTAACTGAAAGATATCACTGTTATCAGTATCTGTTTAACAATAAATATGTTGCTAAATATTAACTGAATTTACTTTGTGTCTATGTAACTGTCCGTGTAAGATCAAAACAATCTGTTAACATAACAGATAAATTTGTATTATCTAGGTTCTACGATAATAGCTGTTCTCTCATGTAAATAAAAAAAAGTTTTAATGAGCTTTTCATTACTGTCAGTAACACACAAAAGTGTCATTGCAGAACAGGAAAGATACTGGACTTTGAGCCTGGTGTGAAGACACATTTACTGAGCACAGCTTTCGGCAGTACATATGGTTGACATATCAACAATAATGTGACAGTCCTGAGGTTACACTTCAGCTTATGCACTGTAAATTATGACAGCGTGGTGTTAGCACATGAGACCAGAAGTTCACATGATCAGGACTTGCTTAGTTGAAGTAAAAGGCTGCATAGCTGCATCCAGAGCTTTGCGATACTCTTGGAGACCCACCTCAGTGCAGGCTGGAGCTGTCAGCTTCCCCTGCTGGATGAGGGAGCATAGCTCATCCAGCATGGTTCTAAATGCTCTTCCATCTAAAAAAAATGAATATGTTGTTTAGTTTCTTTAAAAGTAACCCATTTTGGGATGTTTATCTCTTCATGTGTATTTTAGGAGCATGCCAACTTACCATGAGAGTGATCCCTCTTCCACTGTGTGACCCAAAACCCTCGAACTTTCACATCCTTGAAAATAAGCGCGCTCTAAAGAGAACAAGTTTGTGAGATGTAATTTTAGAGCAATAGTTCAACATTCTCAGAAATTTGCTTTCTTGCTCAGCGTTATGCTGGCCTCAGACAAAAGGGAACTGAGTTTGAAATCAGGTTGCATAACATAACGAGAGTTTTCACGGATATATTTCTCCTTAATCTCAGACATACTACATACTACAAAAAGTGGCTAATCACACACTACACTGCGACCCAAATTATTATGCAAGTTAGGTTTTTAATTACTTTGCAGAAACTATTGGGGTTTACCCACCCTTTCTTTCAGTATACATTGCTATATTGATTCTACAAATTTATCCATAAAATATGACACTCAAATGATATCAGATGGAAAATAACATTTTGAATTTCAGGTGAATCAAATTATTATGCAAATCTTTATTTAAAACTAAAAAATCCAGCATATGAAAATAAAACATCTTTTTTTATTAACAAATATATTTTATATTGTCAGTTAGACTACCCTGAGCACAAATTGTCAAATAATAAGCATATCTGGATGTATCTGTACTTGGAGATGTAGCCACCTTTCTTCTGCATCAGAGTAAGGAGCCTGCTGTCCATTGAAGGTGTTAAGTTTTCAATTTTAGCAGATGTAATGCTTTTTGCAGCTTTTACAATAGCTTCCCACAGCTTATCCTTTGATGGGAACTGTTTTCCATTTTCAAAAACCCTTCTTTTCAGAATCGACCACAGATTTTCTATGTAGTTTAAATCGAGTGAGGATGCTGGCCAGTCCATTACCTTGTCCTTTGGGTAGCCATTCAGCAGTAAACTTCGATGCATGGCTTGGAGCATTATCATGCAAGAACATCATTTTCTTGCACTGAGCAGCTGTTATTTCTTCAACCATGGAAGGAAATTTTCTCCTAGAAATTTGCCGTAATTTGCAGAATCCATTTTCACTCCTTCTGCAACCCGGAAAGGTCCAATGAGTTCATTTTTTATGATGCCTGCCCATATCATCACACCTCCACCACCTTGCTGACACCTCAACCTGGGTGGAGCATCGGCACCTTCGGATATCCAACCTCTAGCCCAACCATCCGGACCATCAAGGGTGGCACGCATCTCATCAGTCCAGATAACTTGTCCAAAATCCAATTTCATGTACTTCTTACACCAAGCAAGTCTTTTATCCTTGTGCTTTTGATTAAGTGGAGGCCTTGTTTTCGCTTTTTGGACCTTACCAAGCGTTTTCAGAACATGGTTCCGTGATGTCTTTGGGGTGTGACCTAGACCAACAGCAGAAAAGGTGCTTGCACTGGAACTCAGAGGCTGTTTGACCATTTCTCTCTTTAAAGCTGACAAAGCTCGAGCTGTTAGCTTCCTGCTTGGGGCCTCTTCATGTTTTTTCATCATTAGAACAAAGGCCTTGACTGTCCTATGGTCACTGTCCAATAATCTGGCTATTTCGATCGTTGGCCGCCCCTCTCCCAAAAATTTCACGATAGAAGCCTTCTCCTTACTACTGAGGTCCTTCTTCTTTCCCATCTTTAGTGCTTATGGTCCCAGAACACAGAATACTCACCTTTATGTATGTCTGCATAATAATTTGTTTCACAGCGTTTTAAATTTTAGCTAATTATTTCTCAAAATTTAAATGCTTCAGATATTTTATGCTTTTGGATATTCAACTGCCCTATCAGGCATGCATTAATATTACTTGTTCATCAGTGGAACATATTTGATAAAGATAATTAAAAAACTGACTTGCATAATAATTTGGGTCGCAGTGCACATTCTAATAAGATTATTGATATCGGAAGAACAAAATGAGCTATCAGAGAGCAGAGCACCACTTCATGTTATGTCATGGAGAATCAAATGTAGACAAAAGGGAGACTGTGGTGGAACAACTTCCTGTAACACCAGCAATACTGAGTGAGTAAAAACAAAAGCAGAAGGTTAAACCACAAGTCTGAGAGGGCTATGAGAGGGTCAATACCACTCTCACACCTGACTAGTATCACTCTTAGTATCTAACTCTCAGCAAGAAAGCAAGTATGTACATTTGAAATGACACTACAGGTTTTACACACGTGGACAAAATTGTTGGTACCCCTCAGTTAAAGAAGGAAAAACCCACAATTCTCACTGAAATCACTTGAAACTCACAAAAGTAACAATAAATAAAAATTTATTGAAAATTAAATAATCAAAAACAGCCATCACTTTTGAATTGTTGATTAACATAATTATTTTAAAAAACAAACTAATGAAATAGGGCTGGACAAAAATGATGGTACCTCTATAAAAGATTGAAAACTATTTGACCAGAGTGACATGATTAACTCAGGTGTGTCATTTAATTGACATCACAGGTGTTTCCAAACTCATAATCAGTCAGTCTGCCTATTTAAAGGGAGACAAGTAGTCACCCTGCTGTTTGGTGAAAAGGTGTGTACCACACTGAACATGGACAACAGAAAGCGAAGGAGAGAATTGTCCCAGGACATCCGAAAAAAATTATAGACAAACATCTTAAAGGTAAAGGCTATAAGACCATCTCTAAACAGCTTGAAGTTCCTGTGACAACAGTGGCTCATATTATTCAGAAGTTCAAGACCCACGGGACAGTAGCCAACCTCCCTGGACGTGGCCGCAAGAGGAAAATTGATGACAAATTGAAGAGACGGATCGTTGGAATTGTATCCAAAGAGCCCAGAGCAACCTCCAAAGAAATTAAAGGTGAACTCCAAGGCCAAGGTACATCAGTGTCAGATCGCACCATTCGTCGTTGTTTGAGCCAAAGTGGACTTCATGGGAGACGACCAAGGAGGACACCACTGCTGAAAAAAACTCATAAAAAGCGAGACTGGAATTTGCAAAAATGCATGTTGACAAGCCACACAGCTTCTGGGAGAATGTCCTTTGGACAGATGAGACCAAACTGGAGCTTTCTGGTAAGGCACATCAACTCTATGTTCATAGACTCAAAAACCAAGCATACGAAGAAAAGAACACTGTCCCTACGGTGAAACATGGAGGAGGCTCAGTAATGTTTTGGAGCTGCTTTGCTGCATCTGGCACAGGGTGTCTTGAAAGTGTGCAAGGTACGATGAAATCTGAAGACTATCAAGGCATTCTGGAGAGAAATGTGCTGCCTAGTGTCAGAAAGCTTGGTCTCAGTCGCAGGTCATGGGTCTTCCAACAGGACAACGATCCAAAACACACAGCCAAAAACACCCAAGAATGGCTGAGAGAAAAGCGTTGGACTATTCTAAAGTGGCCTTCTATGAGCCCAGATCTGAATCCCATTGAACATATGTGGAAGGAGCTGAAACATGCCATTTGGAGAAGACACCCATCAAACCTGAGACAACTGGAGCTGTTTGCTCATGAGGAGTGGGCCAAAATACCTGTTGACAGCTGCAGAACGCTCATTGACAAATACAGAAATCGTTTAATTGCAGTGATTGCCTCAAAAGGTTGTGCAACAAAATATTAAGTTATGGGTACCATCATTTTTGTCCAGCCCTATTTCATTAGTTTGTTTTTTTAAATAATTATGTTAATCAACAATTCAAAAGTGATGGCTGATTTTGATTATTTAATTTTCAATAAATTTTTATTTATTGTTACTTTTGTGAGTTTCAAGTGATTTCAGTGAGAATTGTGGGTTTTTCCTTCTTTAACTGAGGGGTACCAACAATTTTGTCCACGTGTGTATCTTACCACAGGTACAGTAACTGGCTGTTTGGACATCCCTCCATATGTCACCATAGATCCTCCAACCCTAAAATGAACAGAAAACATATGACAAACACATACTACTGTATTTTCTTCTACTATGTAAGAAAGTTATATCACATTAACAGAGATTATTAGGCATTCTCACTGTAGATGACGCAGCAGCTCTGTTGCACTCTTGCCTCCAACTCCGTTTAATGCCAGTTTAGGCTTTGGACAAGTCTTTGAACATGCAATGATATATTGGAACTTGGTTAATTCTTTGGCAGGCAAAACCATGTCATCATATTTCTAAAGCAGTCTACCGAGCCACAGACCTTGAACAGTTCCTTAATCTCAGGCCGCCTCAGTGTCTCTTCTTTGATCACGTGACTGGCTCCCATGCCCATCAGTCTATCACTGAGCTGTGTGAACTCTGGCCTGTGAAAGAGACGGTGCAATGAAGAAGTTCATTATCGTTGTAAATTTACCTCTGTCACACTTGTAATGTTCTGAGACAGGCTGATAACGTAATTAGCACAGAATTTCCCTATTAAAAGACTTGCTTTGAAGAAAAGATTACAGATAGCTACACTGCAATTCCTCTCTTGTTCACCAACAGCATCTAGAGAAACTTTGCAATTTCAGAGTTAATCTAACACGACCACATTCACCTGTCTCGGATAACGTTGATAGTGTTGATGCCTCTTGCAGCAGCAATCTGTATGACAGCCTGCCCAACTCCACTGTTGGCAGCATTCTGGATCACAGAATCGCCTAAAAATACAGCAGACAGAGGGACACTGTTTAATTATGGTCGGAACTACTGCATAGCATGTTATATTTTAGGAATAACTTCGGCAGAAACGCTGAATCCAAAACTCTACTTTTAGATTTTCAATATAACACCTTTCAATAGTCATATTGTTCCCATTATGTTGCTTGTAGATTAATGAACACAAATCGAGCTTTAAATGTTCAGAAATCCTTTTTATGGAAGTTCATGCTGCAAATTACCAGCCTAGTGAAAATAAAAAAAAATAAAGGGACTTGCTTTGTCTGTATATCTTACACATGTACACTCACTGGCCATTTTGTTAGGTACACCTTGCTAGTAAAAGGTCAGACTCCCTTTTGCCTTCAGAACTGCCTCAACTCTTCATGGCATGCATTCAGCAAGCTCTTGAATACACTCCTCAGAGATTTTGGTCCATATAAGCATGATAGCATCACGCAGTTGCTGCAGATTGGTCAGCTGCACATCCATGATGCCAATCTCCCGTTCCACCACATCCCACAGGTGCTCTACTGGATTGAGAATTGGTGACTGTGGAGACCATTGGAGTAGGATGAACTCATTGTCATGCTCAGTAAGCCAGTAAGATGATTTGAGCTTTGTGACATGGAGCATTATCTTGCTGGAAGTAGCATCAGAAGATGGCTATGTGGTCATAAAAGGATGGACATGATTAGCAACAATATTCAAGTAGGCCGTGGTGTTTAAACCATGCTCAATTGGTGCTAAAGGGCCCAAAGTGTGCCAAAAAAATATCCCCCACATCATTACACCACCACCAGCACCCTGAACTGTTGATACAAGGCAGGATGGATCCATGTTTAACCCAAATTCTGACTCTGCCACCTGAAAGTCGTAGCTGAAATCGAGACTCATCAGATCAGATAACATTTTTCCAATCTTACATTGTCCAATTTTGGTGAGTGTGTGTGAATTATAGCCTCAGTTTCCTGTTCTTAGTTGACAGGAGTGGCGCCTGGTTTAGTCTTCTGCTGCTGTAGACCATGTTCTTCAAGGTTTGACGTGTTGTGCTTTCAGAGATGGTATTCTGCATTCGCTGGTTGAAACGAGTGGATTTTTAAGTTACTGTTGCCTTTCTGTCATCTCCAACCACTCTGCCCATTCTCTTCTGACCTCTCACATCAACAAGGCATTCTGGTCCACACAACTGTTGCTCATTGGATATTTTCTCTTTTTCGGACCATTCTCTGTAAACCTTAAAGATGGTTGTGGTGAAAATCCCAGTAGATCAGCAGTTTCTGAAATACTCCAACAACCATGCCATGTTCAAAGCCACTTAAATCTCCTTTGTTCCCCATTCTGATACTCGGTTAGAACTTCAGCAAGTTGTCTTGACAACATTTACATGCTTAAATGTACTGAGTTGCGGCAATGTGATCGGCTGATTAATTATTTGTGTTAACAAGCAATTGAACAGGTGTACCTAATAAAGTGGCCGGTGAGTTTAGGTGCACTCCAATGAAAGTGAGCTCCATGAAAGAAAATACTACAGGCCTGCGGGCGAAAAAGGCTACCTGGCTTGAGATCCTCAAAGTCAGAGAGCATCCTAAAGGCAGTGCAGGGGTTCACCCCCAGTGTGGCAGCAGACAGCAGAGGAATGTCATTTGGCAGTGAGATGACATCATCCTCAGCCAGCACTGCCTCTGTCCGCCATGTCCCTGGTCACACAAAGGTACAACTCACATTTTCACGTTGAGATTCATGGACTCGTTCATATTATGCAAGCTGTAATTTACCTAAACCAGCATCTTTCGGAATGACCCAGTCCCCTGCTTTGAGGGACTTCACCTGGCTGCCCACCTCTATCACTTCGGCCACACCCTCATTGCCACCAACAGCTGGAAGATCTGGCAGGATAGCATAAGTACCTAAACACACACACACAGTCAGATCAACAGCAGATCTTCACACCTCTTTATAAGCACCGACGGTGCCGAAGGACCCTATTGAAACCCTGGGGTTTCTTTTTCTTCTTCTTTACTCTTTTTTTCTAATAAATTCAGTTTTTTTCTAAATAATATAGAAAATAAATAAATAAATAAATAATATAGGACCACAATGAAAAAAAAGGAAAATCCAACCTTTAATTACAGTGGAGAAAAAAATCACACATTAAGAAATTTCTTTTACATTAATTCATGTGTGCCACCATTATTAGCAGCCCTGATGTTAATACTTTGTACAACCCCCTTTTGCCAACAAAACAGCACCGAATCTTCTCCTATAATACATTTTTGTCCAGTTTTCAGTGTGAGTGTATGCTTCTGCAATAAAAATTTAATTTATTTTAAGGCTTTCAACACATCTTAACCAGGGGCGCCAATAATTATCGAGGGCGCTGTCGATAGATACTTTATTAATCCCGAGGTAAATTCAACGGAGCTTAAACCTTAACTGGTTTGTTTCACTGGCAAGACAGCTGAAAACCAATGCATGTAAAAGAAAAACTGCTGAGCTGATACACTGATTGAATAGGTGAAGTCTTGGTATAATTCATCCCTGCAGCATAAATCTGAGCAAGATTTATATGTTTTTTGAATGAGGAAACCAGCCAGTTTTACACTTTTGTATAAACCACATTAGCAGACAGCATCTTGTCATCTGAGTGAATATTTCTTTGCTGAAAACAAAAGCATTATTCACCCACATTTACACAGCATGCATATCAAACGCAGCAGTTGGGGGAAATGTAGAATGTGTTAGTCATAATTCTGCTTATCTCACATGTGTGACAGATCACATTTTAGTCTATAAACCGGCCCATTATCACCTCTGTAAGTTATATGCAACGTCAGAATGTGCTGAACCTGGAGCCGGCCAGCTGCTCGTATTGATAAAACAGCCCACTTCCCTTTATGACACCAAGCAAATAGTCACAAATGCTCTTATCGGCCTTTCTAATAGTGTGGACGTTACAATCAGATTCATGGTGGCATAAACTATTACATTTCATCTTTATCACATCCAGCAATCACTTCTTTTTCATGGGCCTCGTTTATAACGGCCGTACAGCTTGCTGCATAATGAAATTCAAAGCAGTCTATCGACCAGGGAGATCTCGCACTCCGTTTACTTGTATTTACATATATTTTATTTTCCCACTACAGGCCCTGCTGGGACACAGAGCTGGTCTGAGATCAGGCAACTTCCAGGCTCTACTGTAAAGTCTGGAGAGGGAACATTTTATTCCGTTTTATCTCAGCGTGACAAATAAAGGTTTTCTTTAAAGCGCAATCTGCAGATGGCAAGACTGTGTTAATTTCTTTGCAAAATAAGGTGTTAAAATATGCAAAGTCACATGTTTTGTTACAGCCACAGCTCAGGCTGTGAGCTGTGGCAGGGCTCTCTCTCTCTTTGCAGGTGTGTGCTGTGCTAATGAGGAGTCCAGGTGTGCGTCATCTGTAATCAGCAGATCATGTGCAGGTGGAGGCCAGCTAATCAGGTCCTGGCGTCCTATAAGAATCATCGTCAGTCGCCGTTTGATGCCGGACGTTGCTTTTGGTTACCTGACTCCTCCGGCTCCTTGGTCTGCTCCTGGTCCTCCGTGGATTCTGGCTGAGTCAAGGAAAATCACCTGTCGTCTCCCTAGGCTAGCATAGCGGCTGTGTTAGCTCCCTATAGTCAAGAGCAGTTTGGGTTGAGCTTTTGGGTTTTAATGCAGGGTTCTGGTTGCTTAGTTTTTGTTAGTTAGTTTTCCCTTGTTATTTTGTTCTCCTCCCTTGGTGTCACCAACAGTGGCCTAACCTTAGCTTTTGAGTTTGTTTTGTTATTAGTCTTCCCTGCCTCTAGAGGCTCCTAGGTTGGTTCCCTGAGTTGTACAGCTAGTTCTGGTTGTAGTTCTGTATTCTTCCTGGTTCTGTGAATAAATTCGTTGTTGTTGCAAATCTGTCTACTCGTTCATTTCCTGCATCTGAGCGTCCGGTACCCGCTGTAACATGTTTCAAACAAATATACTAATAGAAATCATATATATAATGCTCCACAAAAGTCTGAGGACGTGGAAATAGTGACCCCTGGATTTTGACAATTTGCCATGAAACAGGAAATGCTGTGCAACTGCCCTGAACATGCTCCAATCTGCCTCACACTCTACATGTATGACCAGAGTCCTGCCCTAATCACATCCATATGCTGATATACAGTCACAGTCAAAGTGCCACCTTATGGCTAGACAGTAAGTAGTGTATAAGTGGCCTATACATGCTCCAATCTGACTGAAATTTTACATGGATGATCAGAGTTTGGTCCTGATGACGTCAATAGACCAATATACATTCAGAGTGATAGTGCCACCTGGTGGATGGACAACAAATGCTTCAATCTGCCTGAAATTTTATATGTGTGATCACAGTCCAGCCCTGATGATATCCACAGGCCGAAATACACTCTCGGTCTCAGCGCCTGGTGGACGTGTGGATTCGCCGACCAGCAACGATGCGAGGACCCGTCCAATGCTGCTTGCAGCTTTAATTAATATTTTATCCTGTTTCTTTGCTGAACTGGCAGGTTGATAAGTTTCTTTCAAATTGGGACACTGTATGAATGCAGCTGTCTGGTGTAGAGGAAGACCAACAAACCACATACCTTGAATCATGTTCATATCAGACGGGTTGACTGGGGCTGCCAGCACTTTAACCAGGACATCTTTTGTACCAACGGGGGATATATCTACATCCTCCAACCTGACAAGCACATAAAAAACCATCATGTAATTTGGTGTATTTTGCCATTATTCATCCAAACTTGCAATGCCAAACAGTATTTCTTTGGGTGACAGCATTTTGATTTATGAAATACAGCACATCACTGTTTTCACAGTCTACCCACCAACAAGACTGAAACAGACTTTACTTTTCTGGCCAAAGAAATAGACAAACCATACCAAATGTGTGAAATCTGCAGGTGTAAACATACCGTTGAATCAATCAAGTGGCTGGCGAAATCACTCAAAGATTAGCGTATAAGCACAAATGCAATTAAGGTTTGTGTTGCTTTTAAATGTTTGTTTTAAAGTCCACCAAGGGCCCATTGTTGCTTCTCAGGTTTCTCAAAGTTTGTTTTTTGCTGGGTTCCTGAGCATGCTGGGGCAGACAGAAACTAAACAGCAGAATCAGCAACAAAGTCAAATACATGAGACGGATGTTCAGGTATCCCTGGGAATAGTGGAAGGAAAATCAAAGAGAAAAGGAAAGTGAGTAGAAAAAAATACAGGGAAATTAGACCTAAAGAAGGCACTATTTACTCTTAATCCTCAGATTTAAAATGCTATTTGTTGTTCAGGCACGTTCAGTGTCTTTGATAAGATAAACAGAAAAGAAGAAGAGGAAGCTAAAGAAGAAGAAACACAAGAAGCTGAAGAAGAAATAGAAAAATAAGAAGAAGCAGCTGAAGAAGAAGAAGCTGAAGAACGAGAAGAAACAGAAGAAGAAGAAGCTGAAGAACGAGAAGAAACAGAAGAAGAAGAAGAGGCTAGAGAACGAGAAGAAACAGAAGAAGAAGAAACAGAACTAGATGGCGTTGTAATGTGGGCCATTCCCTGTTTGGTGTACCACAGTAAGGTGACGACACCGTGGTAGCACACCCACTTGGACAAGCAACCCATTTGGTGAGATTTCTACCTTATCACAAGTATTTTCAAGAAAAAAAGACTTAAGCTTTCCACTGACAGCATGAAAGGCAATCCTGAAATTGGGTTAGCAAGACATTGACTGTAGCTATTACATTCTAGTGGTCACAGAAAGGGAAACATATCTGTATCTTTTAATGTTTCATTTGACAGCAGCGCTTACTGAACGACTCGAGAGGGGTCTCCGTGGGTTCTGTACAGAAGTGCCTTGCATGCTTGTGCAGAGCGTCCAGCTGAGTGACTGAAGGGGGAAACGTTAGCATGTATGTGCCTTGGACGCCGTAAAAGAGCAGCGACGAAGCTTCCCCTGCAACCTGTCCGGCTTCTGAGGCAGAATGTGTGAAGTGGCAACCACATGTCTATCCGCGAATTAACTGTAAAGTATAAAACAGGACAGCAGTTTTATAATATGTCATTTAAGTCTTAGCACCGCGGCCATGTTGGATTTTCCTCATGAGCGTCATTAAAAATATAAACACAGTGCAGCGCCCCTAGTGGGCAAATGCATAACCGTCGCTTATTATTTTCCTGGGGACGGTAAAAGGGAAAAGGAAGGAGGAATTGGTTGCTTTCCTTGGTATTTCACTTCCTGTAAAGCAATGCAGTTGGAAGGAGTGATTTTATTAATCAGGTGCTTTTCTGTGTCATTCCAACAATGTCCTTTCATGATAAGCCATAGGATAAAATTAGATTGCAGTAGTGAAAGGTAACATTTACTCATGTGTTGACCAATTTTTGGATTTCTATTTAAGTACATCCTTCCATATATACTTACAGTTTTAATGCAACTCAACAGGAAGGATTGCAAAGGAGCAGTACATTGAAAAGTCTTTTACTTGTAATGGATAACTTCTACACTGTGCTCTTGCAACCATTGCGAGTTCAATATTGTTAATATTTCATCCATAATTGTTCATTTTCCAGTCAATAATAATGCAGATCTTGTGATTAGAATGGAAACAATCTGTTATGAGTGGAAGATCTGACAAAAGCATTGATATTGACATATTTATTAGGAAATGGAGCAGATCTTTACATATAGAAACATAATCACAGTAATACTTTGAAAATCCTACATGCTGCTCATCATCGACAAACTAGCCATTAAATCACCTGAGATCAAGATAATTGTAGCTTTATGGCAGTAAATACTGTTTCATTCATCAGTAATAAATGCACATTTTTGGAAGTAGCTCTAGCCATTCACCTGATAAAATAGACCACCACAAATTAAATGGCTGATGGCTAAAAACAAGCTGTACCATGAAAAGTACAAAGAAAACTGCAAAACAGAATGCCTTGATGAGCTTCAAATGTTCCCCTGAGCACATGGTCGTACAAGTCCTTGGATTATAAGGGAATATCTAACCTATCTAACACCCAACAATAATATCACGATAACACAGCGTTGAGGGGTCAAACAGGTTTGTTACAATCAGAATGTCTGGCATAAACGTCCTTAGTTTCCAAATAATGTTTTGAAAACAGCCAAGTAAACACTGCAGAATATTACCAAATATTGTTACCATTAAATCACCCTTTATCTAAACAGTGGGCGTCTAAATTTCTGCAGACTTGATAGTTTGACAGATGAGGCAGGCATTCAATGGTTTTGTGTTATTTAAAAAAAAAACAGAATGTATAGTCATAGAAATAAACTAGAAAGTTTTTTTCATATGTGTCCCTTTTGGAGAAAAAACTGCAGCAAAAAGTGTTCAAGTTAGAGCATTTACTGGCACAGCAATTTTAAATGGGAAATTCAAAATAAAAATACAAAGAATTGCAAATCATTTCATCAGATCACAGCACTTACATTACCAATTTTATGGAATGGAATTATCAAAACAATGCACCCTCTTTAAAGTCTGAAAACTCCTGAATTTCAATTAACAATAGGGTGTGAGGTAATACTTGAGTGTTAAGTCATCAGTGACACATTCTTTTTGTCATAAGCATTGATAGTCAGAACCATAATTGTGTTGAGATGAGACAACCCTGGATTATATACTACTAGCCCCAGTCCCTTTACAATATTCTACTATATCCCCATCTACAACGATTATAGAGGAAAAAAAAAAATCAGCGATAGTGAAACATTTTCTTCATATATCACGGCGAGTTATACCAAAGAAGACAAAAATATTAAGAGCACTGTCACACTGGGTGCATGGAAAGAAGCGTCAAAAAAGCTTATCGATCTCAACATTAATTGCTGAACATCATTTTCAGCCATTGCTTCTTTGACCAAAATCTTAGTATTTTTCTAATTGTAAAAATAGAAACTGTTGCACCAAGACATTCCCAAGCCCATTTTACTGTGGCTTCCTTGTTGTATGCTTCATGTGATGCAAATGCACATTTAATCTCTGCTTTGTCTTGAAAAAAACACTTCTTGACTCCTTCCAATCAATCTGAAGCAATCCCTGAGATTTCAGATTGGCAATTCCTGAGATGAGCCAAGAGTGGAGGTGTTTTTTTGTTTTCCCCAACCAGCAACTGACTGCATGTGTTTGTTTTTTTTTGCAAATTAAAATAATTCTAATCTAAAAATATGAAACATATGTTTAAAAGTGACTGAAACTGAATAATAAAAAAAAGATCCATCTTACACATGGTTAGTGCAGAGTTACATTGCATTAGTTAAGGCATAGATAGGCATGCCAATGAGCTTCTCTTCTGAAAGGCTCATTGTGCACAGAAATAAAAAAGAAAACAAAATCATACAAGGCAAAGCAAATAATAGTAAAAAAAAAAAAAACCCTCACAGTTCTTTGTCAGTCCTCATTATACCTGTACAGTATGTACTGTATATTGTTACTCTTATGGTGGAATATATTACTGTTTCATTGTATTCATATTATATTATTAAGGACAATGACAGTGATTTATCAAGCACATATGTACAAAGTAAAAGGAGTACCTTGATGTTAAAAATCTGTTACCCAAATATATCCTCAAGTCATATGTAGTTTTTAATGACATTCGGCAGTTTTCTGATGTCTACTAGATCATTAATTGCTGAGAGGCTTCACCAGGAGCAGGAGGAGAAGCTGCAGCACTCTTGGATGAAAATAAATAAGTAGTATGATATTTTTTAAAAATGCTTTAGAATAATTTTACATATATATTAATTGGGTGTAAAGTCACAGTCAGCTTCTCCTGTAAAACGGGAGTAAAATGCTGATTAGCTAGCTAGTCCTACATGCTCCTCCGTGCAGGCTTGGTGTTCCTGAACCATAACCCTACTAAGGGTTAGATGGAGGTAATGTCTTAAATAACTACCTAAAAATGGATCACATTGACGAAACAAAAACACCAGCCTTCTCACTGGCAACATCATGTCTGATTCTGCCTCATGGTATTCAAGTATCAAGAAGAGAGTTGATGTTGCACATGTTGGGATTAGTATCCCATTGGTTGACATTCAAATCCAAGTTGAGGTAATAGTAAAACAGCAGTCTTTCACACAGCAGCCAATAGAATGAGAATATACTGCAGAGGTAAAGTTGAGCTGTTAGACAATTAAAGAGTAACTTAACATCAGGCCGAAAAGCAGAGCTCTGCTGCCCTCTCTGGGTGAGACTTTATGGAGTATCTTGATTGCCCTGCCAACCACATTTTCCACACTTCAAATAGCTGTGAAACTATATCACATGGCCTAGTACAACAAACCACACCATGACCATACTATGAATACTTGTCAGATAAAGTAATAGCTTTGAAATCATACTCCCCTCATAATATTGTCAATGTCAGCATTGTAAAGGCTGTGTCTGAAATTTCTGTAGCTTTCATAATCCAAAAATCTGACACCCTGACTCACTTAATGAAGAAACTTACAACATGTGCCAGTTAAAAAGTTGTTCTCAAGCTTTTACCCTCAAGATCTATTAACTTCTTTCTACCACCACAGACCCAGTGCACATCAGACCACACAGCACTGATTTGACAAGCTCTTGTACCAGCACATTACTGCAGCAAGGTCAGAAGTTGGAGGTTATTAAAAGCAAGATTTTCAGCAGGTGCTAAGTTACTCTTTAAGAAGGTATATTATAGCCAGTGGCGATCCTGTATTAAAACTGTAGTGCAAAAAGGATTAGCTGTAATCCCAATTCAAATCACAATCTCCAAAGCTGTATTTTGAGAATATTTGGTTTACCACCAGCAGTCAGGATGCTGGTTTTAGTAGCAGAAAAAACATGTACCAATGAGGTAGACCATGCACCTTTAGACAGCCAGCAGTATGCTGGTTAGAAAAATGAAATGAGAAAAGAAAAAAAAAAAAAAAAAGACCAAAAGCTGGAAACCACCTCTGGTCGGACATTCATTTGGCCCTAGGAAACCTGGATGGTCAACTGCAATATCGGCAGATGCCAATACATTGCCTATAGCTATACCCTTAAACCCGTCCCATGTTTTTTCACAAACCCTCCCAGTCCCCATGCAATATGCAAACTAACATTCATTACGGAGGTACTAACTGTTACATCTCTGCCTTGTCGGATAGTGACACGTAGCAGTCAGGAAGAAAACGAAATGGTAAGGCAGCAAAAGTGTAGCTCTACACTAAACAAAATGAGTATTACTCCAAAAAACAGAAGAGGTATAATGGCGGAGTATCACAGAAAAGAAAAAAGCAAAAACGCATGAAGACCATCCGTTATACAGCATTGCTCACTACACTCCCTAACCAATTAAAACAACAGCAGTGATTTATACATTGAGGAAGCGTCCTGAGTGCAATAAAAAGCAGAATTCCTGAGTGTTACACCAAATGAAACGAACAAAAAAAAAAAATCTTCAGCAACATTCTTCATGAGTAATTTTTTTTTTTTAACCTGAGGTAGTTCCAAAAGCAGCTTCAACAGCTGGAAGGGGAACATGTGTCCCTCCTCTCCATCAAAGCAGTTTGATTGGCCTCTGTGCTTCCCTGACGTCAGATCCCTCGTTTAATCGGAGGTCTCGGGAGGTGGTGCTGAAGGGCTGTGCTCCTCCTTGTCTCCTTTCAAAGAAGACGGTTTTCCCTGAGAACCCGGTGAGGACTGCTGTGCTTTGATTGGGCATGTGGCAACCATGTGATCGATGCTCTGGCAGAAGTGGCACTTCTTGGGTTGGGGTGGTAGCTTGCACTCTTTGGCATGGTGGTCCAGGCCTCCACAGTTGTAGCACCTACATGAGTAGAAAGATTTCAGACACTATGCTTGATTAAAATGGAAAGAATTGATTGTGCCAATTAAATATTAAATATTAGACTCTAAAGCTGATAAAGCCACTATGCTCGTACCAGATTAGTTTTCACTGACTGTTTCTGGAGGTTCTAAATTTCAAACTGTGAGAAAGAACTGAGGTTTAAACAGTACAATACACTAAAGTTCAATTATGACCTGAAATAAATAAACCACCTTAGCTAATTTGATATCTAAAGGGATCCAATAGAATGATCTTCAGAGTTAGGTAATGATGCTTTGTGGCTTCATCACTACAACTGAACTCTTTTCCATTGATGTAGAAATGTGATCCATTGTTAATCTAAAAGTGTGGAAAATTGATGCCTGAAGGAGACAAAAAAAAACATATCTAGCCCATATCACACTTGTCCAAGCTGAATATCAACTTCCACATCAGGTGAGATGTCCTAAAATGTCAGATTTGTCTTAAAAGCACTGAGATACTTTCCCCTTCTTATGAATTTAGAAACAGTTTCCGAGTGTCAAATTCTGCCTATGCATCAACCAGAGCAGTCTGAGTAAACTATCTCTGTAAAGTAGCAATAACCAAAGCACATTTTTGAGAGTCATGTCCTTTGAGTTACAACTGTTTGCCACTAGATGGCAACATTTCACCTGGAAATACCTGCGTTTGCATTTGGACTTTAATCTCTGAGGGCATTCCAGGTCACACCAGCTGCTAGTATAGAGTGGAGCATTGAAAAGCTTTTCACATTTGGTAGGTGATTGAAATTTTCAACCAAATTACTTGTAATCTTTTGAAGATTGATGGAAATGGTAAATATTTCAGTAGCAGGGTTATTTTCCTGTGGTCCTGTTCAAGTTAACATCGAACATACTATCTTAAGTATTGTGAAGAGCTTGGCTGATTTATAAGTTTTTCACTGCCAAAAGTTTCAGGCTGGACCCATCAATATAAGACACCCTTTTCACTGGCATTGAATTTTAGAAAGGACCACCTTGAGAGGTCAGTGAAAGCCTTCAGGGGTGCCATCAGCCACCCCTGTTCAAACATAATCCGTAGAATAGCCACGTGTACAGGGGTGGAAGACAGATGGGTGGTGGGCGTGTGGTGGTTACTCTATGCTTTTGACGATTCACGCTACCTTTGTAGCAGCAGATGAGGTTTGAAGAGGGCGGCTGCCGAGTGGTGTTACTTTGTAACAGCGGCAGTTGGGATGGTGTCAAGGTCTATACCATCACATCACAGGAGTTCGCGACATCAGCATCCATCAGGATACAAGTGGAGGGAAGGGGAAGTGGTCCCTTTGTCTAAAAAAGCTGCAGTAATGACCTCTGAACCCTGACCCGAACCCTCCCAGTCCTAACCCTGCCCCCAGCTCTCTCGCTTTTACTTATACATTGTTGCCATGGCAACAGTGACCTTTCACCCCTTGCCTGGGCTCTTGCATCTGTTATCAATTAAATGGATAGGAGTTTTTTCCCCTCCCTTAGTCATATATATATACACACTCACTCTCACAAAGGTGGTCTATGAAATGTGGACTGAAAACAGTTGTTCACTCTGGTGGCAAACATGAAGCCAGGAAGAGAGCTAGAATGACACAGTACACTTCTTAAAATGTTTGATTGTTGGTTATGAATACAATCAGTTAATCACACATAAATCCATTAAACACAGTCCAGAGTTGCATAATGAATTGCGCGAAAGGGGAACGATACCTTATCCACAGATCAGTGTGGTCTAAGGAGAGGTATTGAACCACTGTGGGCCTCCCAGGACTCTTTGAGACAGTAATGATCTCTGTTCTCACACTGACTAGTCTCTGGCTGTAATCACAACTGACAGAGGGGTGAAGTTGAGACACCTCTAACCCTGCATTATATTGATATTCAAAGACTGCCCCCCCCCCCCCAAAAAAAAAAAATCGAGGCCCTCTTAGATCTCTTTTCTTTCTTTGCTGGGGGGGGGGGCATTCTTGTGTTTGCATTAAATCTCCCTTTCAGAAGAAATGTTTTTCCTTTTCTGTAACTTTCATTTGACCTAGACTCATGAAAATAGCTCAGATTTTTTTCAAGGACTGTGTACAGGTTGATTTCAAATGGCAATATAAAAAATCCCTACTGTTGCAGAAGAGAGATGCTTCAGAAATGCTTTCTTCTTGTGGCAACACAGCACTGTATAGGACTACATCCATAAAACTGAATTAGTTATATTTCTACAATAACCAAAAGATAACTTATGTCAACTTAATGTTTTCCACATTGTGATTTTGGAGGTATTACTTTGGATTTGGAGTTACAAATCGCATTGGTAGAAGAGCTTTAGGAGGGAATAAAGAGTAGGTTGGTGTGAATTCATCAGGGACCAGCAGATTTAAACAGTTATTGATCCAGGTCACACGTCAGGCCTGCTGATGTGACCCTTGGTACGGGTAGTAGTGGGGGTTGGGGTCGAGGAAGAGGAAGGAAAAAATGTTAGAAACTACAACACTATTGTATATCTGATCCAAACTGAACACAACAATGACTGTTTGTGGATTGCTGATAATGTAAAGTTGGAGTATTTGTTGCTCCTCAGTGAAAAAAAATCTTCAAATTGTGAAGATTTTTGCATTTTTGTAGATATACTGAAAAATCAAAGGTCTCTTTATGAGTTGAGAAAATGATCAAACTTTCAAAGCTTGATAATCCATTTCAAGAGCCACTGACTTATCTGAAAAATAAATCATCTTATAGCTGAAAACACACCTGTTCTTCATAGTTGATGTTTGGATATGAACGGGTTCCGATAGACAACTTGTTAATCTAAGTTTTACGACTATTATCAATGAATTGAAGCATTTTTTTTTCTGCTAAATTTCCTCTGTATTGCACTCATTTGAACTTTTATCTGACGCTGGTATTCTTTCAAAATTTCCTCTTCCTGTCTCTGATTCTTCTTCAGTTCATCTCTGCTCACCTGTCTCCCTTCGAGCGTCGCTTCTGGACCTTCTTGCCTTTGGGTCTCCTCTCGCTGCCTACACAGTGGATGCCACCTGGACCGGTAACTCGCTGCGACTCGAGGCCCTTTGATGACTTCTTGAAGGTAAATTCGACTGCCTCGCCCTCCTTTAGGCTGCGGAAGCCTTCCATGTGCAACTTGCTCTGAAATGAAACATGGTGGGACTTTGTTACTGATTGGGAACTTTCAAATGTGGAATGATCATGATAAATAGTTGAGAAGACTGGAACCAGAAAAGAATAAATGAATGTTACAATGATTTCCCCATTGCTAATATACTTGGTAAGAAATAAATTGTGATAATTGTATCTTTTAAAACTTCCTATACCACTGCAGTTACAAAGTCACCTCTAAACAGAGCGTGTGGAGACTTTGACCCATGAGAACAACCCCCGTCCATTTTTCACTGTGTGATACTATCAGAACTCGACCGCACTTATCAGGTATTTTAAGGTGATCACTATGCCTCACCTGATAAACAGACAAGCACTACAAAGCTTGCTGTTCCCACTCACCGGAGCAGTTTGCACACATTGTCCTGCAAATCACTCTTGCCTTAATGCTGCATTGTCTTTTTGCCGTGTTTGAGAGGTAAACCTGATGAGGATAACCTTCAACCCATCCCCCCCTCCAGAGGAACAGCATTCCACATTGCTTACTCCCACCCCCATCCC